>NC_137595.1:23466764-24066764 GCF_963210335.1 Falco punctatus | reverse complement strand
TGGTGTTGCTGGTGCAGGCTGGCACCATCCCATGCTGGCACCCGCTGTGGCTGGGAGCCCCACATCTGTGTGTCCCTGTGTGCTGCAAGTGATGGGCACAGTGGGGCTGGGGGTATCATGGGTGCCCTTGGGAGCTGCTCTGAGCCCCCCAACCCTGTCCGTATCCTGCAGTGCCAGCTGGGTGTCCTGCCCCTGGGGACTGGCAATGACCTGGCACGGGTGCTGGGCTGGGGCAGCCTGTGTGATGATGAAACTCAGCTGCTGCAGATCCTGGAGAAGCTGGAAAGAGCCACTACCAAAATGCTGGACCGGTGAGCATGGCGTGGGGCATGCCTCTCCGCTTCCCCTCGTCCTCAGCACCTCTCGGGCAGCCTGTCCTTGTCCCTTGCCCATGTGTCCCTGTGCCGGGGTGCCGGGAGGTGGCAGGCAGCCTGTGGGCTCTGCTTGGCAGGTGGAGTGTGCTGACCTATGAGGCCCCCAAGCAGACCCCCCTGGCCCTGAAGGAGGAGGAGAATGGGGACTCCAACATCCAGGTGGGCACCATTGGGTTTCAGGGGCTTAAGATGGGGGAGCACAGGCTAGGGGGCAGGTTCCCGTTCACCCCATCAGCTGGCTGGGAGCACACGGAGTGGGATTGCACAGGGAAAGGACAGGCTGGAGGTCCCTGGGGACTGGGGCTGAGAGGGGGCTGGCAGCCAGCTGCATGTGATGAAATGAGTCTGGCAGGTCTCAGCCTGGCATGTGCACTTGGAACAGGCAGCAGGGTGAGGCAGAGCTGGCCTGCTACAAGCAGGCTATTTTGGACTCTTCTGTGTGCTCCCCCTCAACCTCTTGTCTCAGTTTCCCTCCTGCTGTGGCTGAGCATCCCCTCTGCCTGGCAATGTGGGCATGGCTGCCCTCGGGGCTCAGGGAGTGGGCCAAGGGGGGCTGTTCACCCCTGCTCCAGGGCTGACTGGGCAAGACTCCATCCTGGAGTGGGGCATCTGGCAGGGTGTCATGGCTCCAGATGTCACCCCCTGTGCCCCCAGGCCCAGATCTCCCACTACGCTGACTCTGTTGCATTCCACCTGGCCAAGATCCTGGAGTCGGACAAGCACTCGGTGGTGATCTCCTCTGCAAAGTAAGGGAGGGGGCAGTGATGGGGTCCAGGAGCCCCCCGTGCCAGGCTGGGGGCATGTTCTCAGGGATGCTGAGCCCTGCCCGGGCCAGGCTGTTCCCTGTCTGGCCACCAGTGGCTGCTGTCTGTGCTGGTACACAGTGAATAGTGCTGCCCCTCTGGAGCCGCAGCAGTCCCCTTCCAGCTGGCATCTGTGCCCAGCTCACCATGCTGTGCCCCCCTCCACCCACCTGTTGCTTCCTTCGGCAGGTTCCTCTGTGGCACCGTCAACGACTTCGTGGCCGAAGTTGGCCGGGCTTACAAGAGGGCAACGGAGAACAAGCAGGAGGCAGAACTGATGGCACGGAAGGTGGGTTGTTGGGGAGCTGGAGGTCTGGGGTGTGCTAGATGGCACAGACGCAGCGGAGGGGCTGGCAGGGTCTGCTTCAGTGGCCTGTGCCCTTGCTGTACATGCATCAGGGTGCCCAGGCAAGCATGAGGAGCCAGGCACTCGGGGTCCCCAGCCAAGCACGGAGTGTCCAGGCAAAGATGGGATGCCCTCGTGCTTGGGATGCCCAGGTGCTACGGGTGCCCAGGGAAGCACCCAGCACTGGTGGGGAGCAGTGGTTTGTGCCAGCGTGCTGAGTGTGGTGGGTGTCCTGCAGTGCGCCATGCTGAACGAGAAGCTGGACTCACTGGTGCGGGAACT
Source organism: Falco punctatus (assembly GCF_963210335.1). Taxonomy (NCBI): domain Eukaryota; kingdom Metazoa; phylum Chordata; class Aves; order Falconiformes; family Falconidae; genus Falco; species Falco punctatus. The sequence goes on along the minus strand of NC_137595.1, from coordinate 24,064,959 downwards.
GAATGAGGAGGCTCAGGCCATTGTGGTCCCAGAGGGAATGGTGCAGACCACCCCTGCCAACACCAAGGACCAGGAGAAAGGTGGCAGCTTCAACCCCAGCCCCATGCCTCGCATCTTCAAATCGAAGGAACAGCTCATGCTGCGGGCAAACAGCCTGAAGAAAGCCCTACGGCAAATCATTGAGCAGGCGGAGAAAGGTGAGGGGGTGGTGGGGGCTGGCAGCTCGCACGGCACTGCAGCAGCCTGGCGCGGGCTGCGCAGCCACCGCAGTTTGGTGCTGGACCCGTGCCTTGGTTTCCCCATCTGGATCCTTGGGGTAGCAGCAGTGCTGTGCAGTCCAAGGGCATCAGCCCTCTCTGATGCTTGGCACAGCTGGGGGAGGCCCCCAGAGTAGGGCAGAGGTGCCGCCCTGGGCCCTGCCTAGCATGAGCCCACCGGGCTGACACAGGGACGGAGCACAGGGCCATGCTCAGACTCTCTTATGCCCCTCTTTGCATCCAGCCGTGGATGAGCAGAACAAGCAGACCCAAGCCTACCGGGGCAGCGTGGGCCCCAGCAAGGACAGCTCGGAGGAGCTCAACAAGGAGGAGGAGAAGCTCAGTAAGATGCCAATGGGGCATGTGGGGTTTTGGGAGGGCATGGGGGTGAGCTACAGCTCAGAGTAAGAGCCAGTTCAGCAGCTGCCTCTCCCCACCGGCCAGGCTCTCAGCAGGAGGTGGTGACCTCCGTGTCTTCCTCCATCATCCTAGACCGGCCGGACACCTTCAGCAGTTTGCAGTTCCCTGAAGACTCCAGCACCCTGTGAGTCTGGGTTCCTGCTCACCCCAGGGACCCTGGCTCACCTTTGCTGCCCATCATGGAGTGGGAGAAGGGCTAGGACCATGCTGCCTCTTGGACACAGCTGCTGGGGCATCCTCTGCTCACCAGTGTGGCAGCCCTGGTGCCCAGGCCTGCCTGGCCTGGCAGTGCCTGTACTGGAGAAGCCAGCATGTGCCCAGTGCAGGATCCCTTGCTGCCACCCCCTTGGCCAGCATGGTGCTCATGGTGGGAGCTTGGGACATCCACCTGCCCAGTGTAGGCAGGTCCTGGGTGCGCCACGGGTGTACCACCACAGGGACTGAGAGGGTCCAGCTGTCCCTGCTGGCTTAGGTCAGGCTTCCCAGTGCCAACCCCTCCAGGAGCTCACACTACAGCTCTAATAGGTTTTATACCCTGTCCCCCAGTGCCAGTCCAGTGATTGCCTGTGGGCAGCAGCCTACCAACCCACCTACCCTGTCTGCTGCTTTCAGCCACTTCTCGGAGAAATGCGTCATGAATAACTACTTTGGCATTGGCCTGGATGCGAAAATCTCTCTGGAGTTCAACAACAAACGGGATGAGCACCCCAAGAAGTGCAGGTTAGCTGAAATCCCCCTGATTCCCCCAAGAAAAACGTGTACATCTCCCTCCACCACAGCGCTCTGGTGCCTGCAATACGAGGGACCATCAGGATGCTGAGAGCCGTGGGTTTGGCTCGGGGCTGCCATGCCTGGCTGGGGATCCCTTCCTGTGGCAGGTTTTCCACCTGCCCCCAGTGCCACGGTGCTGGGGTGAGCATCCCTGGGTGGGCAGCAGACTGCAAACACCCTCTGGAAAGGGGAGGAAGGCTGCTGCAAAGTTGTAGCTGCTGATGCCTCCCGGGTGTGTGAACAGGCACAGGAGGACTTGGTGGGGTTTACCCACTCTGCACCCAGCTAGAGGAGACACTGCCGTGCTGGTGTGGAAGGCTGTGCGTCTGGGTGCCATGTGCTACAGCCTGCATCTCATGGGAGGCAGCAGGCAGCCCCCCTGTTCTGGGAGTGTGGAAACCGAGACAGATGCAGGGCAAGCAGAGCAGGCCCAGTGCCTCGGGGAAGGTGCAGAGCCTGCGGCAGGCAGGGGAGAGCCCACAACCCCTTTCACCTGTCCTGCTTTGCCCTGCAGCAGCCGCACCAAAAACATGATGTGGTATGGGGTGCTGGGTACGAAGGAGCTCCTGCAGCGCACCTATAAGAACCTGGAACAGCGAGTGCAGCTGGAGGTAGGGGGCCAGGGGGAACAGGGAATGGGGGGGGAGCAGCGCAGTGGCGCCCCCCAGGCTCAGTCTTCTCTTGCAGTGTGACGGGGTGCCCATCTCACTGCCCAGCCTGCAAGGCATCGCTGTCCTCAACATCCCCAGCTATGCTGGGGGCATCAACTTCTGGGGAGGCACCAAAGAGGACAATGTAAGCACCAGAGCATTGGGGTGGGGAGGGGGGCACAACGACTTCCCAAAGTCCCAGTGAATCTGGAAGCCCTCAGGCAGGGGTCTGGGGTGTCCCTGCCTTGGGCGCACACAGGGGAAAAGCTGGGTCCCAAAACAAGCCCAGTTTCAGGGTCTCACTTGTACTGGTCCTCTACAGAACTTCGGAGCTCCGTCCTTTGATGACAAGAAGCTGGAGGTGGTGGCTGTCTTTGGCAGCATCCAGATGGCTGTGTCACGGGTCATCAATCTCCAGCACCATCGCATTGCACAGGTAGGGGCAAGGGACTCTGGGACCCCGTGAGGTGCTAGAAATCTTTTGCTGCACTAGCAGAACCTGGAGCGATGCGTCTCAGCTTCACTCCTAGCTGGCACTGACACGGTGCTGGGAGGCTTTTCAGCCCCAGCAGAGTGGCTGAAGCCAGTGGCGCAGTGCCAGCTGTGATGCCAACACTAGGCTGGCTGCCCCACAGTGCCGAGTGGTGAAGATCACCATCCGGGGGGACGAGGGTGTCCCTGTGCAGGTGGATGGAGAAGCCTGGATCCAGCCACCTGGCATCATCAAGATCCAGCACAAGAACCGAGCCCAGATGCTCACAAGGGACCGGGTGAGCTCGGGGTTGCACAGGCTGTGCGGTGGGGCCATGCCAGGGCATGGGGAGGTGTGACAGGCTGAGGGGGCCACCTCTGTCCTTCACAGGCATTTGAAAGCACCCTCAAGTCCTGGGAGGACAAGCAGAAGGGGGAGAGCTACCGAGCAGCTTCCCGGCCGCGGCTCAGCTCCCAGCAGTCCATGGAGTACCTGACCGAGGAGGAGAGCAGCCTCTTGCAGCAGGTCTTGCAGGTTGCCGAGACCCTCATTGCCAGGTCAGGTTGCAGGATGGGGAGGTGGTGGGCATGGTGTGGAGGGAGCTTCACTGTGGCCACCCAGTTACAGGGGTCTCCTAGTCCCAGCTCCAGCTGCTCTCACCGACAGGATCCACGAGGCAGCCAAGGCTCATAAAGCCATGGAGCAGGAGCTAGCGCATGCTGTCAACACCAGCTCCCTAGCGCTAAGTGAAGCCCTCTCCAACAAAGCCACAGGCACCTCAGAGGTGAGCTGGGGCTGGGGGTGCAAGGCAGCCTTCACCCAACTGCCCCAAGGTCCTGCCACTCAAGGCATCACCCCTCCATGCCCCCCAGTTTCTCAGCAGGAATGCAGCTGTGGAGGTGGTGCTGAGCATCAAGGAGCTGTATGCTGAGACCAGGGCGTTCCTGGAAGGGAAGGTGGTGAGTAGGGGGCTCAGGGTGCTCTCCAGCCTCCCAACAGAGGTGTCTGTGCCCTTGGCCAGCTCCTTTTGGGGTGGCAGCAGGGCTGGGGATGGTCCCTGTCCCCCACAGCTGGACTCGCCCCAGGAGGAGGAGGCACTGCACAGCCCCCTGAGCATGCTGGGCCAGGAGCTGCAGAGGCTGCTGGACATCCACTGGCTGGGGCCCATTGCTCACCCTGCTGAGGAGGTGGGTGCACAGGGACTGGGGCGAGGGCCATAGTTTACTGGGTGGACCCCAGTGAGGCTGTAGCACCCTGCTCAGCCTGGCTTCTTGCAGGAAAGCACTGGTAGCACCAACAAGGGAAGCTTCAAGCTTCGCCTCAACATCCCCAAGCCCAGGAAGGACAAGGTGCAAAAGCAGAAGACCAACAGTGCACTCCCAGGTAAAGCAGGTGGCACACTGGGGAGGGGGCAGGCACAGCCCACACTGGAAGGGACCCCCACATGCCGACCTATCCATTGGCCTCATGTACTGGGCATGCTGTGGAGGGACAGGGGAACAGAGTATGTCCTGGCTGCCTGGGGATGTCACTTTTGTCACCAACAGCCCCTTAGAGCTTAATCTTTCTGCTAATGGACATGCAGAGCCCCCTGCCCCTGTAACTCCACCACCACTGCAAGGGGGACAAGGGGGCTATGGTACAGCTCAGCCCTTCAGGTAAGTCCCTGCCCCAGGGCTGGGTGGCTTGTTGGGGGGTAGAAGCTTGGATGCTCCATAAGTACACTAAGGAGAGGAGAAACCTCTCCAGCCTGAGCCTGCGGTGTCCTCTGGCCCTGCCAGAGCTGGGGGTGGGAGCAGGGATGCTGGCCGCAGCCTGCCACCACCACTGCCCTCAGCTGCCTGCTCTGCTGCATCCAGCTGCCTCTATGGGGGCCCAGTCCACCTCTGTGGTTTTTCCTCCCTGCTAGCGGACAAGTGGGGCTCCGAGGAGGTGGCAGCTTGGCTGGAAGCACTTGGTTTAGGGGAGTACAGAGACATTTTTGTCCGGCATGACATCCAGGGCTCTGAGCTGATACTGCTGGAGAGGAGAGACCTGAAGGTACAACTCCCTGCTTGTGCCCACTGAGGGACCCCCAGCCCTGGGGAGGACAGTGTCCTCCATCCCTCACGCAAAGTGGGGAAGGCAGGTGCTGACCCTATCCCCATCCCTGCAGGGATGCCCTGCATCACTTGCTTGGCTTGCACACAGAGGCTGGAAGCAGGGGAGGGGGTTGGTCCTAGCCCTCCAGCTTGCACTATTAACATCTGCCCAAAGTGGCATCAACAACACCATGTCCCCTCCTGCACCCAGGCAGGGGGACATGCTTGCAAGAGGACAGAGGGCTCCTAGCAAGGACCATGTTCTGGCAGGGAGAGTGAGCATGGGGAGCTGGGCTTTGCATCCTCATCCTCCACCCTGTGCCTTTACTGCCAGCGGGAACCAAGGGCTGGCCTCCTACAAGCATGTCAGCTCCCTTCTCTCCTTCCTGCAGGACCTGGGGATCACCAAAGTGGGCCACATGAAGAGAATCCTCCAGGCCATTAAGGAGCTCAGCAACCCACCCTAGGCCAGTGGCAGGGCAGCAGCCTAGCCCAGGTGCTGCCCCCCTAAGGACGGGGGTTGGGCAGGGTGGCTCCAGGTCCCCGCCATGCCCCATGTGTGTGGAGCCCACCTGCTTGCCTCGCTTTGTCTGTTCATCCCCTGGTATCCCTGGAGCCGCTGCTTCTCCCCAAGCCCATGGGGCTGGAAACACTAAAGTGGAGGTCTAGCCCTGCAGGCAATGCGGCGTGACCCCCTAGTCCAGCCCATGGCAGGGTCACTACAGTCACCTGGGCTGCCATATGTGTGCCCAAGCTGGGGCCAAAGCAAAGATCCCCCTTCCCCACGTGGGTATTTAAGCTGTGTAAATATTTGGAGAAAAGATACTCATTGCTGCTGTTTGTGCAGTGTCATTACTTGGGGGAAGGTGAGGGGTGTGGGGAGGGTGATGGGGACATGACCCCTTCTGGCTTTCACCCCTCAGCTTCCAGCTCTCGCCCCTTCCTGCTCCCCACCATGTATCACCCCCTACTTGCTCTCTCCCCCAACACAGCAAGGGGAACCTCGACTCAGGCAGGGGTTCAGCTTAGTCTCCTGTCCTAGCAGCCACCACCAGCACATTAGACAAACAGCATTTTATTGACAGCTCAACATAACTTTTTTCTCCCCCCTCCCTCCCCCCTACTCCTCTTCAGTTAAAACTGCTATCATTTATGTACATAGTGCTCCCCTGCCAGAGAGCACATCGCTATTTACAGGCCATTTACAGAGACAGGGCTAGCAGCTCTTCAGTACCTCCTCCAGCTTGAGCATGTCCATGGGGGTGACTTTGGCAACCTCAAAGAAGACCCTGGAAGGAATTGCATTGGCATGGAGCTCAGCCACAGCCCTCACACCCATGCACCAGGGCCCCCCCTCCCTTGGTTCTCTGCAGCACCCAAGGGTGTGTGCTGGTGGTGTGACCCTCAGCAGAGGGGGCAGGCACAAGGCAGAACCCCATGAAACTCACCTGTGTGAGTACTTTGTGCGCACAGCTTTCAGATTGTCTTGGGGCTGGTACGTGAGCAGGAAATTCAGCCTCTTCACCAGGGGATGCAGATCCTGGGAGCGGTACCCACTGTAGTACTCCAGCGTGGGAGTCTGCAATGGGACAGTGGGGCTGAACTGGGTTGTCTCAGTGGCAGTAGTCATCATCTTTCCTCTCCAGCCCCCCAAATCTGAGCATAGCTCCAAGACCACCATCCCTGCACACCAGCCCCATCCACCCCCACACCCCCGTGGTGCCTCCCAGGGTGCTGCAGCAGGGACACGACAAGTTGGGCAGGTGCTTACCCAGCCACCAAGGTTCTTCATGGTGAGCGCCAGCAGCAGGCAGCTGGCAGCCAGCTTTGAGGGGCTCTCCTGGGCATAGTCATACTCCTGGAGGGTCATCTCGCAGAGGAAGCGGGCCAGCGTCAGAGTCTCCATGGTGGCATGGGCACACTACAGCGGGACAGGCAGGGAAAAGCTCAGCCTTTTGTACAATGCTGCTCCACTCCCACCCCCACAACCTCCTTGGGATCTAGAGTACTGCCCCTGGAGCACAGGATGCAGATCCCACACCCCCAGCCTGCCACAGACCACACAGAGCAGCATCCCCACCCCTCAACTCTGTTGGGGGGGGGGGCTGGCCGAACCCTGCTTGGCTGCCAGCTGGGAGCCCAGGGCCCCAGGGGTGTGCTCCACCAGCCCAGGGAGCCAACGTAAGGGGTGCCTGGAGGCACCTCAACACCAGCCTGCCCTCCTGCTGCACCCACCTTGGCAAAGCGTCGCAGGAACCGGTATGGGATGGGGATGTTTATGTCAAACTTGAGGGTGCTGAGGATGCTCATCTCCATAGCAATGAGCTCTTCCCGATTGTAGGCATCATCGCAGATGTAGAGGAAGTCATCCACACATGGTGGGCACCGCTCCTGCTGGGGCACAACTGCTCAGCACTCTGATGGGGGCTCATCCTGGCAACACTCAGGAAATCCTACCAGTCTGCAGACCCTGTAAGGGCTTGTGCCCTGCCAGATCCTGCAAGGACTGCTAAAACATCTAGCGGAGCTTTGTGTTGTCATGTTGTCTGCCCCAGCCCTGGGCTCTTAACTCTAAGCCTTGCTTGCATGAGGTGAACTCAGGTAGCCTGGTGGTCTCTGCAGAGCAGAGAGGAACCAGGTCTCCTGTGACCACCAGCATCCAGCCTATCAGGACTGCATTCACAGCCTTTGGGATAGGAAGGGTTAACCCGAGGACAGATATGGCACCTCAGCCAGCTCTTGGGGCAGTGGCCAGGCACCTGGCCTTCTCCAGTAACCCACGGGAACAAGATGGCACAGCCCTCTCTGCCCCATCACGCCAAGACAGTGCACAAGGAGTCACCTCAAATTTGGAGGCAATGAGGATGGCGGTGGAGCCAATGAGCTGCAGCTTGTCCCTCATGCTCACCACCTCCACCAGGTAGTGGTCCACCAGCTTCACAGCCAGGTATAGCGTCTCATGGTTCAGCTCAAAGTTCTCCTGCAAGGACATGGGCAGGGGGGGGGACGGACAGAAAGGGGTGTCAGGCAGAAGCTAGGCCCTCCTCCCCCCACCCCAGGTTCTCTCAGAGGGGCCAGAAGTGCCCCCAGGGCCATGCTCAGATGGAAGGGATGTGGGCTTGTCCTCAGCCTGGGAAGGGGAAGGATCAGGTCTACACTGGAGACACTTGCAGGAGCCTCTGCAGTATGCTTACTGAGGTCCCACATGCAGGGTGGGGGCTGCTCTGCAGAAGGCCATGCCCCCTCCCCATGCCCATATACCTGCACCTCCACCATCCAGTCCACCAGGATGGCACGCATGTCCCTGCTGATGTCTGGCTGCTTCTCCATGTAGTCGGGGAGCATGAATTTCTCCTGCCAAGGCACCAGCTGTCAGGGACTTACCAGACATCACTGTCCTCAAATGAGGCCCCTCCCACCACATGCAGGTCCCCACCAGGTGCTCAGAGCCTCTGGGCAGTGGGTAGCCCTGCCTGCACAGTCACACGTTCCCTGGCCAGACATCACCCACCTCTCTTCCCCGCATGTATTCAAAGATATCCTTGGCATACTCTGCATTGGCATAGGGGTCACCCAGCTGCTCCTTGTCTATGTCCTCCACTGCTGGTACCTGGTGGGATGGAGGCAGTGGTAAGGGGGAGGCCCTGAGCTCTGTGAGTGCTGGTCACCCCTTCAGAGCAAGGCTGCTGCACCTCAACTCCCTATCTGCCCCCATCACCCTGTAGCCCCCACCCCACTCTTTCCCACAGGAGATCTTTTGAAGGAAGAAGATAGGGTGGTTTACACCACTCCCCAGCTTCCCATTACACTGGCCCAAGTATCTCCAAGGACCAAAGAACTGCCTGGTGCCCTGGTATGACCAGCAGCAGCCATAGACCAGCATCATCAGGATGAGACAGGGAGGCCAGACTACAGCCCAGGTTCCCCACCCTCTCCTCAGAGGGCTTTGGTACCTGCACAGGTGCTGTCTCTGCTGGCACATGGTCCGTCTTGGGCTCTGTGGGGGCCTCTCTTGGGGGAGTTTTCTTCAGTGACCTGGACAGGACAAGAGCATAAATCATTGCTGGCAGGAAGCCACATCTCCTGGCTGAAAGGGGTTCTTCAGAGCCCTTGCTGCTTCAGAAAGGGACTAAACCACCCCTAAAATATCCCAATAGAGACCCTTAGAATCATTTAGTCCAACCCTTAACCCAGCATTGCCGTGCCCACCATTAAACCATGTCCCTGAGTGTCACATCTATGTCTTTTAAATCCTGCCAGGGATGGTGACTCCACCACTTCCCTGAGCAGCCTGTTCCAGTGCTTGACAACCCTTTTGATGAAGAAGCTTTTCCCAATACCCAATCTAAGCTTCCCTGATGCATCTGGAGGCCATTTTATCTACTGTCTACCCTCCCCACCTGGCTCATGGTCTCCATCACCCAAAGGAAGCCTCTACCACTGCTTGTTCTTCCCCATGGGAGAGGTTTGCAGGTGCTGGCCCTGAAGTATCCTCTCTGCCCCAGTATCTGTCCCCATACACTCACTTTTTCAGGTTGATCTCATTGTTCTTGGCCACCCCCAGGGCAGCATGGGCCCTCTGTGCCTTGTGCGGTGCCACTTTCACAGCCTCCTTCTTCCCTGCCACCCCATGGTTCTTGTGAGCCTGTTGGGGACAGAACAGGGGTACACAAATAGGTACACAGAGGGAAGCGAGGTATACCCCACAGGGAGACCTTTCTTCCAGTGGACAGGGCATGGGACACCCCCTGCTCTGCATGCTGGAGGGGACACCTAGCCCCATTCCCATGGTGGGTTCGCAGGGAGCACCCAAACCCCCACCCCACCAGAAGCACTCACATTGGTGATGTCCCCAAATGCCGACCTCTTCTTGGGCCCGCCCTGGGGTGATGATGGAGACCTCTTGGCTTGACAGTTCTCCTCCTGCAATAAAGGTTGTTAGAAGATGGGGGCACAGCTCCCCCACAGGAACCTCAACCACACCCCTTGCCTGGCTTGGGACTCACCTTCTCAGGGTTGGCATTCTCTGCAGCAGAGCCCACCTTGCCTGTGCAGAGCTGCCTGGCAGTCAGCATCTTGGCATTGCGTGACGACATCCTCTCCCTCGGCCTCTGTCAGCAAACTGGGAGCAGAGCAGGGCTTGATGCAGGCAGCTACCAGCCCCCAGGGACAGCCTCAAGGGCTGGGGGAGGACGGGGCAGCTGTCCCTCCTAGGACGGGGAGTGCAGCAGGGACAGACCCCCAGCCCCTCCCTGAGGCAGCCCCGGGGAGGGTGCAAGGAAGGGCCGCTGCGCTGCTCCTCCGGGAGGGGGGAACACGGAGCCCCACCACCCTCACCAGAAGCACCCTGCTGAGAGGCTGAGGGGGCAGCTCCCTGCCCCCTGGAGAAGGATGTAAGGGCTCCCGCTCCCTTACGCTCCCAACACCGGGGGGAAACTAGGCCGAGGGACACCTCTGCACCCCAGAGGAGCAGGGGCTCCCAGCACAGGGGCCTCCACATCACCCCCCGCCAGGACCCCATGAAACGAGCCGAGGTGGGGGGGAAGGGGTACGCGAACGACAACAAGCCTATAGGGGGCAACGGCACGATACCGAGCTCGGGCAGGTGGTAGAGGGTGATATGATCCCTCCCGGGAGAGACCCCAGCCCCCCACAGCGCTGCACTCACCTGCACTGCCACCCGCAGCCGGCTCCGGCTCTTTTGAAAGTAGCAGGACGGCAGCGGCAGGCCAGCACTGGCCGAGCGTTGCCCAATCAGAGAACGAGGCGGTGCCGAATACGGCCAATCGGCGAGAGGGTAAGATACGGTTGCTAAGGTGAGGGCGGCAAGATTTAAAATTCGGCCCCGGCCACCAATAGAAGGGCGGGCTTGCGAAGGGGGCGGGGCGGGGCGGCCGGCCGGCCGGCGCGGGCGGTGATTGGTGCGGCAGGTTGCCTTTAAATCTGTCTCGTGGGGTGCGTGCGGGACGGGTGTCGTGGCGGCCGGTGTGGCGGGTGGGACGGGCGCTGGTGCGGGGTGGCAGCTCCCGCGCCACCCCTGCCGTGCCCTGGTGGGGCCGGGTGCGCTCGGGGGCCAGCCCAGGCTCTCCCGCCCGACTGGGTAGGGACGGAGCGGCCTCCGCAGGGGCCTCCACGCCGTTCTGCTGCCTGCGGCCTGAAGCCGGAGCCGGGGTCACCCCCTTTTCCCCCGGGGCACTGGGGCTGCCCTCTCACTGGAGCTGGGGGTCGTGGTTCGAGGGGCACGGTGTGCCCTGGCCTAGCCATGCTGCTCTTGTGACCCAGTGTCACAAGCGGGCGATTTAGATCATTTAAAAAATGCTGCCTGAGGTATCGGCAAAAGTGGTTTTAGTGTGATGTTGTAAAAGTGCGATTTAACAAAGTTCAGTGTTTGCTCTGTTAGTGTACTGTGCGGTCATTTTAACCGTGATTCAGCGTCCAAGTTACCAAGACAAAAAGTTACCAAGGCACGAACCGGAGTTAATGTAATATACTATGACTTCCTGCATGGTACCAGCTGCTAACCAAAGATCTGCTGCTGGGGAAAGGTCTCTGCCCCGAGGAGCAGCCTTGAGGGCATCCCAGCTCCGGGGGAAGATCGCTGCCCCGCAGCCAGCCTGCTTAGCACAAGGGGCTCAAAGAAGGCTCACTCAGGCCGTCATGGGATAAAGTGGTTGGCTGGTAGTCAAACTGCATGCAACAGGAAAGGTGAGTGTGAGACTCCTTGTACCCGCGACTGTCTTTGTTCCTTGATAAATTAATCTTGGAAAAGCCACACACTTTTCATGTGTTAATCACATGATCCATGTTCTGGGCTCATGTGCGTTGATGCTTGCTCTGTCACTGGGTTTTCAGAGAACAGACTGGATCTAGAGAAGTTCTTGGCTCGGGTGCAGCTTCAGCCTTTACCTCTTTTAGAGCCTGAACCAAACAACCGCAAGTTTGGTTACGGGGTCAAGTGCATCTGGCACACCTGGCCAGCCAGGAATGGCACCAGCAGCCACCACCTGATCCCTGTTGGTTGAACTCCGAGGGCTACAACCTTCTGCTGCAGACACAGCCTCCAATGGGGCATGAGTGGGTGTTGTTTAATATGTTGGCCAGGGAGAAAGCCCCTTGCCCCAAAAAACCCTTGCAGCATGGCTGAGGAAACGGATTCATCCCTCTTGCCTCCTTCCCTGCCCTCTGCCCCTGCCTGCTGGGCTTGGGGGACCCAGGAGGGTCCATCTTGGGCACTTCCACCAGCTCAGTTGCTCTCAGATGGTCTGTCTGCTTCTCATCCCGTCAAGGTCCAAAAAAGGGGGGTTGACCTCCCCAGTAAGGAGCCCCCAGCCAGTCACCCCCTCCCTCCCCAGCGTCCTGTTTTCTGAAAGGAGGATGGAGGCGTTGGGTAACATCCGTTTACAGCTGTCCAGACCTGGGGGAGCAGGAGTGGCAGCAGCTGCCAGGAGGGCAGAGGTAAGCCCTGCCTGCAACTCCGTGGTGGGAGGCATCCACCCCATGCCCGTTGCCTGAGCTCAACAGGGGGACACTGAGCTGGGCCAGTGGCAGCAAAAGGTGGCTCCGAGGGCAGGAGCTGGCCTGCTTGTGCGGGGTGGTTGTCACTGGGCAGCCCCTGACCCACCTCCACACTGGCTGAGCTGCTCCTGTGGTCCCAAAGGCTTTGGGAAATGCTCTGAGCTGATCCCCATTCCCTCAGGGATTGGGATGTGGCTGGCACATATGCCACCCCTCATGCAGAGGTCCCTTCCCCTCTCCAGTTCTTGGGGGCTTTTAGCACTGCATCAATCTTTAGGCTCAAAGGAACCCCCCCAGTCGAGGTAAGCTCAGCAGGGCTCAGCGCTGCAGCAAAGGAGAGCTTCCCTCAGCTGGCAGTTTCCCAGCAAAACCTTTCAGATTCCTAAGTTTAACCCAATAAAATCCTTTTAGATAACCCCCCACGCGTGTGCTGCTGTTGCCAGTGGGTGAACCCCTTGCTAGGGAAACATCCCAGTGCCAGCATCTGAGGGGACTTAAATCTGCTGCCCAGGGACCATGTGGGCAGGATCAGTCCTTTCTCCTTGCTGACGGACAGGGTGGCTCAGGCTGCGTACAGGCAGCTCTGCCATGGCTCGAGCAGAAAGACCTGGGGACATCAACAGCGAGGAGCAGTGGAATGGCTTTAGGGTGTGGCATGGCTGAGGGGTGCTTGCAGGGGTGGGAGTTTAAACTTGGGTCCCACAGATCTTGTGTACCTTCAGTCCCCAAAATGGGTCGGGGCTGCTGTGGCTTCAGCCCATCTTGTTTCCTCTTTGGCCACTTGTCCTCCTCAGTTCAAACTCCCCTTGTGCCACCACTGCTGGCCCCAACTTGGGGGCTTCCCCAGGTTTGCTCACCATCAGTCTGGGATCCTTGTGGGATCCAGGTGCCTGCCTCTCCTTATGCATGTTGGAGCAGTGCGTACTCCAGCCAAAAATATGAGTCAGGTGCACTCTTGCGAGGCAGAGCTGGGACGCATCCCATTGCCGATGGAAACACAGTGCATCAGCCTGTGGGATAAGATCCTCAGCCAAAAAATCCCATCCAAGTCTGCCTGCAGCTCTGTGGGGGCTTGGGCAAACTGCCCACTTTGGGATGGGTTTGCGTCTGCCCCTCCTGCCCAGGCTTGGCAGGGGGAAGCTGGCTTTTCCAGTCTCGATGGCACTGCTGTGCTGGTGCTCCTCGGGAGGCTCTTGGGAAGCGCGGCCCTGCTGCAGGGCCTGCAGCTCGCACCATGCATGCTGAAATCCCACCCAGTCACCGCGGGGGGGGGGGGCTGGAGGAAAGATGGGGGAGCAAGAAGCGGACCCTGCAAGGTGAACACTGTGGGTCTGCAGCAGGGGCTGTGCCAGCTGCCCAAGCATGAAGGCAAGTCTGTGGTCTCAGTCCTGCCCATCATCTAAGGATGCTCAGGGACAGTTTGAGGAGAGAGCCCCCCAAAATCTCCTTGGGCTCTAGCATCCGTCAGCAGACCCCTAACTCAGGGAGGATGGCAGCCACCTCATTGGAGCAGGAGCACAAGGCTGCTGCGTTGCCACAGCACTTGGCCCTGCACCGCGAGAGCATTCACTGCAGAGCACAGCACGGCTTTATCTGGCCCCAAGCAGACCACCAACACCAGCTGGGTTAAGTGGTGCGCTGATGTCCCCCACAGCCCTCTCTTGCTGCAGCCAGCCCAGGCACGTCATGTGTGGTGGTGGATGGATAAACAGACACCACTCTGTGCTAGCTCAAGAGCATCGGTGCCTGGAGCATCCCTATCATGAGAAGAGCTGGGTCGCTACTTCCATCCAGCCCCTTCCCACAGCACTATAGAGCCTGCACTGCCTTTCAGAGCTGGAGCAGCCCCTAGAGCTGGCCCGGCTCCCTGCTACGGTGGGGCTGCTGAGAAGCCCCTCTGCATGGCATCTGGGAATCACTCCAGGATTGCTTACCAGACAGCCTTAGGCTCAAGAGAAACAAGGGCAGGGAAGGATTGTTCATGGGATCCACATGGACTGCTTTTCCCCCCTTTCCCTTCCTCAGGCTAAAACCTTACCCTTTCCCATGCTAAAACAGGCCCAACTTGTTTCTCCCCATGGCCCAGTGCCAGAAACACCAGTGGGAGTCAAGGCACTGATCCACACGGGGAAGGCTGAGCTTTGCTGCTTCCATTTTCCTCCCTTTTCACTATTAATGACAGTGGTCAGGTAAGGACATTGTGTATATGAGCTGTTGCATTTATTTACTGGAAAAGCCCCAGCAAGTTAACCCCAGGGCTCTTGGGTCAGTGAGGGAAGCATGAAGGAAAGCACAGAGCAACTCAGAGTGACAGAGCTCCTGAATGCCCGCAGGGAGGTGAGAGCCAGCGCTGTGCCAAGATGCTGGCTGCCCCAGACCTGGGGTGCAGCTCCCGCGGGGGTACCAGGGCTGCAAGGCATGTGGTGTGGTAGGGCTGTGCTGGGTGATGCTCACAGCACTTTCCCACCCGCTCCGCCTGCAGCCTCCCCACATCCTGGCCATTTCTGCGTCTCCACTGCTGGCACACTGCAGTGTACTGGGGGGTGTTTGCAGCACCAGGGTGGAAGCTAGCACCTGAGAAGAAACAGGAGCAAGCAGCCTGGAAAGGCTCAGGGCGGGCTCAATGGGGCCGAGCAGAGTTAAGTACTAGAGCCAGTCGATGCCAGCTGAGAATGGGGAGGTTAGCTCAGGGTTAGCGGCGTGACTATGGCAAAGGAGCCAGTGGCTCCAAAAACCATCCCATATCCCCTCAACACACCCAGGGGCTGTGCCTTACCCTAGGGTTAGAGGTTTCCAAGCTGGTGGAGCCAGCTGGTGGGTTGATGGCCACACTGGGGTTGTTGTGGCCCTGCTGCCACTCAGGATGCTCGCTCACCCCGAGGAGCCCAAACTCTTGTGTCTCTGCTGTTGGATGCTACTTAGCCTCCACGTCCTGCTGCTCTCCAGCCATTTTCTTCCAGTTCTTATTTGGTGGCTGATTTGATCTTGTGGATGGCATATGGGCTTGACTCCTTGGGCATCCAGATCTCCTCCCCGGCACAGCCCTGGTGCTCCGCTGCTCCCTCCATGGCCGCTGTCAGCTCTGGGCTGAAGATGCTGTCAGTGGCCCGGTAGGTGCGGGTGAGGTGGCGAAAGGAGGAGTCTGAGGAGCTGTCATCAGGAAGGTCTTCGTCCTGCTCATCCCGCAGCTTGGTTCTGCTCAGCTCCAAGCTGCTCTCCAGCTCTGGGTCTTTGAGAGCCTCCCCCACCTCCTGGAGGAAGGTTGTTTTGGGGCTGATGATGCACAGCAGGACCATGAGGCCTCCTGAGACCCCGCAAAGAAAGTAGAGGCCAACTTTCTCTGGGATGCCTGGGGGGCAAAGAGCAAAGAGAGACATCAGGGTACAAACCACCTCTGTGCAGTACCAGTGCCTGGAAAACCCCCTCTGCCCAGCACGTAGGAGGAAGAGGAGGGAAGCAAGGGCGCCCTCGGCATCCAGGCTGCAGAGGCAGGACAGACCCTGCCCCAGGGATCATGGAAGCATCACCCAGAGCCTCATCAGTACCCACCAGTGTCCTGAAATGCCCCTTTCCCCATAGGAAATCATCCCTTTGGGATGTGGGGTAGGCAGGGCAGGGGGAGGAATCATCTATCCAGAGAGTAATTTCCCCTATCATGGGAAGTTTTTGCCCACAGAGTGGTGCTCTCCATTCGTGCCCCTGCAGGCAGGGCAGGAAAGAAGAAGACCCAGTGGGTGACTCAGCCCCTTGGAGAAGGAAGGTCCGGTCCATAGGCAGGACTGCAGCAACACTGGGACCACTGATGCTACGGCGTCTCAGGGCTCATTCAACCACTGAGCTCCTGCCCTACATGTCTTGTCCCTCAAACCCAGCACGGGTGCTTGGTGCCCTTCTCCCTTACATGCCGGCCGACCCTGCTGGAGGGGTCTGGGGTCTGGCTGCCTCTGAGCCAAGCCCTGGGCTGAGCGGGAGGCATCACGGGACCCAAGCCACCCTCCCAAGCCTGTTTTGCTTCCCTGGGTGCTGCGTGAGAGCTGGTGAGGGCACATACCCCAAAGGTGGGCAAAAGCTGCCAGAGAGCTAGTAAAAATCATCCGGTCTTCCCGGAGCCTGGAGAACCTGGGCCCTTTGTACCAGCCACCTGCAGCAAACAAGGGGATGCGGGCTGAGGCATGAGGTGCTCCCCAGCACCCCGCTGCCTGCCTGCCTGCCCCTGCCTGCCTCCTTCCCTGTGCCACACTCCCTCCTTCCTGCGCAAGCACTCCTCTGCCTTCGGGGATGCTCCCCTGTGGGTCCTCCTCTCCCCTGCTCCCTGCAGACCACATCTCTCCAGCCCCTCAGACATGGGCACCGACCAATGGGTGGCTTCAGCCACAGGACAGCAATGCTGGGATGGAGCTGCAGGGCTTGTGCCAGCAGTGGGTATCACAGATGCAGACAGGCCATGGAAGGGGTGGTTTTGGCACAGCCTGCCCCCAGTATTACCATGCATGTAGTCCGAAAGCAGGAAGGGGTCTGAGGTGTCAGGGCCCACCTCCTCCAGCAGCTGCTTGGGCACTGCAAGGAGAGCACACACTGAGCATCACCACCCCACTCCTCCCCAGCAGCCTCCCCAGGGAGCCCCGCGCCCCTGCCTGCATGGCACAGAGTGGGCAGAGCGGGGGCTCAGCCAGTGGCCCTCGTGTCCTCAGCTCTGCGGGTGGCTCTCACCACATGTGTAGGAGACTCGCAGCTGTTTCTTCATGCCAGGGAGGCACGGATCCCCAAAGGTAGCCTGGTCAGCAGCCACAGTGCAGTTCCCCTTGCGGTGGCACTTCTTGGAGACCCTCCTCAGGGCGTCTGGAGCCAAGCACTCTGCAAAGACATGTGGCATGGACCTGCAGGCAGACCTGTCTGCCCCTGCCTGCTGGGCACCAGCTAGCTAGGGCCAAAGGGCACAGGTGCAGCTCGATGGCATACTTGTTCCACACTCTCTGCATGGTTTCTGGCCCCATTTCTGGCCCAAACTGTTCTGGCATACCTATATGGGGTCCCCCAGTGTTCAGGGAATCACACTCTGGTTTGCCCCTCAGGAATCGTCCATAATTTGCAGAATAAATCGCCAGGATGGATTTTGGTCGGCACTGCAGCCTCAGCTTGTCATTCTCGCACACAGTCTTGACCCGATGGTTCCCTGGGGAGTGACACTGCAGAGCGTCCCAATGCATCCAGAATCACCTGCAGCCCCCTCCCCCCTTAGCCCAGCCAAGGGTCTGAGATCTGCCAAGGGCAGGGCTGGAGGAGGGCTGCAAGATACAGGAGCAGCTTGGTTCCCCTCTCTGTCCTTTTCTGAGCAGCTGAGGCAGGGAAAGAGCCCACACAGCGCTGCCCAGACCCCACACCACCTCACCTGGCCGGCACTTGTAGGAAGCGATGAGGTACTTGTGTGTCCCAGGGCACGGGTCCGGGCCAAAGACTTGGCTGTGCACCAAGAACTGGCACCACTGCTGGTCCTGGCACTCAGCCAGCAGCTTCTGGAGAGGAAAGCACGGCAGATGTGAAGATGTGTGAGGAGTCCTGAGTGTGTTCTCACCTTCTCTTCCGCGGTACCATCACCAGACTGAGGGAGACGTACTCTAACCCCGCAGAGGTGCTGCTCATGCCCTGCGCCTCTCCGCAGTCACCCTGCTTCACGTGTCAGTTCCTGAATCGGTTCCTCCCCTGCACCCACACGGAGCTGTGTGCCAGCGCAGGTCTGCCAGTACCCGTGCTGGCACTCGGCCACGCCACACGTCTGCAGCACCCGTGCGGGCGTGCACACCGACACGGCTCCGTGCAACACCCGTGCGGGCGCAGCCGCAGCGCGGCTCGGTGCGCTCAGGCCCCCGCCAGCCGGCTCCGTGCAGTGCCCACGCGCGGCCACAAGGTGGGGACGAGGGCTCACACCCGGGCCGCCCGGGCAGCGTCCCCGCCGGGACCGGGGCGGCCTCTGCCGCTGCCGCCGCCCGCCACCCAGCCAAGCCTGCGGCTCCGGCCGGGTCCCCCGCGCAGCCTGGGCCGGAGCCGGCCCTGGGGCTGGGGCTGCGGGCCGCCAGCGCGCCCCGGGGTGCTGGGCACGCTGCAAGCCCCATCAGCAGGCAGCCTGCGTCCGAGCAGAGGCTGCCGGCGGCTGGGCGGGGGGGGGGGCGGGGCGGGGCCGTGGCTTGTTCCCGAACCTCGCTGCTACCTCTCTGGGAAACTGCCCTGCGACTTGGGCCCTGGGATCCCACCACCTGAGATGATGGAGCCCCTTTTCATCTCTCCTTCCTCTCCTCTGTCCCTGTCCCACCCAGCCCGGGACTTAGCCTCCTCTTGGTCTTCACTGGCTGCCAGAAGTTCAATTTAAGGAGGAAATGTAATTAATTCCTCTCCCTGGGGTTTGCCTAAGCAGAGCTGACCCGCAGCAGCAGCCTTGCTTTCTGCTCTCCAGACGTCCCTTCTCCAACGGCAGCCTCCAGGCAGTGGGGAACCCAGCCCTATTCGACCACAGTCCCACAGCAGGAGTGGCTCCATCTTGCTGCAAACCTGAGCCACACAAATCCTCCTCACAGACCCATCCTTCAGTCTCTGCATCTGTGCTGGACCATATTCTCCGTCCTGTGCTTGACACACAAGCTCTGGGAACCCTGACTGTGTTTGCAGGGTGGTTTGTGGGGCTGGCTTGGCGCCATGCCAGCAGTCTGGCTCGATGCTTGCAGAGCTCTGGGGATGTGTGGGATGCTGGGAGGGGATATGCAGCTGGAGCAGGACCAAACAGCAAAGCCTCATGAGCTTCCAGAGCAAGGAACTGCCCCTCAGCTCTTGTTCCTCTTCTCCGGCTCCATGTTCCCCTTCCCTACAGCCGGCTACAAGCAGCTGGGTTTGCTGTGGTTTTGCCCCAACCCTAGCAAGGAGCTGGAATAGAAAAGTAGCACAGGAAAACATGCGCCCATCGAGGGACCCTCCTGCCAGCCCCCACTACATGTTCTGGCTGCCCTGGGTTTTTCAGAGCCCTGTGACTCCTTTCATTAATCTGCTGCTTGGGAGCTGCCAGCATGGATGGGTGCTTCTTCTGGCTGGGGAAGAGCCAAGCTCTGTGCTAAGCCCAGGGGATGCATCTGCAGAGCTGAGTGCAGCACCCCAGCATCCCTTGTAGGCCCCTGTCCCACTTCCCAAGCCTGGCACCCTGGCTGCTGCAACAACCGTCTCCTGACACCCAGCCCCAGCTGCAAGGGCTTCCTGCGAGCCTGCTGCATCCTGCAGGATTACTCAAAAAAACAGCTCAAGATGCAGCAGTGCCTCCTTCCAGGCTCCTCTAGCAGGGCTGCCCCACCCTGGGACCCACGCCAGAAGGTCTCATCCTCCCTTGTCTAGCAAATACGCTCCAGAAAAAAGACCCCAAGGGTGAATCTCAATGCTGATGGCTGCAGCCTCCCTCAGGGCACAGGAAGGCTGCAGTGCCTGCAGCCACCCAGGCCAAGCAGGCAGCCCGGTGACCTGGGGAAGGAGGGGTGTGCCTCCTGGTCGCTTGGGACCCCTGCCCTTACCAGGTGGGCCGTGGTGGACGTGCACTCCGTGCTCTCCTGGGAGGCATTGCCAGGACTGGGGCAGAGGTTGGGGCTGGGCACACGACGCCCATAGAAAGCACCAAGGATGCTGATGGTGGTCTTGTGAGGGCAGACGATGAGGAGCTGCTCCCCGTCACAGGTGTGGGCAGTATGGTTCCTCAGCACCTTGCGCAGGTACCCTGGAAGGGGACAGCATGGCAGGCATTGGCCAGAGGAGATACTGGGACCATGGTGGTGGTGGTTCTTGGGCTCCCAACAGCTGGTAGCAGTGAGGATGTCCTGGGCTGGGCACTTATGGGGTGAACAGGATCAGAATGGGGCTGCGGCAGAGAAGGTGGGCTTGCAGTAAATCTTATACCCAGTGTTGCAGCCAAGAGGCTGGAAAGCAGCATGGAGTAGCTGAGCTGGTTAGCAAATGGAATTGAAAGCTGGAGGTAGGATGACAGGTCAGAAGAAACACATACAGAAGAATCCCATGAGGGGTTTAGAGAAAATGAGGCTTGTTATGGAGACATGGGGAAAAGAGAGCAAGGGTGAGCCAGAGATGATCACTGGCTTTGGAGGAGGATGTAGTCTGTCACATGGTTCCGAGCCATGAGCTGGAGGAGAGAAGGGTCCAGTGACTGCTGCAAGCTCCCATGGTTGGCTGGGGCAGTGGGAGAGCCAATGGATGAGCATGAACCACCAAGTCATCATCTGAGCCCAGCTGACCCTGGGTCTCTCTGTGGGAGAAGCCCAGTGCATCAGTGTGAGCCATTCCCAGCCCATGGCCTTTCTGATGGGCACTGGCCCTTCTCTCCCTGATTTCCTGGCACAGGGTAATTCTCTCTTTTAATCCTGCTGAGTTTGTGTCCCCTGTTGTTTTCCCTACAAGGAACAGTCAGGTGGGGCTGTCCTGCCCAGCCTTTAAGAGGGTTTATCATAGAGCTATCATCTCTGGCTGGTATCAGCTGTGCTGGATGCTGGGTGAGTGAGGAAGCCATTTTAATAAAATCTCTGAAAGCTTCTAGGGGTGCTCTGAGCAGGCACTGGTTGCTGGAGGAGGCTGAGGAAGCAGGAAAAGCTGACAAAAAATGATGCGTAGGGCCTTGGACAGAGGAGTTTCCCTCAGGCCTTTGAATTAAACAAAAGCAAAGGGGAAGCATGATTTTGAGGCTGGGAGGTGGGGACAGGCAGGACCCTGGGCTGCTGGGTGGCTCACAAACCTCAATCCCCAGCTGTGGCATCCCTGGAGGGACTGGCACCCCAGCCCCAGGCCAGTGCTGGGGTTTGAGGCAGGACACACCCCCTGTACCCCAGCCCCCAGTGTGTCAAACTCCCCCAAAACAATACAAGAAGATGGGAGTGCCAGCTCTGAGCCCCGTGCTTGTCCCTCCGTGCCTCTGCAAACTGGTGCCAGGCTCAGCTGCACAAAGGGCGCCTTTCACCTTCCCTGCTGCCGCTAACCCTTTGGCATCTGTGGCTAGCATCCCTTCCTGGGAGAAGTCAGAGGATATGGCAGGGAGCTGCCCCTGCTCAGAGTTAATCCTTACCTTGAACACGGGCAGCTGTTAGTATTTCTCTTTTTGAAAATGGGATGAGCTAGTGGGAGGGCCACAGCCCTTTGCAAGCAAGCCCTTGCTTGCTCTTCGGTGCACTGGATGAGAGAGGGAAGGAGAGGCAGAGGAGGGTGGATGGAAGCAGACAAGCTGTTTTAGTCAGGTCAAAGCTCCAGCGAGATGCAAAGATGCTCCTTGGAGGTCACAGAGATGGATCAGCCCCCTGGGGTGCAGTGCCTGCAAAGAGGGGGGCAGAACAAGCCCCATCCTGCACCTCTCCTCTGGTTGCCCCATATCACTGGATGCTGGGGGCCGTGAGGGGCACAGGACCCTGCCCAGGCTGCTGGCCCTCACCTCCTTCCTCTCCAGGCCTGTGGCAGCAGCTAGGCTCTTGTGCAGGCTCCAGAGCTGCCCAGGGTTGACTGCTGGCGTTGATTCCAAACCCACCTGCCCATCCCTAAGAGGGCTGGCAGCGGGGCTGCCCAAACCCCCTGCTGCTGGGCCAGCCCTGGGCACAGTGAGCTGAGCCAAATCCTGGGGGTGGTGGGGGACGTGGGGAAGGAATAGGGGGAAAAATATTTTTCCCCAAATCCAGCCTGCCTTGCAGCAGACACCCTCCTCTGCTGCCATGCTGGCTGCAGCACTGGCAGTTTTTATTTTATAACTGAGGCTCAAGCAGTGCCACAGGGACAGAGGTTTCTCCATCACTCCATTTTGGGGCAGGGAGCAGTTGTGAAGATTTTTTTTGGGGGGTGAAACCATGGCAAGGAGGCTGCAGGCAGATTTTGCAAGTGGTTTTCGTCGCCTGCTGGTGCTGCTGACTCAGTCCCTGATGTTGTGGTTGTGCTGTTTGCTCTGCCCAGATGAAATCACATCCTTTCCACCACAGCCCGCCCTGCTGCGCTTGGCAGCATCACGCCAGGCTCTCACACTGCCCAAGCCCAGCAAAAGCAGAGAAGAAGGTGTGCATGGCTGTTCCTAGACAATCCCTCAGGGGAGGGAATGGCAGCCCCCAGGCACTCAGCCTGCCTGCACTCATTCTGGGTGTCCCAAGCACTGGGGCACAAGGGATTGTGAATTTCTGCCTTGGCTACACCTATAAGACTCACTGGTGCTGCCTGCAGAGAGAGGATCTGGCCCTTACTGTGCCTTGGGGCAGCGTGGCCTGCGGCCCCCTCTACTCACAGGTGGCTCTGGCTGGGGACCACAGCTGCCGGCTCTGGCCGGGGACTCAGTACAGCTTCAGCTCATCTCTTCCCTCACCTTCTCAGAGCAGCAAAGGCTTGCAGGGGAGCCCTGGGTGTGCCAGGAGCCTTCAGCTCCACACATGCCCCAGCACTGAAGACATGAGCATCATGGCCAGGGGGTCTCAGGAAAGCTCGGAGACTGTCTTAAGATTCGTTTTTTTGCATTTCTGCCTCCAAACTGCCCAAGGGAGCGCAGCAGCAGCACAGGGAGCTGCTCCCTTGCTCACACTGGGGCTGTGGGACATGCACAGGGTGTTTTCAGATAACAGCCCTGCCATGGGGATAAAAAATATCCCAGTTTTTTTGGCAAACTCCCTCTGGCCTGCACTGCTTTGTCCATATACATGCAAATACCCCACCAACCAGCTGTCACTTTGCCCTTCCCTCACACCGGCACTGTCCCCAGCATCCCTTTCCGCCCTGACTGCGCCCCGACTCACCAGAGAGCTCCGGGCTGGCCTCCAGTCCCACAGCTAGGCAGAGGAGGACCAGAGCTGCTGCTGGCCCTACCAGAGTGACCATGGTGCATCTGCTGCTGGCTCTGCTGTGTCCTACCAGGCAGCCTCTGCTGGCCCAGTCCTCGGCAGTGGCTGGCGCTGGGGCTGGCAGCGTGCGGGGACAATGGCTCACTTCTCTGCTCTGTCAAAGCACCGGGGCTGGGCAGGCGCCTGCGTACCCGCTCTTTGTCTGCTGCCCAGGGCTAGGGGCTGCTCTGGGCAGCTGGGACACTCTCAGCACAGGGACACCTCCCACGGGGAGGGAGGGGCGTGTTTCCAAAGGCGCTCTGTGGTGGGTGAGTGGGTGCCATGCCTTGGCATCACTGTTGCTGGTGGAGAAACCGGCAGCTGTTCCTCCCGAGCAAAGGGTCTTGGCAAGCTTTCCAGTGTGCTCCCTGCTTTCTCACAGACGTGGTGAGGCAGACATCCAGATACACATGTACCATAATCTCCATCTCAGCAAATGTCCGGCCATTCACCATTTGAAGAGGAAGGGAAGGGCTGCCTGTGTGGCCTCCCAAGGTGCCTGTTCCTGCAGAAAAGGCAAACGCCCTCCCCACATGGAACACTGCAGGCAGGGACCTCATTGCTGCTGCTATTCTTCCCCTGCAGCCTCCACAAGACCAGATACTGGGGACTCTGACATCTGGCAAGGAGAGCACTGTGCCATTCTTGTCCCCCCCACCCCGCAGGAGTTAAAACCCTGCCCAGTATTTCAGCTGGCAGCTGGGAGGGAAATGCAATGGGCAGGAGCTGCTCAATCTGGCAGTGCTAGGAGCCGGCCCAGCTCCCTGCAGGCTCAGCATCACCCCGGCAGCACAAATCACCCAGGGGTCTGCAGTGGGAGCCGGGGGGAGGGAGCAAGATGGGCACCAAGCTGAGGGTGCTGCTGTGGCCCTGCTTGGCACTTGCAATGCTATTAATTCATCCCTCTTGCTTAGGAGAACATCAGGCAGAGTTTCCTGTCCCACCAGGTGGAGTTTTAAGTTCTCCAAAAGCTTTGATGGGGCAGAAATAAAAATGCTCTCCAGCCCCTCCTGTGCAGTTACCAGTGTAAGCACCACTCCAGGCTGTGCAGCAGGACCCAGGAAAAACATCTCCCTTGGGGAGACTCCTCTGGGAGCTTGCAAAATCATTTCCCAGCCTTAGGGTGGATGCTTTCTTGTCAGGGTTTGATTATTTTCAGGAAAGTCTGGGCCTACCTGAGCTGGTGTGTGGGTGTGTGAATGTGGGGGTGTGTGTGGGGGGATAGCTGGGTAGGGTGGGGGGGTGTGTGTGCGCGCGTACTGAGTCAAACAATCAGGATCCCCATTTTGTGCAAAGCTCTGTACCAGCTACGGGGTCCCAAGGTGCAAGACGGGACTTGCCCAAGAGAAAAGTTAAGACTGTTAGGTGCTGGGAAGCCATCTCTGCTTGGACAGCAGCCAGGATGATCTGACAGCGACTGTTTCCCTCCCATCCTGGGGAGAAAAGCAAGCTGGTCATCCTTCCTGTGAAACGACCCAAATTCCAGGAATGGGGCCCTGCCAGGGATCAGCCCTGCAGACATCCCTTCCCACCATGGTGCCATGCACGACCCCAGCTGGGCTGCTGCCAGCAGCACTCTGGGGTTCCCCTGCTGCACTCCAACACGCTCCAGCCTCTTTGCTTTCCTTGCTTGGCCATTTCACAATCCTTCATGCCCGAGGTCTGCACCCTGGCAGTGCATGGCTGGCTGCAAAGAGCCAGTGGCAGGCGGCCAGGCTGCCTCGCTTGGCTTCCCTGAACCCTCGCCCTGCTCAGCCCTGGCTCCTGCAGCGAGGGGTGTTCAGGGGAGCCCACCTGGGGGGACCCCTGGGGGAGGTGGGCAGGGAGAGGAGCTGTATCCTCCCTGCTGCCAGCTGCCCATCCTGATGCAGCAGTAGGAGGTGGGAAGGCAGTGGGAAGGTCAGCTCAGTTCACCCCAAAGGGTGACACAAGAAGTGGTGAGCCCTGGGGCACCAGCGCCTGGGTGTAAGTGTGGGAGGGTAGCGAAGGGGCCAGAAGACCAGACCCGAGCAGCACCAGGAGTGGCAGGCCAGATGCTTCCCCTGCAAAACCCCCCAGCTCCCAGCTGTGAGGTGACAGCAGCAGTGCTGGGGCCACCAGCCCAGTGCTCAGAGGCACCAGTGCCGTGCCTGGGCCGGTGCGATAGACTGACTTGAAGGGGACCCGTAAACACGTCCAGATAGACCCGTGCTGAGTCACGGCTGGGAGGCCCCGCAGCTTCCCCCTCCCCTCCGGGAGGTCCTGGCGCGCACCCCATTGCTCCTCCCTGCTTCAAAAGGAAGGAAAGGGCAAGCCCCAGCCCTCCGAAAACGCAGCCGAGGTGCTAGAGCTGCCAGCCGCCTCAAAGCGCCCCCCATTCAAGCTCCGCAAAGGACTCACCAACTCACCACAGCAGTGGGTGGCCAGCGGTTCCTCCCCACACCGCCGGGATGGAGAGTCGGCAGCACAGCACCACCAAGGAGCCTGAGATTGAGCTGTTTGTGAAGGTGGGTCTCGGCAAGGGGGCAGTTGTTCTTCGGCAGTTCCCTGCAGGCTCATCCTCACCAGGCTCCGGCTGGGCACAGATGGTGGAAATTCATGGGTGTCTTCATGTTTCGGGAGGCTGGAGATGGATGGGTACTGACTTTGGGATCGCTTGCCATAACGGGTGGCTAAGTGCGTGTCCAGAGGAGGGGACCAGGTGCGGGGTGGCGCGGGGACTGATGGGGTGTCACACCATGGGACATCTAGGATGCTGGTGTCCTAGAAGATGCCCTGGTCTCATGATGGTTGCGTACCCCGGGCGAATGGTGCTGCTGGCAGCTGGTGTAACAAAGGACCAGGCACACACGCGTCTCTTGAAACTCAGATAAGACAAGCCCCAGCCTGGGCGCAGCAAGCAGGAAGGCTGAAAGCAGCCACTTCAGCTTCTCCTGCAAGCCAGGGTTGCGAAACAGAGTGCGAATGGCTTGGGGAGCCGGCGTGGGTGCCCACATGTGGGTGGGATGGGGTGACTTCACAGAGCACCCCGGGGGGATTATTCACTAGAAATGGTGGGGTTTCCCCTCCCCCCTGTTAAGCAATTTTCTTAACACTTCCTCTGGAACATTTTACCACTTGAGTTCAAAATACCTGCAGCAGACATGCGGGTTGACATGAGGAGCCAAAGCTGGTGGCTGGTAATTGTGTGTGCCAGCAGCGATGCCAGCAGGGCACTGGGACATGCTGTCAAGTGACAGTGGCTGGGGTGAGTGATGCCTCCCTGTGCCACCACATCAGGGTTTTAGGGGTGGTTTCCCTGTAGCTGCTCAGTCCCATGGGCTTCGCTCCTCTTCTCCTCGGGCAGCTCAGTGCCCAAAAGGACTGCAGTGCCTGGCCAGAGGCACCAGCTTCCCTGGCACAGGCAGCTGGCAGTGCTGGGCGCTGCTTTGCTTGGGTTGTGGTTGGATATGCATGTTAGAAAGGATTAGCTGAGCCTTCATGGAAGGAACCTCCCCCATTTCACTTGCCAAAACTGTGGCCATGGTGGTGCCTGGCAGGCACTGAGCTCAGCTGAGACAAATCCAGAGTGTCTTTTCTTGGTGAAAGTAATTCAGATCTTGAATTCCCTTCTTATCACCGCTTTTTCCCCAGAATGGCTGAGGAGAAGAGGAAAACGGTACATGAGGCGACTGCAAAGGTGGTAGCATGTTCAAGGGGATTTTCGGAGGGAAGGGAAACAGAAACCAAAGCAGCAGTGTCGTCATGACTTCCCCTATACCTTAATTTAGCGCGAAAAAACCCTTCTGGCTTGTCTTTTAACAGACAAATTGATGCTATACCTCCTCCTCCTGCCATTGAGGACCCAGTTTTACCGAAGTCACAGCAGCTGCTTGCTGCAGACAGGCACCCTCCCACGCCATTGGCATCTCCCAGCTCTCCTGGGCCGGGGTCTGCCCTAAGACGTGGATGCCAGTGCAGCCCACAACAACTGTAAATCACAGGGAAGCAAGTGTGCCTGCAAGTGCCTACTGGCATGCTGCCCCTGCCCAACTTCCACTTTGGCAAACGCTGAACTTAACTTGGTGAGGATGGGGAGGGTACGAAGCAGCTCCTGCATTGCTTTGAATTTGGGGCAGGTGGTCCTGCCATGGTCTCACCCTGCCATGGTCCCACTGAGACTGTCATCCCACCGTCTGGGAGGCCCTCCCTGTCCAAGAGGAGCCTCTGCCCCTCAGCCTCACAAGACATTTAGCCACCCCCAAAGCTGCTTCCCAGCTTTTTGGGTGGCTATAGGAACCATGGGCAGGTCCTGGTGGGTGCTGAACACTTAGGAGTGCCCTAAGCATGCAGAGCTGCTTCCTCCTCTTGCCACATTTCATGCTGTTTCACTGAGGGGGAAACCACAGGAACTGCTAAGTAACTTTGGGGTTTTAATGCCTTGTGAGGCCTCAGAGGATTGGGGCTAAAAACCTGCACCTCCCTGGAGATGCTGTGCTAGCCCACACTGGGTTTATCCATTATCTGGAGGGAAAAAGAGTGAGGAAAGTCAGTTTAGGGGGGCTGTCAGCTCTGCACCCCCTGCCCTGGTCCCTGCTGCAGCGTGGGGAGATGCTCTCTCCACAGAAGGAAGAGAAAGGCTTCCCTGCTGTGCTGCTTGGCTTTTGCTGGGGAGGGTGGGTATGTGGCTACAAGTCTCCGCTGCACTGCCCCAGCTCCCGAAGGGCTCTCCCCACAGCTAGGTGGGTGCCAGCAGGGCACTCCCCTGGCAGCGCCGGAGTGCTGGTAGAGCTTCCCTCCACTTCCTCCAGATAATTTGGCTCTGAGCATCCTAGGATGGGCCTGGCTTAATTTTTTTCCCCCTTGCAGAGGCCACCCTGATTTTCCTTTCACTCTGGCCCAAAATTCCCCACCTCTCCAATTCTAAAAGACAAGGGGGAAAACCAGCCTGAGCTGCTTAGAGGCTGGAGCTACAAGACACGCACAGAGAAGCCTGAAGCAGACAAGGGCAGCCTGAGCCCAGCACAGCCCCAGTGAAGGACGTCCACCCGACTGTCCCCTCCGACACCACCACTGCCCCTCACGAGACTCTGCCAGAGCCACTCACTGCCTTGGCTCAACACCACAGCTCCTGTGGGGCCAACAAGATAAATTGCAATTAATCTCCCTTGATCCTTGCGCTAAGCGAGGAAAGCAAAGGGGAGTGCAGTCGGCTGGCTGCCCTCTGCTGCCGCCAGTGAGGGCCATCTCAGGAGAGCAGAGAGGAAAGCATGGGGTTTTATGCTGGGCAGCCACAAAAACACATTTTGAGCTGTTGGTGTTGGAGATGCTCCAAAGGATGACATTAAGTTTAGCTTGTAGGTGCCAGCAACAATGGGTAAGGGAAGGGGAGCAGAGATGCCCTGCTCTCCTGCCAACGGGTAGCCCTTGCCGCTGATCTGTGACTCACTCCTGCATCTCCCTCGCAGGATGTTCGATACACACAGAGAAGCCTTATTTGTTATAAGCTGACACGGGACACTCCTGAGCAGCAGCTACCCAGGAGCATTTCTTATTAATAGCCAGCAAAAAACCTCATGTGTGAATTCAGCTTCACTTCTGAGTATATCTCACAGAATCAATACGTTTCTCAGTTCCCATTTCCTTTCTCAGGAGCATCATCTCATGACAGCTGAGAACAGGAAATAATTGTTAAAAGTAATTTTATTCCTCTGGCAGGACTAAAAGGTGTTGGCAAGGGGAAAAGCAGACCATCACCTCCAGCTGACCACTCAGAGCATCGGGGTTTTGTTTTAATCAATTTACCATCTCCCTTAGGGTGAGTTTGAGGCTGATGTATCTCTCCTGGAGAAGCTGAGCGCTCCAGAGCCCACAGGTGGCTTGTAGCACTTACCTCCAGCCCAGGAGAGCCAGGCACAGGTCTCTGCATCTTCTGCTAATGAAGCATCCTCAGCCATCCTGTCTTTAGGGCCGCAGCAAGGTGTGATCTCTGGAGACAGCTCCACCTGCCCACCCTGGATGTTACTGCCACTACTTAACTACTGCACCACCAGACTCTCCCAAATCTCATCCTCCTCCTGCTTAGCCTCTGGACTTCAGCTTGCCAGCTGGCATCAAGGCTTAGCACAAAGCCAGGGGGCACGAGCCATCCCACCAGGGCTCATGTGCTGACACAAGCTGCTCTGTGGAAGCAGCACCCCTCTGTGAAGGAGCTGGTGTGAGCCATGCTGCTCCTCCCTGCAGTGGCAGGATTGCCTCGTGCACCAGAGGACCATAGTTCACGTGCAGCTGAGGAACCAGTTAATTGTCTTAAATAAGTTGAGTTTCCTGTGAGCCATTTTACCTCTCATACCAGGGTGCAACTTCCCCCTTTGAGCCACATCTGTGCCAGTCCTCATGCACTGGGGCAAACCTGTCCTGTTCCTCTTGACCAGACTCCTTTAAAGGAGTTTCAGTCCTTTTTGCAAAGGCTATTTTCAGCTGCTGCATAGCAAGGAAAATCACTCCACCTGCTGCTGCTTTCCCTTGGGATTGCTGCATGGGCATCATCTGGGTGAGACCCTGATGTGGGAGCCCTGGTGGGACTGAGGCCGGTTGTCCAAGCTCCTTGCTTTCCCATGTCCCCACTGCTGTTTGACCCCATCCTGGTGACAGAACCTCCCCCTGAGTGTTGACATGCTGCGGCTGTGTCCATGCAGAGAGGTTGAAAGGGACTGTCTGCACATGATTGAAACTTTAGGAGCTGACACGTGGCTCTGTGCTCCACTGATGCTGGGTGGGATGCCACCACGAATCCACATCTGCACAGCCCTCCCACCCCCAGCCCCTGCTCCCTGAGGCTGAGGAGGCTGCTTGGGTGGTTCTTGGCCATTATCAGCCCCGGGAAGTCATGCTTGGGTTCATTAAATGCAGGCAGATACTAACAGTACACGAAAACAAACCGCTCTTTTCCTGGCAAACATGAGCACATTTCCCTTCTCACCACCCTCTCCAGCCTGGCCTTCCAGCCAAGCAGACCCTCCCTTCCTCCACATCCATCAGCAATAAGCCTCCACCTCCTTCCCCTGCCTCCTTCTCCTGTTCCTTCTGGCTTGATCTCAGATTTCTGGGAAGGATCTGACCCTGGGCATCCTGAGCATGCTCTCTGATGCTTTCCGGTGGCAGCAGGGCCATGGCTCAGGGAGGGGATCCTACAGCCGAGCTCCTGGTGCCAGGAGGGGCTCCCTGCAGCATGCAGTGCTGGGATGCTGGGCCAAGCCCCCTATGTGCCTTCCTCCTGAGACCAGCTCTGGTGGCTCTCCACCTCCCAGGCATCCCATCTGGGCGGGGTGGGCTCAGTCAACAAGTTAAATGCATGTTTCTCTGCTTTCCTGGCAGGCTGGTCTGGATGGAGAAAACATTGGAAACTGCCCCTTCTGCCAGCGCCTCTTCATGGTGCTGTGGCTCAAAGGGGTCAAGTTCAATGTCACCACAGTGGACATGACCAGGTGAGATGGCACTACAGCCCAGCCTTGTGCCAGCAGTGGGGTGAGACACCCCTGGCACAGCCTTCCCCATCAGCACTTTCCTCCCTCGTGGCCACACTGCAGTCAGTGTGCCACTGGGAGAGGGATGGGGTGACAGCCCCTGCCTGCACACTGCCCATCACACTGTGGGGTGCAGGGGGTGAGCCAGCAGACTCCAGCCACATGCCAACACAGGCATGCGACAGGGACCCGCTGTCCTGCTGGATGCGGTTATGAGACTGAGGCACCACAGGGCAGACTGAGAGGCTGAGGGGGCATTTCTCAGCCCCCCCCCCAAACCCACAAAAGTGCGCAAGTGGGGGTGCTCCCCGGCCTGTGCCCCCTCCTACACACCCGCCTCAGCCTTGTCCATTTGCCCTGGGGAGGCTGGCAGATGCAGACAGGCTGCAGGCTCTGACCCCACTTACTTTCTCTACTCTAGGAAACCTGAAGAATTGAAAGATTTAGCGCCGGGCACCAACCCACCCTTCTTGCTGTTCAACAAGGAACTGAAAACAGACTTCATTAAGATTGAGGAGTTCCTGGAGCAGACCCTGGGCCCACCCACGTAATTGCAAGCTTGCTCCTTTCCCCATTCGCCGGTCAGGCACGCCACAGCATTGCATAGTGCTTGGCAGATTGGGAAACCAAGGCAGGGTGCTGGGAGGTGCCAGAGACCAGCTCAGGGAGGGGGCTGATTCCCCACCCAGCACCCTGAGCCATGCTTTGCAGGGCCAGGGGTTGCAATGCTGAGGGGCTGCGTCCCCCAGGGAAGGTGGCAGGTCGGGCTGCAAGGGGACTGGGACGGGTTAGAATGGAAAACAGTGGGAGGAAATGCACTGGTCTCTTGGCGCAGGCAGAGCTGGCGGGGAGAGGGAGAGCACAGGGAGGTCCCTGCAGGCACAGGGACCCCGAGAGCTGGTGGTTTTGCAGCTGGCTGTGGCAGTTGGTGTTGAGGTGGTGGTGGTGGGAATGTGAAGCCCCCATTGCCCGTGCATATCTGGTATGCTCAGCTAAGAAAAAGCAAATGCCCTTGCTTGAATGCAATGGTGCAGCTGGCCAAAAGGGCTGCTGGGGGAGCTGGGGGGTGGTACCCCCTGAGCTTATGCAGGGCCCTGCCTACAGCTCACCAGGCCAGCCCGTGCTGTGGCGACAAGCCCTCCCACCAGTGCGAAAGAGGAAGCTTCAAATGCATTTGTCATCTGCCGCCTCGGACATGTCTGCCCTTGCAGTGCGCCCTGCATCAGCAAACAAAAGACTGTTCCTGAGGAAGTCACGGGAGCTTCTGGCTTCCCTGGACCCCTCCCGTGCCAATGCATGTCCTCTGGGCTGGGTCAGAGCTGTCTGCAGGCAGAGCTCTGCTCCGGGGCTCTGCTGCTACCAGTGTCCCCAAACTGTGGAGTTTCTGCCCTGTGATTGTTCCCCCTAGCAAACGCCCAAGATAATGCAGCTCTCAGGGTGGCAGCTGTAGTAATTTAAAGCATCATCATTGTCCCACAACCTTCATCCTGCAGTACCAGCCCTGGGCACTGTGGCCCAGGAGATAATGCAGCTGACAACCACGCAGCTGAATCTCTGCCTCCATCCTTGCCTGCACTGATGTAAGTGTCTCTTTAAAGGTATCCACACCTGAGCCCCAAGTACAAGGAGTCCTTTGACGTGGGGAGTGACATCTTTGCCAAGTTCTCGGCGTACATCAAGAACCCACGCAAGGAAGCAAATATCAGTAAGAAATGGGGGGGGGGGCTGCAGGGCTGTGATCTGCCATGCTGCTGTGGTGGGGAGAGATGCTTTTGTCTGTGGGCAGATCCTGTGACCGTGTTAGGGCTTCTGCTGCTGTCCCCACCAAAGCCTCCTCGGCAAGTGGAGGAGCGGGAAGGAAAGGTGAAAGCAGTCCAGTGCTCCAGGAGGCTAACAGCCCCTTGTGCAGGTGCTGCGGAGAGGGGTCCTGGAGGGGAGCATGGGGTGATGCTGCTGGCATCCCCTGGGAACAGAGGCTCTGGCCAGGGTCCTGTGCTGTACGTGACTGGTGTAGCCCTTAGGGCTTTGTCCCTGTATGCAAAGCCTGGGAGAGTCTGAACCAACCTGGCACAGCCCTGCTGGGAGCCCAGGGCACCAGGCTAGTTGCACTTGTTTCCCTGCCCACCCAGACTTCGAGAAGGCCCTGCTGCGGGAGTTTCAGCGGCTGGATGTCTACTTAAACACTCCCCTCCCCGAGGAGATTGACCAGGACAGCATGGAGGACATCACTGTCTCCAAGAGGAAATTCCTGGACGGAGACCATCTGACATTGGCTGATTGCAACCTCCTGCCCAAACTGCATATCATCAAGGTAATGGCACTGGCTCCCAGGGCCAAGGTGCGGACCCACTCCAAGAGGGGATGACAGGGTGGGGTAATGTGAACAGGGGCCTGGGGGTCTTGTATTCATCCCCCCCCCAAGCCAGAGAGTGAATATTCTGTGGTCCAGCAAGTCTCAGCCTCCTCCTTTTCTCTCCAGATTGCAGCCAAAAAGTACCGTGACTTCGAGATCCCAGCGGACATGACGGGCGTCTGGCGCTACCTCAACAATGCCTACGCCTGTGATGAGTTCAGCCACACATGTCCCGCAGATGAGGAGATAGAGCACACCTACTCCAGTGTCTCCAGGAAGATGACCTAACGCCACTGTGGGGTGCACCAGCGGCACTGCCCCTGGCCGAGCCCTCCACCTCCACAGTCCTGACACAACCAAACCCTGGCTGAAGGAGGGACTGGAGGGGGTTTATGGCATGGCTACCCTTTGCCTTTCAGAAATAGCGCCTTGCTTCACAGCTCCCTGCTGCTCTCTCCTCCTTCTCCTCCTCCACTGGCTGGCTGCAGCCCCCCTCCACCATCAGTGCTGACCGCACGTATGGATGGGTTCCTGCATGGCTGCAGTGGCAACTGCATCCCTACTTCCCAGAAATGGGTCTCACAGCCTGTGACCACGTGCCACAGGGAAAGCAGAGCACTAGCCTTCCACAGTGGCACTTTGGTGGAAGAGATGAGACCTCACCCCGAGATGGCTGGGCCAGCCCTGCCTCTGCATCGGCTGTTGGAGCTGCTGTGCTCTGCCAGCCCTGCGCGGTCCCAGCCATCCCACGCATTTGGGAAGAGTCATCCCAGGATCCCAGTGCATCACCTGGGCTGGAGCTGTCTGAATTTGCCTGGTCACCCTTCTGCACAGCACCCTGCAGCCTGCATTTGGGCAAGCCCTCTCTTCCACCAAGGCATCCAGGCTCCAGCTGAAGACACCGAAAGGCTCTGTCCCCAGTAGTTTGTCACAGTGACAATTGCTCTCACTGCCAGAGAGTTGTTATGTGCATCTATCTCCCTGTTAGGACATGGGGGCAGGTGCCTGGCATGAAAAGTACCAGGACCTGCTGTGGGAGGGAAAAAGGGATGCAGGGTCTTGCAAAGGGCTGAGGATGGAGGGCTGAGAATCAGGGCATCCCTCCCATGTGCGCCAGCACCCAGGGCCATGTGCTGCTGGCTGCAAGATCCCATGTGGCTCCTGTGAGGTACTAAATCTCTCCCTGCCTTGTTGGACATCACAGGAGATGGAGCCATGGGCAGCTGTTGCTCCACCACTCCCTTCCCGGTCCACACAAACACTTCAGGTGCCTGACTGGGAGACAGAGGCACGGGGTAGGACATCTGCTGGTTTCCACACCCCAATACTGGGCAGCCTAAGCAAGCAGGCAAAAGCTGCTTTGCAAAGCGCTTTGTCTGTAGGAAATATGTGGGCAGGTTTAGTGCTCCCTGGCTCAGCATTGTGCCTTTCCAATGTTGCTGATGCAAGAGGAGTCAAAGCTGCTCTGCACAGCCATGACATCCCATCCTCCTCCATCCAATACCCCCAGTTCCCCCAAGGGCTCCTGGTAGTGCATGTGAACTCAGCCAGCCCCGTGGGCAAAAAAATACTGTACAGTGAGTGTGGTGGGTCCTGCTGGGACACGGTGACAGCAGACCCCCCCTCCAGCCCTCACTGCCATTTCCCTCTGCACTAAAAGGTGTGTCCTTGCAAGCCTGTATCTGATAGCACTGGGTTTGGGGACTGGTTTTGTTATTAATGGGTTTTGGTTTGTTTGGGTTTTTTTTAAACTAAAACCAGCAATAAACTATATTGTAATATGCCTTGCTTTTGTACTGTCAGTGCACGGGCCAAGGCCACTGGGCATGGAGGGTGCTGCAAGGGGTAGGGAGGGCTCCTCTGCAGTGGAAAACCTTTTGAGATTTAGCTTAAGTGGAGCAGTAGCCCCCAGTCTCTGCTGCCCTGGATCACTGGAATGCATGTGGCAGCTCCTGTTCTGCCCGCAGGAGAGATGTCCCCTCGCTGGGGCACATGCACTGTGATCTGCCCATGCCACGCACATGATGGTGCAAGGATGCAGAATGTTGCACAGTGTGGGGTTGGAGTAACCGCAGGATACTGCTCTGGAGCAAGGGATTTATTCAGCTCCTGCTGGCAGCCAGCATGTCCCTGTCAGGGCACAGTGGCAGCTATGCCTTGACATGGGTCCTGGAGGCCCACTGATATGGGAGAAACACTGTCCTCCACCCTGAATCCTCATGGGATTCTCCCCCTACCCCACAACACCCCTCTTCTGCTGCAGACCCGCTTCCCCTTTTCCCCACAAGGGACCAGAGACCATTCAAAGCTCTGTGCAAAGCAGCCCATAGCGAGGCATGGGTCATGCTTGGATGGGCCTGCTGGAAGGCAATGGGATAGTGGTGGCAGGGAGCAGGCTGGCAGGTAGGACGCAGGCAGAGCTCCTTCTGTACCCCTCATTTGGAGACACAGTATTTCCAAGCTGAGAGAAAAAGGAAAAGATACCCATGTGAGGGGCTGCAGCAGTGCTTGGCCCTGCTGTGCTTGGCCCAGGGAGGGCATCTCTTCTCCCAGGCTTTCCTTTGTCTTTGAAGTCAGTTCTAGGAGCACAGCTTGGGATCTGAATGCCTTGGTCTATACCATGAGCATCCTCCACCCCAGGCACAAGCACCTTCCACCCTGAGTCATGAGCATACTCCACCCCAAGCCCAGGCCCTGTTTGCCATGGCCTCTCTGCAGGTAAGTGGTGGTTTGGGTCCCAGGACCTGTTGGGAGCTGGGCACTAACCTCTCTTGCTGGGTTGCTGAAGAGCCTGGTCTGTCTGGGTAAACCCCTGGCTCTGGAGCTCACCCACTGCCACCATCTTCCAAAGGACTGCATCAAGGTCTTCCACCTGCCGTGGCACCGCAAGCTCATCATGCATGTGTGGTGCCCACCTGCAAAACCAGCCCTCAAGCCCCTTTCCCTCACTGCTGGACCAGGGAGAGAAGCAGTGTTGGCAACTGAGCAGGACTATCTCAGTCCCCACTGACTGGCCAGCAGGGACAGGGTTTGCTGGGAGCCCGTGGGAGTCACCTGCCCGGCGGCATCACTCTGGGCTGCCCTCCCCTTGGCCAGAGAGACACCCCCACTCACCAAGTGGTCAGGGACATCCTCCTGGAGAGTGTCTTTATTTCCTGAAAAAAGAAATATATGTGAAATACCATGAGCACGCAGGGGCTACGGGTCCAGCATGGGGGGCAGGAGCCAAAGGAAGCTATGTCAGGAGGAGAGGAGACACAGCACCATCACCTGCTTCTCTCCATGCTCCCCTAGGGCACCTAACCCCCAGCACTCCTTCGTCCTTGATGCAACCCTTCACCTCTTCACAAGTATCCTAGTTCCTGCCTGCCTCCCTCCACGTTTGCCCCACACCAGCCCCATCCCTGGGTCCCCTTCACCTTGAGCTCTGGGACTCACCCTTGCTATGAGCTGCTTTCTGGTCGTGGCTCACTCCTTCCCCTGGTGCAGACAGAGCCTGGTTCAGGTTCCTGGATGTCTGGAGACCTGCTAGAGGCTTGCTGTCAGCCATGAGGCCAGCTGCACTGTGAACCAGGTTAACATTTGTTGGCGTAAGATCTGGATTGAATGGGGAGACAGTGACAAGGACAAAGCAGATCATTCAAGGTGTGCTTGTTCCTCGGGCAGTGGGGCAGAGAGCCTGAACATGGGCTACAGATCCCGAGAATGACAGGCAGGTTGTTTAAGGGGGACTAGGGTTTGTCTCCTCACGTGGCCATGCATGCTAGTCTAGGCTAGGAGTCAAAACGCTGGCCATGGCACTGCAGGTGTTGCCTCAGCAGTGCCGAGCAGAGGGGAAGGATCCCCTCCCTTGACCTGCAGTGATGCTCCTCCTGATGCAGTCCAGGACACTGTTGGCCACCTTTGCCGCAAGGGCACATTGCTGGTTTCTGGTCAACTTGGTGCTGACCAGGACAGCCCTGGTGTGTCCTGGTGCCTGGTGGGGTTGTTTGTCCCCAGGGGAAGGACATGGCTCTTCCCCTTGCTGAACTGCACAAGTTCCCTCTCAGCCCATCTCTCTCCAGTTTGTTCAGGTCCCTCAGGATGGCAGCATGACCCTCGGGCACTGTCAGCCACCCCTGCCAGCTTTGCATCAACTGCAGACTTGCCGAGGGTGCACTCTGTCCCATCATCCAGGTTATTATTAATGAAGATGTTAAACAGAACTGTCCCCAGCATCGACCCCCAGGATGCACCACTGGTGACTGGCCTTTGGCCGGACTTTGTGCCGCAGATTGCAGCCCTCTGTTTGGCCAGGTTTCAACCCACCTCACAGCCCACTCACCTAACCCTGACTTTGCCGTCTCATCCATGAGGATGCTATGGGAGACAGTGCCAAAAGCTGAGGCAAGCAATGTCTGCTGCCTGGCGTTGCCTTCAGCCTGACTGCAATGGGCAGGCAGAGAAGGTCCCCATCAGCCATTGGGGTTCCCCCTGCTACAAAAGATCCTTTTGAAGGCAGCTCTACGGCACCCCTGTCTGGCATCACTTAGCCAGGCTGCTGCACCGGTGGGAGCTGTGAAGGGTTAAGTCCAGACCACTGTTGTCCCAGGTAACACCTCAGGTAACACCAGGCAGAAATCTTCTTGGGGGAGTCTGTCCCATGCCCGGGTTGTATTGCTCTGAGGAAACAGATGCTCTAAGGCCATCACAAAAACAAAAATGAGACACATAGCTACGACTAAGGCAACAAGTCCCTTGCTGTCTGACTGTGTTTAATTGGAAACCAGCAGGCATGTCAGGGGCTTTCCAGCATCTTACCCTTCATCCCATCCCTCCCCCAGTGCCTGTCTGTGCACATCCCCTGGGAAGCTCCCACCAGGCTCTGGGAGCTGAGCAATCCCAAGCACTTGGCCTTGTATTTCCTTTGCCTCAGACACACGGTTCAAGCTACTGAAGCTCTGGAAGTCCCCGTGCATCAGCTGCGCAGCGAGAGGAGCCCCTGTGCCTGCTCATTTCCCAGAAGCACCAGGCAGAGTGCTGCACCAGGCCGCTTGCAGTGGCCACTGTAGCGGATTGTGGGGCTGGGCTCATGCTCTCCTTCAGGGCTCAGGCTCTGCCCAAGTGACTTTTTCTCCAGCGTCAGGAAGACCAGAGTGTCTGAACTGGTGCTTACGCTGCTGGTCAGTACTAACAGGTATGGAGCAGGAGCACAGGGTGGGTGCAAACGGGTGCCATCGGCCCCAAGTCCAGCAGACGCCAGCTCTGTGGTCCCCTGGGGCACTGACTTGCACACAGTGATGCATGGCAGGGCACCATGCTGCAGCAAAGCCCCTGGCACACTGTGCGGTGGACTGGCATTTCAGTGCCAGGTCTTGTGGCTGCTGGGGAGGCTTGTACCAGCCCTGTGACCATAAGTGCAGCTCACCCCACAGCTTGCTCCACATGTGAGCTGCAATTCCCTCATCTCCATGCAGGGCATTTGTATGCCCCAGGCTGGCTGATTCCCAGGGCAACACTGTCTGTCATCCCAGAGTACCTGGACACATGCTGTCTGAAAGTCACAGCAGCCAAAGCAGTCCCTTGGGTATGGGACGGTCCTCTCTTGTCTGACCTGGCCACACTAGGAAATGGGTTTAACCCAGCTGGACATATCCTACTCCTAATAATGCTGAGGAAAACCTTCCCCAGGCCAGAAGGTCTTTCTGCCCAAAAAGAAATAGGGGGAAGCTGCTTTGCTCTACGTGTCTGCAGCAGCCAAGCCCCCATGAAACAACACGTGAGCCACATAGCTTGAGCCAGCATTCAGTGCCAGCCATAAAGCAGTGAGCTGGGACAAACCCCACCTGGTTTTCAGGCACAAACACCCAAGTCAGTTGTCCTTACCTTGGGCACTCTCGCTTTCAGGGTAGACAGGATAAACACTGATGCAGCAAGCCCCCAACAGCAGTGCTGAGGTGATGAACATCCTCTGGGAAGGCATCTTCTCTTCTTCTCCAAGCCTTGACCGATTTCTTAGGATCTTGTGAGTGAGGGAGTGTGAGGCGGTTCTTTTATATCCTCCAGCTCTCTGTAATTGATATGCTGTCATCAGGTGGGTTGTCTTTGTTGCTGGGTTGGCCATCCATCCTGATGACAGGAGATGACTGGTACTGCTCTCCCCACAGTTCAATCTCTGTCACTCTTGAATGAGGGTGCCTGATAAATGCTTGGATGGGTTTTCAGAAGCTCTGCTGTTTACTGTGGTTGTGCTAGAGAAGGAAGCGCTGTAGAAGGCTGGGCAGGTTAACCATGACTCTGGTGGGGTCTGGAGGAGGATCAGAAGAGAACATGGGGCCAACATCTGGACAGAACATGTGGATTCACGCTTTCTTTTTGTGTGATCTTCCTTCCCAAGGGTTACCATGTGTCTTCCGCTCCTTTCACATCTCATGGCAACACAAGGGCAGTGGTAAAGCCTTTGGCCACCCAGGCATCCCGAGCTG
Organism: Falco punctatus; assembly: GCF_963210335.1. Taxonomy (NCBI): domain Eukaryota; kingdom Metazoa; phylum Chordata; class Aves; order Falconiformes; family Falconidae; genus Falco; species Falco punctatus. The sequence goes on along the minus strand of NC_137595.1, from coordinate 24,025,618 downwards.
ATTTTCAGTGGGTGCCCCAGTCCCTAATGACAGGACTCAGCAAAGGATGAGGCTCACCCTCTGCAGCCAGCAGCAGCTGAAGTTTCCTTGCTGGAACAGTGTTTGACATTGCTGGCATTTGGAGGAGGCTGTCTTCTTACCCCAGAAGCTGGCAGCGCAATTCCCACTTCTGTAGGATGCGTCTGTAAGCTCCAGACAACCGATGTACTCCTAGCCCTGCTTGGCTGTGGGCATCCGGGCCAGCAAGTCCCTGCAGACTGAGGAGACTCAGACTGGGCTTCACAACAATGTGGACGCGGTGCAATTCAGAGCCAGCGCTGGAGTCTGGGTAGTTCTGGCTCAGAGTTAAATACATAAATAATAAGTACATAAATACATAAATTTCTCTCTGGAAAAAAAGGTAGCTAGTGATGAAGGCCTTGCAGCTGATGTCCCAAAGCAATGTCCGTGAGACAGGGTCATGACAAGTGGCTTTCCTGGGATAATAATACAGAGGTGGTGCACACCCTTCTCAAAAGCTAGAGTTCTCTACAGGTACAGAGGCAGACCCCAACCGGTCACTGTGTCAGCAGGGACCGGCCCAGCTGTCCTGTGTCCAGGTTTCTCCAATTCCTATTTGAGACCCTGTCTTATTCACAAACTTAACTTTCAAGTTAGCACAGTATCAGCCAGCTGGAATTGCTTCTAATGAAATCACTTTGCCTGGAAAGCTTAATTCAGAGAAACCCAGTGGAAACTGGTCCCTTGGTGACCTCAGCCAGGCCACCTTTGCTGCGACACCAGCTCGCACCCTTGTTTGTGTAGTGCCATGCATCCCGGGAGCGGTGAGGAAGAGTTTGGCAGACAAGATTTTAAGCTCTCAGGAGCCGCAAATCAGCATTAGGTGTTATTTGTCGGGGAGAGGAGGCAGAAGTTCGTTTGATGCCCTTTCCTACCCCTACCAACGCTGGGGCTCAGCCAGGGTGAGAGGTACCTGCTTCAGAGGTGCCATGAGGAAAGTCTTTTTGAAATCTTGGTGGGAGATACATGTTTCTTAGTCTCTTGTGTCCTCTCTTCTTGTGGAGTGGGACATCATGGAGACATTCCTGGGGAAGATCGGACAGGGTGCTTGGGAGCCTGGGTTTTTTAACCATGAGGCTGATCACAATCCTGTTGACCACAAAACAGGGAGACAACAGTGTCTGCGTGCCCAAGTAAAGGCTCTCATTTTTCATAAAGTGGTTGAAGGGGTGGGTATTAATGAGAGATCATTATTTCTGTCTGCAAATCCCTGTCTGTCAGGCACAGATCAGATTGGGAGACAGATGAGGTGAAATGTTCATCCATCCCGCCTGGGCATGCCACTCAGCTGGGACCTTTCTCCTAACAAAAATCCATATCTAGCCTGTTTTCCAGCTGCTCCCATCCCTTGGATGCCAGGTTTCATACCATATAATGAAAAATCCTGAAGGCAGGCTCCTCACTTCTGCTGTCAGGACAAGGGCAGCAAGCACAGGCTGGTGAGGATGGCCACAGGGAGAAAGCATAAAACACCCCTCCCAACTCACGTGTGCATCGCATGAGATGATGTGCACCAGCTTAGAGGGCAGCTCTGCTTGTGCTATCACTGGGAGCATGAGTGGTATTTGTGGGCAGAGAGCTACAGATCAGTGTGCCTGAAGCCGTGCAAGGGAAGCGGGAAGGCATCCAGCTGAGCCACTCAGTCCATTTCTTGTCCCCAGACCAGAAATCCCCTGCCACGTGCATCAGGAGGATGGGGAGCACAAGGACCAGCCCCACCTCACAGACCCTGTCGGCGCTCGCTGCCGGGAAGAGCAGGGGCGAGCTGTCAGGCGCCTCCAGCTGACACAGGGGAGCTCAACACGTGGAGACAGAGGACCTGGTGATAGAGTTGGGTGACATGTGGCTCGGCTTCAGCAGGGCGCCCATGGTACCTTCTGAATGCAGACACTTGCCACACGTCCCCAGACGAGGGCACTCCCAGACCGGCACATGAAGTGGGAACAGATTCGCTTTGCAGCCTCCCAGCCTCAGAGCCTGGCCCTGGGGTGACCTGGGCATCCCCATCACTCTCCGAGGCTTGGGTCCCGACTGGCTGAGCTGCAGGAGAGCTCCCGCCTGGGGAGGAACCACCCTGGTCTGAACCAACAAGTTAACATCTCTGTAAGTCTACCAGCCCTGCAGCCCTTGCCGTGCATACGCTCCAAACACGTTACACTTAGTCTCCAGCTTCTGGGGCTTCTGTAGTCTTCACCTACATCCTGCTGGGTTTCTCAGCCAAGCCAAGCAGCTAAGACCACCCAATTCCTGACCCACTGGTCCAGCACTGTGGGGATTGATGCAGCAGGCACCAGTGGCCTGGGTCACGTTGCAGCTCAGACCAGTCAAACCACGAAGCCGTTCTGGGCTGAAGGACAGGGTCCAGCAGGACAGCTCTGCAGCTGCTGCTCCGTGTCACTCCGGGGACCCACCTGGAGCTACAGAGCCATTGCAAAGGCACCTTGCACAGGGGTGGCTGGATAACAGGGAAGCTGCAGTAACAGTCAGAGCAAGGTGGGCACAGGGCCAGGGCAGATCCAGGGGGTGAGCTGCAGCCCAAGATGCTCCTCTCTGTATCTCTGCCTCTCATGGCTTTCAAAGGCAAATAGGGACATTCCTTTATTCCAGCAGCCTGAAGAATATCAGAGCTTCATTTTTCCCCATCATTTCAGGAGCCGCCTTCTCCCTCATATTCGTTAGGTGCTATGTTTCCTGTGTGGCAGCTCCAAAAGTCCCATTTAGCCTACGCATAGCAATTTTCCACTCCAATATGTTTATAGGCTGGCAGCTCAGCTCTTTGAGAATTAGTAATAAGAAATACCCTGTTGCATAGTCTTATAACTGCTGTTTCTAATAAAGAGCTGCTTTTAGCTGCATTCCTCTCATTGCTTTGATCTGGTACTGGCAGAAGCTGAAACCACCGACGACAGCATGGAGAGCAGCCAGGAATGAGCCTATCGATCACAGTGAGTCAGAGCTTTCACAAGCCTCTGCACCAAATACCTCCAGGCACGGCTTTGTGGCCATTGGCCTGAGGCCAGCATGAGAAACAGCAGCTGACCTCCAAGATGATGGGCACGGTGGGGCTGGGTGGGATGGCTGAGAACCCATCACTGGCTCACCCATCTCCAGGCTGCTGGGGGAGCATGGGATGCCTGCGAGCACAGGGTGGGAGCCAGCTGCATGCACATGCCCGAGTGCTGCAGCAGTGATGGAGGGACCCAGCCAGGCACCCTGCTGCATGGGCTTAGCTGGGACTGCGGACCTGCCCCTGGACCCAACTCCATCATCCAGCACAACCCTATCCTGCTCAATGTGTAACGCCCAGACAGACAGACCAGAGCAGGGTGTAATCCAGACACGCTTTACCCAGACCCTGAGCTGTGCACAGTGGTGGCAGGTCCCCGTCAGGACATGCTGGACCTTCACTCCTGCAGTAAGCATCATTCTTCTTGCTGTGGTTCTGCAGAGCCCCACACGCTGCTTGCATCTCTGAAGTGAAGCAAAAAAAAAACCCTCTTACACACCCACTTGGAAACTTCAGCTGCTAAAATGCCATCTTGAAATGTCACAAGCCTGCACTAACATCTCTGTTTCATACAGAACAGGGACATCTCAGCTGCTTCAACCACACCCTGGGTCAGGATGAGTCTCCGCTGCCAGTGAGTAACTTGCCTGAATCACCTGTGAGGATCCCAGCACAGTTACCCTGCCAGATACTAAGAAAAGAGCCGGTTTTCTTCTGAACTTTGGAGATTTGGCAGGCTGTTACAACAGCGCTGGCTGTGCCCTGCTTCAGCAAGGTGGCTGTGGGAGCCAGCTCAGTCCCACCGTGCTGGTCCAGCAAACAGCCCCGGTCTTGGCTGATGCAGCATGGGCTGGGCTGGCACAATGCATGGTCTTTGCTTGGCCTGGAGGACCTCAAGCTTTGTGTCTCTTTCCCAGAGTCTAATGGCACAAAAACCGGGGCAGCTTTGACCAACACTTCTGTTGAACAGTTCCCTGCATATGCCCTGCCACCATGCAATGACCTTCAGGAGCGGTGGTGAGGCTGGCAGCCCCATCAGTCCTGCTGGCCGTGTGGCCAGTCACACAGGGCTCTGCGGGTGTAGGGTTTTTACTGTGACCTTGAGACACACCGAAGACTATGAAGCACAAAGGGGGTGGTGACCAGACGGCACAATGAAGGATGGGAAGAGAACAAGCCCTTGGCATGTCATCTCTGTTCACTCTTAAACAACAGCCCCAACTTCCTTGTCTTGATGGCCAAATGCCTCCGTCACCAAGGACAGTCCAGGACTGCTGCGGGATGCTCAGAGCTGTGTTTTGGCTCCTGTGTTTGCCTCAACTCCTCTGAAGTCTGCCTGATTTTAGCATTGGTGAATTCTCCTGGCTTGGCTTTTTGTTTGCTTTCTAAACACGCGAAAATTAAAAAGGCCATTTCACACGACCCAAAATTATGGGAGATACCTGTTTCCCAATTTTTCATCTTATTAAAAAGAGAAAGTGAAACAAGTTAAGGAAAATCAGACCCTTGTATCAGCTGAGCCTGAGAGGAACTTTCTTGGCAGCAAATAGCATATGGATAACATGCATGTTCCTTTCAGCAGCTTTTGGGACCACCTCTCTCTTTAAAAATTTCAGCTCAATCTATTGAATACACCACATATCCTCACATCATCTGTGGTGGATTGACCCCGGCTGGATGTCGGGTGCCCACCCAGCTGCTCTGTCACTGTCCTCCTTAGTTGGGCAGGGGAGAGAAAATATAACAAGTCTCTTGGCATGAGATGAGGACGGGGAGTTCACTTGGTAATTACCGTCCCAGCCAAACAGGACAGATGCAAACACAATACGTCACCACTAAGAGAGATTTTACTAATGAGATGCACAAAGCACAGCTGCCTGCTTTGGGGCAGGGGCAAAGCTGTCCCAGCAGCATTGCAGCTGGGGACAGGACACCTCTTTGCCCTGGCCTGGGAGCGCTCAACAGGGCAACCCCACTGGCCCCGCTTAGCTGCCGGCAAGCTGCAGCCAGTGTCGCTGCAGGTCTCCGGCTGAGTTGGCCATGGCAGCAGGAAAAGAGGGAGGCTGGCAGCCTGGCACAGGCAGGCACAGCCACTCCCAGGGGCTGCATAGCTGGGCTCTCAGGGATGACTCACGGGGCGTTGGAAAGTGGCTCCGCACAAGGGCCCCAAAGGGTTCCCTAAGGCTAGCAACGCTGTCCCCTCCGTCCCCTGCACCAGACGCCTGGATGCTGGACACCGATTTCTTACCTGCTCCCAAATCCATCTTAAATCTTGTGAATCCAGGAGCTTGGATTTGTCTCTCAGAGGTGGAATCCATCAGTCCCAGCCTGCTGCAAAGCAAGATGCTGCCCGATGCCAGGGGAGAGGGCTTTCCCTCGTCTCCTGGCTGCAAGTGAGCCTCACAAACACACCCCGGAGAGATGACTCCAGGGCAGGGCTCCTCAGAAGGAAATTGCCCCAGTGCTGGTAGAAGGAATAATAAAACAATCCAGCTGTTGCTGAAGAACCAGCCTTTTCCCCACATGACAGCAATATGCAGACCAGCTGCAGGTGCATTTTTCTCCCAGGGAAACCCCAAGTTTTCCTACTGCATTTCCCAGATGCTGCTCGGTCAGGGCAGTGCTGGCTCTGTAACACAGAAAGAATAAGCACAGAAGCCAATTTTCCATAATAAATTAGTGTTATTTAAAAAACATCTCCAGCGCACAATCAGTGTTTCCATTAAAGTAAATTTTTTTTACAAAAATCTCCTCTTTCATAAAGAGGTTTATATATATATATATGTATATACACAAATTTCTATTAGTCTATATAAGGTACACACAGATACATACATATATAGATGGATAAATAGATAAAAGTTTTGGGCCTTCAACTTTGGTATGTATTCCTTATGCTTTGGTTCAAGAGCACCTAAGTCACAGAGGAAAGCTCTGAAGATCTCTCCCATCAATGGCAGCTGCACCCAGTGCATGCCTGTGCCGGCCCGTGCGGGAGCTCACCCCAGCCCTGTCCCCAGCAGGGCACAGGCAGGTCTGAACAGGCAGCCACAGTGCCCAGGGCAGCTCCAGGCAGCTGCCTGGTGCTGTGATCCGGGTGCTGGAGCTCCCAGCGTGCCCCCGCCTGCCTGCTATGGCTCACCATCAGCTGGGGGATGTGGCTCATAGCCAGAGAAGGGAGCTGCCTGCAGAACATCGGGGGGCAACTGGGGTAGCTGGTAGGGGCGGGGGAGGGGGACGTCCAGCGCTGCCTGCTCCAAGTTGCCTGGCTGCACAGTGCTGTCACCAGTCCCATGGCCATGCAGGGGCTGGAGAGCACAGACAAGCTGTCCTCCATCCTCCTCCTCGCTGGCTGGCAGCTTCACAGAGCTGAGCGGCACCCAGTGCCCTGCTATGCCAAGGCTCTCCCGCAGGTCCTCCTGGCTGAAGCCCCTGCCTGGTGTGGGCAGAGGAAGGCAGCTGCCTGCTTCCAGGGCTGGGCACCGGCACTTCGAAGAAAACTGGCTGTGCAGGGAGAGCCACATCTCGGATGTCCCATAGTCCCTGTCACCTGTGTAGCTGTCTCTGGTCAGTCCCACTGGCATTGGCTGCTCCAACTCAGCCCCAATACTCACCTCCCCGACCTGGGAGGCATCAGCATGCCCTGGCTGGCTGTGGGTGCAGGACGTGTCCCTTCCCTCGTGGCAGTCTGGCCCAAACCCGTTGGCACAGTAGCCACTTGTGCCCTGGGAAATGCTTTCTCCGACGAGCAGCTGGACTGTGGGTGCTGCGTGCTGAGCTGCAGGCAGCACATGGGAGGGGAGCAGGGTCTGCAGGAGCAGGGTGAGCGAGTCCTCCTCAAGCTCGGGGGTGGACACCCTGATGGGCACATTCAGCTCTTTGTTTGGGAGAGCCTGCTGGGAAACCAGCGGTGAAGCAGCCAGCCTCAGCTTGCTGAAAACTCCACCAGCCTGGGGGTGATGAACCACACACCCTGGGGAAGGGGACAGTGCCGGCCAGCCCGTCTGCTGTCTCACACCCCAGAGGAATGCAGGCAGGGCTCTGCTCACTGCAGCATTGGGGGTTTTGGTGCTGGGGCATGGTCACATCCTATCACACTGCTGCTTTTCAAGCTACGCCCCACCTGTCAGAGGCTGATGGAAGAACTCTCACCTGCTCAGAGATGCAAGCAATCCCTGCAAAGAAGCCAGGAAGAATAGGAAAGCAAAGGATGCTGGCATTGAGCTGGGCCAGCAAGTGGAGCCACAGACCACCTCCTCCCTACCCTGGCGCAGGGGACTTCTTCAGCTGAGCAAGTTGGTTTTGTCCCCAAAGTGCTCAACTGCTGCCACCCCCAGCACTGGGAGACTGGGACGCAGGGGGAACTGGGACTCAGGGAGAAAGGCTATCCCGGCAACTGTTTCCAGACGGCTCAGTCCTGCCAACCCAGAACACGTTCTGGATCAGCTCAGCAGGGCTGCAGCCCTGGGAGCCTCTCTGAGCCTCAGGCTGCATTTATCCCAAGGCCAGAGCAGTGACGGGCTGCTTCTCACTCAGGCCAGTCTGTCCCAGGCTAGCAGCCCCACTGTTTGCTTCTCTTAGCTTCTTTCTCCCCTTCCAGCTGTTGTAGATGGACATGTAGCCAAGCAAAAGCTAACCATCTAAAGCAGGAGGCTCCTAACGCTGAGGGCTCTACTCGCAGGCTACGTGCTACCCAAAACAGCTTCTTCCAGTGTGACCCATGGCTGACATGTATCACACCAGTATTGTCTCCCATGCAGCAAGGCCTGGGGTTATGGTGGGTCAGACAGCAGGGGAGGCACCAAGATGGTTTGGTGGCACAAGAGGTGGAGGGAAGGAGGTGCCGAGCCCCCTGCAAACACAGGGGACCCCAGCTTGGCCACAGCACAAACAGGGAAGAGGCTGGAGGAGGATCATTCACTTACAAGTGTTTTTGGTAGGTGCATCTCTGAGGGGCTGGGGAAGATGTGCAGTTGGATGAAGCAGAGCCCGGCCACACCCAGCAGCAGGAAGACACCACTCAGCACAGCAAGGAGGACCCAGGGAAAGCCTGCCAGGAGGTCACAACAGGCTCAGGGATGGAAGGACCTCAGCTGGCATCCCCCCCCCAGCCCACTCTGTGCCAGTGCTTCCCCATAGCTGCCACAGCAGGCTGGGATGTTCAAGGAGGTGATGCTGGGCAAGCCCAAGACAGATGGCAAGACAGCATCTCCCCAGGAAAGGTCCCCACAGGGTGTTACTGAGCCACCAACCCTGACCAGAATGGCTAGGGGGTGAGTGACCCACACCCACACATGTGTCCATGCTGCAAGCAGGACATGAGATGCAACTGCAGCAGTGAGAGAGCTCCTACCTGCAGGGTCTGCCGGAGTCACTAGGCACTGCTCGGCCTCCCTGCTCTGCTCCCTGGCCATGCCCATGGCTGCTGTCCGGATGCAGTACTGTGTGCTGGGCTTCAGGTACCTGAAGGTGCACGGTGCTTCCTCCCTGCTCCGTTTGCAGGGCACCTGGAAGCAGAGGGGCTGTGTAGCCAAGGCAGCTGGAGGTGGGGTCTGTGCACTGCTCCACTCCCCAGTACAGCCTTGACACCCACTTGCCCCACGGTGTGGAGCACAGACACTCCCTCCCTGCTCCCCAGCACTTGTTTCTTCACCCCAGGAAGTGCTCAGGTCGCAGAGTGTCTCGTTAAACAGCTACTGCACACTTTCATCCGAACAGACGTTGTTACAGGTTTTTCTTATTCGCACATTCTAGAAGACGAAAGGGACCTCCTGCTGCCCTCAGGTTGCGAGCCCCTACTTGGGAGTGCAAAGTGTCCCATGCCTGCTTGCACTGCTGGGTGTGGGCAGGACCTGGGTACCTCCACAGGCACAGGCACTGCCCCCCCAATGTAACTGAATCACGGGCATCTTTGCTGCACCAGGAAAGCTTTTGCAAGTCCCATGCACTCTGAGCCTTGCCCACCCTGCCACCTACTTGCTGAATGAGCACATCCCCTTCATACAGGCTCAGCCAGTACCACAGCTTGAGCAGCACTTGGTCAACCGGCTTGAAAGAACTGGTTTTGATTCTGTAGGGAGTGAGCGGCATGGTGATATTTACAGTGAGGATGTGACCCTGGAGCAGCCAGGACAGCTTGGGGGGGCCGACAATTGCTGTAGGGAGGGGAAAAAGAAAAAAAGAGGAGGAGGAAAATTAGGAAAATTAAGCCCTTCAAAACATAAGGCAGGCATCTAGTTTCTCTAAAATGGTGTTTTTCTGTTGGACATCCCGCTCCCAGCATACAGAAACTTTCTTAGGTCTAGCCTGATGGCACTTTGTGCTATGAAACCGCCCTAGAAATGGCAGCCACCATGTCTATGACACCTGCAGAGCACAACAATTGCTCTTTTAGCTAAGTGCATCTATTTCCATGCCAGCTGGATGCAGAGGGAATGAAAGAGGGGACCCAGACAGCCGACATACATCTCATTTTAGCCGCTCACACATTCAGTTCATTGCAACAACCCCTTATGAGGTGGGGAAGGGGAAGGTCCTGAAGTTTTTCCTCCCTCCAAAACGCAGCTAGGCTTACTGGACAGGACAGCTGGCCTGTGACTGAGAAGAGGCACGTGCCCACACCTCACAGACATGGCAGCCAGGCAAAGGCAGTGCTGCAGGGATTACTTCTGCCTTCACCAGCCCACACCAGCCTTACCTTGCAGAACAAAAATGCCCTTTCCCAGGGGATGCTTTTAAAAGGCAAGCCTGGAGGGGTATCCTCTTTCCCAACTCATCTCACTGTATTCTCCAGACCCCTAAATTCTCACAGCACCTTGGTGGCCTGGGGTCTCCCACTCGTGGTCCTCACCTCACTGTGTCTCCTCTGTCCCCTTGCTCTTCATCCAGCCCTTCTCCAGCAGCTCTGTTCCCATCCCTTTCCTCCTGGTCAGGGCTCTTGGCACTTTTCCCACCTTTATTCACATGATTTCCCATCGTATCTGACCAGGCCTCTCCAAGGACCCTTCTCCCCATCAGCCCCCCAAGAAGAGCAGGAGCCCAGCTGAAGGAGCTCCCTGGTCCTTACTGTCTCTGTACAGCTGCAGCTCACTGGAAGAGGCCCACTTGGACAGCTTGCCTCCAGCCACCGCTCTCACCCTTGCCCAGTAGATATCGTGGATCTTGTCAAAATACAGCTCACATGCCCAGGAGGAGCCGGTGCTGTTCCCCCCGCAGGTGTCTGCCTTGGTCCAGGGAGAGGTTCTGCCCGTAGAGAAAATGCAGGGATTTCTCCTTTTTGGTGCCTTCCTAGCCAAAAAGGCAAGGCTGCCTAGCCATCGCCATGCTGCCCAAGCAGAAAGCATGGGAGAGCACAAATACTGGCTAACAGCATCCTGGGCTGCATCACGAAGAGCATTGCCAGCAAGGCAAGTCCTCTCTCACAGGCACTGGTGGGGCGGTGCTTGGAGTGCTGAGCCCCGACCTGTGCTCTCCACCAAAGAAAAAAACACGTCCACACCAGAGAGAGCCCACTGAAGGGCCAAAAGATGAGGGAGGCTGAGCGAGTGGGGACTGATTAGGCTCAAAAGAAGGTGGCTTAGGGTGGGGGGGTCTTACCAACATGATGGAGTAAAGAAGATGGAGACTTCTCAGCAGTGCCCAATGAAAGGACAAGAGGCAGTGGGCACAGGTTCAAGTACAGGAAATCCCCTTTACGCATAAGGGAAAAAAAACCAAGCCAAAACACAGCCCCAAAAAGCAACACCTTTTGTTTTTTTACTGGGAGTGATGAAAGGGAAGAGGTTGCCCAGGCAGGTTGTGGAGGCTCCATCCTTGAAGGTGGTCAAAGCCCAACAGGACACAGTCCTGAAGTGACCCTGCCTGAGCAGAGGTTGGATGAGCTGGTCTCCAGAGCTCCATGCCAGTTCTGTTGTTCTGTAACTCTACGATATTTACTGCCAGGTAATAATCCTCTGGCTACTGGGGTCCCCTGACAGCCCTTGGCCAGGGTGCGGGGGGACAATCCACCTCCATCCCCTCCTCCTCGCCCCACTTACCGTCTCCTCCACTCCACCTGGTACGTGGCACCTCTGGGTGAGCCAGGGTCTGGCTCCCACCGCAGGTGGACATGGAAGTTTTGTGCCTCCAGCCTCACATCCCGTGGAGGCAACGGCATGCCTGGGGAGGGGGGAAGCAGACAGGCGTTAGGCAGCATCGCTCTGCTCCGACAGGGCTGCTCCTTCGCCTGTCACTGCTTGGCCATGCTGCACAAATCTCCCCGCTTCACACAGGCATCATGGGGCCTCCCCTCAACCCTACGACACCCAGCTTTGGTCCCACACCGGCAGACACGGACTCCCTGCCAGGCTCAGGCAAATGCTGGCTGCCAGCACGGGGCTCAGCATCTGCATCCTGCCAATCTCTCACACAGCCTGCAGCATCCTAGCTGCAGGCCTGTGAAGGCACTGACACCCTGCTGAAATTGCTAGTGACCCTGGGGTTTTCTCTCCCGTCACACCTTGAAGACCACTCAGTCCACTCCTCCCTGCAGGTACCTTCTGTGGGCCTGAGAGGTGTCCCTGTGCTTCTCCTCACACTGCGGCCAGGGCCAGCCCCCAGCCTGCTGCAGCAGCTCCAGAGCAAGACTTACCCCAGAGCAGGGTGCAGCTGGCTAGGGACAGCAGCAGGCTCAGGGCAGGGCTCATCCTGCCGTGCCCCGTCCATCCGCCCCCAGCCCTACACTGCCGCGCTGGGGGACATGGTGAGAGCACAGGCGTGCTGGAGCTGTTCCACCACCTGCGAACACGATGGGTAGCTGGAACCTGTGATTAGAGAAAATATTTTTTTTTCCTGAAGCTGTGGCCAGTGATGCCTGCAGCAGGCATGCCTTGCACAAGGAGGTTGCGTGCCCAGCTGCGGCACGGAGGGGCCCACTGCAGTGTGGGATGGGGGAAGCAGCAGCAGGGCAGGTGCCCTCCAGTCTGCAGTGACAAGGAAGCCCGTGGGGACAGTGGGAAGCTGCCATGCTCTGCCATGGCACTTTGCTGCAAGGACCTCCTGCTGCTCCCACCTCTAGCTGGTTCCCAGTGGCATTTGGTCCCTCCTTGAAAGCAGCAAGAAATCACACTGCCAAGTGTTGCCGGGACATGGGTCTGAGAAAGCTCCCAGCCTGATGCTCACACCGCTCCAGCGGTGACTCAGTCCTGCTCATGCATGACTCACACAGGCACAGCCAGTGATACGGCTGCTGCGACACCTCCAGCCCCGGGGAGAGTACCACGCATGCCAGCACCCAGCTGGGAGAAACAGGACACCCCAAGGCACCCATTTTGGGTGCCGTGCTCCGAGTATAGACCTCAGTCCACATGAACCACAGCAGAGGCCAGTCCCAGGGAGCACCTGCACTGCAGCCCTGGGGGGATGCTGGGGCAGCACCACCCAGCTTCCTCCTCCCTTTCTCTGAAACCTGTCCAGTACCTCCATACCTCGCCTTGCCCCACCACTCAGCTACTGGGGAGGTTTTTTTGCCCTGATCTTGCTGGCTATGGAGCTTGCTTGCCCTCTGGAAAGAGATGTGCAAGGGCTTGGCTTTGAGGCCACCAACACTGACCTCCAGGTTGTGGGGACACGTCTCTCGGTGAAGCTGGTGAGCCTGGGATCACCTCCAGAGGCAGGTGGGCAGGAGCATCCCCCTGGTCAGACCAGACACCTGTAGGGCTGACTTGCTCCTACCTATTGCCTCTTGCTTTTCCTGTTTTATACTGACTTCACACCAACATTATGAGTGTGACCACCTTGGCAGGTGTGTATAAAATGCTCTTCCTGTGTTTTACGTCCCTTGCAAGTGTTCAGAGCTGGAAACAAGGAGGAGCAGCCAGCAAGTGGGGATAGGCAGCTGCAAACTGTGAGCAATGGCTCTGAACCTTGAGGCAAGACTGCTGAAATGCCAGAGCCAAACGGCTTCCCCCTGCCCCGATGCCAGCCTGAGCCCTCCCAGCTTGGCAGCAGGCGCCTGGGGAAGACAGCCAGCATTTCTCCCTGGGGAAGGGGCGCCCAGAACTTTTCCTGGGACTCATAGAGGCGCAGAGGAGAAAGTAGGTAAGCTGAGGAGACCCCGGGAGCTGGCTGCCTGCACGGGCAGACAGGGCTGCTCCTGCTGCAGGAGGCACTGGGCAGGTGGCCACTGCTTCCACAGCAGCGAGCATGGCCACAGGATGGTCCCTGCCAGCCCCTGCTGACCCCAGCACACTGGGTCCCATCCCACCTTGGCCAGAGGGAAAAACCCAGCACCCCTCCCCACGTTGTGGTTTCTCTAAAGATACGGTTTAGTGTCTGCCCTGCCAGCTGAGACTGCAGAGATTAAACCCCCTCTCCTCTGCACATCCCTTTCTTCGCAGGTATCCCCCATCACCACCCTGAAGCACCAGCTGTCCCCCCTACCTTGGGCCATGCAGTTGCTCATCTGACCCCTGCCGTCACAGCAACCCACCAGAGCAAACACGGCGGCCACCTGCGCTCACCACACTGCTGAACGCAACCACCTTCAGCTCAGCAATCCCCTTTGGCTCCCAGTGGTCCCTGAAGCATCGTCAGGGTCTGTCCAGCTGCCAGGCTCCTTCCAGCTGGGCGACAGGCCCCCGTCCGCTGTGCCACACACGGCAGGCTGCGGCAGACACCCCACAACACGTGATCTCGTGATCTGGCTTTCATGGATCGTGCCTCTTCCTGACTCAGGGTTGGGTTTTCTTGTTTCTTCCTTCCTTGTTGCTGGTGCCTCATCTGGCTGCAGGCTCCCGAGCCAGGCAGCCCTCGGCAGTGCCCTCTGCCTGCTCTCAGCACCCGGGCTGTGCCCAGCGCCGCCGTTCCCCCTTGCGGGGACCCTCAGTGGCTTGGGGACAGAAGACAGCAGCACAGGGAATGGGCTGGGACCAGGGGAGACACGCGGCAGGACATAAGCCAGGATGTCCCCGCAAAGCCAACATCAGGAGGTTTTATCCTTGCCCACATCAGTGCTGCAGGCTGGGTGCACAGCCCTGGGACCCTACGCCTGCTCTGCCCTAGAGACACCAAGGAACCTGCACATGGTTCATCATCGCCCTACGAGCCCCAAGCCTTTGGCAGCCCACTGGGAGGAGAAAGCAGCAGGGCTGACACTTCCCAAGAGCATAATGCTGTGCAAACTAACAAAGCCATTGACCGCAGCACCGCTGGAGCTCCCCAGCACCCTTCAGCTCTGCCAGGAGCCAAGCAGGCACTGCTGAGTCCGGCCATTTTAAAGCAAGAGCCTAGCAGTGGCCAAGTGCCACCTTTGGGGCAGGTGCCAGAACCTTCCCTGCTGTCCCTGCACTGCACCCACAGCCAGCAGCACTTGGCAGCCTTGGCACATCCCACGGTGCGGGTGGGAATGGGGCCAGCACCTGGGGGACTGCAGCCCTGCAGCCTGCGGAGCAACAGCCATCGGGAACAACGACGCAGCCAGCAGCAAACTGGACAGACTCTTTAATACCACCCATGCTGAGAACATCCTGTGCTTGCTGCCCGCCCTGGGAACAGCCAGCCGCCCGAGCCTCTGCCTGCACCCACTCTGGGGGCAGAGGGGCCGGGCAGCTTGAGAGGGCAGGGGACACCAGTCAGGCTGGGTGATCGCCTGGGACAGAAAGGAAAGACACAGGCAGGAGATGCTTTAGCCATCTCAACATAGAGAGGAGCATTTAAGAGCTCTTCCAGTGCTGTTAAAGCTGCACAAGAGCAAAAGCCCCTTTCTCCCTTGCCTGCCAGCTGTGCACCGGGCAGAGCCCAGAACCATCCACCCTACAAGGCATTGCTGGTCACGCTGGCATAGCTGCCTCCAGTGCCCTCTCCTTTAGAGTTAGTGGGGGAAACCCTGGGGCAGCTCGGGGAGGCTGCAAGGGCCAGCAAGCCTGTGTGCAGGGCAAGGCCAAGGAGAGGGCACCCAGGGTCCCCAGACCCCAGGGGCAGTGCTATGTGGTTGTCACCCAGCAGTCTGGCACCTTCTTTCCCCAGCCTTCACTCAGCATCTTCAAAGCAGCAAGCGCTAGAGACTGCCATCTCCACACCCAGGGGAAGATCACAGGTGCCCATTGCAGGCAGGACGCAGGCAGCACGCTGTCAGCCTGCGGCACTGGGGTCTCGCAGGGCCACGGGATGGGCAGGTGCCTCTCCTGGCAGAGGGTGCTGCAGGGAGGAGATGACTCCAGCAGGAACAGCCCAGCTTCCCCAGGGGCCAGAGGCACTGCTGGCTGCTCGCAGGAGGGTGCAAAGTGGGGTGCGGAGGGAGTGGGTAGTGCCATGACAGGACTGCCACTGCCTCGCTGGGCACCACCATCTCCGTCCCTGCCTCCCTGCAGTGCAAGGGGCCCAGGCTAAACTTTCCCAGGTAAAACCCATCCTCCGAAGGCCTTCTCCAGATACCGGGCTACTGCCAGAGTTAGGTGGTCATTGTAGGAAGCTGCTACTAGCTGGATGCCCAGTGGCAGGCCCTCACTGCTCAGGCCCAGCGGGCACTGTGTCACCGGCAAGCCCAGGACGTTGAAGATGGCTGGAAGAGAGAAGGCTGCATCAGACAAACACAGCAACCGGGTAGGCAGCTGCTGCCAGGCACGGCACCAGGCTCCTGGAAGCTGGTCCTCGATGGCGTGGCACAGCTGTGGCAAGGAGCGCAGAGACATGACAACAAGGGCACATCACTGTCCAGAGATTCTCAGCGCTTACATCACACGTGCAAACTGCACCCACGAGTGATGACACATGCATGTGGCGCCTGCTGTGGCATGCCAGGATCTGCTTTGGGACATTCCTGCCCCAGACACCATCCCTCCACTACTCCGAAGCCAGACAGTATTGCAACACAGTGCTGGCATCAAGGAGCACGCAGGAGCTCTTGGGTGCCTGCTAAACCACAGCACCAGCTGTAACAGTGTGAACGCGTTCTTCTGAGGTGGGGCAGAACAGCCCCCCTCCCCAAGATCAGACATCTCAATCAGACCTGCCCCACCGTGGACAGTTTTAAAGCAGGGCCATAATCCTCGCCTCATGTTCTGAAGCAGCCAGACACCCCTCTGCACTCCAAAGCCCACTGTCAGTGATGGAAATACCGTGGGCAAAACACTCTGGCTCCCAGCCTGCACTGCTGCAGCGGGTGTGGGCATGCCTGCATCCCCTGCCTGCACCCCAGTGGAGGATTCAGAGCTGCTCACCTGTGTAGGCGAAGTTGAAGGGCATGCATATGGGGGAGTGGTGCCTAGGAGCTACGGTGGGGTGGGAGGGGTAAAGAAGCACCCCGTCCGGCCCCAACAGAGCCTCCATCTCTTCCTGCAGGCTCTTCCCCATGCTCACCAGCTTGGCATTCCCACCAGGGTTGAGTTTCATCACCTTCTCTGTCAGCCCCAAGGCTGCGGGGTAAGGGCATGAAGAGGAATAGAGAGTGAGAGGACCTGGGTTAAGCAGCTAGAAAGCGCATTGCACAGCCACACGCAGCATCCCCCAGCTCCACGTGGGGCCTCCCAAGTCCCCCTCCCTGCTGGCACACCGGCTCCCACAGCAAATTGCCCCCTGCACGTGGCATGGCTCTGCAGGCAGTGTCTCCCCAGCTACACCACTACACCAGGCTGGTGTAGTGACACCAACCGTCACTACAAAAAAAACCAAACAAACAGTCTGAAGCTGCTCAGCGCAAACCACGGAGTCCCTTTGCGAGGCACTGGAAGGAAATCATTTTCATCTAACAACTCGCACGCCCTGGGGCTCCTCCCAGCCTTACCGATAGCTGGCAGAGTGTGGGAGGACATCCCCACAAGCCACTTCATCAGTTCCCACAGCGGCCACACTGGCTTGCCGTGATCTCCCAGCAGGTCCGTGAATAGCTGTGCCTCCTGTAACACACACACACGCTTCCTCCATCAGCACCACCAGCTAGCGCACCATGGGAAAGAACAGGCTGATAAAAGACAGAGAAATATCCAGCTGTCCAATTATCCTGACACAAGCTGTTCCCATTTTCAGACAAGTGATGCCCATCACGAGTGTTACGCAGCTCTAGCGCTAAACCAGAGCGGCAGCGGGAGCATTTCTCCCTGCCAGAGACAGCAAGAAGGGGACCTCACTCTGCAGAGGGAGAGCCCCACAAAGCAGGACCTTTAAGTCCCTTTCCTCTGACAAGATGCAAGGGATGATGCTCTAGGTAATGTCTCCTGGGGGCATTTATTGCTGTTATATGGTGCGGGATCAGGAAAAAGGAGGCAGAAGGGGCCTCTTTAGCAAGGTGGGGTTGGTTTCCCTTTCACTGATGCCTGTGTGGCAGGAATGCACAAGGCATAACACTCCTGAGAGTTTATTTTTGCTACAAAATACTTCCATGCATGCACAGAGCATGGTGTAATGGCTACAACTCAAGGAAAGAAAAAAAAAATAATAAAAAAATCACACATGCAGGCCTGCTGCTGAAAAGCTGCTAATCCACCGCCTCAGTCCTGCCACCCTAACAGGCATTAATCCCAACCTACAGCAGCACAGAGGTCAGAGTGAGGCAGGACGCTGCCTGCTTGGTTCACTCATGAAATTGCACAGAAAAGGTCAACGGGCTAAAGTGGCCTCTCCTTCCCTATACCATGTTGCTCCTCTGCTGGGAGCCACATCATCACCTCATGGGAAAGCAAGGGAGAAGGGACTGTGTAGCTTTGGAAAGAGATGAAAGGAGGACTGGAGGGACAAATGGAGCAGAGAAATCCCCTGGGCAGGTCTAAGAAGCCTACAGCTCTCCATGGCTGGCTCCAAACAGCTGATTCTCCTCTGCTGATGCCAAATTTGTGCCTTTGCTAGCTTGGTCTGACATACCTGCCCATCACTGTCCTTGGATGACATCATGGCTGACCAGATCTGGAAAGAATACTTCATCTTATGGATCACCACGCGCTGAACTTCGACGCCCAGCTCACTTTCAAGGTGCTCCACCACCTAAGGGGAAGAGTGGGAAGGGTTTGCTTCCACAAGGACATGATGTGCTGCAGTCAGTCCATGGAAACTAGGGACAGAAGAGAGCCCAGGAGCAGCTTCTTTTGACTGCCAAGCAGGGGATCCTGCAGCTCCTGCCTGCTCCCCTCTGCCCTGAGCAGCGACACCTCCTCCATCCGATAACAACCTTGGAGCTCCCTGAACAGCCCTCCATGCCACCTCCAGTGATGCTCCAGAAGAGCACCGAGAGCATCAGAGAAGGTTTAAATGAAAACCAAAAAACAGTCCTTTGCATGACTAAATGCCAGGCAGCAACCCTAGGAAGATTGTGAACACACACCTGTCCCTTTGCCGTGTGATGTGCCCCCTGAAGGTCTCCATAAAATGGGCAAGAGATGTTAAGAAAGCAAAACACGGCTATCACAATGGAAATTGGACCAAAAGCTTTGCACACCCCAGTGCACTCTAACATAGGTGTTGTTGGCATCTGCCACTGCTCACAAGACTTCCCCCTTGTTTCTTCTTTAACACAGAAGAAGAAAGAGTTCTTTCCACCTTTTTTCCACTGGAAGCATATAACCAGGACTCAAGGCTGCCTCCACAGCAGTGTAACCTGCAGCCCTCCATCCCGTCAGCCCCTGCAGGAACCATGCACAGAGCAGCTCACCTTGCCCCCAGGGACTGGTCTCCCCAGGTTTTATCTCCAGGCTTACCCCAGTGAGGGCCAGCCTTCATTCGTTCTTACCTTCTTTTGGGCCTGCAAAATCTCCTTGTCCACAGGTGACACAAAAATGGACCCACCATCATGATCCATGCAGTGAAATTTTATTTTTTCTAGTGATACCTCTTCATCCAGCTTCAGCCTGGGAAAGGAACAGCACTTTGGTCACCAATCTGTCCTTGCTCCTCCCCTGGCTGCCAGAACTGCTCACATGCTTTGTTAACACGCCCTCAGGAGACCTGATCGGTCCTCAGGACACCCTGCACTACTCATCGGGGGGGAAGGAGAGTCCCAGATGCCTGCTGCCCACAACCCACCCAGCTGCTTGCCCACCCCATCAGTCCCAGCTACTTCCACACATCTGTTGCGGTTAGACAATCCTCATCTCTCAGGATGGACCTTGTAATTAGATTGCGGCCACGACTGAGGTTGGGATTGCACCACAAGAGCTGTGGAGAAACAAAAGCAGTAACGGAGAAAGAAACTGTGTGCAGGCTGCAGCAAGAAGCAGGACCTGCCCAGTCTGCCCCATCTCCACTCTGCTCCTTACTGGTACCTGTGCATAAAGGGCCGCTTGGTTGCACAGAACCTATGAAGAGATCAAATGGGGCCATGGTGTGGGGTGTAAAAGTAATTATTTGGCAACAAGAAAAAGTACACGTGAAACTCAAAAAAAAAAGCCAGCCCCAGGAGGGAAGGACCTTGCTGATGGCACTGGCTGGAGCAGCTCGCAAAAGAAGTCTTCCTCCGAGGAGGACCCGGCTGACCATGGCTGCCTGTTCCCCAGAGCACATGGGTGGTGGGAAGGACAGCCCTGGCTGCAAGGGTCCTGCTGAAGCCAGGGCTGGAGGAACAAGCAACCTGGGTGGTGCAGACCTGTCTTGTATGCTAAATAGGGACCAATGTGCTGTGCTGACCAGAAAGTACCTGAGGCGAACTCAGAGGCTCAAAGCAGTGGGAACAACTTACTTGTTGACTCCAGGACCAGCCATGACCCTCAGCATAGGCTCCAGGTCCTCCGCATAGCGGCACATGGGCCCCGTGCACAGGAAGCTGGTCCGCACCCCTTGAGCGTTTGGGAACTGACCATCATTGGGCACGACGCCTGCAAGCACAGAGGGAGACATTGGGTACAGCCCCGTGAGCATCTGCAAGCACTCAGGAGCATCCTCCAGCTGGGGCAAGCTGTGCAGGAGGGTGGCCTCCAGGTGCAGAGGGAAGCCGTCGCCCAGGGATCACATGCATCAGCAGTGCTTGCGAGCTGACGGTAAGGTGCGTAGGGTGAGGAAAGGAGATAAAGCACCCAGCCAGGACACCAACTGCCAGGGAAACACCCCAGCAGCAGATCCTGACCTTGGGAAAACATCCCACGCTGAGGATGCAATACCAGGGGTAAAACACCTCCCATGTTCTTGGCCTTCTGCCACCAAATGGCTTCCCACTGCCAAAGCCAGGCTGTGCTCAGGCAGTGGGCTTGTCCCGTGCAAGTAGTTGCCTGTGCCCTTGCAGCAATCCCACTAGAGGGGAACACAGGAGTGCCCCGAACAGGTTCCTTCCACACCCCACCTCCCCACCTCCCGACATTTCTGCTGAGGAGGAGAGGAGATCCCCACACCTGCTTTACCTGTTGTGGGTTTATGGCCGAAGACTCCGTTGAAGAAAGCAGGCATCCGGATGCTGCCACCGATGTCAGAGCCCACACCTATGACTGAGCATGCAGCTGCCAGGACACCGCCCTCCCCACCTGCATGGGAGAAAATACAGCAAAAATCCCACAGGCTCCTAGTGCAAATCATCCAGCAAAGCAGAGCATCCCACAGCGGCCACTTCACTTTGCATGCAGATGGGGTGGGAGCTGCCTTGGCTTTAGCAGCATCTGGGGGACAGCTGGGGAATGTGGGGCAAAGGGATTTTCCTGCTGAAGTGCCACACCAGCACTGCTGTTTGCATGTAGAATAAAACAGAGCGAGCTGAAGCGATGCTGGGTATAACATCCAGGAGGTGCGAAGTCATCGGGCCTTCAAATGGCCTACTGCACTGCCCAGGAAAGAGGCCTGCTGGCTCTCCGAGAGCCCACCAACAAGTTAAAGCAGCATGCAGATGACCTGCGGGTTCTCCTTCCTTGCTGCATTTTAACCTGCTGCTTGTGCAGGACTATGCTGAGGTGCTGGAGCTCACCTGAGCTGCCACCCACGATCCTCTGCAGGTCATAGGGGTTGTTGGTCCGGCCATAGACCCTGTTGCTGGACTCGTACCACATGCACAGCTCGCTGCAGTTGGTTACGCCCAGCGGGATGGCACCAGCCTGCTTCAGCCGGGACACCACCATGGCATCCGAGGTGGCAATCACATTGCGGCGGCTGACCAAGCCAGATGTGTTGGGCATCCCTGTGGTGCCAGGATCAAAAGATGGAAGCAAGTGTCAGGGCCAGCTCCCCCGAGATGACCGTGGAGGAAGCAGGCTGCAATAAGCAGGTCCGCAACAAGGGCTGCTCCTCTGCAGCGGTGCAGCCCCTGCAGCATTTGGGTGCTTAAGGAGAACACGGACACAGGAGCCCAGGCAGGACGGGGTGCAGGCCATGGAAAGGGAAGCTGCTTCCCCCTAAGCGCCCCGCCACAGCCACCCACCTCCCTGGGAGCATGCGGCCAAGAGGCAGCAAGTCACGACCTGTGCAGCTGGAGAGAAGCGAGGGCAAACCCACCGTGCAGAGAAAAGGCCTCCTTGACGGTGATGGGAACCCCTAGGAAGGGGAACTTCTCCTCCAGGTAGTCGTCGCCGGGGCGCTCCGAGAGCAGCTTGTCCACCTGCCGCGCCTCCTGCAGCGCCTCCTCAAACCTGCAAGGGAGCAGCGGGGGGGGGCTCTGGCGCTTCTCTGCAGCCCGGCGGGACTGGCAGCGGGCAGCCGGCTCCGCAGGGCGGGCAGATGCTACGTGCACCGGAGCAGGTAACGTGAAGGTCAGAGTCCCCGGGCTTTAGCACAGACCGGCGCCTTTGCAACGGCCCCAGGTCTTTGCTTCTGCGCCCGGGCAAAGCGCGGCCAGCCGCGCCGTGGGGCGCGCCCGGGCTGCACCGGGCCCGCAGCAGCCCGGCCCGGGGCGGGCAGCGGGGCCCGGGGAGGGGCAGCGGTGGCGAGCGACCGTCCCTGCGCCTCCCCGCCTCACCTGTCCTTAACGACGGCGTTGATGAGGGGATTGACCTCCCTGATCCTCTCCACGTACGCCTCAACCACCTCGACGCATGTCACCTACAACGGCAGGCAGAGCGGGGACCGCGGTGAGGTGCGCGCTCCGGAGGGTCGGGGGTGGGGGGCGCGCGGGGCGGCCCCGGCACCCCCCGCCGCTTCCCGGTGCCGCTTCCCGGTGCCGCTCGCACCTGCCGGGCGCGGAGCCGCGCCGCCAGCTGCCGGGCCGGCAGCAACAGGAGCGGGCGGCGGGGCGGCGGGACGGCGCGCGGGGGCGCGGCCGCCACGAGCCCCAGCAGCGCCAGGCAGGCGCGCGAGAGCAGCCGCAGCAGCAGCGCCAGGCACCGCTCCGCGCGCGACAGCGCCATGGCCGCCCCAGCGCCGCCGCGGCGGAAGTGACGCCGGCGCCGCCCGCGTTGCCGCGGCAACGGGCCCCGCCGCCGGGCCGTGCGGCTGCGCCGTGCGGGAGCGGCGCCGACTCCGACTCCGCCCGCCGCAGGCCGTCCCGCCGGGCTGGCGCGGCCAGCGGGGACTCGCCTCTCCCCGCTCGGGGGCGGCGGGCGGCGGGCGCGGGGCACGCACAGCGGCCGGGGGGCGCGGCAGCCCGGTGAGGCGGGGCCGCGCCATCCGCCGCCGCGGGGAGGCCGCCGCCGCGCTGCCGTGGGCGAGGCGCGGCAGGGCCTGGGGGGCGCCCGGAGCCTGGCCCCAGGGGCGGCCCCAGGCGCGCCCCTCTGCCAGCCTGCGAGGCCTGGAGGCTGCCCAGCTTGCGAGGTGCCATCCGATTACGTTCTTCCTCTGCATTTTAAACACCGAGCTTCGTTCTCAAGCTTTTCCCCTTAAAGAAGACAGCCATTACCATGCTTATTTTCAAACAAGCACCGAGTTTTGTCAGTCGCTTGGTCACAGGACCTGGGAGAGCACTGGACAACCCTCAAGACAAAATTTACAAGAATCGGTAACACCGGGGAAGAAAAATCATGTGTTTTAAAGCAAGTATTTAGCAGCATCTGAGCTAGCCTTATCTCTCTTTCCTTCCACATAGTTGGCAATTAGATTATCAGTGAAAAGCAAGGGAGATAACGGGAGACGTTGTTTGTGAAAATCTTTTATATAAGACTGCGAAGTCAACAAGTTAGTCTTTATAAAAATGATCTGTGGCACACACACCCTAGGAGGATATCGGGCTGACCTCTGTCCCATAAAAAACAAAGCTGAACACAAAAGGAAAGTCATCGTGATAATAGCTCTGTTTTTTACAAACTCATCAAAAAGACTCAACCCCCGCCCCCCCCCCCCCCCCCCAGTCTAATGCAAATGGAGGAGAGAAGGAAAGGGAAAGCTGCTTTCCCTGCTTGGCATTCATTTCCTTTGCCCTAGGAAAGCACAGAAAGCTGCTCCATCCGCTGGTGGGTCCAGTCCCAGATAGCTCTGAGGGGCTCAGGAAGGCACCTGCAGCTGTACAAGCTGGGGGAGTCCTGTAATCCCATAAGGACAAGGGAAACTTTTGTCCCCCGCTGATTTTAATCACCCTTTTCCTTGGCAGGTCTGCCCTGGCCATGCACACCAGTCAACCTGGGGACAGGTTACGTGCAGCACTGCGCTCGTTGCTTCCTCAGGAAGGCTGTGTGTGGCTGACAGCGCAAAGGTGGGTTAAAAGCTGCTTTTTCCATTTCCCTGACATTGCTGGAACACCTGTGGCCTTATCAGGATCCTGATGTAGCCTTTGCCTTTTGCCCCACGATATCTATGCACTTGCACACCCTCAGATTACAACAGGTACAGGTTGGAAAGGTTTGTGCCTGTGCCCTAACCTTTCCTCACACCTGCATCCCTGTGCAATCGTGGCTTAACAGAATCCTAAAGTCACCTCCTTAGGAGAAGCTGTAAGTCGGGACTTGTTAAAACCTGGCTTGTGAAATCTTCTGGCAGCATCAGCAGCTGCATCTTCAGTTTCCGAGATCTGGAACTAGGAATGACCAGGCTTCCTCCAAGGACACTCGTCCTGGGTAGGTCAGCTGTCCCACTGGTTTCTTCCAGAGCTAGAATGGTAAAATGTGTCCTCTGAAAGGAGCCAGGGAGAGAATGTTCCTCCTAAATGTAATTGCAGCACTGCTTTTGTCATTTTTTCCTCAGTCTCTTGGTGAGTTTGCCATTTTTTCTCCCTCAAGCCCTGCCAAAACGTTGGCAGAGAGGGGTACAAGCAAAATCACTTCGGTCCTGCGTGTCTGCTTCCTTTGCTGCTCAGGAGCTTTAGCAGAGATCTTCCTGAAGCAGCCCAGTTCTGGTGTCTTGTTTTCTGTGGAAAGTATCTCCCTTAATCTTTGTCTTTCAACTTTCAAGAACAGAGCTTTGAAATTCATACCAGATCAGCTGCCACATACTTGGCATGACCTCCTCGAATCCCTGCTAATCACACTGTATACCAGCACTGCCCCAGATAGCAGATCGTGCTGTTTCTCATTAGGTCAAGCTGGTGAGCTTTCTGGGAGTCGAGCCAAAAGAACAGTTACCATAGTTTATGGTAGCCCAGTGGAGCTTTCTTTCCATGAAAAATGGAAAAAATGGAATAGAAGGTGCTCTAGAAATAAATCACCGAGATCTGGAAGCCTGAGGTCAAAATGATTAAGACTGCTTTTCAATTACCAGAACCAACCAAACAAGAAAACACCACCCCATACGCACACTAAGAAGCCGGTTAATTCAAATCTGATTAAAAAGCAAGCAGCCAAGAGCAAGGACATTGGAAATACACAACGAAGCTCACACGTCCAAATCTGTCCCACTGCTTTATCCTAAGGTACACCAGCTGGTAAGAAGGAAAACATGATTCAGGGTCTTGCGCTCCTGGAGTTTATTTGTGTCATTATCCCCAGTCGTTTCATTATTACCAAAGGCTTAAAAAAATCACAAGAGATTAGCAAGAACGTACGGGAAGTTGGAGCAGTTCTGCTCGCTGTATGTATGCATGTTGTAACCATAACCACTAATTGGCCAGGAAACCATGAAATGGGCTCGGCGGCTCAAAGCTAGTGGGAAGCAAAGAGGCATATGCCGATCAACAATACCGTGTTCTGGCTGCCTTCACTGAGCTCACCAAAGCTGTTTTGGATCTTTTCCTCAGAAAAAAATACCTTTTGGGAAATTAAAAGACAAAAAGGTGCCTGACAGCACAATTCTTTCCTTTACAAAACGAGTAATTTAAAACTTATCCTTAAAATAAAGCTTCAAAAGGTAACTGTGTTCTGTGTAGGGCAGTGCTGGGGTGGGGGAAGAAGGAAGGGACATTTAAAGGTTCAAATTTAAACCCAGCAACTCAGATGCTTAATTCCCAGATAATCCCAGAAGAAAGTTCAAATATGGTTCCTGCGAGCCTGCTCTTAACCAGATCCACCACTGAGGGATGCTGTGCTCTGCGTCTCAATCAGCTGTCGTCTTGCCAGCTTTTCCAGGAGCCCGGCTGATGTGATGTGGCTGTTGAGCACCCGTGTTGTGACACCCAGGGTGCGGAAAGAATGGTCTCTGATGCTGCCTTGCCTTGCTCTCCAGCAGCAGTCACAGGCCCTAGCATTGCACAAGAAGGCAGCTGCAGGTCCTAGGTGCACACAGAAAGGTGCTCAGAGGCCCCTGGGCTGCACAGAATGGCCCTCGGAGGCTCCTTGGATGCACAGAGGGGCACTTGGGGCACCTTGCATGCACAGAACAGCCCTCGGAGGCTCCTTGGATGCACAGAGGGGCACTTGGGGCACCTTGCATGCACAGAACAGCCCTCGGAGGCTTCTTGAATGCACAGAGGGGCACTCGGAGGCCCCTGGGGCACTTCACCAGTTTCTGCAGCCTCCAGTGAAAGCAGGATCTGTCAAGCTGCTCCCTCTGAGGCTGTACATCTTCCCCTAGCTGGGATGTCCAGGGCTGCATAGGGTGGGGGAGAGGGCTCCAGGGAAGCCGTTGGATTTTCCTTCTTGCAAAACAATGTCTGAAGTGAAGTGGCAGACCCTGGCAGGCACACATGAGGCATTTGTTGCTCCGTGTGATGGGAGCACCTGCTTTCTTCAAATGACCCTGACTTGCCTTGGGAAGGGGATGAAGACACACTGCTCCTTTTGGGAATCTCAGAGCCCTGCTGCCCGGGAGCGAGACCTTACTGTGCCCAGGGTGGGGAAGGAGTCTCCTGAGGGAGCAGGCGAGGGTTGGGATGGGGCCAGGAGACTCTTCCTGCTTTCCAGGTTGGATTTGTAACGCCCTCCTGAGATGCAGGACAGGCACACCATGCACCTTCAGAGCAGTGAAATATCTGTCCTGGAGCTGGGGCCACGTTTGAGGAAAACAACTCCAAGAGCCTGTTTCAGAAGCCCTGCAGGCAGAAATGTTGCCTGGAGCTCCCCTGGGCCAGGGCCAGCAGTGAGGGCAGGAGACGGGACAGAGGAAAGAGGCAACTCTCGGGGGAGCATGGAGGAAATTTTGTTACATTTATTCAGGTGCTTTGAAAGCAAATATGTTTCATTTGTACTTTTGACACTGAGCTGAGTAAGCGCAGAGGGAAGCCAAGTTGTTTTCTCTACCTGCATTGCAGCCTGTCATGGGGATGGAGTTGCTGGAGGTGTTTGGAGAAAGCCCCCCTGGATTTGGAGCATGGAGCAGCCCCTGGGGACATCTCACGGTCCATTTGCTCCCTGAGACTGTTTGGGAAGCTGTTCCCCTTTGCTAAAGGTGTGGGTATGAGTGGGTGCCCATGCTTGCCCTGCAGTCCCCAAGAGGTGGAAAAAGTTTTGCCATCAACACCCTGCGCTCTGTGGCGATGTTGGAAGCACATTTGGAGGGCCTGGCTGTCACTGAACCTGGTGGGGATGGTGCAGCCCCTGGTGAGCGGCTGTCAGCGCTGGGAGGGAACCCTAGCCTTGATTGGCACTGGGCTTTGGAGCTGCTGGAGCTGTGGGCACAGGGATACCATTTCCAGTTCTGGTTAAAGATACAAAGAGTGGCTTTTTTCCCCCCTGAGACCTTGTCTGAAGAAGCAGGGGCTGGGCTTCAGCTTCATATACCTCCAAGGGCTGCCACAGAAGCTGGCGGCTGCATATGTGTCTTGGTCAAGAGCTGCACCCAGAAGGAACTGAGTAGCAGCTGGGCATGGCAGCCACTGCTGGGCTGCTTTTCTTCCAGGAAATAAAAACTGGCGCAAGCCACAACTGAGACAAGGCGGTACTTGATTTATTTACTGCATTGTTTATTTAACTGCTGCTAACAGCTCTGAGAAAGAGGCACCCCCTCCTTGGCTCTCCAAATCTTTGTCTTTTCCTGCAGCAAGTTCTTGCTAGCTACCAGGCTGCCAAGTTATCCAGCTTGTCACTCTGATGGGTGACGGCAAGTCCCCCAGACACATGTAGATGATGTAGTTGCTGCAGGAAAACCCTGTGATGACCCACCAGGCCAGAGCAGTGGGGTCTCGGCTGCCAGGCACAGCTGGTGCCTCCTCCTCACAATCTGGATGGGTGCAAGCCTGTCTGGTTGTGGGGCAGGCTGTTGCTGTAGGGCAAGGTGGTAGTGACTGGCATCCCCCTGCCTGTTGCAGGAGCTGTTTTTGCAGGGATGCTCCCCAGGAGCTGATCTGGTGCTGCACAGGTCTGGGTAAAACACTGCTCTGGGGCCACCACCTGCAGACCCACAGGCAGAGCAGCCATGAGTTTTGCAGCCAAAGCTCCCCCAGCTCGACCACCATTGCAGCACAGCTGTAGAAGGGATGGGCCAAACCAAGCCTTGCACGGCGCGGCTGCCGGTGTGACTGTCCTCTGGGATGCAGCTGGACCCGCTGGCGGCGGGGAGGACAGCTTCACTCCAGCGCACCGCTGTGGGTCTGGGAAGACAAGCGCTTTCTGGCTCCCCTTGCCCGCTGCCATCTCCGCGGTGCTGCTGAGCGCCCCGGGCCGGGCCGGTGCCACGGGAGGTCGCTCTGCCACCACCGTTCAGCATCCCCGGCCCCTGCCCCGCCGGGCCGCAGCTGTTCTGCTGCACAGAGCCAGAGTACACTGTGTTCGCCCAGAGTCCTTGATTAAACAAAATGTTTATGCATGCCTCTGCTCCGACGAACATCTTGGCTGGCTTGCACGAAGGCTGCTCTTTGCTGCAGCTCCAGCTGCACTGGGGCATAAACCCCAGATGCCGGGGGGGGTTGGGGGAAGGTCCCTGCTCCAGGAACCCCCAACCTTGATCCCTGTGCCCGCAACCCCATGAGGGGCTTTGGCTGCTGGGATAGGCTGCTGCCCTGCAACCCCTCGGTACTAAGGGGAGCTGCTGGCCCCTTTGAGGGTCTGGGGTGGGAGGCACACTGTGCTGCTTTACCCTGGGGGGGTGGTGTGGTGGTGTTTGACACCCACCCCATTAACCCACTGCCCCTTTCTCACTTGAGCAGGGCTTTGGGGTGCATCTCGAGATTTGAGGTACAGCTAAGAAATTTCCTGGGCTCCAGGGTATCTCCAGCAGAGCAGAACACTGTTCCTGATGCTGTGCCTTCTTAACCCTCCTGGTGACCAGCTGCTGATCGTGACCAGGCACATGCACTATGGGGTAGGGTGGGCCATCTCCAGCACTAGCCAGGGCAATGGCAGGGCTAACCCTGGTTTTCAGGGCTGGCCTGACTGCAGCTCCATGCCCCCTGTCCTGTCCAGCCAGCATCATCTGGGATGTGCCTGCTTCCTTCCCTGCCCGAGGGCACTGTTTGTGCCGTTCTGGACATCTGAAGTTAACTGGGGACAGATGGGATCTCTTGTTGTGTCATCTCTCAAGCAGCATGCAGCTGCCTGGTCTATGCCTGCACCACAGTGCTCAGCCAGATGTGTCATATTCATGCTGTTGCTCCTCCTGATACCTCCAAACCCCTGAGGGAGTGGGGAAACTCCACTCCCCAGCCATTTCCTCTATGGGGAAGGAGCACCACACCTTGGACAAGGAGGGACCCGCATACTGAGGTCATTTGCAACCCCACCAGGTGTAACCAAAGCCAAGGAGAGGCGTCTGGAGGTTTACAGGGAGCTCTGGATGCAGATGTGACTTGGGGATGGATACTGGAACTGGGATTTGCTCTGTGGACCCAAGAGTTGAACAGGGCCTTGGAGACTGGCACTATCCCGTGTTTGTGTACATGCTAGGGTGTGCTGGAAGAGCTGCGTGAGATGGAGCATCCCAGTTGTGCAGAGTTTAACAACCTAATACCACAGCTAGGGATGGGCAGGCAAGGAGGCTGAAAGAAACCGGTGGGATCGGTGCCAAACTCTAAATCTTTTGGCTGGTAGTTGGGTGATGGGCACCTAGCAAGAGACCAGTCCTGTAAGGAGCAGGGAGAAGGGGTCTGCAAGACTGAGACAGGCCCAGTGGTGACGATGGCCCTGCACTGGACTCCCAGCTGTGACTCACTGCCCAGGGCAGGCTGCAGGATTGTTTCCCAAGAGCGCTGGCTTTCAGCTGAGCCAGTTGCCCAAGTGCCTTGTGTGCCCGTGCCAAGCTGTGTGCCATGGACCTTGCGAAATGGTGTTGATAAACACTCTGGGACATGCCAAGTCCTGTGAGACCACAGCTGATGTGCTTGGGCTGCAGGGAGTGCCCGCACGGTGAGAGGAATTTTCCACTGTCTCCAGCAAGCGTGTCTGACCCTGCTGCGGGACTGTCCCCAGCAAGGCAAAGACTTACTTGCTGGTGTCCCTGCTGCCCCTGTCTGGCCCTATAAACCCTGCCATGCAAGGGCTGTCCTAGGCACACGTCAAGGCAAAGGGTGGTTGGGTCACCTGGGGCATGATACCACCTGACAGGACTGGGCTGGGGTGCCACCATCCCCAAGGCAACCCAGCCACCTCCATCTCGCCACAGGGCTGCTCTTGCGTCCTGGTAATGAACTACTCATTCACTACTTTCCCTTTTCAAGTTCATGGCCCAAGCTGGGGTGAGCCCTGCCCTGCTCCGGTCCCTGTCCCAAGGACTTGCCTTTCAGTGATGCTGGTCCTGTTCACATGCATCCTGTGGGGCACTGGGTGACCCTTTCCAGGGCTCTCCAGGCTGTCTGGGTCAGCTCTGCCCTGCTATGTATATTGGAAACATCTCAAAGACCAGCAGGTTTGTAGTATGAAAAGGGTGTGTGCTCCTTGCTAAAGCCCAGTTTAATTTGACCAGCTAATAGCCTGCAGTTGCAGCTTGCTTCATCTGCCCTGCAATCCCACTGTGCTGTCAGCAGACGCATATGAATCTCTCTGTAAGTGAAGGCTGAACTTTCTCCAGGGGCTGGGGCTGGTCCAGTGCTGGGGAGGGTCGTGTCAGGCAGTGCAGACCTGGCTTGTGCATGGTGCCACATGTGTCCCTGGGCAGCTCCTCTCCCCCATTGCAGCCTGGCATGTGCTGCACCCCACATCTGCAGGGCACTGGCATTTCAATCCCTGACATCATATCTGGCTTTCCATGAAGTGTCCCCAAGGGGCCAGAACTGTGCTGATGAAGGAGGAATGTAAAGGGCATTTGGAAAGCTGCATGTCCCTGCCGATTGCCATAAGCGAGCACAGCATCCACAGCTGCCTGGGCAGCAGCAAAGTCCAGTTATTTGGAGCAATGTTCGCAAATCATCATCAGCTGACCTCTGGCACAACGTGACCCTTTCCAAGGGCCTTCTTCCCCACACCATTCTGCAGAAAGCCATCAGCATGAGGACACACATGAGCCTGGCTGGGGTGCCTTGTGCTCCCAATAGCTGCAAGCCCTGGAGCATCATGAGGCTCTCCTACCTGTGTCCCCCAGGCTGCTTTTGGAATGCTGTTGCAATGTGTTTTCCAGTGCTTCAGCTAGCTTGATTTAAAGTGGCCTAAGTGACAGAGATCCCGGCCATTTTCTTAGGAAAGTATTTCAGAGCCTGATGTGAAGCCCTAGTGTTTGCTGCAAGGCTTTGTTGGTACCGCTTGGTTTGCTGCAGATGCAGCTCAGGGGGTTCCGCTGTGGGTGACTGGTATTTGTTGATACATGAAACTGTCCCATGGAGGCATTTCTGCTTTCTCTCAGGTAGTGAGGTGGGGATGCACTCCTGTTCAGCAAGCTGCAGGATGACCTAGTGCTTCTGGGGTGCAGCAGTGGCCCCACAGGAGTTGTAGACCTGCTTGGTTGGGGCTGGAGGTTTCCTCAGAGCCTCATTGCTCCAGCAGGGACATGCCTGGGAAAGGCATAGCTTGAGTTCCTTCTCCATCAGTGGGCAAAAGAGCCAACACCAGGCACTGGCCTGGAGAGAGAAGACATAGGGGATCACAGGTCTCCTGTTGCAGACAGAACGCCAGTGTTAAGGGCTCTGGAAGGACTCTCCTTCCCCTGTTTTTTCCTTCCCTTCCTCCTTGCTCCACCCCCCCACCCCCACCCCCCACCCCCTTCCCTCCATCCATCCACTCTTCCCATTGCTTTCATTCCCTCCTTCTCTTTCGCTTCCTCTTTCTGTTTCTCCTTCTCTTTCCTCCCTTTCTTCCCCTTTTTTGCTCCCTCCTGGACTTGCCCCTGCTGCCATCCTTGTGCCCCTGTGCCCATCCCTCTGGTATCTGGGCTGGCAGCAGCAGAGCTGCTCACAGCCCAGGGTTGCTCATATCATTTTGCACCCAGCTGTCCCCCCGCCTCACGTGTAACGGCTGTGCCAGCCCAGCTGGGCACTGCTACGGCAGAACAGCACTGCTGCCTGCTCTGACACTGGTGGCAGATCAGGCTCTCCCAGCCCTTCCCAAGTTCCTGCAGGCTT
Source organism: Falco punctatus (assembly GCF_963210335.1). NCBI lineage: Eukaryota > Metazoa > Chordata > Aves > Falconiformes > Falconidae > Falco > Falco punctatus. The sequence continues at coordinate 23,993,957 of NC_137595.1, read as the reverse complement.
GAGGCTGGTGGGTGCTGGATCTGGGCACCGTAGGAGCCAGACCCTTGCCAAGACAGCGGCGGGGTAAGGGATGCACTCGCTGAGGGTCCTGCTGGAAGCACTCCCTGTGAAGGGCACATGCTGGCCCTGACACTGTGCGGGGAACATGGTCTTTCGATGGAGACAGGGCAAGAGAAAGGGGGAATGTGTGGTTTGCTCATGGTGGAGAATGGCTGGGAGCAGAGCAGAGGCTTTTTTCTCTTGGCCCTAGCTTCTGGCATTGTGGCTTGTGCATGCAGGCAGAGGCAAGGGCAGGTGGCAGGGCACCAGCTGCCTGCGCATTCTCCACTGGAGAGAGACAGAGCTTGGGCAAAAAGAGGCAGCAAGCCCCGTCCTGCCCCCAGATACTTGGGACATGGTGTTCTCTTTAAGCAATGATAAGGACAATCAATAATAAAAACAGGCAGCTGGGATGCAAGCCCAGCCTCCAGCCGGTGACCTTCAGGAGCTGGGTTACTGGAGCAAGCGCAGGCGTTCTTGGCAGTAGCGTGAGCAGTGCCTCGTCCGGGAGCAAGCAGAGGGTGAACACTGCTGCTGGTGGCTGGCAGCCCCATGGCACACCCCTAGTGCGCAGCCCTTCACACCTCCGGGTAGCCTCCCCATGCAGACGCTGCTGCAGGAGCTCATGCACAGGCACGCACACGCTGTGCACCTCGACAAAAGAGCTAGGACACTACAAAGCTCCCACGGATGCACAGGGGTGTGTGTGCTCCTTACCCTGCTAATAGCGCCGGCGAGCAGGCAGGCAGTGCGCCATACGCATACGCACAGGGGAAGGCAGGGCAAAACAAGCGTCTGGAGTAACCCTGAGCGCTTACATAACAATTTGCATTTACAAACCACTGCACAAACATGACCTACTCACAGAGATCATAGCCGATCTCAGCAAGATCCTGATAAAGCAGAAAAAAAACCAGCTCCTGGACCCAGCTGGTTGGGACTGTTTGGGTCTTGTGACGTGGGAAGGTTTGCAATGCCCTTGCTGAGCAGTGGCGGTAGGGCTCCAGCTCTGTGTAACAGTCTGGAAGGTTCGAGCTGGCTGAGGGCTGATGTGGGCGTCTGTCCTGCAGCAGGTTCTGGCTCTTTCAGAGCTTCTCGGAGCTGCAGCAAAGCTCAGGGTTTTGCAGTTTTCCAGGGGTAAAAGGGCTGGGGGGCCACACATGATACCAGTGTTACTTTCTGCCCCAGGAGGAGAGAGTCCCTACTCAGCCCCACTGGGATGAAGTGGCCTTTTTGGGGGGCTGCAATCAGAGGACCCCAGCCTCAGGCCAGATTCTTGCTGCCCGCTGAAGATACAGGCTATTTTTTTTTTTGCTGCCCCAAGAGCATTTTCTTCTCCTGCACACAGCCATGGCAAGGGGTTCAGGATGTGCCATTTCGTGTCCTGTGTTTTGGGGACAGGGCAGCATCACCCTCATCGGTACTCTCAGTGGAGAGGCTCCAGCCATGGCACACCACAGCACTGGTGGGCACCGTGTCCCTTACACTGTTCTCTCCCACTTAGGGTTCCATGGGGGCAGGTCCTTATCCCAGGCCTGAACATGACACCAGCTGACACCAGCTCCGCTGGCCCCTTCTGTCAGTCCCTGCACTGCCACAGCTCTGTTTGACCCTCTCTGGGCATCCTCAGCCCTGTACATCTCCCTGGGTCCTGTCCCATCAGCCACCCTCAAGCAGATGTCCCTCCCTGTGCCTTTGCACCCCAGCCTGGGCTGCATCAGGACCAGCACAAAACCCCCAGCCCTGCTGGCATCACATGGAGGAGCTCCCTTGGTTGGGCTTTGGAGAGGTGAAGGCTCTTACTGGTATGGCTGGGAAGACATGGGCATCACGGCTCCCCTGGGGCAGGGCCAACTCTTGCATGCCACTGCTGCATGTAAGAAGATGAGCTTGCTCCTGCATGCAGCACAGGGCAGCTGTGTTTACCCAGGCATGTGCTTTCCCTGTCCAGTTTGGGAAGCCCTCCTTCTTCCCGGCACCTCCCGCCCTGCACATCTCTCCGCTTCCTCTGGGCAAGCGAAGCAAGCCAACCTGCTTCAGCCCTTTGAAAGTGTCTGCAGCAAAGACCCACTGAGAAAAAGCCTAAAAATAGCCTAGAATAGTGGAGGGGGAGGGGAAAGGGGCTCTTTATCACTCAGCAAACTGCAGAACCAGTTGCTGCCTGGCAAAAATGAGAAAGGAGCTGGGAGTTAAAAATAACATCCGCTCTCAAGGAGCCAGCCCGGGCCACTGAGTTCCCAGCTTTTCTGCCGGCAGCCTGCTTACATGGGCAGACCGTGCTTGTGAGAACCCTGCTCACGCAGTGTCTGAATGCTGCACCCTGCTGAGCTCCCATCTGGGGGAGCAATGGGACATGGGGACCCATCCCAGTGTTGGCTGGCCGCTCCCCGTTGCTGCAAGGACAGCTGTTCCCTGCAGAGAGCAGTGGGACAGGGTTAGTCCCAATACACCAGGTACACCTGGTACTGATGAACACAAGCTTGGGCTGCTGGGTTTCTAGCAGCTGCTGGCACGGAGAGCAGGGATGTGGCTTGGGAAGCCTGGGAGAAGCCATCAGAGTGAGGGGAGCTGGGCTGTGTGTCCCCCACTTCCCAGGCCTGTCCCAGCTGTGGGACAGCCTGCAGGCTCCTTGTGTAGCCATAATGGGAACAGCCCGTTCACCACTACAGCACCCTGAGTCTCATCTAGAGGATCTGGTGCTGCCTCGTGAGGTTCTGTTGTGGAAATGAGCAGCTTTTCATGGCAACTGAGGGAACCAGCTGCTTGCAGCCCATTCATAGCCACCAGGCATGCGGGCTTTTGGATGCCTGTGGCTTGTCCTTGGAAGGTGCTGGAGGCAATCAGAAAGCAGAGTTATATGAAATCTCATTTACAGAGTCTGGTCAAGTGGATCCAGCAAATGCCCAGCACACGCTGACTCTCCTGTGGTGTGCAAAGGCCGGTTCATTGGCATATGGAGCAGCGTGCCTAAGGTGTCTGAGAGCTTTGCTGAGCCGCCCCCACCATGGAGAACAGTGAAGCGAAGTGCTCCTGATGTCGGGAGTCTCTCCTCTGCTTGATCTCAAATGCACCTGCAGGCCCAGAGCAGTGGAGGAGGGTCTGGGCGAGCCCAGCTGCAGCAGCGATCCTTATCTCCCCCTCTGTGCTGTTGCTTTGCTCCTCCCAAGGAGCAATGCAGCGTGCAAAGTGGTGAATAAATACCAGCGCTCTGCTCCTCATCCCGTGGCACTACGGCAACGCATCCCTCAGGAGCACTGCTGTTTCTGGTGTCCACAGAAACTGTTCCCGAGCCTGCAGGCAGCAGTCTGGGCAGCTCTGCCTTCCCACAGCCAGGACAGCCCGGAGCACTCTGCACCTTGGCTTCCTCTTTGGAGGAGCTTATAGCTGGGAACGAGGGGACTTGAGGCTGCAGAAATGGGCTCTGCGGGAGACTAACCTCATTGCTTTTAAATCCTGCGGGCTGGGTTTTCATTCCTGCCTTACACTAGCTCAGCATCTGGCCCGTTCCTCTTGTCTCCCTGCCAGGGGCTCCTGAGGAGCTGGTGGAAGTCATGAGCAAGTCAATAGCATCATGTGGTTTCTGTGGCGCTGGTCTGGGAGTATGCAGGAGTGGATGGAGGGTGTGCTGCTGGCACAGGGGAATGCAAAGCAGAGCTGGAGCCCGAGTCTGTGCCCAGAGCTGAAGCCTGAACCTGTCCTCATCTCAGACAGGTTGAAAAAAAGTCTACCCTGAGGCCACATGAAAGTGCACGAGCCTGTAGCTTTCTTGCTTCTCTGATTCTGTCTGTTCCCCAACATGCTTGGCGCAGAGCTGCTGAGGTTGCGCAGCTCCCCAGGACACCATGTCCTAGGTGAAGGCAAACCACACCGACTGCTGCAGAGCCTACCTTCACCTTTAAAACCCTGGCAGAACATGTGCCACCCCATTCCCACCATCGCCTGAGCAATCCATGGGGCTTTCTTGGTCAGCACCCGGGGCTCTCCCCAGCCCCTGCTCATGGGGAGGTTGGTGGGCAGCAGGAGAGATGCATTGCTGGAACATGGTGGCTCCTCAGCTGGATGCAGAGAGTGGGTGTTGTGCCAGCCCAGGGGCGGTTTTTGGAGCATGGTTTTGGAGATGCTCATCTTTGCTGGCCTCTCTTTCCTTCCAGAGAAGCTGTGCCACTGCTTTCCTTGCCCATCTCACCCACTCTAGCTCCTGGACAGGGCTGCAGCACACCCTGCTCCTCACCTGCTGCTCGGTCTCAGCCTGGGGGTATTTCATCCCCCAGTGGCTTGGCACTGGGAGAGGGGTCTTGGCAGACTCCAGGGTGATATGCCTGGCTCCTGCTCAACAGACACCAGATCAGGCCCTCACCACAATCCTTTTGACAAGGGCAAAGCCTGTGCCAGTGATTCAGCCTTGACCCAACCTTGCCTTTGTCCCTATAGCTGCTTGGAAGCCCCCAGTTACTGCTGGGAGCTGGGACTCCGTGTCACTGGTTGAGATGCTCTGACAGCTGAAAGGAGATGTGATGCAGACCAGTAAGCAATGTTGGTACCCAGCTGTGGAAAAATGCCCTTCCCTTTGATTAAGTAGAGGTGTCCCCCTTTGTGAGGTGGGCTTTGTGCCCCCCCAGGGGATGTCAGAGCTGTCAATCCCAGCCCTGGTTCAGACTCAGGTGCCCAGCCTGCACAGCTGGGCAGCTCTGCTGCCAACGCTGCCGTTGCTATCGCTTCAGCCAGGTGCAAAGGAGTGGAGCAGCCCTGGAGGGTCTCTCAGTGTCACTTATTTCCCTCTCCTGCCAGAGAGCTCTATGTGCCCCATGTCCTAACCTCCTGGTGGCTGGGAAACTGAGGCACAGCACCACGCTGTGTCAGGCAGTGGCAGCTTCTGCAGGCTCAGGTGCTGTGTGGACCCTCCTGGTTCCTGAGTGGGTGACACCCGGGTGCTGCAGCCCCAGCAGTCCCCCGTTGCTTGGGGAGATGAGGCTGCCTCACGCATGGGATGCCCAAAGGTAACCCAAACCACTTCCCATTGCTGTCGTTCGGCAAAGCCGAGCCAGCACGCTCCCTGGCGCATGGCCTGCCATGGCCTTGCTGTCCTCCGTCATTCTCTGCCCCAGTTCACAGCAGCTGCGTGTAGGGCAGATAAGGGCTGTGCAGGGGGAGGACGTGCTGCCAGGTTGCGCAGCGGTGTTCAACCCTTGCTCCTTCCCTCACGCAGCCGGCAATGGCTGGGTGCAGGGTGCAGCCCGGCGGCTGCGCTGCCCACCGGGGTGCCCACAGTGGTGCCCGGGCAGCACTCCTGGACCCACCACGGGGCTGGGAGCATGGCCAGGAGGTGGCAGCAGCCCCTCACCGTGGTGCCAAGCCTGGGGTGCAGGGCTGAGACCTCTGCGAAGAAGCAGTCCCGCTGCTCTGGTCCCTTCTCTGGCAGCAAGGAAGGCACAGGGAGAGGAAGGCAGAGCTCAAGGCAGGGCTGCGAGGGCAGATGGGCCAGAGGGAGCCTTGGTGGCATGTCGCAGGATGAAGACCAGGGGACACAGTGGCTCTCTGCATGGCACCTCTCTGAATGGGCACATCTGGGCTGTGGTTTAAGCACCTGACCGCCAGGCCTTGCGAGGCGTGGTTTGAGGCAGCAATGTGTGGAAGTCGGAAAGAACAAATTGTTCAGGCGCCAGTCCTTTCAGCTTCTGCTTTCGAAGTTATCTAACAGCCCAAACAAACACAGAAAGCGCTAGCTCAGCCGCAGCCGGCCCAGCCCAGCAGTGCAGGCCAGGCACAGCCCACTCCGTTCCCATTCCCACAGCCCAGCAAGCCATGCTGGGTCATTGCTTGCTGCCGCTCTCTGCAGGGTGGGCAAGGGGCTCTGCTCCCCGGTTCCCCACTGTGACTGTGCACCTCCTTCCAGCACCACCACAAATGGCACTTGCCACAGGGCAGCTTCTTGGGCACCAGGCTCCAACGATGGCTGGCAGTCACTTGTCCCTGCAGAGGCGGACAACCTCTGTGGCTTGGGAGGGGTTCCCTGGCACTCTGCTCAGCCCTGTTTGGCCACTGGCAAATGGCACAGGATGGCTCTGCTGATGTGTTGTGTTGGGATGCAAGGCCAGGCTGGAAGGACTGGCACCAAGATGCTGTGGCCAACCTGTGTGAAGGAGAGCACTGACCCACCCCCCCTGGGTGCTTCAGTGCAAGCTCTGGAGATGGGCGCAGGCTGCTGGTGCCTGCAGCCTGGGGAGGACCCACATGGTTCATCCATGCATGGGGACAGGGACAAGCCTTTATGTCTCCAGGCAAGCTGTGGGACCAAGAAGGTGGCAGCTTGAGGGATGCAGGAGGTGATTGCAAACGGTCCAGAGAGGGGGAAGCTGTGCCTGGAGCTGGGCAGCAGCAGAAAGCCCTGAGCAGACTCCCATGGGTGGCCCTTCCAGCCCGGCCGTGGCAGAAAGGGGAAGCTGCGGGCTGTAAGCAGCTCTGAAAAACAAGGCTGTGTTTTGGTGTCTTGTCACAAGTGCCGAATTCACACGCAGGGGTGCAGGTGGGAGGGGGGACTCGGAAAGGGGTGGGGAGCCTTGTTACGTAGAGTGAGTCCTCCAGCCTTCCTTCCTGTGGCCACGGGCTGAGGGTATATAAACAGCTGAGCTATAATTATCTAGGGCTGGTGAGCACTGAGCCTGAGCTCCCAGCTGCCACAGGCATGGCCATGGGGCTGCTGAGCTGAGAGCTGCCCCACGGCCTGGGTGGGCTGTGCCACTGGGGAAGAAGATATGGCCCCCAGCATGCTGCCTCTGCAACAGGGGTCACGGGGCTGTGGGGACCCTGAGGAGGACACAGATGCTGTGTGGAAGGAAGAGTCCCTGGGGGGTGCGTGTGGAGTGGGAGTGGGAGGCTGCTGGTTGGTTCTCCATGGGGCAGGAGGGCCCATCAATTTACACCAGGCGGGGTGTAAACTGGGACTGGTCCTCATCAATGCGTTTCGCATCCACAATTGCTACCATTTGTAAAAGGCTGGTGCAGAGAAAAGGCACCTGCCTCTGCAGTTCTGTTTGCATTTTGACCATTTTGATCTGTCTTGTGAATCCTGTTCCTCGTCCCAGGGAAGCCCCTTGCTCCACACTCCTGATGCTCCCAGCTGGGAGTTCCCCATGCTGGGGAAATGTGGGGAGCACCAAAGACCCCATCCCCCTCCCCAGCGAGGAAAGGAGTGTTCTCCTCCAGACCTCAGGTGCAACATCAAGAGGTCTCTCAGGCAGCTTGAGTGAAAGCAGGAAATCATGTTTAGTTGGTTAAAAAGAGCCCGGCAAAGGCAACACCCTGGGGAGATGAGAGGAAGACCCCAGGGGGATGGTGTGCACCCTGGCCTGCTCAGATGCCACAGAAACCTCTGATTCAGGCTGCACAGCCAGGCAGCTCTGCCTGCAGCCATCTGCACACATTCCAGCTCCTCCAGGAGTTTTTCATTGTAGGGTAGTTTGGCTCTTTTCCATCACACTAAGGGGATCCAGGATGCTCCGTGTTTCAATGGACAAAATGGACACCTGAGAGTTTTACTGGGTCTTGATCTTTATAAAATTTGTTCCAGAGGCACTCCAGGATACATTCTGAAGGCACCAATATCTGTGAAGGTGCCCGGCATGTCTGGGTGCAGGCAGATGTTTCCCCTGCTCACAACCAGCACACGTTCACCAAGGGTGGGAGGAGAGGAGAAACAGCAGATAAGGGTCCAGGCAAGGCTAGGAATTGCTGGGGAATTTGGGAAGGTGAGAGGGTGTTTTGGCTGGTCCTTGTGTTGGAGAAGTGGCAGTATGGTGGTAAGACAGGGCAGAGAAAGAAGGACCAGAGCGAGTGTGGAGATTGTCCCCTGGAGCAGAGGTGCATGGTCTGGGGTCCCTCTGAGGGCACACCTTGGCTTTCTGCTCCCACGTGTGGGTCACATCGTGCCAGACCAGGCTGAGATGACTCTAGTTTGGGCTGGGATTTCTGCAGCTAATGGGAAACAGCAAGCTGGGAGTGAGGAACTAAGACACAGCATGAAGACACCCCGTCATTGCAAAAGACTTACCCAAGGCTGGCTGTAAGTTGTGGAAAGTGTTTTGGGTTAGTCTGTGCTTAAAATTTCCAGCTCCTCCAGCCTCCTCCCTCTCAGCTGAGCATGTTTGCTTTCACTTCCCTGCCTGGTCTCCAAGACAGACAAATGCTGGGAACTTTCCACGTCCAAAACAACAAAAACAAAAGACATGCAAGAGAAAACAGTGCTCAGGTTTAAAAGTAAAGGAGGAATCCATCATTTTGTACCCAAAAACAATCCACACTTGGTGGGGAGCTGGGTAGTGAATGGTAACAGCCACCTGAAAAAGCTGAATTGGTCACCAAACAGCTCCTGGTGGCCCAGCTGGGCTGCACAGCTTGGTGCAGGTGGTCTCTCTGCTCACCCTGTGAAGGCCAAAGGCTGGGCTGTTGGCCCCAGAGAAATGTTTGCGGGTATTTTAGGACATTTTGGAGCAGGCTATTAGCTTTTGAAAGAGCTCCACATTGGTAAAAGCAGGGCTGGAGGTTGCAGGTGAGGAGGTGTCAGGCTGTGGCTTCAGTGTCGGTGGTTGCTTGTCACAAGGAGACAAGCTGGGTCAGGCATGGGCACACCTCCTCATGAGGATGTGCTTCTAGCTGTAGCCTGGGGTGGTTTGAGCTGGCTCTGGCCACCCTTGAATTTGATCCTCTGCCCTCTGGCTATGGATTTCTCATCCCCTTTGCTGGCTTGAGCCACTTGCATCTTGTGGGGGGGTTTCAGCCCAGGCCCAGTGCTGCTGCACAGGAGCTCCTTACTGTCTTCCAGGAGCTCAAGAGGGTTGGCAGGTCTCAGATCCCCCTGTCTCCATGCCACTTCCCACCCTGCTGAGCACTGGCTGAGAACAGCCTTTAGCTAGGGACAGCAACCCCAGGGGTCCTGAGATATCAAATAGATATCAGAGATATCAAATGGCCATGGCAGGGACACCCTTGATGACAGGACTCCAGCGGCTTGACAGAGAGAGACCTCTTCCCCTTGCAAGACAGAAGGGGACAAACCACCATGTACAGGCTGCAGGCTGGATGGATGCAGGTACAGACAAGGTCCCTGCAGACAGTTTGCAGCAGGGTCAGAGCAAGGAGGGGCTCCTGCCCTGGCACAGTGGCCAAGTGCTGCCACCTGGGAGGGCAGCACAGGATTCCGCTGAGCCGTTTGGGAAGCAAGCCAGCATCTGCAGCCGCATCTCACCTGCCCTGCTCCTCCTCTCCTGCGGGGAAGGGCAAACCTGGGATTAGCTGTTCCCAGCACATTCCAGGTATTTACCTTGTGGTACTCCCGCTCCGAAGTCCTTTGTTGATGAAAGACACAGACCTGGAACAGGGGTTTGGCTGATGAAAGACACAGTGGAAGTTGCCAGCGGAGCAAGTTCCCTGTGTACTTGCATCAGGCTCCCAGGTTTCACTGGGGTGAGAGGCACAGCCAGCACCCTGTGCCCTGCAAAGCTCTTGTTTCATGGACCTCCTGTCCCAAAAACAGATGAGAGAGCTGCCACTGCAATCTGGACCTGCTAGGGAGACTGGCAGGGAAGCTGGAGAACAGAGATACTCTGCATGAGTATCATAGAAACAGGTTGTTTTCTTTGGTCCTCTTCCCCGCTTGGCTGCCCTGGGGATAGCCGGAGCAGGGATGGGTTTTGGCCCAGGTCTGATGCAGGACCTGTGGCTGGAGGGTAAGGGGTGAGCAAGATGGGAGGATGCTGAAGCCAGCACGGCTCCGTGGGGGGGTACTGTGCCACAGGCAGAGGCAACACCCCGCAGTACCAGCACTAGCTCATGTGTCCAGGTAGACACCTACCCAAACAGGCAGACCAAGGATGACATCTCCATGGGCATAAGCAGAGGGTGAAGCTCTCCCACTGCAGTGGTGTAATCCTGAAATCACACCTGAAGATGCTCACCCAGACTCAGCTTTACAAGCTGACTCACAGTTTGGGGGATAAAACTGCTTTAATTTTGGAACACACCATGCCCACAGGGTGCTTTTCTCAAGCAGCTCTGGTGGCGAGTGTTCCCTGTCAACAAGCCCTGCAGTTATAAAAAATCCCCGAAAAAGCGGCAGAACCTGCTGGGTGTTTGCCGAGCAGCCAGGAGTGCACCAGGCATGCAGGCGGTCGGGTTGGGCTCTTTGCATGCCTGCAACCCTGCGGCCCTGCTGTGCCCACCCCCTGCCTGCTCCCAGCATGGCATGCTGACCTCAGCCTTACATAAATCTCTTTGTGGAGTGACAGGGAAAAAGGAGAAACAGCCAAAAACTGTGGAGACTGGGCAAATTTTTTTACAGTGTCTCCATCCAGCTTGGACCATGCAAGGAGGCTGGAGGGATCATTGCTTTGCTGGGCATTAGGCTGAGCAGCAAGGCTGATCCTGAGCTAGGACCATGCATGGTTGGGTATTTAACATAATCCAGAGCTGCAATGAAGCATTTGTCCTCTCCACTGTCCTGTGGAGAGGACAGGTCCCCAGGGCAGAGACGATCTCCTGCCTGTGTGAGCAGTGCTGGCTCTGGAGCACAGCGCTGACTGGGGCTGGGGGCAGATTGGGAACCCATAGGTGGCCTTGGCAGAGGGGATCCCAGAGGGTGTTTTACGGTCATTGTGCGACTGCCTTGGCCTTGGCTTAAGGGTAGGTTTTCTGTAACCTGGCAAGAAGAGCTTCCCTGGTGATACACCATCTCCTCTTCAAGAGCCTCCCTGTCCTGGCACAGCAGGACCTGCCCATTTCACCCTCAACCAAGGCCTGTCACAGAGGGGTGGCATGTGGGGTAAGCTGCCCCCAAAACCCAGCTGTCTTGGGTGCGAATGCCAGTTCCATGCCTTTCCTTCACTTACGGGTTATTTTCTCCCGGCACAAATACAGCTGGACTGGCTCATGGGCTCTGTTTTCTTCTTTGGGCAGAGAGTTGTGCCAACAAAGCAAAGCTTCTTCCTTATCCCTCCCCGTTCCAACTGTTTCCGTATGGATCTAATTTCACCATGTCCCAGAGCAGGGTTGGGTTCCCTGCTTACATAAAGTTGAAAACAAGGGGTGAGGCACTGGCTGTTGGCAGGAGAGCATGTCCACCCTGCAATGCCCTCGGAACATAGATCAGCTTCCAGGCTTGGCTTTTCCAGGTGCCCGAGACCTGTGGTCCTTCCCCAGGGAAAGAAAGACTGGGGAACACTCCTGTTGGTGCAGCAGGGACTGAAGCAGGGCTAGAAAGCCATAGCTGGGCTATGTGCTTTGGCATAGCTGAAGACATAGGTTTGCCCAGGCTGAGCCCTGGGCTGGATGACTGTGGACACTACGCTGCTAACACTTCTCCTACCATCTTCCCTTGGGAGCTGGGTCACTTCTCCTGGGGCAGCCCCTTGCTCAGAGGTGGCTGGTGCCACAAGTGCCCACAACCTTCCTGCTCAAGTCAGACCCTGCAGTGGATTACGAGGGTGAGGGCCAGCTATGGGGGGTCGAGTAAAGGGTGGCATTGGGGTGCACTTTCCAGTTGGGGTTCCTGCAGTGCCATATTTACCCTTGGCAAGCCCTGGGTCTCCCCTCTACCTGCTTGGCTCTGTGGTGCCTCTTCTCTGTGCGCTGCAGCTGTACAGGGTGATAGGAGACACCGTGGACCTAGGATGGCCTGGTGATGCCAGCTAATATGTCCTGAAAGAGAAATGGCAAGCCTGTTTGGAAAAGGCTTGAGGCTTTTTGCATTTGGTTTCCCTTATGTCTTCACAGTCTTCTGGCACATGCTGGGCTGTAGTGTTGGTCCTCTCAGAGGAGCAGCATCACCTGGCTGTTTGGGATCAAGCTACAGCTGTGGGGCTGTGGCACAGGTGGCAGATCAAGGAGCAGGGGATGCAGCAGTCCCTGGCTGTGCGCAGGGACCGTGGAGGGAGACACGCTTCCCCTGCACCTGGCAATCACCGTGTCTCCCTGCAACTCCTGCACCGTAGTTTGTGCATGAGCCACGCTGCTTGGCTGGGCGGCAGCGTTCCCAGAGGGATGGGCCCCTGGCTTTGCGTGCAGACGGGGCTGGCTCAGCTAAGTATAGCTGTAGCTTGCACATGGCCCCATGGCCCCAGGCGTGCACTGTACTGTTTGCAAACAGGAGCTTTGCTGACTCGCAGACTGTTGCTTCCTCCCCCTCCACCGTCCTGGCCTGGAGAAAAGCTAGGCAAGGCTGCCTGCCTGCAGCTAGCAGCCGGAGGGCGGCCGTAGAGGGCTTGCACTTGGCATGAGGCTGGCTCTGGGACCTGGCATGGCATGTGGCAGTTCCTGGGTTCACCTGTGTCCGGCAAGGTGGCTGCGTGACCCTGCCTGCTCCTTGCCTGCCCAGCACAGACACAGAGAGGAGAGTTTGCCCTTCCCCAGGTCACGATCCAGCAGCGTTCACTTGTGTTTACTTGAGCTTACAGAAGCCCTACGGTCTTCACAGAAATCCTGTCTCCAGAAAGAGGGATCATTGCAGAAGGCATTGCACTTCTCAGAGGCTGGGTGCTGGTGACTCACTTGTGATGGGCTTCAATCTCAGCGAGCAGCTCTGTTGAGGGTCTGGAGCTGTCTGGTGTTCTGCATGGCTTCCTGCCATCCCTATATGACACCTTTCTCCGTGAACTTGGCACTCCTATGCACCTCCCCCTTGGCAGATGGATTGTGTTTTGAGGAAACCTCAGCTGTCCTACTGCTGTGCAGGGGAGGGGTATGGGAGAGGAGCTGCCCCAGAGCAGGAGGCTGGAAGGGGCCAGGGGCTGATGCTTGGGCCAGGCCTGCAAAGATCCTGTGAGACACTAGTTAGAGGCTACTAATGGAGACCTGGCAACTGTCAGAGCAGTTCCCAGTTTCCTTCAGGGAAGGTCAGGAAGCTTCTTCCCATAGCTGGTGAGGGTGAGCCTCTGGAGCTTTTCTTCTGCCAGCTCTATCATTTGACTCCTGTTGGCTCTTTGTAGCTCAGTGGCAGCTGACATCTATTGCCCCAGCTGCCTGCTGGCCTGGGTGCTTGGGGAGCAGCACCTGTGCTGGGGGCAGGACTGCAGCTGAGATGCGGCAGAGAGGCGGGAGCTGTCAGCACCCCAGGGGTGCTTAGGGTCTCCGAAACCCTGCTCGGGGCTGTGCAGCAGTGGCGTTGACTTGTTGTGGGACATAATCTCTGGTGCCGGCTGAATGTGCTGCCCCAGCCCATCAGAGTTACAACACAGTTGGTGTTGCAAAGAGAGACTGTAGCTGTGCAGGTGCAGGGCTGCAGCTGTGTCTGATGCATCTCCCTGGGCTGATGGAAGATGATGGCCTCACTGGTGGGAGATCTTCTCTGGTTGAGGTGAAGAAGCCACAGGAGGAGTTGAGCAGACTGCACACCATTGAAGGAGACTCCAGTGACGCAAAGGGTTGGAAACCTGTGACCTCTGGCAGCCCCTCCTACACAATGACTGTGGTTGCAGACCAGATATAGTGCCCTGGTGGGGCAGATGATCTCCCACCAAGAACCATATTTGAGCCAGACAAACCTGACCCACGTGTCCTTGCCAAGAGGAGGTGTTGGGTGGCAGTTGTCCAAAATTCTGGGGATGGAGGCACCAACCTGCTGTCTCAGGAGGTTTGCTGCATCATCCAGATCCAGAATGCTCTGATCTGCTGGAGCTTAGGAGGAGGGAAAAAGCTGCTCTTTAGCAGGACTAGCTCTTCTTTAGTACTCTTCTCTGGAATGTGCAAGGGTCTCTGCACATGTGTATATGCATCTGGGCCCTCTGACATTTGTAGCATGCTTGCAATCCATCCTAAACTCACAGAAGTGTATGTGACCACCAGAAGGTACAAGAAGGGGTGTGAACTTCATTTTTAGAGAAAGTGTGATGTGTGTCTGGTGTTTTTAGTAAAAAATACTTTTTCCTGCTGTCATCCCCCACAGTGACTATTTTCTGCCCCTGTCTGAAAATCTGACTGTGTTTTGCACCCACCTTCCCTGGGGATGGAGCCCTGGGTCACAGTTTCATTATGCTGCTCTTCATGCTTCATGCCCCTCCAGGGGCCAGAGAGTAGCAGAAACCTCCTCTTGCAGCTTATGGGGGTGCCTGGGGCTCTGCAGGGCTGTGAACCAAGGTGGCTGCACATCCCCCCTCCCAGGTAGTGGGAAGGGAGCGATAAGGGGGCAGTGTGATAGAGCAGGACCCCTGTACAGGGCTCGCACCCCAGCCTGCACGGGTCTACGTGGTGCTACCACTCCTAAGGCAACAGCTCCCAAGTGCCAAAGCTGGCAGGGCTGCACCCCCAGGTCTCTCCATCCCTTTTGGCCCCTCAGCAGACATTGCAGCTGCCAGACCGGGTGGGAGTCAGTTTGGCTGGGCCATGCAGTAACAGGAGCACAGCAGCAAGTCTGCCAGCAGAAACCACCGTGCTGGCCCTCCTGCACCACGAGTCCACATCCACAGCGTAAGCAAGCCACTGCCTCCTGCTTGTTGGTCACCTCTTGCCCTGCTTGCCCAGCTCCCATCACGGCCCACCACAAAGGTGTGATGTCTGGCAAGTGGCACCATGGAGAAACCCTGTGTGCCAGCTCCCACAAGCAAGGGAGTCCCCAGCAGTGCTCCCAGCCCAGGGGTCCGCACCGCAGGGAGCTGAGCAGGTCTGAGTCTGCCTGCAGGGGTGGGGAGGTGGGTGCTGCCAGCAGTCGGTGTGACTCAGTGGGTGCTGCTTCACCCTGCTATCACACAGTGCTCAGAGGCGCCAGGCTGGCTGTGGGGTGTCGAGTCTCTTGCTCAGTGTAGTTCGTGTGGCCACGAGGCATGAGTCACACCAGTGGGGAGACAGGGCGGAGCAGGGCTTTTGGGATGGAGCAGGGATTTGGTGATCTGTCAGAGCTGCGGAAAGCAGCTGGCTTCCAACAATGCAACCTCCTGGGTGCCATCCAGCTTCGCCAGAGGTGAGACAGTGCTCCCAGCACTTCCCATGCAGGGGGCCACCCATGCAGACCTTGTCTGGGGTGGCTCTGGGCTGACCTGGCTCCAGGGGACCCTAGGCCATGCTTGGGGAGCCGTGGTGGTTGCAGAGCTGGAGATGCTCAGTGGCTCACAAAGACCTTTCTGTCTGTGGAGGATTCGTACTGCTATTGTCTCCTGTCCCAGTTTCAGCGCCGGCTGCACACACTGCTCATCTTTCTAGGTCAGTGAAGAGGGCCTTTGTGTGCCAACAAAAGTGGTTCTCTCCCCATGCAGGGTCTTCCCCTTACTCCTCAGATCATGCTGCTTTGTTTGCACTGGTTTTGACCAGACCATGAAGTATCTTTTCACGTGCATCCATCCTCCTGCTGGAGCTGCCAGGCCTGGCACTGCCAGGCAGGGAGAGGTGCTCCCCGTCTGATTGTCTCTGCCCAGCAGTGCCTCTGCCTCTATCCCCGCAGCAGGAGTGGGCAGTGCACGCTGGCTGTGCTGCTTAGGGACGCAGATCTTAGGAGAAGCAATGCTCTGGGCAGCTCAGGTGTCCTCTGAGGACAGTGGTGTGGTGGGAAGGACAGGGGCAGGGCAGTATGAACTTTGCCTTTGCCACTTGAGCTTCCTGGACATGGAGGGGCTGGCAGGACTCTGCCATCCAACCTCCCACCATAGGGCTGTGGGGATGATGAAAGCTCCATCAACCCAGAGCTGATGTGGAGCAGGGACCACGGGTTGTGGCTGTCTCAGACCCCTGGCTGGCTGGAGACCACCTACAGGACTTTCCTGGGGAGTTCAGAGAGCCTCAGCCCTGGGTGTCTTTGAAGTCAGACCTTGGTTTTCCCAAGGGACAATTTGCCCTGAACCAGGAGATGCAGAACTACCCACCACCAACCATCCTATGTTTCTATGATCTCAGGGGCTGGGATTATCCTCGGTGTCTCAGTGGGATGTGTGGAAAAGCAAGAAAGCAGGACCAGATGCAATCAGAGGTGACAGCAAGGGAGGGCAGAGGCATAAGGCAAAGACAGAAGGGCAGGCTTGGGAGAAGGCCAAGAGACAGATTTTTGCTAGCAGCAGGGTAGCTAGGGCTGTGAGCAAGGAAATCTGTTCTTTTACCACCTGGTTCGTTCTGGCTGGGCTCAAGGACAAGGCTCTGAGGACTTCCCTGGAGCATGATAACCAGCTCTGCTACACACTGTGCTTTGCAGGAGTCAGGCTGCATCTGTGCACCACAACACATGCCTGTGTCTGTTTGTACACACGTGCTGCCTGTAGCTGGATCCCAGGGTATCCACGCACCATGTGAGAACGTGCGTATGCACGTGTATGCACACATGCCCTGTGTACGTAGCTGGATCCCGCAGGATCTGAATGCCAGCAGGAGAGTGAGTGTGGGTGTTTGTGCGGGCATGCTCCCTGTACACAGCTCAGCCCCCATGCAGCTGGCAAGAATTGCTGCAAGACTGTTCTCTCTTCTATTATTCCTTGACTTTTCAAAACCCAGCATTTAATCATTTCACAGGAACACCACTGCTTTCTCTCAGCAGCTAAACTGATGCCCTGTGTGGGATGGGGGGAATGCGAGGACTTGCAGGCACATGGTCCCTTCCTTGTTGGGCTGTTTCCCCTCTCTGTGTGCTTCTCGTTGCTGTGGCGATGTGACGCGATGTGTAGGCTGTGTTTTGAAATGTGCATCTGATGGAGATGTACAACGAAAGCTGGGAGCACCAGTGGCTATTCACAGCCCAGCATCCCCCACCTGCCTTTGGCCGGGCCCAAGGGACACCGTGCCCGTGGGCACCATGACTTTGTTGTTGGCGGTGATGGAGCACTGAGACCTTGAATGCGGCATGCCCAGCCTCAGCCCCGGGCAGAGCAGAAGGAAGGCAGGCACGTTGTGGGGAGGGAGCTGTCTGCCCTGCCTCGGATGGTTGCACCAAGGGGGAGAAAAGGCCCTTTCCCGACATCAGCTACATGCTGTTGTTTTTCAACACAGCCTTCAGGGGAGAAATCCTCTCTGCTGCGTATGTGTGTGCAGGCACACACAGAGTCCAGCTTGCCCTGTGCCCTGGTGTTCCAGGATCCTCCCACGTCCCCGGGCTGCAGCAGCACCTTGTGCATCCTCACAGGTCACCCCAGCCACCAGGACATGTCCGGCTGCAGCTCCACAGCTGGTGGGGACACAAACATGCACACTGCTCATCCCCAGGGGCCTCTCTCTGAGGGCACCCTGCCACCCCTGCAGCACCCATTTTCTCTCTTCCTTCCCGTTTATTTCTTAAGATTTCACCCTTATTTCAGCAGACAAAAGCAACCACCTTCCTTGCACCTCCTCTCCCTCTTCAGATCCCAGCTGTTCTTCCTCTTGTTTTCAGCCAGCTACTATCCTGGAGCTAAAAATAACAAGGGATTTATAGGCCTCGACCTTGAACCCGGCCAAGTGCAGCACTCCTGCTTTATGCTGTGTCAGCAAAGTGCTCAATGGCTCACCCTGGGTTTTCCTCACATCTCTGCAAGTCCTTTCCCCTGGGGCCACAACATCAGGATCCTTGCTGGACTGGCATTGGCTGTGAGAGATGCTGCCAGCTGGTCATGTAAGAGGGATGAGGCTTGCCATATGGGCACAGGGGAGTTGAGCTATGTGTGATCCCAAGAGATCAAGTCCCCAGGACATCATAGGATTTTGATTTTTTGTCCTTTCAAGTCACGTATTTTCACCATCTCTCTAGCAAATTTCCTTTGCGAACGTTTTTAGCATATATTTAGAAAAGTTTCCAAGTTTTCCCCACCATAATTGGGAATGCAGGAAACTCACTATTTCTGTGTCATTGTCTTTAAAAGGAAAGCTGAGGTTGTCACGTAATCACGGGACTCCTGCAACCAAAACCTTCAAGGAAGTCACCCCACCCAGCTCCATCAGGTTTGCAGTCCTCACTGCTATTTCAGTGACATGACGAGTCTCCATGTCCATCTGCTGACAAAAAGGAGTTTGAAACCTGCTTCCCCCTGCCATAAGGAGGATCAAAACCTCACAGATCACTTGGGATCTGCCCTGAGTCTGTGCTGAACGAGGGCAATGTCTAACTCTGCTGCAGTCCTGCTAATTGTGGAGGCTGCTCAGACGCTGCTGCCCATCACAGCTGGGCTGTTTCAGGGCTCCAGGATAGCTGTGATCACCAGATCCTCCCTTCCCCCGTCTTCTCCTCCGTGTCCCCATCTGTCCAACCTACCAGACATGCCCACAGCCCAAGTCAGCAGAAATCAGGTAGTTAAGGGTGAATTTAAAGAAAAGTACAACAGTGCTGGAGCTGTACTTTTCTGAAGTCGCTTGAGTGCATCAGAGCCTCTGTCTCGCCCACAGCAAGGAACATCATGTATCGAAACCACGTGCTTGTTATGTGGGGCGCACCTGGTCTGACTCGGGCAGGACTCTGTCAGGTTGGGTTGTGTGATGGAGACAGCGAGGTCTCACAGCTCTGCCAGCCACCCTGTGGCATCTGTGGGACACAGATGCACCTGCTGACACACCAGTGTGGAATGCGGCATCCAGCCCCCTCACTCTGCCCTTCATCCCCCCAAAAAGGGGTCACTGCACATAAGCTGCATGCCCAGCCCTGGGAAGGGATGGAAAGGATCAACCCTGGACCTGCCAGCGTCAACGTGGGCTCCAAGCAAGTGCAGAGCGGGAAGCAGTGCTGCTGCATGGATGAGGGCAGCCTCTGGGGAGCACCTAGATTCTGGCAGAGGATGGAGCAGAGACCACAGACTTAACAGGAAGGAATGTTCCGCTCTGCTCCTGGCTGCTTTTGAAGGCCATGACACTGAACTAGATGGATATGTTCATCCGTCTAGATGGACATGGCGTAGTGTGACCAAACCTTCCCCTTCCCACGGTAACTGTGGTCCTGCTGAGGGGACCTGCCAGGATCCGGTCCCTGGTGTGGGACAAGACCGGTTCCTATACCTGGGTACCCAATGACAGCACAGTGTGAGGCTTGCCATCCTCCCCCTGCCCCAAATTAGCATGCAGACTGCTTAGTTGCTTCCTTGTGGGATGAACTGGAGAGTGTTCATATCCAGCGAGGGAATACACTGACATCACTGTGGGTTGATGGCTCTGCCTTTACTGTGAAAGTGAAGCCAAGAGCCCCTCCAGCAGCTCAGTGCTGGGCTAACTTCAGTTAGTAGCAGCCTGCCTTCCTCCGTCTGGCTATGCCTCCCAGCTCCCCGACAGGAGCAAACCCATGGCTGGCTGTCCTCTCCCAGCTACGGCTAGGGGGGCTTGTGAGTAGCCCAAGGCACGGCACGGTGTTGCAGCATGTTGTGGTGATGCAGGACCCCATTCCCACCTTGCCCCTGTAGCCATTCCTCTGTCCCTGCTGCGAAGTGAGTCAGGCGGGTGGGGAGGGCAGTGAGCAGTGGGGTGCTGGTGGGGGTCCCCAGCTAGTACCTATCCAGAGGGGCACTCCCAAGGCAGCCTCTCCTTGGGCCACTGCTTGCCTGTGAGTCAGCGGTACGTGGGCACAGATCAGCTCAGACTGAGCTCTCTGCTTGCCAGCTTGAACCCTGTGGTGCGTAGCGGCTCTGCCTATGTCCAGGGATTATCTGGGAGGTGGTGGCTGTGGCGGCAGGGCGGCAGTGGCCAGGCATCAGGACTGAGGAACACACACCGCCATCCCTGGAGGAGCAGCCAGGAGAGAGGAGCCTCTTACCTTTTTCCTCAGTTTCCCCACCATGGGCATAGGAGTGTAGCTGGGACAGCAGCAGTGGGAGGGATGCAGCAGCCCAGCCCCATGGTCAGGATATAGCTCGGTATTCAGCCCAGGACAGTGGTGCCAGCACATGTCCCTGTCTGCGGGTACCTGTGTGTGGGGCCAGGCCATTCCCAGCTGTGTCTCAGCTGGAGCTTGAACAACTGCCACAGTGACCCACAGGGACACGAGCTTTGGGCACAAGAGATAAGCATCTCCTGGCCATGCCAGTCACACCACCAAGGCTGTATGTCACCCCAGGAGAAGGGACATCCCCATGGGGCAGGCAGGGGCTGTATCTTGCCCTGTGCCTCCGGGACGGGGCTGGTACCCAGCCAGGGTGCTCTGAGGTGCTGAGACAGGGGCTGTCCAGTCCTGGGGTGCTCAAGGGGAGGGCTGGGACATGAGTGCAGGATGGTGCCCCTTTCCATCAGCCTCATGGCATTTGTCTGGCTTTCTGCTCAGCTGTTAGCGTCGGTCTTTGCTCCTGTGGTCCATCTCATTCTGGGATGTCCTCGCATCCTGCCCATGGTGTTTGGAGGTGGGGGACGTGAAGTTGTTTGAAGCAAGCAGCTTTGCCTCATCTTGCCCGGCCCAAGCGCCTCACTTTAGATCCTGAAGATCTTGCTCCAGATTTTGACTGTGTCCAAATACACCAGGCGGCCCCAAGAGTGCATAGCAAGCATCCAGTTTCTACTGATGGGCAGCGTTCCCACTGGGATGCCCAGGAGGATGAAGCACTGGCTGCAATCTGCGTGACATGGTGTTTTCTTTTGAGGCTGTGGCAAGTGGCTGCCCCGCTGTTCCCCATTTGGCTGCTGACATGCCTCCTGCTGATGCTGGTATCAGTTGTCACCGTTTGCAGCCATCACCGTGGCCTTGGGTGCTTTTAGGTCCCCAGGAAGCTGACCCTGCTCTTGCCTGGTTTTAGCCAGCAGCAACCAGCATCCCAAGGGGTGGCTGCAAAAGGTGACCTTGCATTTTTCAGTCATAGCTGCTTCTAGTACCTGTTGTCCTCTCCCCCATTTGGCCTGGGGAGGCCAGGAGAGGGGAGCTGGAGGCCATCCAGCTGCTATGGTTGGGAAACCTATGAGTCAGGGAGCCCGGGGATGCGGCACCAAAACACCAAGCAGCTCCCTGGCCGTCTGCGGAGAGGCTGGGTGTGCTGGGAAGGCTGTTGAGGCTGCGGGAAGGGTGCAGGCAGTCAGTGCTGCTGCTGTTGCTCAAGGGATGCTGCCTGGGTATTTTTTTGTCTGTGTTTTTTTCCCAGAGCTGGGGCAGTGAGGCTCAGCTCACAGGAAGGGAGCCCACAGGGAGAGGGAATGATTCATCAGCTGTATTAAGCAGATTTATGAGGTTATTTCTCAAATGAAGCCTGAGAGTGTGTCATGCCATCCTGGCCCAGACTGCATCACAGCACTGCTGCCAACAGAAAGCCTGCCAAACATCAGCCCTTCCATGAAAACAACTTCAGTGGACAATAAAACTGGGATAAACATGGAAGCACCAGCTTCAGAGCAAATCTGTGCATAAGGCCATGTGTGTTTGGTCCCCAGAGCCAGGCTGTCTGTTCTTCGCAGCCATTTGTGGTGTCCTGGGTAGAGAAGGTAGGGACTCACCCAAGGTCTGAGGACTTTGAGCTATGGTTGGGGATTTCAAACTGGGGAGGAATTTGCTGGGGAAAAGGTGTGATTTTTCCTCTCTCCCTTGTCTTTCAACATCTGAGTTGCCTGACCAGGAGCTGGCAGCATGCTTACTGGGAGTTGGGGGCCACTGCTCTGCAGAAGAGATGTCCCAGTGGACATGCCATTGGGGCCACAAATAGTCCATGAAGGATGCACTGCCAGGAGGTGTGGTGGCTGTGGGAAGCTGGAAAATGACCTGTAGGATCATACCAGTCCCTGGGCACCAGCAGGGAGAGTGGGAAGTACCCATGAGGGGCAATGCCTGTTCCCAGGACAGGGAATTGCCCTTGGGTCCAGCTGGGACCCCACTGCTGGGCTTGGGCAGTCCCACAGAGTGTCTGCTCCTGGTCCATGCCTGAGGAAGGGACACCATTTGGGGGCAGGCCAAAGGAAATCCTCCAAGAAGTCAGGCAGTATTTCTGCAGTTCATTTCTCTACCAGCACCACCTCTTAACCACGAAGGTTAAAATTTGGTGTCCACCTAGCCCCTCCTCGGAGGTGCTGAGACTTCCCTATCCCAGTGAGCTCTCCCAGAAAACATCAGACATCCACTGGGATGAAACATCAGGGTCCCCCCAGCTGCTTCCCTGCAGTGCCCACCGCATTCCTGGGCCCACCGAGGCTAGCCTGGCAGCATCACCTGGCTGGGGACAAGCCCATGAGCTGTTTTGCTAAACTAGCAGAAAACAGGTCCTGGGACATTCCTGCCTGGGATTAATTTTAAAGCTACCAAAGAGGTTACAACCTTCCAAGAAATGTGTGTCTGGGAAGCTGCCCAGTGGGAAAGAGGACAGACCCAGAACATCACAGCAATGAGGGATAATTGAAAACGAGTTAGGAATAAAAAAAATGACTATATATATAAACACACCAGGCAGAAAAGCCAGCACTTCAGCCTGTGTTCTTCATTTGTTGTTGTTGTTGTTAATCTTTGATTTGGAAACTTGCTGCTATTTATAGCCCTCCCCTTTCCCCGCAGCTGTTAGCAGCACTGATCTCTTCCAGATGTCAGTTCCTTACAAGCCTGCAGCCTGTGCTGGCGCGGCCGGGGGTTGCAGGGCCGGCTGGAGCCTTGGGGAGTGGGCTGGGAGTCAGGGAGGAGCTCCAGCACCACTGGCCCCCACCAAAAGCCAGCTCTAACAGGGGATGGAGCCCTCTGCGATCCCACTGACCTTTGGGGGGGTTGGGGAAAGTTTTGCAGCACTGCAAAATGAGGGGCTTTTACAGCACTGGGGGAAGGGGGCTGGACACACCCCATCAGTGTGTCTGCATTCGGGTCTGGGGGTTGCCAGCTGCTCGGGGAGCCACAGAGGATGCCCAGGGAGCTCAGGCTTGGATTAGCAAGCAACAACATTTCTTGCTAGGATGTTTTTTTGTGGGCTGTTGTACCGTTGCCAGCTCCCAGCTGATGGAGGCTGAAGAGCTCCCTCCAGAGCCCTCAGCCCTTCCCAGGCAGCCCCAGCCCCTGCCTGCGGTGGGGGCTGCCTGGCAGAGCTGGTTCCTGCTCCAGGAGGCAGGGGGGCAGATGTGGGGCTGGGGGATGCCCACCAGACCTGCCCCATAGCTGCTGGCCTGACTCAGCCCCTTTTCTGTAAGTGCAGCTCTCTGTCTGTCTGGGTGAGAGGAAGGACTGGAGGTGACGCGATGCCTGCAGGAAGCCTGCTTGCCCCACCGTCTGCCTGGCAGCAGTGAACCTGCTCACCTTTCACACGGCATCAGGATTCTTGTGTAAGCTGGGATCCCCACTGTGCCGCATGTCCCACCTCGGTGACAAACTCCCATGTGCAGTGGCTGATGCAGGATTACCACGCCACTGCTGCTGGGTCAGTGCCTTCCCCAGCTGATGCCTGTTCCCCATCCTGGCCCATCTCCTGCCCTCTCCTTTTTCCATCCCGAGTGGAAGATTTGCAGATGAGCTGAATGCGGGAAGAGGAGATGGGAGCCTGGGAGGCAGCATATGCAAAGGGATGGGTGTTCAGTGCAGCATGACCAAGCAGCATCCCCAAAAGGGAGGAATCCTCTTCCCCTGCAGCAACTACCATACATCCCTGCATCACAGCCCTCCTCTCTGTATCCTCATCTGCACTGGAGCTGCTTTCTGGACAATGAAAGCTTTTGCTACTGTTTGTTTGAGAGCCGTTTGGCCCCACTTGCCCCTAAGGGTGCAGGGATTTGGCCAACTGGCAGCAGACTGGCTTTACTATCAGAGTGCAACAGCATGTCAGGATGAGTTGCATCCTCAGAGCCTGGGATCCTGGATGCCTGTGTGTCCCCAAATTGCTCTCAGGATGGAGAGGCTCTAGCAAGAGCCCCGCTTGCACAAACTCTGGCTCTCTGAACCACCTGCACTGAGCTGCTCTTCCCACAGGCAGTCCTGACCACCCAGGGACTGAATGCCTCCTGGGGCAGCTTGGCACAGATGTTGCCTCCTGCATATAGGCAAACATGGAGCCTTGCAAACATCACGCTGTCCGACCCTGTGCAGCCTGGGCTGCCTGGCTGTGCTACAGAGTGGGGCCAGGCATGCTGAGCTTTGCTCTGGAGACACTTTCCGTCTACTCTCCTGGCTCTGAAGGGCCAGTGGGGCATGCTGGGGCTGGGTGGAGAGGGGTCAACCCTGTCCCCAGCTGGTTTGGCCAGGCTGCACACACAGCTTTCCAGGAAGTTGGTGTGCGGGGTTTGAAGCAGGGACATGGGCTTGGACCCTTGCTGGATGGTACGATCATCCCAGAGGGGCTTACACTGTGGCTCTGGCACCCATCAGCCCTAGGGTAGGTGAGATACATCAGTGCCAAGGAGCTGAACTACTGAGCCAAGCCCTGAGCTCATGCTGAGGCACAGCAGAGCCACCACCTGACAGGTGACATCTTCTGCCTTCCCTGGAAAAAGCTGGTGTAAGGCTGCAGCCGTGAAGTGATGGGCACCGCTCGTCACACCACAGCCTCACTGCCAGCCCCTGTTGCCCAAGCTTTGCCTCATCTTGCTGGTGTCTGAGATCACTTCCCCCAGCTGCCTGTTCTGCAGCCAGACCAGGGTCTGCCTGGAAACACTGTGACTCTGGGGCTGGCAGGGCACAGGGCTGGTGGGGTCCCTGTGCATGGGGCTGGGGAGCACAAGTGCAGGGCAGGCAAGGACTTGGGGATGAAGATGCAGCTGAACGGATGACGGAGCAAACCATCCCACAGCTGTGTTCACGTGTGCACCTAAGCAGCCTGTGGCTGCACGGCTCCAGAGGAACCCCAATGTCCCTGCAGAGCTTGGATGTGTCCTCAGCTGCTCCCGGTACAGGCAATCCTGGTCCCTGGGAGGTCCCTGCTCTGTATCACACCCTGTCAACATCTCTCCCCACATCGAAAGTTTGAATGAGTTGTAGGGTTCCCATGGAAAATATGAGCCCGGGCTTCCCTGCCCACATAGGGAGGTTTTGTGGTGACTCAGTGGCTGGTAACCAGGGCAGCGGCACACAAACAGGCAGCGCTGAACACACCAGGGGCGAGGGGATCCCAGCTGGACGAGAGACAGATGAGAAAGAGCCAGGGGGACCTGGGGAGCTGGTTGGTGGTGGTTCCCAGCCCCTTTACCCACGATAAGGAGAGATTCAGGCTGTCTAAGGGCTCTGCTCAGTGATGGGGTTCCCAACAGCCCTGCAGCAGTGATGGGCCAAGAGGGGAGCCGCCAGCCGTGCCATCAGTACCGCTCCATTGGATGAAGGCGGTGAACTGTAAATGTGGGACAGGGACATGGAGCGTTATGTCCGCTGGAGATGGACACATGCTGGGGAGAGGCAGCTCAGAGGAGCTCTGTGTGCCCTGCCAAATGGAGGGACCTCTGGGCACCTGGCTGGGGAGGCACTCTCTAGTGGGGGATGACGTGTGTCTGGCTCTGCAAGGGTGAGGGGCACAGCAGGATGGCCCAGCCCCTGAGACTGGCCCGGTGTCGGAGATGGCGGGGCTGCGGGAAGAAGGGTCCTCCAGTGGCGTGGAGCAGGGAGAGCAGGAACCAGAAAAAGATACTTTTATGTAATCTGGATTTAGTAGCAGGGGATTAGCATTCACTGGGGAATGCCATGAACATGCCAGGATTGCTTATTCCTGGGAGGCAGAGGGCAATCTGCTCTATCTATGCCCATTTTACATCAATCCTGCTTCCCTGTCTTGTGAACCCCTGACAGCCTCCAGCTCCGCAGCTTCTGTGCTTCTGTGGGTGTTTGACAGTGGAGCAGGATTAACCTGAGGGCACTGGGAGGCATTTTGCATCCAGAGAGGATGCTTCAGGGAAGCAGAGTCCCTGCCAGCTGCCTTGGCATGCCCAGGATGGAAAGGGAAGGCAGGTGGAGGTAGCCAGGATAGAGGTGGCTGTGCCTAAGTTGCCATCACTTGCACCGTGGTGCCACGCCGGGGGTGATTTATGCTCCTGGCTAAGCCAGAACAGGACTAGAGGGATGGAAACACCCCCATCTCTGAGCCTGAACATGCTGAGTGTGATCCAGGCTCCACATCCTGCTACCTGATGGGTGCTTTAGGAAAGCTAGAGATGCCCAGGCATGATGAGAGGGTGACCAGGAAAGTCACGTTCTCATCCTGGCCAGGGGCCAGGAGGGGCCAGTGGCCAGTGGCCAGCACTGAGTCATGGCCAGGAGAGGCTGGAGCCACACTCGCCAGTGAACAGCAGGCTGCTGACGTTGCGCTCACCTCATTTTGTGGGAGGAAACAGAAAGCACTGAGCCATTGCCACTGCAACAGCTGTTTTCCTGCACGGCCCTGGAGGAATCATGCTCCCACAGGATGTACTTTTTTGGGCTGGTCCCTCCACTTGCCCACCCTTACCCTTGCACCCACTCCTACATCTTCCTCAGGATACTGAATGGGTTGAGTGGGCAGTGGCAAGTTATTTTAGGGCTTTTCAAGCTATTTTGGGCAGTGGCTGTGAGACACCACGGGCAGACAGGAAGGGCCCGGCTTTGGTTTCTGTTTTCAAAGCAACAGGCGAATTGGGGATGGGGATGGCCAGGGCAGGGCAGGGTGGAGGAAAGCCCTGGGGTGTCCACAGAAAGCAGCTGAAGAAGAGCCTGGGTGCTGTAGTGGTCAGGAGGGCTGGGAAGACACCCATGGCCATGCAGCTTGGTGGGGAAATGGGGTGGGGGGAGTGCTGGGGAGGCTCCCAGGTCCTCCAGGAATACTGCTCTGGCAGCAAGGGTTACGGGATCATCTGCAGCAGACCAGCAATGCTGGCCGCTCCCCAGCTGGATCCAGCAGCCATCCTGCCAACAAGGGACTGCAGGGCTGTGGAGAAAGTCCTGTCAGGGCAGCCCGGAGTTTTGGGGTTGTTTTACAGATTCTTCCCCTCCCACAGCCTAAGTATCAAAGGGGGATGTAGCTGAACACAGCTACGGTGCCTGCCCAGAGTGTGGAGGGACTTCTGCTGCAGACACCATGTCAGCATGCCACCCAGCCTCACCCATGCCTCGGCTTCCCCGCTAATCCTGCCCCCATCCATGCACTGTGTGAGGATGAGCATGCAGACTGGGAACATCAAGGCAGAGCAGGGGGAAGAAGTTGCTCAGAGGGTTTGTTCTTAGCCTTCCTCATTCTGGTGGGCTTGTGGTGGCATGGGTGATGTGTCTGTCCCCAGAGCCCTGGGGCTGAGCAGGCTGAGCAAGGAGCAGCATGGCTCCAAAGATCCCTTTCATCTTAGCACCACTCCCCAGCAGGCAGAGCTTCCCACAGATGGGCAGGAGCTGCCTGCTCACCCACCCTGCAAGCACCAACCTGGCTCCAGCACCCATTATCAGCACCCAGGACACCTACAAAGCTCCTTGAGAAACACTCCCCAGCAATATTGGTCCTTAATTTATCTCATGGCTGCAGCCCACTGCTGCCAAGCCCTGCTGTGCATGGTGCTGCTGGCCCTGCCATGCACGGTGCTGCTGCTGGAGCAGGTGCGTTGCCTTGCCACAGATGCCATTTGCTGTTGCCCAACTGCTTCCACCTAAGTGCATGCCCCGGCTGCTGGGACACCGGTGGCTGCTTTGCTCAGCCACTTTCTTCCTCTGCTCAACTCCATGTTCAGGAAACGTGTAGTTTTCACTTTTGATCTTGTATAAAAGCTATGTTTTGCCTGCTTGCTTCCAGACAGGGCTTAAAACCACTGTGGAGGAAG
Organism: Falco punctatus; assembly: GCF_963210335.1. Taxonomy (NCBI): domain Eukaryota; kingdom Metazoa; phylum Chordata; class Aves; order Falconiformes; family Falconidae; genus Falco; species Falco punctatus. Next base: position 23,966,372 of record NC_137595.1, on the reverse strand, counting down.
GGGAGGTGACACAGCCTCCATCCCACCAACGCCAGCAAGGACAGAGCAGCCAGGCTCTCCTCTCCTGCCATGTGCTTCCTTGGCACCATGCATAAGCAAGTGAGCCAGCTGGTCCCAAAGTACCCCTCTTTGTGCAGCCACAGCGTTTCCCCCAGCCCTAGCACCCAGAGCTCAGCTGCCTGAGCAGGTATATGCCCAGCCAGGCAGGCTGTGCCAGGTCTGTGCCAGTGTGGGCTGGGCACAGCTTCCCAGCAGAGCTTTGCTAAGGGTAATCCCACTGCTCAGGGCATGCAGGGAAGAAAAAATAGAGGCAGAGGAGCCTGATTCAATGATTTTTTTCTCTCTCATCTCATTTTCTTTGTCAAGCCAGATGTTTTCATGGCTGAGAACTGAGTAATCCAAAAAGAGTTTGTCTTTTCAGCACAAAATCAACACTTAACAGCAAACAAGCCTGCTATGATGAAGTCTGTGTGGCAAGAACTATCCCCTGGCATCTGCAAGCAGCAGCCCCAGTGCATGGGTTGTGAACAAGCCCCCTGGGTTCTTTTGTACCATCATGGAGCTGAAGGCTGGGGAAACCCAGCACCCATGCCCATTCCTCTCTGCCTGTCTGCATCTCTGCCTGGTCTGATACAGACTGCTTCTTGGTGGCATGTGGGTGAAAGCAGTCACCTGGGGAAGCCCAGGGACATCCCTCTCCCCTCCCTCATAAAGGGCATGGTGCCAAGGATGCCAGAGGCTGCAGACATCACCAGATGCTGGGGATCAGGCAGAAGAGCAGCAACTTGTTGCTCAGCCCTGGGGATTTTTGCCCTGTATTTGCTGCACTGCTATTCCAGAAGTGGGTTGGTTTCCAAGAAGTGTCAATGACAGGAGCTCCACCAGCCAGGCATGTGAGGGAAGACATGCCAGCCGCTAGCTAAGAAAACCAGCAGTGGGATGGGGGCATAGCCATGCCGTGGGCACAGCTGGCAAAGGGTGAGAGACCGTATAGTGTCAAAATTGAGTAAGGAAAAAAGAAGTTGCTAGGCTGATCCTCCTAGGATAGGGTAAAGCTGCAACAAATTACCTGCTTTGGGGCAGCACACCTGGGTCTGCCTCTGCCTTCCCATGTCAGCCTGGGCACATCCCTCCCCAGGGACTCTCCCGTGCTCAGCGGGAGTCCAGCGAGCTCCTGCTCCGAAGGGAGATGCTGTCCCTCACAGGCCCCGGCAAGAGCACGGGAGCAGGTGGCAGGGCCAGCCACACGCAGGGGCACGCTGGACACAGCACAGCTGCCATGCTGCCAGCCGCAGCTGGCACATGCTCCTCCTGTTCCTGTCCTGTCTGTGTAAACAAGTTCCGGGAATGAAGATCTGAGTCATCCTCTGGCTCGAAAACACCCAAACATGGTAAGAGGCTGAACAGCAGCTCCTCCGGCAAGGCTGGACCAGAGCTTGGCGGGGGGCCAGGCCTGGAAGTGGCTGTGGCAGGGGCTTGGTGTCCACGGCAGCCAGGGTTTTGCAGGACCTTGCACTGGGAGGATGCAGCAACCATTCCTGGGGGCATGTCCAGGCAGAGTCATCCAGTGGCACAGCACGTGTGCCTTGAGGCACTCCTACATCACACTGCTGTCATCTACAGAGCTGGGCACAGAGCAGGATGGCCTGATCCTCCAGCACTGCTGCACATGCACAGCCCTGGGCACACATCTTGCATCAGCCCCTGCAATGCAAGCAGTAGCTTCACAATATGTTCCCTCTCCAGGGAGGGGTACAACAGACATGATGAATATTATCTACATGGAAAACACCTGAAGATACCAGCTTTAAGCGAAAAATAAGCTCTATTCTGAATTACTTTCTTCATCAGCACCGTGAGACTGCGGGGGGCAGAAGCTTGTTGGATGCCTCAAGGCATCTTGATCTGGAGATCCAGAATTTAGAGGGATAAAGCAAGGTAGGGGAGTGTCCAAGTTCTAAAAATACAAGGCACATCATGTCTCAGCTTTCAGCCCAAAGGTCTGAAAGTCCCCACTAGACTTTCTTCATGTTAGTCAAGCATCGTCTGTTGGATCTTTTAGACCTGAAATCTGGGGGATTCCCAAAAGAAACAAAGTTAGCTGAAGCACAGTGTCTGTTTCCAGGTTTATAGCTTCAGTTAAAAATAATCAGTCCTGATGCAAAAAATCAAGCTTGAAACAGGAAGAAAATGTTCTGGTTTTGATGTGTCTGAGGGCTGATCCCTCTTGGAAGTGGTTTGAGCTGGAAAGTACCTTCAGGTTCTTCCTCAGCCCACCCAGGCACCAGTGTCTTGGTCAGTACATGCGAGTACATGTGTTCCCCACTTCCAAATGATCTCTAACACATCTGGATGGGATGAGTGGGGGTTCAGGGTGCCTGGGTGCTTTTGAGCGCTGGCTCCTACCCCAGTGCTGAGATCTGTCTCTGGAAGCTGCCCTGGAAGAGATCGCCCTGTGCTGCCTTGCCAGCTTTCGGGCTCACAGAGGGTGACAGAAGGTGTGAGAGCTGGTGAGCAGAGTGAGGCTGCTTAGAAGCAGCTTGCAAGCTCGTGGGAGAAGGAAGAGGCTGAAGGCAAGCCTGCACTGCTGGCTGAGCCATGGCAGTGAATAACCTGTCAGGGATGGGTTGCAGTGGAAGAGGCTGGGAGTGGAGGAATTAGGCCAACTTTGGCACTCAGTTTCTCTCCCCAGTCTTCCCCATGAGCTTTCCAGCTCCATCAGTCCTACTGCCCTGGGGAGGCAGGAAGAGAAAGGTATTTTTGGCTTGGCATCCACTTGCCACTGTGATGGGAGCAGCAGGCAGAGACCAGATGTGCTGGACTTACACAGAGTGCTGTGCCTTGCTCCTGGCACCTGGGTACCCCGGATACTGCAGGGATGAGCACACCAGGCAGCTGGCCCACAGCTGGGGTGGGATCAGATCACCAGGGACCTCAAAGCACACTCTGGGCTATGAAGCAATCCCATCACCCTCCCACCCCTGGCTCCTGGCCCCTCTTGGCTTCTGAGGTCTGAGCTGAAGTAACTCCAGGGTGGTAGAAGGGGAGCAGGGGACAGTTCTTCCAGCCCTGGGCAGAAACAAGTCACCCTGAGCCGTGGGGCACAGGGATGGGCATGCTGGCTGCCAGACCCAGGTGCTGGCTAGGCACCCACACACTGCAGGGGCATTTTCTCTTCTTGTCTGAATCCCTGCTGGCCCTGGAAGACCTAACCTGGCCCCAGGCCAGTGCCTGGATTAATTGGTATTACAGATTTCCCATAGTGCAGCCCCGCTATTCTCAGCAGCCTCTGGCTGCTTCATCACATCCAGCATATGTGCAGAGTCAGGCTCCTCTCACAGCCTGCCTTGCTCTGCTCTGCTGTTGGTGCCCACGGCTCACCAGCAAGCAAAGCTTTTCTGCCATGCAGATAGAGGGAGGGGAGCTGGCAGAGATGACTGGGGTGGATTGGGAGCTGCTGGGATTCAGGACCGGGGAGGTCAGAATGTAGCTGGATAGAAACATTCCAACAGAGCTTGTATTTTGATAGCAAGCACATTTTGTACAGGGCTGGGATGTCTCAGGAGAGCACTGGAGGTGCCGGCGTTTTTGTATTGGGGAAACAGAGAGCACGGCTCTGCCATGTCAGAGCGGTTAAAGGGACATGTTGCTTCTCTGTTTCCCCAATACAAAACCACTGAGAGGTCACAGCCTCAGTGGTTCATGTGCCAGTGAGATGCCCAACCCGAGACCCTGGTGCAGGGTCTCCGTGTGTGCTCACATGTCCTCGCATGTGTGCTCCTTCCCCCCTCGGCGTGATGCTGCAGCCCTGGAGCAGCAGGGAGGGCTCCTGGGGTGGACCTGCTGCTGCAGCAATCCCCTTAGCGTAATCCAGGTCCAGCTGAGAGGAGGAATTTGCTCTCTGGGCTGGGAAGGACCTTCCTCTCCTCTGCACAGTGACGTTCAGCAGAAGGCGTATGTGCACCGTCACGGCTGCATTGCACGCAGCAGGGCAGAGCTGGGGGCTGGCCAGAAATGCTCTAGGGTGCTGCTGGGGCTCAGCCCTGCAAGGGACAGCAGTTGCCTGGCCCTGGGCTCTGGCTGCTTTGCTCTGTGTTGCGAAGGAAGCAGGCAGCCAGAGGCAAAGGCAGCAAGGGCAGAGCAAGGGGGATGGCCTTTGCTGGGTGTCTGTGTGCTTCTTGTAGGTGTGAAATTAGGGAAGTGAACAATTACAGGAAGCTTGGGATTGTTTCCCATTACTCAGGGCAGCTGGTAAGTTTTTGGGCAATATTAATTCCCAGGCACTGCCTCACCACACCGGGAGGTTTGCCCCCCCCATCTCAGTCTCTAGTACAGCTGGGAGCCCCAGCCATGCAGCAGGACCCCTCCGGGACCTGCCGGTCAAAACAGGGAGGTGATATGGAGGGAGAGAGGCATGCATCATTCCTGCTTCAGGTTCGTGAAGGGAGCAGAGCCCAGGCACTGCTAGCCGGGTTGGACGCCAGCGCTCATGGGGCTCAGCTCTCTGGCAGCCCCAGGCCTGGCTGGAGAGGTGCTGGCATGAAGCCACAGTCCCAGGGTAATCCCTGTCCCTCAGCAGCCCACAGACCAGACCTGCTTACTGCACAAACCCGTAATTCCCTAATAATCTGTCCATTAACAGCAATGTTTGCTGGGGCAGGAGGAGAGCTGGAAAGCCAAGCAGTCCTTTCCCATGAGCGGGGCATTCTCCCTGGCAGAGACAGAGCTCTGGGCGGTGACACCCACCCTGGCTCTCCTCCAGGTGACACGCTGCCAGGCCCCTGGGGACAGGGTGGGCTCCTGGCAGGGCGCACAGGAGTGACCCAGGGAAGAGGCACAGCGCTGGAATCAGCAGGGTGCCTTGGGGCTGTCAGTCTGACTCCAGCCTCGTCTGTCTGCCCTGTTCCATCCAGACACTAAGACACGTGCAAGCAACAAAGCGGGGTCCCGGCTGTGGGTCCCTTGGAGAGAGGGCACAGAAGAACATGGGCTTGCACAGGGTGGGTTCCCCTTCCCATGGTGCTTCCTGCCCTTGGGACAGCCGTTTCCAAGTGAAATGCTAATGGCGATGATGCTAGGAATGATGCAACTGTAGCAAGTAGTAGCTGTTATTGTTACTGTTATTGTTATTGTAATAACAACAGTAGCAATAATGACCCTGCCTGCCAGAGCCTTCAGGTGGCCAGTTGTTCAGTGTTTCGCCATTCGTGTTCTTCGCAACCCTGCTGCCTGGATCCCAGCCCTGCTGCCTTCAGACCCAGAGCACTGGGGCTGTGGTGCAGGTCAGGGCTCTGGATGATACCAGCACGAGTGATTTCCCACATCTGCCACTGGATCTGAATTCCCAAAATGCTGTCACGGGCAGCTGAACTGCTCCCAGCCTGCTCCCTTGCAGCAGGGTCTTACTTGCATCTCTGGAGCCTTTCGCCATCCCAGAGGCGTTGTGTGGGGACAGTGAGGCTTTGGTCCCTCTGAGTACGGGGCCACGCATGTGCCTGGAAGCAATATGTGTGTGTGCGCTGGTGCACAGGGGTGCAGGGCTGTATGCTGTCCCTGTGTGTGCAGTGTGCACAGTGCTAGTGACACCAGTGTCAGCAGCAGCACTGCCACCAACAAACGGGCTCTGCCTGCCGGCCAGCCGCAGCCCACAGCCCCCCTGCCCCCAGCACTCTCCCTGCGCTGTGGGCTGGCACAAGGACCCAGACCCAGGCATGTGTCTGCGCACCGTCCCACACAGCACGGGATGCCTTGGGTCTGTCTCCATGGAGTCACAGCCCCAGGAGTTTGCTGCAGCAGGACCTGAGCATCCTCCCATTAGGCAGCACAGGTCCCCGCCAACGTGCCTGCCCTGGGTTTATGGCAGTGCAGCTCCTGTGCCCTGGGGTGAACATCTTGGCCCACCCGGCTGCTGTGCCTTGTGCCCACAGCACAGGCTATGCCTGCAGATCTTCGCACAGGGATTCTCCCATCCATACTCCATGCCCAGTCCCTCTGATGTTTGTTGTATGCTGGGACTGAGCTCCAGCAAGCGGAAGGGTTGCCTGGAGCAGGAAGATGCCCATTTCCCCAGCACAGCCAGGGCTGGCATGTCCCCGAGCTCCAGTCCCACGGGGGCCCTGGCCCAGCCTCCCTGTCTTCCCTGCCACTCCCCAGCCAAATCCCCTCTTTGTGCCTGGCCAGGGGTGGTGGTGAGCTGAGGCAAGAAGGGCTTTGATGTGCCACTTCACTCGGCACCACGGCTCCTGGGCACAGCGGGCTGGCACCGGCGGGACCCGGGCTGCGCGGCAGCTTCAGAGGTGCCTCCGGCTCACATCCCAGCATGGCGCTGCCTTGTTTTTGCTTGGTGAGGCCAGGACAGTCCCTGGCGCTTGGCCCCCGCTGGGATATGTTCCCAATAAAGCTCATGGAGAGCAGCAGGGCCAGTGGTGGCACTGCCCAGGAGGATTGGGGCCACGTGTTCTACAAGAGAGCAGGTGCTGCCCCGGGGATGGAGAGGGCGCTGAGGGGGGGATGATGGGGGACAACAGGGAGACCCTGGGGGTGGCCCGTGGGGCTGCACAACTACAAAGCCTCTGGCTTCTGCATCGCTGGAGCTGTTCAAGAAATTGGTTTAATTGGGAGCCTCCATGGGAGAAAGCCGGTCCCAGCTGGGAGCTGAGGCAGCCGACAAGCAGCCACAGTGCCCAGCGGTCCCTCCCCACTGCCAAGCACAGGGCAGGAGCTGCTGCTGTGGCCATGTGAGCACAGCCCGAGGCTCAGGAGTCAGCCAGTGGCACTGGTATAGGGTCTATACTGGGATGGAGACAGCCTGGAAAGACCCAGTTGCTTTCCTGTCCTGCATGAGCTCTCTGCAGTGGTCCTCAAGTTGCCCGTCATGCTGCAAGGAGCCCCTTCACACCAAAATGGGATGGCACCACAGCTCAGACCTTCCCAAGACAGAGGCAGGGCTCCGCACGCCCTGTGCTCACACGCATGCAGCCTGCACACGGGTTGCAGGGGTCTGACCTCCACACTTTGCTTAGCCCAAGCTGAGGAGGACATGAGTGAATGGGGGAGCTAAAAAGAGCCTCTTGATGTATGGGCTTTGCTCCTGGAGGAGATATAATGCATTCAACCCAGCCCTGCAAATGGGCGTCCCCAGCCTGGTGGACATGCCAGCAAGGGAAGCTGCACAGCCAGATCCAGAGCCTGGACTCTGCCTTTGCCCTTGCCGTCCCCAAGCCTTGAACCTTCCACAGTCCAAAGGTCTACTCCTGGAGAATGAGTAACAGGGTGCCGGCAAGGCAGCAGCCACCAGTCTGGTGCCTGCAGCTCCTATCCCCCACACACCTCACCTCCCACCTGTGGGAGCATCTTCCCATGGCACCAACCCAGCTGCAACACCCCTGCCACTGCATCTGCACATCACCTGCAGTTAGCTTGCACAGGGGAGTACTCTGGGGTGCTGCAGGGAGGGCCAGGGGCAGCCAAAGGGCTCCAGCACATACAGACCGTCCTGCCTGCATTGCCCAGGCTCAAGCATCCTGGTGAGCCTTCTCCCAAAAGTGTGGGGCAGCAGTGGCTGTTCAGGCAGCAGAAGCAGCGTGGCTGTGGGAAAGTGTTGATGCTTGCACTAGAGTTTGCTGCTTAAAAATGGGAACACACTGATGTTTCACACTCCAGAGCTCCAGATGCTCCTGGCAAGTCAGGAGCCTCATTTCATACCTCTAGGATCTCCCAGAAAGGAAGTTTAGCTGTGTTTGGCTCAAAGGTGGCCAAGGACTATCTTTGACCTTGCCAGTGCATCTTCTGCTGTAGGGGCACAAAAACATTACCAAAATGATTGAAGGGAGAGCACAGACAGGTTTGGGGGAAGTTTCTCCAGGGGCAAAGGCTGGAAATGCTGTGTTGCTTTGCGCTGGTGCAAGTACAAACAGAGCCCACACATCCTCCAGGAGGATCGTGGCCTCTTGCAGACCATCTCTTGACACCTCCCGCGAGCCTTGGGTGCCCCTGGTGCTTGCCACAGCAAGCAGGGCTAACACAGCCTTTCACCTGGGGACTCCTTCTCTGAAATGCCAGGGAGGTTCCACAGCATAAAGCAAAGACCAAAACCCCTGCCTTGGAGTCCAGCTTATGATCCCACAGCCCTGGGGATCTCCTGCTTTGAGTCAACCCTTCACCCCACCAGGGTTACAGAAACTGATGGCTTTGCCGGCCATGTGCAGTTGCACGGGGTGGAGGAGGGCTCAGACAAAACAAACAGGCTTGAACGCCAGGCTGCGTTGCCAGCCAGCTCCAGGGCCTCTTATCTCTGCCTGCCCAGCAGCAGTCTCTGACCCCACCAGCTGCAGGGGAGCCTGCTCCCTGGAGGTGCCTCTGCAGCCCTGAGTCGTCCCCTTTACAGGGTCCCCTCTGCCCAGTCTGGGGCAGGAGCCCTGGGGGGGTCCTGTCTGCACAGGAGCTGCTGAGCTGCCGTGGGGTGGGGGTGTCAGGGCATGGAGGCTCCCTTTACCCCCCATGCTTGGAGGGCAGAGCAAGTCCCCTCCCAAGGGACAGGGCTGCGCTGCGAGCATTTCAGTGGTGAGGCAGCTGTTTTTTGTGCTGTCCCCTGTAAAGATGCAAAGGAGGGAAGCCCCAAACCGCTCTTCCTTCTTCAGCCAGGGTACCCACTGTGTGAGCAGGAGGGTTTCCTGGAGGGTCTATGGGGTCAGGAGGAAAAGGGGAGATCAGGAGCCCTGGTTGGTCCTAGCCCAGCCTTGGGGCAGCAGGGATGGGGTTAGAAGCAGATTTCCAAGGCAGCTGCTCAAGTGCTGAGGGACTCCAGGGGTCTCTTCCCCCTTGCAGGGACCACCCCAGCCAGCCAGGACCCTGAAAATCCAGCATACACGAGCTGTGACGAGGGCTGATGACAGTAAAGGCAATTCACAGTGGATGATCAGCTGCCTGACCCCTCTGAGGTTTATGGGCACCTTTGCCACCATCTCCGGGTCCCCAAACAGGCCAGGGATCACGGACCAGCTGTGACACAGAGCTGCCCACCACACTGGGAGCAAGCCCCAAGCAAGGGATGAGACATGGTCATTCCCCAGAGCCAGGGGCTGCTGGGGAAGGTGCCTAAGTGGCCCTCAGTTTGCCAGGGTGATGCTGGGGTGATGGGGAGGCAACAGGGGCAGGGTGTGCCCTGTACCCATGTTCCTCTCCTTGTACAGTACCTGAGTGGCAGACAGGTGCCCTCCTCTCTGCCATGCCTGCCTCGGCAAACACACATCCGCAGAGGAGGTGACAGTGGATGCCATGGGGCAGCACTGCTGTGCCACTGCCTCTGCAGGAGCGAGCACCTTCTCCGGGAGCAGAGAGGGCCGTCATGGCTGATCCACCATCGCAATGGGATATTGGCTTTGCAGGGACAGTGAGGAGGGCCTGACAGTCTGGGGTGTCTTGTCTGTCCCACTGCAGCAGATCACCCTTGGGTGGCACCCGCTGTGTCAGAAAAGGGCTGTTGCAGGAGCCAGCAGTATCTGGCACCCTGCCCTGGCCAGGGCTGTTTGTGTTTGTTCAGGGATATTGTGCCTGATCCATTCCTGTCCCAGTGGCTCTTGGGCAACCTCCTTCCTGGGTAATCATTGATGGGCTTCGGAAGACTGGCAGGACCTCAAACACTGGCCAGGGAAATCTGAGTGCTGAGGTCAGGGGAAATTTCCACAGCAGTGTTTGGAGATGGTGTAAACCTGGCACAGAGCTGTCCCCAACATCACCCACAATGAGGTCACCAGCCAGCTGCCCGCTCCTTCCCCAGGCATGGTCCTGGGCTTGGGGTGGCAGTAGGATGTGGAGGGTCAGCCGTCCCCATGGTGCAGATGAGCCCGTGTCCCTCTGTTCTCACCCTGGGCTGCTTTCCAAGTATTGCCCCGGGTCTGGACAGTGGGCAGCTTGCCCGCACTGGCAGAGCACGGGGCAGCTGGGCTGACATCAGAGCCAGGCTGTGGGCAGCTCTTGGGGAGGGTTCGTGGGACAAGATGAGCCACTCATCCTCGGGAGCCTCAGCACCTCCTTCTGACATGGAGGCAACCCCTCCTTGACTTGTGCTGCCTTGTAAGCCCCAGCAAAGTCCTCCCAGAGCCTGGATGCCCGGATTTCCCACACTGATTTTCCTGGGGATTATGCTGTTTCTAATGATCAATTAAAGCAAATTGGCCAGGTCCCACAGGCCCCTAAATCCTGGCTAATCCCTGGCACCTTCTTTAACTCCCATTGCTCATTCATTATGTAGCAGTCCCCTGGGTGGAAGTGTTTACTCCAAGCATGGCTTTTCCTATACGAAAGCCTTCCGGGTCCCTGGGTTTGTCTGAGTTCGAGAACTTGCTGTTTCTAATTGTTTTATTTGTTCTGGTGCTCTGAATGAATCTCCCTTTCTTGGCAGGAATGAGGAAGTTCACTTTCTCAGGAACATTTTACTGCTCAGCAGCCTCTTTATCGCCTCTAATAGATCCCATTAACCTTGTGGAGCAGTCACACTGGCTCTGGCACATACAGGCAGGAGGAATCTCAGGCTGTTTGTGCATCTTGTGCAGTCTTTTCACCCACCTGCGTGACCCAGCTGGTTTTCATCTTCCTTAGCTCTTCTTGTATCTGATGCTGTCATTTGACATCATGTCCCACTTCAACACAACACTCACATGCTACCTCCTTCCCTCTCTCTTGCTGTTCGTCTAAGCTCAGCTCCTTGAGGCTGTGTAACCTTGCTCCTGTCTGGAAAGCTAAAATTCTTTTGCGGCTGTGCAACAGCAGCTCCCACCACTGTCCCAGCCCTGGGAGGTGTCTATCCAGAGTATTGTCCCAGCACACAAAGCCACCTCACCAGGGAGGACAAAGCTGTGGCTCTCCACATGCTGACCCACAGCAGACTGCAGGCAGATGGCTCGTCTCTGGGCTCCCCTTTCTCCAGCTGGCTGGGGATGAAAGGATGGCCAGTGCTGCTGGCTCCCCAAAGGGTGACATCCCTGTGTCTTAAGGGACAGCTGGACCCAGATCATAGCATTTGACCAAGGTGAGGACACAGCTGCAGCCCACAGGCAGCAAGCCATATAAGCGTTCAGAGGTGTTTTTTTTCCCCCAATGTGGAAACTCATCCTGTAGTCCATGAGGATGTTGGGAGGACACCTGAGAGTGGAGAGGAGTTGTCTGGGGTAGAAGCACCCTGCCTGCTCCTTCTGACATTCCCAGCAGTCCACGAGCAGACAGGGAGAGGTGCCATGCCTGAGGGCCAGCACAGTGATGGTGCCTCAGCCAGGGGCACCCCGCATGCCCAGCACTGCCTGCAGTCTTGCTGCCAGGCGACTGCCTGCTGTTTGTTTCACTTCCTGATACTGACAAACGCCTGTGGTTGGGTGTCAGGGCAGGGTGCTGGAGACCACAAGCCACCGGGGAACACGGTATACCCACCCGAGCACCCCTGCCTGGGGCCTCCACCCCCACACAAAGCCCAGTCCCAGCGGCATGCAGCTTCTGCCCTCTGCGGCAGGCTGGGCTCTTGCTCTGGCAGGTCTCTCTCCCGTTGAGGCTGTTCAGGTGACAGGGTGGCAGTGCACCTGGAAAGGGGAAACAGCTCTGTGACCTGCCAGGGGACTGAAAACCCTGATGGGGCTCAAGGCTGGCACTGCTGGGTCCCATCCCAGGAGGCCACAGGCCTGGGCTGGTTCCCTGTGGTTGTATAACGGCAGCACAGTACATGCCAGGGCAGCAACAGCTTCTCCGCAAGGACTGCATGTGCTGTTTCGATAGGCGCTGCCTGCATCCCACAGGTGCCAGTGCCCATAGGCAGGCAGAGCTGGCAAAGGGTACAACTGCAGCATGCCCGCCGTGGACAGGCTTGCCAAGCAGCTCTGCCAGAGCCTGGTACTGGTACACACGCACACTGGAAACAGCTCCATTCCCGTCTGCCTGGCCTGATCCTGACCGTCATGTGGCCCCTGCAACCCCGTGCCCAGATGGGGACTGCCTGTAGCAGCAAGTATCTACACACACTGCATTGAGCACATGTGCACTCCCCCTCTCTGCAGCAAAAAGTTCCCTGACCCCCTTCTCCACCATGACCTGAAGCTGAGCCAGAGTCCTGGGGGGGCAGAGCCCTGGCAGCTCAGCCTGCCCCAGCAGGGTGGGAGAAGAGGGACGCATCCTCATCCCAGCCCCTTTGCTCTCCCCCTCTCCCTTCCAGCCCCAGCTCACCTCCATCCCTATCTTCAATCCCCATCCCACCACACCTCCACTCCCATCCTCATCGTGCCCACATCCATACCCCATTGCATCTCCAGACCCATTCCATTCCATCTCCATCCCATCCCATCCCCTTCCCAACTCCAGTCACGCCCGGGCCCAAGGACAAGTGGGAAGGAGTGGGTTCACAGTCCCCCCTCCTCCCAGTGCCACATTGCACCCCCATGCAGGTCAGGGTGCGGGGGCCCGGGGGAGTGGCGTGGGGGCCGGGAAAGCCCCGCTCTGCCCAGCAGCAGCAGCACCACCACCAGCAGCAGCAGCGCCAGCAGCTTCTCGGTTTTTCTCGAACCGGCCGTTTCTCAGACGCTTCCTGCCGCGGCGCGTTAACCCTCGGGGCGCCGGGGCAGCGGGAGGCGGGGGCAGCCCGCGATGGCCGCCGTGCAGCTTTAACCCTCGGCTGCCCGGGATGCTGCTGTCACCCACGTCCCGCGTACGGACTGGCCGAGCCTGACTCGTTCCCGGGAAGCAGGGTACGGTGAACCACGGGGAGCTCAGGGCAGCCCCTGCCGCGGCCCGGGGCAGAGCTCAGCCGTGCCTGCCTTGCCTTAGGGCCTGGGTCAGCTTCCCCTCCTGCTGCCCAGGGGCTGCCTCTTCAGCAAGGTGCATCCTTGCTGGGGGGAGGAAGGGGGTCTGATGGCGAGGGCTGGTGAACCACACTGCCCCGGCACCCGGCTGCCCCGGTGGGGGGCTTATCTCCTTTTGGGTGCTGCACAGCGTGTGCCACTTTCTCCAGGGTCTGCGGCACAGCGTAAGAGGACACTGTGTGCAGGAGGAACAGGCAGCCTGGGAAGGGTATTTCCAAGCTTTTTCCAGAACCAGGGGGCCTGGGAAGGACACAGGGTCTCTTCAGGTGCCTAGGGGTGACGAAGCCCTCCTCCAGCCCCCAGATGCATCAGGGGCTGGGGCACAGACCCTGTACCCCGGGGGGAGAGGGTGGCAGCCCCTTTCCTTTGGCTGTTCCAGCCAGGCTTGCTGGGTGCTCGGCCCAAGGGTTCATCTCCTGTTCTGCTCCAGGAGATGCCAGGGACACCACCACGGCTGGGCTCAGCCTTGCGCAGCAGCTCTGCGGTGACATGGGCCAGCGGCAGGGAGGGGTTTCTGGTGGGGCTGCCCTGTGCCATTGGCTGGCACCGTGTCACACCACACTGCGGGGACAGGGAAAGGCTCTGCCCACCCGTGGGAGGAAGGCTGATCTCGAGTAAGTGGTTTGGGCGGGTGGGTTTTGCAAAGCGGTTGTAATAGGCCCTTGTGCCATTGCCTGTCACTGCTGCACAAAGGCATGTGAGGGCTGTGGGGCATCCCAGCGATGCAGGGAGGGGACAGGGGATGGGGAGAGGTGGCGAAGGCAAACAGGGCTCCAGACTCCAAATGCCATCACTGCATCCCTGGAATGCAGCCATGGTGTGGTGTGCAGCAAGGTCAGATGGGGTACAGAGCTCATCACTGCAGCCCAAACCCTCCCCGGAGGGTTGCAGAAGGCTGGGCAGACAATTTCCCAGCAGGTGGGAGCCCAGTGGCACCCCAAACACCCACTGCGGTGAAATGGCCAGCACAAGCACAGCAAGTACCCTGGGAAACAGCCATTCCATGAAACTGTACTGCCCCAGAGAGTGGCAGCACGGGGGATGCCCTGTGTGTGTGCGTAGATGCCCTTGGCCTGCATGTGCAAGGGATGCACGTACACACTGTAGGGGGTGCCTGTACCTTGTTTGCACACACACACACAGAGCAGGGAAAGCAATCAAACACAGTACTCACACACCCAAGGCACACACATGTGCATGCCTAATTCTTGCACTAGAGTGTTTGCAGAGCTGCCTGTGCAAGGCTGCAGTTGGGTCCCAGCCCTGGGACAGACAGGGGACAGGCACCCTGCATGTTTTCGAGCTCCTGTGGCCTGTGTTTTGCTGTTTACCCAGCGTTTCCAGGGTGTCAACCGTCCTCAGCTCCCTGGTTTTGCGGTGACTCACATTGGGCTGGGGCCAAGTCACCCGCACTAGAGCAGAAACCCAAAGCAGTGCAAAGCAGCTCTGCCAGCAGTGCAGGGCACGGCCAGCCACCAGCTATTGTGGGCCTGGGGCATTCCCAGCCTCTTCTCTGAGCTGGGGCTGTCTCCAGCTGGCTGAGCAGCCATGACCATGGTATAAAACCCCAGGGGAAGATACTGCACCTAGCTTCAAACTATCCTGCCAGCCTGGGGCTCTGCTCACACACCTCCTGGTATCCTCCAGCCTTCAACCCTCACCCAAATGCCATAGCCACCCAGCATCCTCAGAGATGGAGGGTTTCGGGTTTTTTTTTTTTTTCCCCTCTCCCACCTACCCCATGGGGTTGAATCCAAGGCTGGCTGTACCCTAGGACAGTGCTGGGGCACCCTCAGTCCCCATCCAGCACTGTTCAGTCCAGCTGACCCGTCCTCTGACCCTCACACCTTCTTTCAAGATGGTCCAAAAAGTAGTAAAAGAGAAAAGTCAGTGATGTCTGTGAGAAGCAACAAACCAAAAACACTGGAGAAAGGGCAGAGCTAGACTGGGGGTGCATACAGTTCCACAGTCTGAGAGAAGCTTCCTCCCCACTTGCCCCCCTCAGCCTGCCCTGCACACATCTCTCCCCTGTCACAGGCATGACAGAGGCTGAAGACCCGTAGGCTCAGGGCACCTTTCCTTACTGTACACCTGCCCCTCTGGGAAAAAGGCACCTGCTCACATTTCCAAACTCCCATCCTGGCTCAGCCAGAGCAGTTGGGGGGGGGGCGGGGCAGGGACAGACGACAACAACTGACCCCCACCTCTGCTGAAGAAAGGGAGCTGCCAGGTTTTTTCAGCTGTGGAAGCAGCACCGTCCTAACCCCAGCAGGTTTGCAGCAGAGCATCCTCACCAGTCTCATCCCAGCCCCTTCCTCAGCAACCTACACTGCCCCTCCCCCAACACCACCTCTCCCTTCCCAGCCACAGACACACAGCTCGGGGCGCACACTTGTATAAAAAGTAGAGTTTATTGCCATTTCTACCTAGATTTACACAACTGTGTCACCGCTTCTGACGTCAAAAGGGACGTCCTGTCACTTCCCAGAGAGCTGGTCAGGGAAGGTGAGGAGCCCAGGAGCATGGGCCAGCTCCCTGCAACCCAGTGGGCTGGAGCACAGCCCCTGTCGTGCCCTGGTCAGTCCAGATCCTCCCAGCGCTGTTGCATGGCTCTGTCATGCTGGCTGCTAGAGGGGGGTGAATCCATCCCCTCCGTCATGCCGCTGGCAGCACTGGCCACCCAGTTACAGCTGCTTGCCATTCCAGTCTTATGTCAAATCCCCCAGCTGTACAGAGATGGGCATGGCTGGCCCAGAGCAGGGCACCACTCATGCACGTGTTTATACATAAATACAGCTACAGAAGATGCCCAAGCTAATAAAACAAGCTTTTTTTTCCTTGTAATCCCCACACTGATGTGCGTACAGCCATGCACTACACTGCAACTGCCACCACCGGTGCTACTCAGTCAGGTTTGGGTTCCAGCATGCTCCTGGGTGGCTAGTGGGACAAATCTGCATCGCTCACGAAAAAACGTTCTTCCTCCAACGTCAGGCTTTGCCAGAAAGAGACAAACCCCCCTGCACAGTGCAGCAAAGGCACAGGACTGTGTGCTCTCCTTCCAACCGTGGATTCCCATCAAAGTGCCAAAGGGTGCCTGGCACTGCTGGGGTGTCGTAGATGCCCAGGTTTCAGCAGCGCCTGGGACAGGCAGGCCAGATTTACTCCCAGCACATGGTGGGTGGTTGGATGGGGAGGGGTCAGCTGCCCACGTCTCCCTTGCAGAAGAGCACCCTCATGCAGGAGATGGCCACTGGCTCTGTTGGCTGGCCAGGCTTGCCCGGGGTGGGGCACGGCTCCATGCCGGGGTCAGGCAGTCCTTCATGTGAGATGAAGGCGGAAACGATTTTGCAGGAGATTAAGTAGAAAGAGTTCTGTGGCTCTGCCCACCCCAAGGACAGAGCCACCTTACACCGCAGAGCCCCCTGAGTGCTGGGCCGGGGCAGCTGCCCCAGGGCTCTGCTCCTCCGGGCACAGGACCTCCGCAGGGAGCCGGGACTGGAACTTTTCCAGTTGCTCAGGGCTGGCGAGGGTCTTCAGGAGGCTGTTTTCACGTTCTAGCTGGGAGTTTTTCTCCAACAGTTCTTTGATTTGCTCTTTCAGGACCTCAACCTCCTCCCGCACTGCATACATCAGGTGGTTTTTCACAAGATCCTGCAAAAGGGCATTGAAGAGACTGATCACTTGATGATTACAGCCTGGGGGTTGCTCCCACCCTGCTCTGCAAAGCTCTGCCCCTAGCTGCTTGCCAAGTAGCATAAAGGCTTTTTCCAAAGGCTGTCTCTCCCCACCTCACCCTTGGCAGCCTGGCCAGGGCTCAGTGCTCACCCATTGCAGACCCCGCAGGCCAGCACCCACAGCATCCCTAAGGTCCATCTCCCAGGTCTCGCTGCCGCCGAAGCCGTTCCCCAGCTCCCCTGCCCCCTCGGGGGTTTGGCAGACTGCAGTTCCCTGTCACCCATGGGACCTGGCTTGGTTACCCCCACCCCCACCCCCCAACCCCGGAGGGTCCTTCCCAGGTTCCCCCCCCAGCAGGCTCCCTGCGCACTGCAGCGCTGCCGGAGCCAATCAGCTCAGCCACCGGCGGGCAGACAAAGCAGCTGCTCTGCCGGCAACAGGCTGGGGAGCGGGGATCCCCCCTCGGGCAGAGCACCCACCCGGGGACCCCCCCGCCCACCAAATAAGAGCACCGGGGGGGTCATGAAGCAAGGTGCGCGGGGAGAGCAGCGCTGCGGCTCACCATTGCCTGCTCGATCTTGTTGTCGATGGCCACCACGCTGGCTCCGGAGGCGCTGGAAGAGAGCGGAGAGGCAGCGCGTGAGCAGAGGCCCCCGAACACAGCCCTTCCCGGGGGTCCGCGCCCACCGCGGCTCCCGTGCACCGGGGCCTCCCCCTTTGCCGGGGTCGGCGCACCGGGCCCCCCCGAGCAACAAGGCAGCCGGAACCCCCTCAGCACGGGCACAGCAGCAGGCGACGCGCCGGCCAGCCCCGGGCCACAGCGGAGAGCGGCGGGGCGGGGCGGACCGCACCGCGGCCGGTACCGGGGCTGCCCCTACCTGTTATCGAGCTTCACGGAGACCACGTCCCCCCCAAGCAGCGAGGAGAAAAAGGAGATGGAGAAGTTGTGGAGCTGGTAGACAGCCACCTCCATGGGGGACTGGTACATGCCGGTGCTCATGGCTATAGCCGCGGTGAGCTGGATGCGCGGGCGAAGCAAAACCGAACGCAATGCAGCGCTACCCCCCCCGCCCCCGCTTATATCGGCGGCGTCCGCCCCGCCGGGCGGTGCCAACGGGCCCGAGCCCGCCCGCCGCCCCACAGCGCCGCGCCCGGTGTCGGGCCGGTGCTGCGCCTGCTCCCCAGCACGGCACCGCTACCAGCTGGTAACGCACCCTGGCACAGCCCCCCGGCACCCTGGCACTGCGCACAGGCGCTCCACGGCCGCACTTCTGCGCCTCCCAGTTGCACCCCAGCACAGCGTGGCCCCCTCCCAGTGCAGGACCCAGGCTCTCCAGCACTCTGTCCTCTCTGCACCTCTCATCTGTACACCCACCCATCTTCTGCAACGAGAGTCCTGCCACCCCACCCCTCAACCCCACATGCCTGCGCGGCCCCCATGCCTCAGCACCCCCTTCCTGTGCTCCCCACCTATAACTGAGATGGGAGTTCAGCTGTGCGGGGGCCCCGCTTGAGGGGCTGGGAAAAGGGGAAAACGCGCTGTGCCTTTGGGGTACGCACGCCTGCAAGCCCACGACCACCAGAGCCCGCCCCGGCTGCAGAGACGGGGCAGAAGGGAAACGGGCAACCACGGGCGTGCAAAGCAAAACCAGGAGTGCAACCCCGGAACGGGAGTGGAAAAACAACACAGGCACGCAAAACATGACCCGGAGTGCAAAACAAAACCGGACTGCAAAGCAGAAACGGGAGAGCAAAACAAAACTGGCGTGCAAAACAAACCCAGGGTGCAAAACAAGCCCAAGACCAGCGGGCGGCCCGCCCCGCCCTTGCGTAACCGCCGCCGGCCGGGGGCGGGCGCCGCCCCGCGGCCCCGGCCGGAACTGCAGCGCCCCCGGCCCCTCACCGGCCCCGGCCCCAGCGCTGCCCCCCGAGCTGCGGGCGGGGGGCCACACTGCGGGTGCGCGCAGCGGGCTCCGACACTGTGCGCCGAGCCGCGTCCCCGCGGGTGCACACGCCCGGGCAAGCACTGGGGTCACACCAGGTCGGCCACCGCGCCCCCGGCGCGGCCCGCACATGGGGGGGAGGCAAGTTCCCGTCCCCCCAAACACCCCTAGCAACACGATGGGGCTGGGGCTGGCATTGCCCCCCAGGTGTGACGCTCCCCTGCGCTCGGCCGTCTGCCAGCTCCAGGGCTTATCTCTGCCCTCCGGACCGGGACCGGCAGGACTTTGCTCAGCCCCAGGCGCGCACCCCCCCGCCCCACTGCTGCCGCCCCGATGGGGCTTGTCCTCCCCAAGCCAGGGTCTGATGCTAAACGAGACCCTGCGGGACAGCCCGCAGCACGGTGCAGCACCCGAGAATGTGTTAGTGCTGGCAGGAGCACCTGCACCTCAGAGATGCCGCAGAGGACCCCAGATCCTCTGACCCAGGGGGCTGAAGGTGCCCAGCACCAGGGTGGTGGGTGCCAGCACGGAGAG
The DNA here is from genome assembly GCF_963210335.1 of Falco punctatus. Taxonomy (NCBI): domain Eukaryota; kingdom Metazoa; phylum Chordata; class Aves; order Falconiformes; family Falconidae; genus Falco; species Falco punctatus. The sequence continues at coordinate 23,947,378 of NC_137595.1, read as the reverse complement.
AGGCCAAGGAGCCACAGCCGGTGGGCACGCTGCTGTGCCCCTGCCTTAGGGAAGGGGTGAGGGTGGGTGGACTGGTATTTCCCTGTCACAAAGGGAAACTGAGGCACAGTGGCTGCTCAGAGCACTGCCCTGCCAGCTTGCTCCCCAGCAAATCGGAGCCCCACCTCCCAGGATGGGATGAGGGCCATGGTGTCCCGAGCGGCCTGAGATGCTGTGTGGCCCATAAACTGTGGCCAGGCACGTGCAGGTGCCCTGAGACACACAGGTTTGATGGGGGGTGCAAAAAGCATCTTCTCCTCCCCGGTGTGGGGGTTGTGCAAGGGATGGGTGCTTCCTCCCCGGGGGGCACGTGTGGGACCCATTTGTCCCTCTCTCTGCTGGGGGAATGATGCACATCCCCCCTTGCCAGCACCAGCCCAGCCCACGTGAAGCTGCTGAGCAGGGGGACTGGTGTTGCAGAGAGTGGGCAGGGGTCTGTCCCCCCCAGCCCCAGGGCTGGCACGTGTCCCTCCACCCTGCCCGCAGCCAGGCCCCACTCACCAGTCCCTCCTCCTGAAGAGGCTTGGGGAGTACGGTGGCTGGAAGGCCATGCTGGTGCCTGCAGCCCCGCTCCAGCCCCTCTGCTCGCCGGTGGCAGCCAGCACGCCAGCAGCAATGCCGACTCTGCCCGCAGTAGCGTCCCCCTGGCCTGCCGGGTGGCAGGGACAGCCTGGGTGCCGGCACGTCCCGGGGCTGCGGGCATGGGGTAAACACACTGGGTGGATGACCTCAGCCGCGCTCAATTGGCCCTTTCAGGGGCCGGCGGGACAGTGTGCCATCCCGAGCCGCGTGGGTGCTGAGCAGGGAGCGGGTGACTGCCCCCCTCCACGGGCAGATGAAAGGCGCTCTGTGTGCGCTTGTCCCCAGGGTGGCTGGCAGTGGGCAGGGGTGGCAGCCCCCAGGACAACAGGGCACAGCTCCGTCCCCTTGTCCAGGACAAGCCCAGGCCACCCACACAGAGGGTCTCATGACTCAGCTTCCCATTGCAGCTGAGGGAAGGTGCCCATCTCACTGTGGAGAGGGCAGGAGGGAAGGGGAGAGGCATTTTCTCTCCCACGATTGGGTGTGTCAGTGGTTGTGCCACCTTCTGTCTCCTGCAATGAGGTGGGCAGCAGCAGGGAGATAGGGTGGACAGATCCCAGCCTGCTCCTAGCCCTGGAAGCTGTGCCTCAGTTTCCCCACCTTCACATCTCCCATGCTATGGCTCCCCCAGACCTGGCCCAGCCCCCTTCCCAAAGGAAAGCCCAAAATTATTAGTGCCAGGGACCAAGGGCTCCAGGATGGACAGATCAGAGCTTGGCTCACAGTCTTTGCCTCCCAGATCTGGGGTCCTGGGCGCTGCCCAGTCGCTTCCCGACACAGTGCTTCAGCACCCAGGGCTGGGGAAAAGCTGGTGATTTCCACAGCTGCTGGAGCGAATCGGGGAAGTGCAGCGACACAGTGCTTTGAGAGGAAATTGCTTCAGCTCTGCCACCTCCAATATTTTTCCCATGGAGCTGGGACTATTGCAAAAATAAACAAAAGTAAGTCACTGACTTTGCTGCCATCCCTCCTGGGGTCTTTCCCAGCCCTGCACAGCCCTGAGCACCACCATCACTGCTTGGGGTGTGGGCTCCCTGGCTTTGAGGCTGGGAAGGATGCTGCCCTCCTCCATGAGACCCCCAGGGGAGCAATGCTTTTTAGGGGTGGAAGCACAGAAGGCTCTGCTTTCTTTTTCCTTCCTGGCACTTAATTAATGAGGAATCCCAAGGCAGCATGCTTGGCTGGGGGCAGGTCATGCTGGACATGGGGGCTGCCTCCTGCCCCTGGCACAGCCTCAGCCAGGGATGCAGCCCACCCCCTTGCAGCCCCCCACCCGCAGACCTACTCGAGGAATGTGGCTTCTGCTGCAGACACCCCTGGCTGTGTTGCTGGGTGCACGCAAATGTAGGCACACCTTGCAAACCATACATTCACGCAGACATGTGCAAGTCCTGCATGCAAATGCATGCCCTGCACACACAGGCACACCCACATGGACGTGCCCATGTGCATTTTCTAGCCCACATGGGCATGCACCCTGTATAGAGGTGCACACGCACGCATGTGCACTTGTGCATGCACACTCTACAAACATGCCCCTTCTGCATGCATACTGATGAATCCTGCACGTGCACTGCAAATATGTCCCAACACATGTGCGTTGCTGTGACTCACAGCTGATGCAGACACACACCTGGGCATGCACACAGTGTTGGCAGTGCGGCATGGGGGCAGCTCAGCTCAGGAGGCACCCCCCAGCCCACAGGGCAGCCCCACTGCAGCCCACCTGGGATCTCAGAGGTGGGAGCAGCACTGCACATCCCTCTGCCGTACCCCTGGTTTGTGCTCAGCTCTCCCCAGGGATTTGTATGGGAGGCCCTGTGGGCTGTCCAAACACCTCCCACAGCAGCAGAGTCCTGCATGGGGCCCCAGCTGTGCCCGGAGCAGTGGGGGAGCCCTTTCCCAGCCCCCTGTGGCCCCAGCAGATGGCCTTGCCAGGCTGCTGGCCCTGCTCCAGCAAGGCTTCTGGTAGCCGCTTCCTCTCCCACTGCTCCGTTCCCGCTCCGTCGGGGCCCGCCAGCAGCACAGCAGGGTGGGCAACATCCCCCCTTGCTCTTCCTAAGGAGCAGGGGCCATGGACTCGCTGCTACCCTATGGCACCAGAGGCCATGGTGATGGGCACCTTGGAGCAGGCCAGCCAAGAGGGGCCAGTGGTGTCAGCTACATCCCTGGGGTAGCAGCATGGCAGCTCTTGCCTCATGTGTGCAGCTATGGGATGTTCATCAGGCAGGGTCCCAGCTCGTGCCTGTGGTTATTTTAGGAACAATAACAGCAGCCACGATACAGTGTAATTGTGACACTAATTGTTGCTCTCTCTGGGGAAAAAAAAAACACCCTGTGGCTGTCATGGAGCAGCAAGGAGAGGTGGTGACACCAGCTACTCGCTGGTGTAACCCCCAGCAATGGCCCTGCACGATACTCCAAAGTTGCTTGCGACCCCTCAGCCAGCCTACACACAGCCTGTGCCAAGCCTGGGAGACATCAGTCCCAATTCCCAATTGCCAGGTGACATTTGGTGACGACCCCTTCCTCCGCAACAGGATTCGGCAGCACAGACACAGCTGGGCTGCAGCCCCCAAAGGGCTAAGACCTGGCTGGACCCAGGGATGACAAGGAGCAGGAGAATGGGATGCCCTGGCACCCCACACCTGCACCATGTTGTGGGTCAGAGGATGTAGCCCTGTCCCCATGGCCCTAGGGATGACATATGCTATTGTGCTGAGCCTCATGCGTTGAACCCCTGCCGGGCACTGCGGTGCCACATGCTGAAGGATGCCCTTGCCCCCTCAGCTGCTGGTGGGAGCTGAGGGACCGGCCAGTGCTGCAGGAGCAGTCCTGGCTCCTCAGCCTCTGCTCTCCTCCAGCTCCAGGCCATTCTCACTGCTCTGTGGCAGTGTTCCTGGCTTGCTGTCTCCCAAGGACTCAGTTCAATGGGAGGAAGGCCCTTCAGAGGGTCCGAGGCGTGGGAAATGTTTATTGCCTGGCCTCAGAGACACTGGAGAGCAACACGGGAAAGGCGCAGAGCCAAAGCTGCCCAGGCTGCTCTGCAGAGTCAGATCTCCAGCTCAAAGGGTCAGAGCAGAGAGGGAGAGGAAAAGCCACCACTTGCAAACACGCAGCTAAGAAAATGCGGCCTTTCACAGCCTGAAATCCTGCAGCCGTGGCTGTGCTGGCCGAGGGGACTGGGGATGCCAGCGCCAGGGCCAGCTGTGTCCCACAGGAGCTGAAGGAGGGGTGGCTGGAGACGTGGGTGATGGGTGGGGCTTGTGGAAGCCCACAGTGGGAAGGGCTGGGTATGGAACCGGTCTGTGGAGCCCCCAGTCTTGCTCCACAGCCCTGTCCTGGTGCCGGGGAAGGAGAGGTAATGGCATGAGGCTGCCCATGGGCAAGGAGGCAGCTGTGTCATCTGCTGTCCTACTCAGCCATCCCGCTCCCAGCACCCCAAACTGTGCCTGGCCGGCCCTGCACCACTGGCGTGGGGCTGCTGGGCCAGTCCTGAGGGCTGCAAGGCCAGAGCTGCCTGCTGCCAGGGCACACTGGTTGGCCAGCTCTTGCTTTTCTCATCCTGAAGATGTCCTGGCTGAGCTGTTTGCTACAGGCTTGGCATGACTCCCAGCTCAGTCGTTGCCTTCCAGGGGTTGCGTGGGACCTGTGGCAGCGCCATGCAATCAGGAGCCCTGTGACACGGGGACCTGGTTCACACCCACCAGGGCCTCAGAGGGCTCATAAATCCCTCAACCCAGGGCATCAGCTGCTCCAAAGAGAAACCCCTCCTGGGTACATCTGTAAGTGCAAGTCCTTGCCTGCAGAGCCAGTGCTGCTGGCCTTGCTAGACTTAGCCCCCATCCCAGGGCTATGGGACACCGGAGCAATTGGGAGAGCCACTTTGCTATGTTGGGAAAGCCCAGGGAGGGTTTGCCATTGGGGAAGGCTGATGTGGAACCTGTCCTCCCCTCCCTTCACCAGCGATGGAAGCAGAATGAGCTCCCGCGGGTGGTGGGCAGGGGACACAGCTAACCCCCCACCAGGCAGCGGGGCACAGGCAGGGATTGCGGTGCAGGGACTTCTCCAACCTGTTGGGCTGGAGGCAGCGTGGGGAGGGCGGAGGGTGCTCTGGCAGGCTCCCATGTCCAGCTGTTGGGCTGCCTGCTTCCTCTGATAAAGGTACTTGGCTGTACTCCCAGTTCTGTTTTTTCTGGCGTGTGAGTGCACACCCCGGAGCTGGCCTGCTGAGGGCTGCAATTTTTCTTTCTCTAACTTTGTCACCAGCCCCTCTTCTTCCTCCAGTGCCCCTTGCCCAGTGCACCCCAGTAGCAGCTGCCTCCCAGCAGCAGTCAAGGAGCGGAGGTCAGAGATGACCCGGCTCTGGCAAAGCCCTCCCCGTGATGCTGTACATAGGAAGGTTCCAAAGCCACAGCTTCCCCAGGCGTGCTGGGGTAGGAGGGGAAGAGGAAAAAGGGCTGATCTGCTTATTACCACCCCCGGGCCATGCAGCCCAACCTCCTGCCTTGCCTGTGTTTGTTGACACCAGCCCCGTGCTGCTGCCTGCACAACTCGGGCCAACTCAGAGGACGCCCTGCCAGGGGCCGTGCAACAACCCTGGCCACCCTGCTGCTCCCTTGCCTGCACCCGGCCCATGCGGGGTCCCACAACCATGGCGCACTTAGAGGGAGCAATGGCACAATCCAGCAAAAAACCCCATGGTGTTCCCACCAGCATTGTGCCTGGTGGCGGCAGTGGGGAGAACACAGCCATCCCCCAGCCATACTCCCTACCTTTCGTGGGTCAAGGATGCCCAGCCTCAAGGAGGATGGGTGGACTGAACCCTCAGCAGAGTTCTCATCCACAAATCTGTCCGCAGAGCAAGCATTTCACACCCACGGGCACCATGGGGTGGAGTCCAGCAACTAAATTCCATGTTATCACCTCCTTTGCTTAGCCATGCCCTGCCCTGCAGGTCTCCTGCCAGCTCAGGCTGTGAGCTTCAGGTCTGTCCTTGTTTCGTAGCCCACTGTATCATCTTGGACAGTCCCAGCTAGATCATCCCCAGATCCTGGCTACCCTTCTCTGGTTTGGTTTCACGGAACTGGAGACAGAGCGGAGGTGGCTATGACACTGAAGGGACCCCCTTGCAGCACCACGGCCATGTGGTGCCCTTGAACCTCCAAGTGTGTGGTGGGCAGGGGGCTGGAAGCTCGGGCGCTGCTCTCCCCTCACCCCTTGCTGGTGCACAGCCAGCTTTTCCAGAGATCTCCAGCCTGAGAGAGGAACCCCAAGGCAGGGCCTCCAGCATCTTCTGAAAGAAATCCCAGGCTGCTCTGCAAGCAGGAGCTGGTGCTCCGGAGCCACACTTGGTGCTGGAAGCTGCTGCCCTGGCAGCATACAGGAGTGCCTGGCTTGGTAATTGGAAGACAGTTCATTGTATAATGAGAGGACAGAGGCTGGAAAGCTGCAAGAGAGCAGCACCTCAGCATCCCGTGCAACCCCAAAAGCTGCTCTTCCAGGGCCCACACTAACCCATCTTCAAGGAAACCCCTGAATCCTTCACTTTCCCCTTTCAAAGGTGCCCGAGCTTTGCACTCTACTGCCTGGCCTGATGGAGATGCTTGGGGGGAGCCACAGCAGACCTTCAACACCCCTTCCCTGGGGCTGGCTGGCCAAGGGGAGCAAAGCCTGGACAGGCATAAGCCAGTGTGGGTCAGGAATAGGAGAAGAGCCGAGCTCCACTGGTGTATGAGCCAGCTGCCCCATGGGAGGTCAGGCAAGGACACATGCTGGGGCTGCACAGTTTCAGCAGAGCTGGTTATTAATACCCCGTCTGGCCTTTGCAAAGAATCTTGGGCATTTCGAACCAGGGACGCTTCGTTAAAACCCTTCCCTTCCTGACATTTCAGAACAATAACAACACGAAAGACAATAAGCTGCCAGCAGGACGCGTACCTGTGACGCTGCCATGGCTGTCTGTGTGCCCGGCCTCGGCTGCCAGCCGTCACCTGGCTTGTGCCAACTCTTGGGGAAAACATGAGACAGTCCCCTGCCTCCAAACTGCCTGGAGCAGTCCTGCTCTGCACCACAGGCGGATCACCAGCATGGTGATCCCATGGGAATATCTTGTGCTGCCCCATGGCATCGGCCACCCTGCTGCCTACCTGGGCAGGGTTGCCAGCCCGGGGGAGTCACAGGCAGGGGTGGCAAGGACTGGATCACTCCCAGGGACAGGGGGACAGCAGCATGGGAAGGGGCCCAGGGCTTCTGCTCTGCTGCTGGAATCATTCTGCAGCAAAAGCCTCTCAAATACACACACACACACACATATATATAACTCTAAACACACAGACAGAGGATGACAAACTCCTGTCCCAAAGCCAGCAATGTGTGGCACCTGGATAAATATAACTCAGAGCTCATAGGCAAAGCATGGAAGCCTTTAATGCCTCTCTAGCCTTCACTCCCCATCACAAGCCTCTGGGTATCCTCTGCCCTCTGCAAACTGAGTCTCAGTCACTTAACAAGGGCAGGATCCTCCTGGACCCTCTTCTGCCCTTGGAAGCCACCTTACAGCGGACGCACACATGCCATGATCATCTTCCCTGTGCACACACGCAGCCGTCAGGCTCTGCTGACACGTGCCCTGAACCCCTCTGTCCCACACAGGTCACTGTATTCAGTCCTCTCTGTGCTGTGAGGTGGCCAGGGAGATGGGTGCCAGCACAGAGGAGTACACCAGGGACACAGTGTGCCCACAGAGGCATCGCCCATGGCACCCACATCTGCGCCATGTGCCCGGTGGGAGCTGAGATGCTGTCTGGGTTGTAAAGGGCTTCCTCTGCGGGCCAGCCCCAGCTCACGGCCCAGCCCAGCATTCCCTCATTCCCTGTTATGACAGGCTGTGCCGTAGCGTGGTGCAAAGCCGTAGTGTCCCTCCATTGCGCCCTGCATCCAGGCACCCTGCTGCCAGCCTGGTCTGGAGACTTCTTGGGCCACCCCCCTTTGTCCCTGGGTGGCACGGCATGTGGGACCTGGGGGCCACAGCCCTGGGCACTGGAGGCAGGTGTGCCCACACCTGTGCTTGCTGTTGTTTTGCTCCAGCCTGAACTTTCTCCTCCTAGGGAATGAGCCAAGATACCCAAGAGGTGATAGCATACAAAGCAGGGGATTGTGGGTGCCAGAGGAACACCCCGATAACAGGCCTGATAAGGGCACCCTTGCTGCTGGCACCAGGGAACCTGAGCGGGTTTGTGCCCCTTGCTTTAGCAGCTGTGCTCCTATACTGGCATGGGAGGATGTGTGGATGCACATGCTCATGTGTTGCTGAAGTCCAGCATAGTGCAGGAGGACCAAGCAGCTCCATCTGGAGCCCGAGTCTGGCTCTGGGGTTGCTGGAGATGCTTCAGCCATGCTGGATCAAGCCCTGGGCTCTGCAGGTCAGGGTTAGATCACTGCTGGGGGTCTCAGACAACCTACATTCAGCATTTCCAGCCTGCCTGTCTCTGGGGGGTTCCTCCTGGCTGGGTGGTCTCTGACAGGCTCCCCATGCTCTTTCCTCGCTCCAGCGATGCTGTGAGGGATGCACAAGGTAGGGATGCTCGGGACCAGTTATCTACAAGGCTGATGCTCCTGCAGGAAACCGTCCTGCTTGGGGAGGGTGTGGGTTCCTGTTCAGAAAGGCCTTCTCTCCATGCCCTCACATGGAGGGCATCATGAGCTGCCCTCTAGGGAGACCTTGGTGGTGCCAAGAGGCCAAGCACACACGGAAACACTAGGTATGGGGAAGCCAGCTACCACCATGCTGGCTGGGCAACCTATCTCCCTGCAGACGCTGGTGTGGTGGGCAGGAAGGTCTCTGACATCCCTCTGCAAGGCCAGCGTTACCCTGAGATTATTCATCTGAGACCCAGGCACAAGCCTGACCGACAGTGGGCTGGGGAGAGCAGCCCTGTGACTGTGTGGCACCTTTCCCGGGGCAAAGGGAGGTGAGGGGAGCCAGCGGCATGGGAAGAGGTCAGCGCTGTGGGGAGAGAACAGCATCCTCCCAGGTGTGTACTGGTGTGTGATTTGAGCAGGGCCCCGCCTGGCTCTGGGTGGAGAAGAGGAGATATGTGCCAACCTGTTCACCCACATCGTCCAGCCCATGCCAGCTCTCCTGCCCAGCCTCTCCTGGATAACATCTGGAAGCCTGGCCAGCCTGTGCCCTGCTCTGCTCTGGGCAGCAAGGGGACACTTCTGCAGGTGCTGTGGGACCTGCTGCTCCACTGAACAGGGTGGGCAATGACACACCCTTTGGTCTGTGCCTTGAAAGAGGCTAGGGGCCACCTTCCCCTGGGCAAGCCAAGGGAACGGCAGGGAATTGCTGTGCTGCACGGAAAGGCTGGAGGAAGGATAAATGCAGGTAGGAGAAGCTGGGCAGCACCACCTTTCCCACCATAAGGTCAGGCCAGCAAGCAAGAGCTGCCCAGGCAGCGATGCCAGGGTGGCATTTGTGGCATGGCACTATTTGTTCCTGTCTGTCGGGTGTCACTTTGCAGCACTGATGCAGAAGGAGGAGATGGAGCCAGGGCGTAAAGGGCATCTCAGGGTGGCTGGGCCAGGGAGTGCATTCCTGCCGGCCGAGTGGGCTGGAGCAACAAGGATGCATTGATGGGGAGAGGGGGCTGTGTGTGGGAGCACGTGTAAGCGTGAGAGAGGTGTGGGTGTGAGACTGGAGAGCTGTCCCGCTGGCTGCTCTGCCCGCCCCGGTCCCGCGGGGCAGGTCTGCCCAGGGAGGGGGCTGGGAGAGCCACCCTTCCTGCTCAGGACCAGTGCACCGGGCATTTGTTTGCTTTGCTCCCATGGGACAGAGCTGCATGTGGCCTGACCCGTGTCCTGTAGCATGGGTTGCTGAGCCCTGCAGACCACTGAGATGCCAGTGAGCTTTCATTTTAGCGGCAAGAATAGCTTGTACTCCAGGGAGTAGCTGACCTTGGCATGCCCAAATCCTCCCACTGCCTGGAAGAAGATGCCAGGCAGCCGGTCTGCTGTGCCCGCCTTGGCTTCCATGACAGGCATCTTGTCACCCTGGGACTCCTACCCCATGACCCAGCAGGCTTCGAGGTGATGTTCCCACAGGCCAGGCTTGCAGGAGCTCCAGGCCGGGGAAGCCCATCAGCACTGAGCTCAGCCGCGGCACACCATGGTCAGCACAGCTTGGCAGGGCTGGCGGTGGCATGTGCTGCATTGTGCACCATGCCTATCCCTGCCTGCTTCTGCGAGATCCAGCTCCCTCCAGTAAGGAGATTCCCCAGTGTGCCCTGGAGAGCAGGAGAGCCCTGCTCAGCCCCCTCCAGCCTCTCAGGATGAAACCATTTGTTCCTGGCTACTAGGCTATGATCAAGAGGGCCCAGCACAGCTGAGCCGAAGTCTAGTGATGACAATGCCAACTGCACAGAAACTTGTCATCTCAGCCTCCTGTGGAGGCTCAAGTACTATCCTTCTGCCAGGGCACGCACCCAGCTCCAAGCAGGCAGGGTGCAGGTGTCCCAAGGACAGGCATGGATGGGCGGCATGGCCCCACTGAGGAAATGCTGGCCAGGATTTATTTCAGGCTTTGAACTTTAGCTGTGGAAGAGGTCGGAGGGGGAGCAGGCTACAGGGGTCTGCCCTGCTCCCAGCATCATGCCCCCCCTGCCCTTCCAGCATTACGTTTCCCTCTTCCCTGATCACATGTGGCCTGATCCTGGATGATGCCGAGGCTCAGGACACAACACACGCCAGGGTATGGAGGACAGGCTTGGGCACCACAGCAAGGGGAACCAAGAAGCACAGATGTGGACAAACCCTGGTCCCTTGGCACTTCTGCTTGCTCACTACCTCAGCAGAGCAGACACTCACTTGCCAGGAGCACCATGGGTCCTGCTTCCGCAGGGATGTGTTCGAAAGCAGCCAGCCATGCTCAAATCGCTTGCCTCTCACCCGTGGCCACCGTCACTATCTTCCCCAGAGGAGCAGCCCGGGTGCTTGGCTCCAACACGTGGACCTGACAGCCCACGCTGGGGACAGTGTCTTGCTCCCCCTCTCCACCCATGATGCCAAGTGGCTGCAGCCTCCCGGAGTGAAGGGAAATCTCTGGCTCCCGTTTACCTCCTGGCTGGGTGGGTTTGCTGTTTGCGCAGCCGGGAGCCCGGGCCGAGTGCCGGGTGCCTTGGCGAGCATCCTGGCCCCTCCTTCCCCACCTGAGCGGCAGCTCGGCGTTATGTAAGCGCAAGAAGAATGTCTCCACCGAGGATGGCTCATGGGGAGCAGCCTGCTCAGCATGAGACGCTGGCTGGGGCAAGGAGGCATACACGTACCACCTGGGTGGCTCGCACGCGTGGGGCAGCTACGTGTGAGCCTGCCCGCCTTCCCGCGCTGGGCAGGGGGAGCGAAGGGTGGCTTGCTTGCCTGTGCACAGCCCAGGAACACGCCTACAGGTGCATGTACATGCAGGGAGGGGAGGGCATGGCAAGGTGTCTGCAAACATGCGGGTGCTGCTGCGCACCCCACTTGCATGCTACCTCACCCACAGCAGACGAACGATTCCTGGAGCTGCTGCCTGCCCTGCTAGTCACGCAGATGCCTGCCACGTACATGTGCCCTCAGCCCTGGGAGGGGAGATGCATCCATCCTGCTGAAGCCACAGGCACTCCAGGTGCTACCCCCTGGTACGAGAGCCCTGGCTGGGCCTACCAGCCTGCAGCACAGCCTTCTCCTTGCTGTCTCACTAGCCCTCCCAGATGGCTGGGCACCAGGTCTAGCCCCATCGCAGAGCCAGAGGTGCCAGTGCAGGACCTGAGACAGCTAGCTCTGTTCCCTCCCCATCTCTGGGGTCTCCCTCATCAGGGCCAGGGACCCTGCGGAGTGCCAGCCCTTGGGACCCCCGCCCCCCCTTCAGTCTCTGCCCACCATGCTGGAGCTGGGGAGCAGGTTGGGACCCTGCACTCCTGCCTTCCCCAGCCTTGGCAGGGTAAAGCCCAGCCCTCTGGCAAGCTGAGGGGGCCGGCCCCGAGCCAGTGCCCCTGGCGCAGGCAGCCCCCTGCCAGAGCAGCCTGCTCTGAGCCGAGAGGGCACAGCTCAGTCAGGGACCAAGTCGCTTTCCAGGGATGGGAAATACCACCCAGGCCAAATTTGTCTCCACTCCATTTACTCCAGGGAGAGACAGGGAAGCTGCTGAAAGAGCTGGATCTGGCAGTAGGACTCTCCAGCTTCCTAGTCAGTTTCTCACTAACTCTAAATGTGGCTTCTGAGGCAGCACTGCTGTTTCCCAAGTAACAAGCTGCCCCTCTCTATGCAGGACTAAGTGCCTGTTCGACGCTGGACAGTGTTCATGCCCATGCAGGCAACGTCTGCGTGGGTAAGATGTAGCCAGAGAGATGAACAGAGTCCAGAGGCTGAGACACACAGCTGGAGGCTGTTGTCACTGCACAGACAGACGCAGGACACCAACAGAGGGGCACCACTGGCCATCACAGGGCAGAGCCACCCAGACCTGCGCCCAGGGACTGGGCTGGCACCACCCACGGTGGGAGAACTGGGCTCCCTACCATGCATGGCTGCCCAGGCTTCTCCCCACCTAGAGAAAAACACCCAGCAATGCCACCCTACCCAGCCCCAGGGTCATGCGGCTCCCCCTGCCCCTGCCAGCCCAGGGGGGCTGCAGGCCCCATGGCTCGCCCCCGCACTGCCAGCTCCTGAGCACAGGGGTCCGGCTCCAGGCACGCAGGCAGCAGCCCCTCGGCATCCGTCGTTGACACCCACCTGTGGAAGAGCAGGAGGATGGAGAGCAGGGTCTGGTCGATGTTCCTGTTGCAGATGCCCTGGTTGAAGAGGTAGCAGGGGTCCCGCACGACGGGCTCCAGCGAGTCCTGGCGCATGATGGAGCTCAGCTTGTCGGTGTTGAGGTTCTTGCGGACCAGTTGCTCCTGCAGCTGCCGGAAGCTGCTGACGGTGGGGCTGCCCAGGTTGTTGTTCTCGCCCCCGGCCCCCTCCTCCAGCCCGCTCCGGTTGGCCAAGTCCAGGCAGCAGCTGCAGCAGTCCAGCCCCACGGGCGACCGGCACTCCTCCGCGGGCGACGAGGACATCCCGGGATACCCCCGCGCGTTGCCACGGCGGCGCAACCGGGGCCCGCTCCCGGGGCCGCGGAGGGCGAGCGGCGGCAGCACGCGCCCGGCTGCCGAGCGCAGCGCACGGCCGCCCGCCCCGGCTCTGCCGCCCGCCCCGGCTCCGCCGCGCTGATTGGTAACGGCGGCCCCGAGCGCACAGGCCGCCCGCCGCCGCACCCCGCCCCGCCGCCGCCCCCCCCGGGCACCCGCCCCCCCCCCGCCGATCCTGTCCCCGGCAGCCCGGCGCACCCAATGCGTGGCTCCCCGAGCCGCTCCCCGCGCCCCCGCCCCGCCCCGGAGGCCTTCCTTCAGGGGGGTCGCACCCCCCAACCTGCGGGCTGGAGTTGGCCCGGGAGGGGGTGGCAGGGGGCCACGGTGCTCCCCCCCGCGGCGGGGACCCCCGCCCCACTCCGCGCGTCCTGGGGAGGGGGAAGAGGGGCTTGGGGAGCTGGAGCATGCCCGTGGCCTCAGCCCCCGAGGCTCGGGCAGGGGCACGCAACAGCCCCTGCGGCTCCAGAGCGGAGACAGAAAAGAGGGAAGAGGGGAATAAAGCCCCCGGGCTGGCGGAATCGCCGGGAGCTGCCCGGCTGTGCCAGGGAGCAGCTTTACCAGGAGCCAAAAACAGGGCACAGGTGGGATGCAGCCAAGGTGCCCAAGGACGTGGGGGGAAGTTTTGGCTTTGCCTGCAGGGTGCTGGGCACACAAGAAAGGAAAATTTCTGCAGAGAGGGAAAAGGGACTTCCATAGCACTCCTGCATCCCATTGGGAACGTCTTGCCCACCAGCAAGCCGCACTGGTCTCCACGGGCTGGCGAAGGGCAGTTGGGGCACAGCGTGCTGCCCCGGGGGTGCTGGGACACAGGACAAAACCAGCTGAGATGTGGGGACAGCTGGGCTGCAACGCCCCAGACGAGGAATGGGAGTGTGCCAAGGTCCTGGAGAAGGAGCACAGGCAGAAACAGGGTGAGAGGGAGCAGACGGCACGCAGGGCGGCAGCTGGGCCAGGCCTGCCATCACCGGCGGTCAATGAACCCTCCGAGCCAGCTGGGAGATCTCTCACCCCTTTGGAAAGGAAAACATCTGGACAAAATGACCAGGAGCTGCTGAAGAAGGGTTGGCCGAGGATCTGAGAGGCAGCAGAGCTGCCTGAGGGAAGGAGCAGGCAGGCTCTTAAAAGCCCACTGTGGGCAGGAGGGGAAGCGAAGGCAGCGGGAACAAGTCTCTATGGAGAAATTGCAAATGGATTGATAGGAGTTGCAGAAAGCAGCACTCGGAGGACAGCAGCAGGTCTGAAGTGCACAGAACTGATAAGAGATAAACCGGGTCAAAATCTGGCAGGGCAAAACCATTAGAAGCACCAGAACAGGGAGCCTGGAAGCAGAGCGGCACTTGCATGAGATGTTAATAGGGCATCTAATGCCGCTGAAGAAAAGGCAGAAGTGTTCAATAAACATTTATGTTCCCTATTTGGCAAGAAGGGGGAAGATGCATTTGCATCACATGAGGATGAAGTACTTTCCAGTCCATTAGTAACCAAGGAAGGCACAAGACAACATCTACCACAGATAAACAGCTGTAAAAGTGACCAAGGAGACCCCTGGGCAGCACTTGTCTCAATCGGGCAGTACCGGGTCAAGGCAGGATTCGGCTCGCTGGTGGAAGCAGCACTAGCAGGGTGCTCAGGCGTGGGGTGGGGGTGATTGGCAGCCCTGAGGTGATGCTGGAACTAGGCGAATTCCTGGAGGACGGGAGACCCCCAGGCTGCCACAGGGGTGTCCCCTCTCTCTGTGGTACCGGTGGTTGCTGACGACTGTTCTCGAGGTGCTTTCTCACCCCTTCCAGCGGTTGCCCAGGGGCTGAGCCCCACTGGGAGAAGGGATGCCAGCAGCACCAGCACAGCCTGGCAGTGGGGCTGGCAAGGGGGTCCCTGGGTGACCCCACTGCTGCCAGGGCCCACGGGAGCAGGAGGGTGCTGAGCTCTCTTTCCTTCTATCCCTCTGGCTGGAAAACGGCTCTCGTGAGCTGGGGTGTGTGTGTCCTGTCCGGTGCTCCCGCCGTGCCGCCGTGCCGCGGGCAGGACCGTGCCCCACACCGGGCTCCGTGGGGCGGGCGGTGGGGTGGGTGCCCAGTGGGAGCAGCGGGAAGCTGCTGCCATCCCGTGGGCACGGCGGGTAGGACACGTCGCCGTGGCTGGCACCGCTTCACGCCCCCGCAGACCCCGCCGCGGTTTTGCCCCTCCGCTGCGCCCGGCGCCGCGGCCGGTGACCCCGGGCTGGGCAGGGCGCTGCCGGCGCCGCGTGTCCCTCGCCCGGCTGCCGGCCGGAGTCTGGCCCGGGGCCGCGGCTATTTTCAGCAGGTCGCATCGCCTCCCTACTCGTGGAAGAGCCCGGGGTGCAGATGGCCGTTCCCGCTGGCTCCTCCTGCCCTCCGGTTGCGGCTCCTGGCACCTCCAGCAGCCCCCAGGCCAGCATGCCTGCCGTGGGGAGGGCTGCCCCACACCAGCCCTGCTGCCCCCCCCGCCGTCAGGTCCTTGCTCCGCATCTGCAACCGGCCCATGTCACGAGCTGCCATCTTCTTGCCTGCAAGCCTTGCAAGCCACGGTAGGCTCCCCAAAGCCCCAGAGCCACGTGGTGGGGACAAACTGGGAGCAGGCATCCGGCCCCGCTGTTGGTGGCAACAGCTGAAAAGTAGGTTTCCTATGTTTAGCTCTGGCCTTTTTGGGTCCTGCTGTTCTCAGGACCAGGACAGTGCTGATTTCTGCCTGCAAGCTCTGCACACTTGCTTTCCTCAAGGGCACCCAGCTGCTCCATGCCCCCAGCAAGGCAGCCAGCTCCCCCGACTCAGGCAGGGGCACTGCCAGCCCCTGGTCAGAGCTGGCATGGGCCGATAAGCCGGAGGAAGCAAGGACTCATTCAGGGCTGTTGCAGGCTTGGGGAGCAGGGGATGGCTCAGTCCAGTGCGTCGCATGCAGGCAGGCTGCCAATTGCGCTCTCAGCTCTAAAAGGGATCCCCTTCTCCTGGCTGAAATGTGGGGTGCTCTGCTCCCATCTCAGTGCAGGGATCCTAGCCCTGCCCCTGCTTCTCCTGCAGCCCCCTCCTCCCGCCCCCCCACCCCCGCTGGAGCGGGTGATGAGCTGGGAAGGAGAGCACAGGGGGAAATGTGTGGGTCTGTGGGGGGACCCAGGCTCATTGAATGGCTCACTCCTCTCTGCAGCAAGACCCAAGCCATGCGCTGTCTGTCTGTGAGCTACAGGGTCTGTCCAGGTCCCACAGCCCATCTTCCCAATGCCCACTTTGGTGCAACCCTCCCTGCAGGGGTCTAGGAGAGGAGCTATCACCCTGTCCTGATCTCAGGGTGTCTCCAGAGCCACCCCATCCCCTTGCAGATGCCTGCTGCAGCGAGGGCAGTGCCAGGCAGGGTCCAGGTGCAATCTGGCCATGCCGCTTTCCCCATCCCTTCCCTGTTGGTGCCTTGGAGTGAGTCGGTTTACGTAGCTGGGCCATCTGCTCCAGGGGAGCCCACCGGTTCCTGGCCACGCTGCCAGGCAGATCCCCCTATGCCTCCGTGCGGTGCTAAGAATAACCAGAGCCATCAGCAGCCGTGATATTTGCAGGCACCCGCCGTGCCACCCCCATTCCAGCCTGCTGGGCACAGGATTCATCTGCTGCCTGACGTCAGATGCCAGCCATGCAGGGGGACGGGTGGGCAGTTTGGGAGGGACGTGTGTGGCTGCTGAGAAGGGGGCCTGCGCATGAATGCTATGGTAGGAAACAGAGGTACAGCTGCCTGCATCCTTGTACTCAGCATAGGGACCCAGGGAGCTGCTGGCCCACCCTGTCCTGCTTTTCCAAGGTGGGTGGGAGCCCCCAAAACGGGGTGGCAGCATCTAGGGGCACCCACAACCCCAATTCTCTGCCAGCTGCAGGGCTGGGGTGCAGGCAGACATGAAGCCCAGAGGAGAGCTGCGTCAGCCCCATGGTCCCGTACAAAGTGGAAAGGGCTTGCGTGGGTGCCCATGGCAAGTCACAGCGACTGTGGCACAGCCCTGCCATTCCTGAGGCTGGATCAGCAGCCCACAACCAGATGCCTCATCCCGAGCTCTGCAGGACCCCCAGGAGATGGGGAAGCCTCTGGAGTGGGATGATCATAGCTCTTCCTTCCTGCCTGGGCCCAGCCCCACAGCTGCTGACAGAGCCGGGACCACATGCAAAGGGGCGGGCACCCAGCTGGGCTCAGTTGCCTGGCAAGGGGTCTCCTCCACCCAGGAGGATGAAATATCCTGGAGCTGCTTGTCCTGGTGCAGTGTGGTATGTGTGGCAGCTTCCCTGAATACCTGAGCAGCCCCTTCCACTTTGCACAGGACCATGGGGCTGACGCAGCTCTCCTCTGGGCTTCATGTCTGCCTGCACCCCAGCCCTGCAGCTGGCAGAGAATTGGGGCTGTGGGTGCCCCCAGCTGCTGCCACGCTGTTTTGGGGGCTCCCATCAAGCCCATGCTCTCCTGAAACCCAGCTGTCCCGGTGGGGACGGGTTCAGGCAGGGATGGGGCAAGTGGAGAGAGAAGACCCTGCCCCACTGACTGCAAATGGGGGTGTGATGGTTCCCCCCAGCCTCTTGCTCTGCCTTCCCTTGTGCAGGGGGGCACAGACTATTCTCCAGAGCTCTGCCCAGCTCTGCCCTGCGTACTTGCCAGCTCCTTCTCTCCCAGCTACACTGAGTGAGAGGGTGTCACCCCAGCGTGGTCACCCTCATGCCTACTCTCCTGAAGGCAAGCAATCCAGATGGTGAGGAACCAAGACTGCAGGAAAAAAATAGTTTAAAAAATCCCCAATCTTTCCCTTTGACAAGCTTTTCTGGAGCTTTTCCCACACCCAGCCTTTCCTAGCCCAGGTCACCTCCTCTGCCCCCACCCTGCGAATTCCCTGCACAGACACCTCCTCCCCTCCCGGATTTGGCTAGAGGAGCATCTTCCCCCCAACCCAGCGTGTGTGCCCACAGCAAGTCACAGTGACTGGCACCGCCCTGTCATTCCTGAGGCTGGATCAGCAGAAGGCAGAGCTGCTCCTCCTCCTCTGAGGACCTGCACACTGCGTTTCTCCCAGCACCCAGATCGTGCCCTAACATGGGTGGGTTTTGCTGGGACACGGTGCTTCCACCAAGGGCTAACACAGCCCGGCAGCTGCCGGTGCTTGGCACTTGCATAAGCGGGCCAGAGCCCTTCCTCCCTGGGTGAGGGTGAGTCATGCAGCCCGCCGTGAGCCTCGAATGTTTTTGTGTTTGTGTAACACTCCAGCAAATCATTTAAAATGTCCTGACAGGCCCCGGCCAAGGAGCTCCTAGGCACATGGGTTTCCACGCGCTGCTCTTCCTCCCGCGTGGGGCCTTGCACAGCCCCGGGGAGCAACCCCTGGGCTGAACACTGGCAGCCAAAGGGCTCTTCCAGCTGCACAAGGGGGTGGTGGGTTATTTCAGTGTGAGAATTTTCAGCTCATTTGATAGGGGTTAAAGGCAAATTGGCTTTCCCATGGGGTTGGTGCAAGCCTGAAATGAAATCTTGCAGTGAAAGAGTAAAACTACAGCACAGCAACTTGGTGCTGCACCCTCTGTGGTGAGCACCACCAGCATCATTAACCACCCTTAGGCTTTGTGAGGCGCCCAGCAAAAGGGTGGTAGGAGCATCAGGGTTGCACTGAGGTGTGGGGTGGGTGTCTTGAAATAATTATGGCCACCCAGGGGTGTGGGTTTGCTGGCCAGTCTGGCAGAGTGCAGAGTGAGCTGAGGGCAGGCAAAGGGGCACAGCTGTGTGCTGCTCCTCCAGTTTGGAAATCAGGTTTTGGATCTGGCTGACTACTGCCCATGGCCTGAAACTGAAGGAAGCCACACCGTAGGCAGGTGTCCCCCTCGCCTGTGCCCAGAGCTTCTCGCTCTTCTGCCTTAATTTTCCAGCCTGCAACTCTTGCCTTCTTCCCATGTGCCTGGGGAAGTCATTGCCTCCCTCTTGCCTGCTGGTATTTCCATGCTTGAGGAATGTCACCTCATTCCCCCTTGGCCTGCTCCAGGTGAAACAAGCCCCAGCAGATGTTTAGGAGAAGTTTTCTCTTGTCCAGCTGGCAGGTAGAACAAAGAGGACATGGGGCATCCCTGGAGTTTGGGGAGACTGTGCTCAGGACACTGGTGATGCTAGATGATACCAGCGTCATCCTAGGTTTGAAGGGGACACAGGGCAGCTGAGGTGTTGTGGGGGATGCAGGAGATGGTAGGAGCCATCTCACCTCTCCACATCAGTGTGGCAGCAGCATGCAGCAGTCTGGAAGGGAATGCAGATGCCGCAAGCCCCGAGTTTCTCCCAGGCATGTGCGTGCCTGCACACATGCACATGTTTGTGTGCGCTTCCCCTCCTCATCCTCTCCTCTCTGCAGGGCTTCTCTATTCTCCAGTCATTTTTGGCAGTCACGGCAAGCACCAAGACTGTCTTATTTTTGGTGGCATTTGAAAGAAAATATAAATATTCAACAAGACTTTTATGTCTTTCCCTTGGGACTTGCTAACTGTTTCCCCATGGCAATGAACTCCAGTTTTGAGTATTTTGAGTTATGAGCAATGCTTTTGGCTGTGAATCCATCTTTCCAGCCCTTTCAGAAGGAAACCTCTTGTCTAGATAGACAGGCCCAAGTAGCTTGTACACACCGAGGAGGCAGCTTTGCAATAACCTATGGGACAGCCCCATCAGTGCTGTTGCTTCTCACCACATCTGCTGACAGAGGATGACCCGGGTCCACAGGGTGCATCCTGGCTTCAAAATTCAATGCAACATTTTGATGCAAGGTGGGAGATGGCCACTCTTCCTTATTTACCCCTGACTTGAAAGCACCCACTCATTTACAGGGCAGCAAGTCCCAGCACCTGAACATGCATTGTACAGACCCTATGTGGACAGTACCAACATGGAGTGTGTCTGGACATCCCCTTCAGTCTCTGTGGTTGATGTGAGCTTGCCCTTTGGAGATCTGCCCCTTGGGAGCACCAGGAGAGCCAAGGTCTTGCAGGATGTGTCTGAGTGAAGCAGACAAGTGCCCTGACCTTGGGTCCTGAGGACATGCCAGGTGATGGCTTCTCTTCACAGGGAAATATCTCAGAAAAGCCTCTGGGGCTGGAGGAAGGCCATCATACTTGATGCTCCTTGGAAGGGGAAGCTGGGCGTGCGGGTGCTGTGCCAGGGGATGCCAGCATACCTACCCCACCAGCTCTTCACCAGTTTGGAGCAGCAGGTGTAGCATTAGCCTGACGTGCTATTGCCTAGCAACTGCTGGTGTTGCAGATAAATCCCCTCACCGGTGTCACCACCGACCTGATGCTGATGTCCCAATCTTCTGGCAGGGCCCTCTGGGGCCGTTGCTGGAGTTAGAGGAGATATATTGCCCTCCAGGTTCATATCTGGAGGCTGAACGGTCACATGGTGAGATCACAGGGTCTGCGGATGTGTTGTGTCTGGAGTGACCCAAGAGCACATTGGGGCTCTCCTGTCTTGTCCCGGCTGGGTACCAAGCATGTCCTCATTCTCTGAGCCTTGTCTAGAGAGTTTTTTTGGGGATACCACCCCACTTAGGCACCTTCCCAGCACATTTCCTCTGCCCAGCCTACTGCACTTGCCTTTAAATCCCTGCTGTGGGCATGCAGCAGGCAGGCAGACTTGAAGAGCTCCTTGACCCTGGTTATCTGTTGCAGTGTCCCAAGGAGAAGTGCCCTGATTTGGCCCTCACCCTTAGGGTGGGCAGCTGGCAGAGGGTGAGGGACCGCTGGGAGAGTCCAGCTGACCCTTCTCAGCCAGCCCAGACACACGCCAGCTCTGCAGGGAGTGGAGCTGCACGCTTGCCAGGGGTCCCCATGTAGCAGCACATGCAGAAGGGGAAGACTTGGCACAGGGTACCTGGGGAAAGAGAGGGGAGCTTTTCTGGGACCCTTGGGCACCCTGCCCGCAGTGTATCTTCTTCGGAGTGCCTGATGAGGATTTCGCCCACCCCAGAGTCCAGACTTCAAAAGTAAAAGACCATCCAGCTTCTCTGTTCATTTCAGGCACTGTAGCCTTATTTCCCATCCCCTCTAACCCCTCAAGCCCAGCTCAGTGCTTTGGTAGTTCAGCTCAGACATCAGAGAATGATGCCAGCTCCTGGATATCTGCTTCCTCCACACCTCTGATGTCCCCTAGCTTTCCTGCACCTAACCAGGAGGTATTAGCGCCAATGCCAGTGCCAAGCTGAGTGGGGCTGAACAGGCAGCTGGCAACTGCAGCATCCGCCTGTTCTGGTGAAGAGGGTGACCACAGCTTGGGGCCACCATCTCTGCAGGGAGAGCCAAAACAGCTACAGCCACCGCACTGAGCCCAGGAACCTCCTGGGATCCCACGGACCCAACCCCTCTTCACTGGTGCCAGCCCCACACAAAATCATCCAGTTGCCTAGGGCGGATACTGTGAGAGCCTTGGGCAGCACCTGGGGAATGCTCCCCTATGCCTGACCAAGGAGGAGGACGTACCCCATCCCTTGTCGCCTACCCCAGCCCCCAGGGATGTGTTAGCATCTGTTAGCACAGGCCTTCTGGCTGTTGCCTTGTGGCCACAGAACGAGAGGAAGGAGGGTGAGTTATGGCCTGTTAAAAGTGCTTTCCCAGGTGCTGATGTGGAACACCTGTGGAGGGAACAGGGATGCTGCAGGGAGGAATGGCTCAGTGGATGGGGACAGTAAATTACCTAGGCACAGACCTGTGACCTGGCAGCCGGTTTCAGCTGTGTGCAAGGAAAACAAGCCAGTCCTTCCTTCTTGCAGCACTGGCCTGTGGAGAGAGGACTGGTTGGGTAGAGGATGGATGGCTCTTGTTTCTGCCTTCGGGGGTTATATGGCTGAGGCTAATGGGGGCTTTTCAGGGCAGACTTGGCAGGACAAAGGCTTTCCTGGTATTGGGCTGGGTGCTGCCCACCTGGGCTGGTGCAGACTACTGGTATTGGGTTCACTTCAGGTCTTGCACACCCAGCTTGAGGCATCTCAGCATCAGAGCCTTGGGCCAGACCTTGAGCCAGCCATAAGTCCCATGGAAGACCCATCCCACCGTCCAACCTCCTTTGCCCCTTGGGTGGCAAAGACCCTCACTCGAGGCTGCATGTCCCACTGATGTTGTTCCCAGGCAGATTCCAGCTCCATGCCATGGCTCTCCAGCTTGCCACCCTGACACTGGAAGCCAGGTCCCCTGGCCACCCCTGGCAGCCAAGGAGCCTATTCTGGCCTGTGCTCCCAGTGTGCTGGCACTAGCCAGGGACCAGTGTTTGCCCCAGACAGGCTCACCCCCAGGGAATCCTCCGCCTCCCTTGCTCTGGGGCTGGTGAGGGCCCCCATTCCTCACTGGTCTCTCCTGCGAAAATGAAAGAGCCAGTGTTGTTTACAGTCGCTGGTAAAGGAAGTGACACATCAGCGGCGCTTCCAAAAACACGTAATCTGAGATATTAAAAAATTATCATCTCTTTAAAGCAATTTGCTTCCCTGGAAAGCCCCTGCAGTTACGGTATTGTTTCTTCCCTACCCTTGTTAATTTATGGGAGATATTATAATTCATCAGAAAGACAGAAGCAGCACAGCCATGGTTATAATTTTTAATTCCGTCTTTAATTAACACTGGTGATGGGAGGCCCAGCTGTGGCACTGCCAGGAGCTGCCACACAGTAAATTCCTACCTAAGATACTCACTTGAGTGACCATGGAGATTAGGGCTTTATTAATACGAATGAAGTTGCACTATGTTCAATTGAGTGTGGAAATGAATTTAATCGTGCTCAATGCTTGTCCAATCGGTGCCAAAACTGCTGGACACAGTCTCATTCTTGCCAAGTTTTCCTGTGGTCAGAGGATGAAGATGGAGGCTGTCCAAATTTTGGGCATCTCTGAGATGAGCTAAGCCTGTTCTGGGTGCAGAGTATGAAACAGGGACCTGTGGCTCCAGCTGCCCACTCGAACATCCCTAGGTGATGAGGGTCCATGGGAATGGTCCTGCTCACAACCTGGCCAGCGCAAAGCAGACCTGTTGCCTCTAGGTCCTTCCATGTTGGGCCAGCTGGCAGAATGTGGCCATGGAGCCTCGCCTGGTTGCGCTGGGGGTGGTCAAGGGAGGGCACAGCAGCAGTAAGAATGAACAGCCATCAGAAGCTGTGCAGAGAACGAGCTGTACTAATTCCCAACTCTGGTGGCAGGGACCTGCACGTGCTGCCTTGGGGGAGGAGGTGCATGGGGCTGCATGTCCCTGATCTGTACTGGGGGAGAGTCCCACCTTGGAGATGCCCACAGTCATGGCTGGGATCGGGAGCTCACTGCCCCCCACCTTGGCTCCGACACCACAGTGCATGCCCTGGACAAGTGAAAGGGAGCAGGGGACTTGGGACACGACACTGACACTGACCTCTCTTCTGGAGGGTGCCATGGGGATGCTGCACCCTAGAACTCTGCAACCCATTGCAGAACTGCTGTGGAACCAGCTGTGCTCCAGCAACACCCACATGGCTGACCTGCACTCCGTCCCCCACCTGGCACCTGTTTCTGGGAGAAACTGCTCCTTTGGCTGACCCGTGCCTCTGCATCTCACCTGGGGCTCCCAGTCGCAGGCAGCAGCCTGAGCTGGAACTTCTAACACCCAGCTGGGCTTGGCAGGCACAGTAAAGGCTGTGCCTTGTACTCACTGTTGATGGGACAGGACGTCCTGGATGATGCCACCCAGCCCATGGGCAGCTTACAGGCAAGATCAGGGAGAGCTGCTTGGAGCCGGGCACCCTGGAGTGCTCCTGCGCCCAAGGAGGAGCGCTCAGCAGGAGACCGCTCTCTTCCACACCTCACAGGTCTGCGGCCTGGTGGCGGATGCGTGCTGCCTAACAGAAGCGGCTTACGTCAAACACAGCTCAGCTGTGCCAACAGTTACACGCAGCCTTGAGAGTGCGCGGAGGTTACCGGCACCGGCAGAGCTGCGTGCCTGGGAGCAGGTGCACGGTTCAGCAGCAGCTGGAGCAGGACCGGCTCTCCCATTCCCGCCGCGGTGCGCTGGGCCGGGCGACGCGCACCCCGGTAGTGCGCGGCCCCCGGGCCTGCGCGCCTCGCAAGAACCGCGCAGGAACCGGCCAGAGCCGCAGGACAGAGCGGCCGGGGGCGGCTGTGCCGCACCGCAGCCCCGCGCGCCAGGCGCGTGCCCCGGCGGCCCCTTCCCTCCCACTGGCTCCGCCGCGGGGCCGCGCGACCCGCCCGTGCCGGCCGCTCCCGGAGCTGCGGCACGCGCACCTGCCGCCTGCACGCGGGCACCGGGCTGCCAGACACGCGAGTCCGCCCGCACACCGGCGGCGCGGGCCGCTCGTGCGCCTGCACTAGGCCACGCCCCGCTCGCGCGCACCCAGGCCGCGCGTGCACGCGGGCAGACGCTTGCCCGTGCGGACAGCCACAGACGCACGCGCTTGCGGGCGCCCGCCCCTGTGCGAACACGGACGCGCGTGCGGGAGCTCGCGGAGGCGCGCGCCCGCGTGTGCTTTGCGCGCGGGGCAGTCCGGGGCGGGACGGGAGCCGGGGCGGGGCCGGGGCGGGAGTCGGGGCGGGGCGGGAGTCGGGCCCGGGGCGGGGCGGGAGTCGGGGCGGGGCGGGCCCGGGGCGGGGCGGGAGCCGGGGCGGGGAGGGAGTCAGGGCGGGGGCGGGGCGGGGCGGGAGCCGGGCTCCAGCGCGGCAGCAGCCGCTGGGTGGCAGCAAGTCCTCGGCGCTGGGCCGCCGGCACCGGGCGGGGGGTGCCGCGCAGAGCGGCGGCGGGGCTGGGGCACCCGTGGGTAGCAGGCGAGGGGCCGTGCTCCCGGCGGGCTCCGGGGGCGGGCGGGGGGAGCAGGGCCCCCCTGTGGTACGGCGCGGCGGGAGCCAGGGTGCCCTTAGCCGGCCCGGGGAGGCCTTAACGCAAAGGATGAGTACTGGGGGGAAACAAAGCGGGGGGGCGGGGGGCAGCCTCGACGCCGGGGCAGATGCTGCTGCAGAGAGCCCTGCAGCGTGGGCACGGCACCAGCCCGCACACATCCGAGCGGTAAAGGCACCGCAGAGTGAATGATGCTCCTGTTTGGGCCATAACACAGCCCCTTGAGCCTTTGAATTACTGCAGACAATGGAAGCACACTGGCTGCAGGCCCTGTGGTGACTGCTTCTGTAAACACAGTGGGGAGAACAGCCCTTAAAAGAATACATTTTGAGAAATTCTGCAGCAAATGGCTTCCGATCATAACAATATACCTTGCACAGAAGTGTGCATTTGCACAGGTGTCAGCCTGACACCTGGACCCAATCTCACGCATTTCACACCGCTCTGGCGCTTTTGGACTTTGCAAGAGAAAGGTCTGTTGGGTGCAGAGACGCAGGTGAACACAGAGCTCCTCTGGAAACTTTTCTAGTGGCTGCAGGGTGCCGCTCTTTTGGTTGCAGAGGAGGCAAAACCCAGAGGGCTTTGGCTTGAGAAGGTGAAGTTTGCAAGCATCTTTGCATCCAATGAAATATCCCAAAGATGGTTCTGGGGATTAGCTCCGTGGTACAGCATGTGAGGGGAGGGGCAAGGGGAGAACAGACTACTGAGCATGCACAGGCAGAGGGAGATTTAAGACCTGCAACACTGCCAACTTTCCCCAGACCCAGCAGGGAAAGAAGAGTTGGGAGACCACACAGGGCAATCGGAGCCAAGGGCCACGAGGACTAGGAGGAGCTAGGGCAGCATGACATGGTTCATTCATTCTGGCCACTTGTTTCCATGTTTCTGAGGTGACAAAATCATTGTGCAGGGAGGTGGTGTGAGGGGAAATCCAGGAGGGAGGAGCAGTTTGAGCCGCAGAGCCTGATGCTGGTACAGCTTTACAAGGAGCCTCATGTTCCCAGAAGGATTTCCAATCCCACTTGGGTGCAGACAGATGCTTTGGCAGTATTCCTCTGGGGATGTCTCTAAGTCTCAGACACAAATTAATGGGCTGTCATGAACTGAATGCAAGTCTGAATGGATTAGAGAAAGCTGCGGAGAATGTCACCTTTAACAGCTCACGTGCAAACCAGGTGCGTGAGTGGCCAAGGGAAGGTGAGGTGGGCAGGTGAGAGAACCGGCGTGGTCCAACCCGGCTGTAGCTGTGCAGGATTCACAAATGCCCCCAAAATGCTGATGAAGTAACTGGGGCCCCGGCAATACCGTCACATCAGTAGCAGTATTGGGGACTAATGTTTCCAGTGCAAAATAAGCCAGGTAGCAACAGGATGTGCTGTGAATGGGCCACTGTTTAAACAGCTGGGAATTGCTTGCCAGAAAGCTGGGGCAGAGCAAAAAAATAAGCAGCATAGATAGTTTACGAATGAGATAAAATAAAAATTTTTTATAAGTTTAATATAATTAAGGTAAATTAGCCATTACATAATGGTGAGACATGCACATTTAACAACACCCTTTGGGCCTGTCTTATGTGTGTGGCCTTTATGAGTAAGAGCTGCTGGGATCACATCTGCAGCACAGGCGGGTGCAGGGAGGCGGGGAACAGGGGGGAGCACTCGCACTGAAACCTGTGGGGCTTATGTTCCTGAGCATGGTCTCTCTTGTTCATCTTCTCCAGACTCTGGTGGCCAGGCTGGGTCTGCCTGCTCCTCAGGGGAAGGAATAGTCTTCAGCACAAAGCAAGAAAGCAAGGCAGTACACTTTCCTGTCAAAGCCTCATTATTCAAATTCAAGCTTCTCTCTCCAGAAAACAGTATGTCAAGAAACAGCAAGACACCAGCACCAGTGCTCTCCTGGGAGAAATGTTAAAAGTGGTATCTTAAGCACCAAGTTTATGTAACACAGGAAAGCCTTGTGGTTGTTTGTGCTTTGACTGGAGTCCCCAGGCAGACTTCAAAGGGTCCTCTCTCCCTCCCCAGCCCAAATTTCTTCACCCAGTGTGGGATTTCATCTAAGGCGCCAAGCCCCAGGTGGCAGAGGGAGCCCCTTCTAAGCTGGGGGAGCTGGAAAGCCTTGGAGGGGTGGTTTCGGTGTTAGCAGCACATGACTAAAGCTAGTGATCAATCCTTTCTGATTGGGATTCAGCGTAACAAGCTCCCTTGCTTCTCTGCTCATGTTTGCCATACTGGCCAGAGTCGTGCAAGGGTGTTTGGCCAAGGCACTGTACCCTCAAGCTGCTGCCAGCACCCAGCTGGGCAGCCTTGGGAGGCTGGGAGAAGTCCTTCCTTACCGTAAAGAGTTGCTTTCCTTGGGCATTGCTTTGGGAGAGACGTGAGCCAGCGGTGCTCAGCATGACTAGGACAGCCTGCCTGGCCCCTGTTTGCTCCCCAGGGTAAAAACAGCCCCAGCTGCTTGCTGCAGCCCAGTTGTTACTTGACATCTTGCAGGGCTTCAATTTAAACAATGAGGGACCTCAAATCAGAATACGACACCGAGCAAAGGGTAAGCCACAGCTGAGCTGAGCTGTGCAGCCATCCAGTAATGTGCTGGCTTCCCAGGGACTGCCCTTGGGAAGGCTCCTCTGGAGCGTGGGCTTCAAGAGCAGCATGGAGCAGGACTGTCTCATAGGTGGATGGTCCTCTCCACAGGGTGATGAAGTCTCTGGTCCCAGGCTGATGGCAGGGCTGTGGTTATCCTGGGCTTTGGTCTGGACTTAACACTGCTATTGCCAACAGCAGTGAGCTGAACCAGAAGGCCCCTGCCCCAGAGGCTGCCAGGCTACAGTGAAGGTGGCAGGGCTGGTGAGGTTCAGAAAAGGACTCTGCTCTCATGCTTCAGAGCTGCTGGATTTTAAGACCTGCCCATTCTCCAGCAGAAGGAAATTCTTTGGCACCCCAGTCCTTAACACATCTGTGTTTGTGTGTGTGTGTGTGATACCTGGGGAGAAGTGTGCCCTGTTGGGAAATGAAGATTATTTTTTTTCTTCAGTGTGTTCCTGCTGCTATGTGCTCCCAGTGTCCTGTCCTGAACTCACTGAAGATCTAGAGGCAGGGGTGATGGAGAGGGGCAGAAGTTACTCTATAATCAGAGAGGGGTGTTGCTTGGATACACTGCTAAGCAACCTCAGGGCTTTTCAGGGCTGGAAATAACCTTCTCTTCCTTCTCCAGTTCTTACTTTTCATTAGCATCAAACTTGAGTGGTATGCTGAGACCATGAACATTAGCCTGCAGTCTGGGATCATACTGTGGCCATGTGGAGCCCTGCCAAGGCTGAGCTGGAGGGCACCTGCTGGCAGAGCACAAGGAGAGTGACATGGTGTGACAGCACACATTTCTCTGGGGCAAGAGCTGCCCTCGACCAGTGCTTGTTCAGTACTGTGTTGCCCATTAATTGCCAGTGCATAACCGAGGCACACCCAGTGTGTTGGGTGTCACTGGATGTCCCACCCAGGGGGACCTCAGGTGATGCCTGATGGAGCTAACATGTCTCATGCTGAGCTGAACCCAGCCGAATCCCTCTCAACCTTGGTGATGTTAGTGCATGCTTTGGGCATACCCTGCCCTTGTCTGGGACTCCTCCCCTGCTCCCCCACATGCCATATCCTCTGGTGCTGAGGGAGGGTCACCAGGGCCGTGCACAAGCATGTGGACAGACCCCAAATTCCCTCTGCCTCAGAGAAGTCCCTCCTTGTTAGCAGCGTGCTGCCCACTTCAGGTCTTGCTCCTGCATACCCGTCTGCCCCTGCTCTGGGTGCAGATGCCCCTGCAAGGACTGGCCTATGCTGGAGAGGGGACACGGTGACGCGGGGAAGGAGACACCAGCTCACCCACACTCATCACACCCAGCAGCTGCTGCTGTGCACACTGCCGGTCTGACAGCTCGGCGCAGCCAGGGACACAGTGCCAGCTTCCAGCCCTGTGCCTACACCCCATCCTCTCCAGCTCAGCTCCAGCCATTGCTTACAGTATGACTTTCAGTCTTTTAATTAAATCTCCATGAAACACCCATTTGAGATGCTTAATTTAAAGTGAGAGCTAATTAATTTTATGGGCCTTTGCCATGTCTGTTTTATTTCTGAATTAATGCCTGGGATGTGATTGTAGGGAGTGCAGCGAGCAAGACAGCCACCGACTCTTGGAAACTGTCTAGACAGTCACAGCTCGTAAATGTGGCTGGTAGCTGTGCGTGAGGCTGGTAGTGCACTTAATTTCCTCACCAGGCTTGTTCTCACTCCTCCAGCGAGATGCCTAGTAGAGCAGGGGGAAAAAGATAAAGGTTCTGTATTGGGGCCCTGTCCTGGCTGTGCTGTGCCCTGGTCCTGTGGCAGCGGAATCCAAGTCCAAGCACCACGTGCCAGGAATGGGATCTGCTCTGCAGCAGTGTCCCTGTTTCTCAGGGACTAGCTCAGTATGACATTGCCTCATCATGAGTTTGCCCCCCTTGCAAGGACCTTTTCCCCCCACTTTGGAGCATAATTAGGGCCAAAGCTTTGCTTTCCAGTGCTGGCCTTCACGAGGCACTCAACTCCACTGCAAAGACCCCCACAGCCATGCAAGCTTGGTGGAGCTTTTTCAGCAGCATCTGCTCAGCCTGGGGATACTCAGACCAGTGTACCCTGGCCTTCCTCCCCCAGGGTGTTGCTAATGCTGGTCCCAGTCTTGAGAGCACCAGCGTGGGAGCTAGCCTCCACCCGCTCCCACAGCCTGCTGAGCTCCGTGGCCGGGGGGCTGCTGTGTGACGGCAATGCCCCATGTCACAGCCAATTGCCACCTGCTGTGGGGGCGCTGGGAACCAGAGCACTGGACATGGCGAGCAAAACTCTTGCCTGGAGCAGCCCAGGACTGAAACGTTTTGGCAGGATTGGGGAAGGGGGAGGTTTCCCTGCTGGAGCTGACACCATCCCTGGGGCATGGGGGATCTGCCTCTCCCACGCACCAGATCCATTGGGAAAGGGTTAGGGGCAGCTTTGGTGGAGGTCTGCAGGTGCTCTTGGCACTGCAACCCTATCCCTGCAGAGCATCGTGCCGATGGTGCCTCCAGCGTAGGAAACCAAGACAGGTTTGTTTTCGAGGGCCTGGCAGACCTGCAGTCTCCTGCTTTACTGCTGACTGTAAAGGGCTTAGTATTAAACTGTGATTGAAAACATGAATCATCTCTCTAATTAAACAGTGTTGCTCTGTGCCAGGAAATCTGTCTCTTTGTCAGGATCTTTGCTTTTAAAGGAGCATAAATCTCAGGCAAGGCTAAAGATTGGCTCCTGGATCCTTTATCACAGGGTGGCAGTGATTTATCCTGTGCACCTTGGCACCAGAGAAGGAATAAAATTAATAATAAATATTTATTTATAAGCCACAGTGAACCTGGAAGTGGCTAAACACCCGTAAGAGCAGCATTATCATTCTGTAAACTGAGCTTGCTTTGGCTCTGATAAAATCTTGCCAAGACCAGCCTTGTCTGGCAAAAGATTTGGGATCGGGTCACTCTGGGGGTTGGCTGGCAGCAAATAGGCTCTTCCAGTGGGGATCTTGTGCTCCCCACCGTGTCAGCCAGGTGAGGTGAACAAGGAGCAAACACAGAGGCCACAGGGGAACAGTAGGGCACTGGTTCCTGCTGGGACCAGGCTGGGCAAGGGGTATGTTAATACTCGTATCCCTTCTGCAGGACCAGGCTCTGGGCACAGCCTGAGCCAAGTGGATTAGGGGTCCTCTGGATATTACAGGCTTCAGGAGTGGGATGCAGGCACCCTGCATCCCCATCCTGACCAGACCTGGGTCTGCTGTGGCTGTGAGCTGCCTCTCCTTTTCCCATGCCTCTGTGTATATAACATGGGAGGGCTGGGGCTCATGCTGTCCTCATCAGAGGGCTGTAGTGGAAATGCACTGTTTGCAAAGAGCCTGGGCACTTGCATGTGATAGTAAATCCATGCGAATGCGGCTTGCACATTTCTTTCCAGAATATTGGGAGAGATGGAGGACCACACCAGGATGTGACCACCAGGGCTGTGGCACTGATGCTGTTCCTTGTCACATCAGCAACAAGACTTTCCTCTGGGTGAGGCTTCCCAGGGTGTGCTTCCTCAGTGAGTAGGAACCCAGCTCCTGTGGTCCTGCTCCCAGCACAAAGGCTTTGCCTTGCTCAGGGCTCCAGCTGCCCTGCACGGCTCCTGGGAGCAACCTCATCCCTGATATTTGTGCCATCTACTTGTAATGCCTCACTGGTGTTTACAGAGGGTTTCCAGGGTGTTACCTTGCATCCACCAGTCCTCAGGTCAACGTTGACAGGACCAGCAAGAAGACAGTGTGAGAAGGCACAGGCAAATGGTGCAATGTATTCACCCAGAAAGACATTCTAAGCTGCCATTAGCAGCATCTGAACAATGCAAAGAAGAAATGTGGAGCAGATCAGAGCAGTAGATACTGCAGCTGCAGCCAGGTGTTAACATTTCTACAATGAGGAGGAAGAAAGCTCAGTCCTGAACTTCCTGCCCCTCAGCCTCCTCTGAGAGCAGATTTACTTGCATTGATGTCTTCAAGACAGCTCAGAAGAGCAGCACCTCAACAATGCACTCAGCAATCACGCTTGCAAAATGGATACAGTGATGCCAGCAGAAAAGACCATTAAGTATGGTTGGTCCGTCCCCCCCCCACCGCCCCCACCCCCCAGGGAATGCCAGATGAAGCTGCTTACAGCCTGGGCTGCAAAGAAGGCTTGTGCTGCTGGCAGCACAGCTATTGCAAGGCATGTCCCCCAGCTCAGCTTTTCCACCTGTAGATGTGGCCCCAGGGCCCTCACCTGGGTTTTGAGAGGGTACCGAAGTAGGGATTTTTCACTGCTTTACAACCTGGCCTTATCATCCTGTTGCTGGACAAAGGCAGGCTGTGGAGTCCACCAGGATGCTGATGGTCCATCTCCATGCACTGCTGCGACTATGTCTATTGCTGCCTGAAGGTTATGAGGTGACCAAAATGTTCTCAGTTTTGTACAAGGCTCGGGGCTCAGTGAAGAAGTTCCAGAGAGGGCTGGCTAAGATGCTATGACATCCTCAGCTACCTGTTTCTCCCACAGCAATCCAGGCTGTGATCTCTTCCCTGCAGCCCAGTATCCCAGCACAGTCCCAGTGAGCTGGGCTGGATGTTACCTTTTACTGTCTTCAGGCCACTAGGAGGGAGGGACAGCGGGGGTTGTCATCTCCAGAATGCCCGTTAAATTGGCTGCTCAAACTTCCCACTACAGCCTGCCTGATACCCCTGAGCCACTTCAGTCCTGCTAGAGTTTGCAGGGAGAGCTAGGAACCACCAGCCAGTCCTCCCTTGGGGTCTGGGATACATCTCCAGCCACATCCCAGGAAGGAGATGGGGAACAACCCACCCCTGTCATTGCCCTGGGGACAACTGGGCACTGTTGGGGCTAATACCAGGGTGTTAGTCACCAGTCAGAACTGGGAACAGGGAGGGATTTGCACCCACATACATACACACACATGAGCAATTTGCGCCAGCAAATGCCCAGTGCCAGGGGACAAACATGTGCTGCCAGTCACAGGGATGCACATATCCAGTGGTGGGGCACAGCTGCTCTGGGCACTGTGCAAACCAGCCTGGCCCTTCCTGACATGCCGGGGTTGTAACCAGTGTCTCTTACACGGATGGCAGCAAACATCGATGGGATAATTAGAGCTGAAACATGAACTGCAGCAAAGGACCAGTACCCTCCACTGCTATGCCTGGGAGTTGTGATGTCTTTGGAAGTCTTTCCTCCCACAGTACCAGGAAGGTCTCCTGTGTAGACACTGATATAAAGCCTACCAGCTCCCTGGGTAATTTTAAGCAAGTGACAGGAAAGAAACAACTTTACTGCCTTAAAAAAACCACCAACCCTGCACACTTCTGATGCAGATCACATGGGCGTCTGCAGAGAGCGAGCTGCAGGCTGAAAACCTGTGCAGGAGAAGGCAGCGGCAGACGGAGCCATCGCCTGCTCGTGGGGGGAGTGGAGCAGTGCTGGAGTTGTGCCTGAGCTCCCCGCAATGCATCTCAAAACACCTTTCTCCCTTTCAGCCAAACTTCCTTCAAACTTCAATTCACAGCCGATGTTGACAAATTGCAACACTGCCAGATATTTTCTCCTACTTTAAACAAGGGGTTTTCAGAGAAGAAGAGTTTCAAACCCCACTTGAAAAGAGGAGAATAACAGACAGGGGTATCACTGGCAGTACAAAAAGGCTGGGGGAGGATGAAAATGTTTCTGGAAAGTCTTTTTAGGGGAGCGAAGACTCAGGATTGCCCTGATTGTGTTTTCAAGGCAGCTCCTGCTTATGTGAGGGGTATGCCCTGGGTCAACTCTAATAGCCCTGAACATCTCAATTTCTGCCCACGCTCACCAAACAAAGTGGGGGAGTTACTAGAGAGAGTTTTAACAAACACTTTTGGTGGTTTTATTGAACGTTTGCTGTCTGGGATACCTAGCATAGCCAGTACATCAGACCAACTCCCAGCCAGAGCAAACAGATTCAAGCAGCATGATGCATATTTTTTGTTGGTCACTACTAACAAAACAGCCAGAGAGACAGCTCTGAGTGTTATATTCACGTGGGAGTCACTTGCATCTCTCCGACCTGGTTCTGTGATGGAGAGGGAGGTCTGGAGCTGTGTGCATGACACCCCAGTGTGCAGCGAGGGCTGCGAAGGCTCCACAGGGATGTGTGTGACCAGGAATGAGTGCTCTGCGTGGCTCGGGGGAATGTGGGTGGCAGGACCAGCTAGGCTGAGCTCTGTGGTCCCAGGGAGCTGGCAGTGCAGTCCTGCCATACGTTTTGGTGACCTCCGCAGCCCTGCGCCCGCTTCCCCCCACACACTTCCCCACCACCCTGTCCCAACTCTGTTCTGATTCTGTCAGTCTTGGTGCTGTTTGAAGCTGGCATTTCCAGGGTGGGCTGTCAGACTAGATGTGGTTTGAAGCAGAAGCTCCTGACACACTATTAGTACATGGAGATGAGGGGAAGTTTGCAGGAGCCATGAGAGCTGCAGAGCGAAGCTGTCAGGAGCAGCTTTTGGAGCAGGCAGCATGGGTGGGAGCGTTGGGGAGCAAGGAGAGGCATCCCTGTGAGGGCTCCAGCCCATCCATCCCCTTTGAGCACCTTGGAGCAGGAGCTGAGTGCTGGGGGTGTAGAGGGGCTGGGCTGGGGCACTGGAGGAGCCACAGCATCCAACACCCCCCAACACCATCCTCTTTGCAGGGCCCGGGCAGAGCCACGCTGCTGGGGTGGGTATGGCCCTGCCATACCCCCGCACGGGGCTGGTGGCAGATGGGGGGGGCAGCTTTGCCCTGACATCAGCCCCACTGGGAGGCAAAGCTGCTGCACCCTGCAGTGCTGAGAATTTTTGCTGCTGTATTTATGTGCTCCCGTCATGCACCACAGCCTCCCCCGGACTGGGAAGGGTAGCTTACAATTTTCAGCATGTTTCCTCGTGCAAAACAGTGTGGATCGGGGAAAAGTGGGTCAGTGAAAGGGTATGTATGTGCTGGCACGTCCCTTCCCAGGCTGCAGCCCACAGTAGCCAGCAAGCCCAGCATCCTCTGGCAGCCAGAGCCGGCTCGTGACTCCTCTTGGGGTGTGAGGATACAAGAAGTACTGCAAGTTTCAGATTAATTGCAAGTTCAATGACTGTGTACATGAATATTTAATTATCCATATCTTTCATGAATATGCATGATATGCAAATGCAAGAGGGAGCAAACAGTGAGACAGACGTAGGCAGAAACACAGGGGGAAGGCAGACAGTGGGAGGCAGAGCTGGAACCAGCAGCCCTGCTCCTTGGGGAGCCCCTTGCCCCCGCAGTTTGGCATGCTGGGACCACAAACAAAAGGAGCTCTGGGACTGCAGGAGGTAACCTGGAGCTGGCAGCACGCATGTTTGGGGTCATGTGTGTGCATGTTGGTGAGACCTGCAGGCACACATCTCTGCAATGTGCAAATGTGCTTGTACAGTGCAAGATGGGTGGGTTCCTTGTGGCAAGCAGAAGAAAGGAAACATTTAGGACTTTCCTCTTGTCCTGGAATGTATTTCCCATTACTCCCTCTAGGACATGATCTCCAGAGATGCCCCAGGTCACCAACAGCTGGTGGAGTCACAGCCTCCCAACACCTTCAAGTTCAAGGCTGAAAGATGCAGTTTCAGCCCCAGCAGCATCCCCAACCTGCAGCTTGAGGAAGTTTGTCAAATGGACCAAAAAGCCCCAAGGCACCAACCAAATTCAAACAACTCACACTGACAAGGGGGGTCATCACTCACTTTGGTCAAATCACCCCCTGCCAGCATCAGCCGTCAAGACTCCCCACACACTTTGGGCAGGGGCCGCCCAGGCATCCGATGGCAATTTGGTGGTCAGCTGTCATAGGCGTTGCTGAAGCAGGGTGCAGGGAGAGCAGACGGCAGGCACAGGAGCTTTTAGTCCAAACACATCCTCTGAACTGACCTTAAGTCATCAGATCTGGACTTCTGCTTCTCTTAAGTGAGGAGATCAGGAGGGTACTTGTAGGGCTCTATCTGCCAGGCTTCAGGCCCAGGGGAGTCCATCCCACTCTCAGCAAAGCCACCCCACCTGAGTCTACCATTCAACCAAAAAAACTGCTGTTGATGTGCTAAAAACATAATTAAAACAGGAAAGCGGTAGCGGTGCAAATACCCGTACTACCAAGCTACTGAGGTGTCTGCACCAGCACATCGAAGGTTTCAGAGCTGGGAAGGAGGCTGGAGCTGGGGGGGCGGGGGGCAGATGGCAAGCCAGGGACAGGGGGAGCTGCCTGCACCCCCTGCCCCAGCACTGCACGCCTCCTCCAGCAACCCGGGGACGCAACAGGGCGGACATGGAGCAAGGGCTCTTAGGAGAGTCTTATCTCTAATTAATGTTGGGATTGTTATCTTGATTAGTGTTAGTAGGGCCTGGCTGCCAGAGGCAGTTACTGGGGTGTTATATATCTGTCAGCACAGCTCTTTTTGTGACTTGTAATTACAGGATGAAATAGCTTTTTTTTTAATTATTATTATTTTGGCATTAGAAAAAGCTATTATGATATGGGGATAAGACTCAGTTTTCTCATAAAGAACACTGTCAGTGGCAGTTGGTGGCTCCTGGGGCATGAAGGCCACGAGGGGGGGTGGGGGGGGCTGGGAAGCCATCTGTCAGCTGGGCCCCTGCCTCCCACCAAG
This sequence comes from Falco punctatus, assembly GCF_963210335.1. Lineage (NCBI taxonomy): Eukaryota > Metazoa > Chordata > Aves > Falconiformes > Falconidae > Falco > Falco punctatus. Next base: position 23,911,479 of record NC_137595.1, on the reverse strand, counting down.
ATCCCATAACAGCCCACTGGGGCTTTGGCAGGCATGCAGCACCCCTGCTGAGGTGGCCCTGTGCAGGCCAGGTCTCCACCTCTGTTACCTCCTAAGCTTTTGTGAAGTCAGCTCAAGACGAACAGCATATCCTGCCTCAAATTTTCTGGAAGGCTTATTTTGGTCCGAAAAAGCATTTCACATCAAAATATATGAAATGTGTACTCTGTATTCCTCCCCAGGAAGAAACAAATATCTCATGTTGGACTCTGCACTGGTAGAAGATCACCAGCCTAGACTTCAGTGCAAATGTGCTGGTGGAGAGTTAATTTCACCCCCAGGTCCTCCACTGATGGGGTCTCATGTGAGGAGCAGCCTGCTCTGCCTGCCTGCTAGCCCTCCTGCTGCAGAAAGTGATGAGCAAACGTTCTCCATCTGCCTTGTCCATCATCCCAATGTGATGCACGCCTTGATGTGGCTGTCCATCAACCTTCTCTCCAACTGATGGAGCCCTGGCCTCCTCCTCTGGATCTTCACCATGTCCCTCTGGAGATGGGTGCCCAGAACTGTGCACAGTTCTCCAGGTACGCAGGTCAAGTGACACCCTCCACCTTGCTCCCAGCACCCTCTCAGGTGGTATCAGAGCCTGAGTCCGTTTTTTTTTAGCTGCTGCTGAATACTGATTTTAGAGGTGTTCTTCCAAGGTTCCTTCTGATCTGAAACCATCAGCTTCAAGTTCAGCATCATATAGATCTGACAGATTGTTTTTCTCTGGGTACATTTAGGGATTCCAGCCAGGGCATCTGGTCTAACATGACTCACACAGTTACTTCAGCTTGATTCGCCTCCTCTAATTGTTCTGCTATAGAAAACCATGAGTGTCTCCAGCACCTTTGACAGTAAAGATCAACACAGAGAAATCACCAACCTTCTCTGCTGTGGCCTCAGCATCCCCAAGCACGTGTTACCCCTTGGACATCAAGCTGGTCCTACCAATTTCACTGCCTCTTGCTTTTCATTAATTTCTTCCCTCTGATGCTGTTTGTTTCTTTGTCTCTTTTTTTTTTTTTTTTTTTTTTTTTTGACAACTTGTCTTACTTTTACATAGTTTTCTGTCCTAAAATTGAGCATACACACACTGGATTTCTTTGGCCTGCACTCTGCAGCATTAAACCTCATTGTGCTGTGGTCCCTGTTACGGAGTGGTTCACACATAAAAACTAGGTCTTGCGTGGCACTCCACACTAAGTCCAGAACAACATCTTTTCTTGGGAGCTTTAGACAATTTTGTTCAGGGATCATAATTTGTGTCCAAGAGTGTTATCTCTGCATCTGTCTCCACCTGTGTATCCTGACAAGACAGCAGTCACATTTGTACAGGGTAGCTGAAGTCTCCTGCTGTCATCTTCCACTTGAAATGTGCAGTTTCTCTAATTCTAGTTAACTTTTCTACACCAGCCTATCATTATTACAGTCTGGGATTTTCCCCTGAAGGCAGCCAGATTTGCCTTGCTTATTTATTGCTATGGCATGTCTCCCTCCAGGCTTTCCAGAGGCATACTGAGCTCTTGCTGCATCCACCCCCAAATCAGATCAGTCTGGACCTAGCGCCCTTCTTGCTGCCTTCCCATCACCTTAAATTTAAATCCCCCCCCCTTCCCAGACCGTCTTGGGTGCCAGCTAAGCTTTCCTGTCTCCCCTACCAAAAGGGTCCTCAGAATCTAAGTTGCTAAATCCCTTGTCTTTGCTCTGACTTCTCTCAGGCATGGGCTGTATTTCAGGGAATGCCACCAGCTTCGCCACCTGCTTCTCATTCTCGGACCCCCCCCGGGACCCCTCAGAGCCTGCAGCTCTGCCCTGAGCCCAGCATAAGAGGAAAGACAGACAACAGTTGGCCCAGAGGGCCCAGCCTGTATCACTCCTTGCCTGCTCCACACCCTGCCTGTCCAGCCATGGTCCAGTCAAGGCACCCTCTGCCACAGTGTCCCGGGGCCTGGGGCAAGGAGCAGCGCAGAAGTGTCATTTTAAGATGTCTTACTTGGGAACAGCTCCCAGAGCCACACACAGGTACCATCCTGCACCCTCTTCTGATCTGCAGGCAGCTCAGCATCCCTACCATGCCAGCATCCCTGCAACCTGGCTCTCACCTCACAGCAGGGCTCCAGGGCCCCCAGCATCCTGCAAACTGCATTGAGGTTTTTTTTGCATGCTTTGCAAAGCATTTCTGTGATCCATTAGATGCACAGATATACATCAGACTCTCTGTAGTTGCTGTTGCTGGGCCCAGGTCACGGTGCACTTTGAAAGTGTGACCTGTGGAGCTGCTCAGAGACAGTGTGTCCCTCTGAGGCACGGAGCTGGAGACCCCAGGTGCTGGATGGAGCTGAAGGCTCTGCGTAGCTTTGGTGCAGCCCTACCTGAGCCCATGTGCTGTTAACTACAGTGCAGCTTCTGCATGCATCAGTGGACCCACTGCTGTCTATTGGGTTTGGTTTGACTCAGGTTAAAGAGGTGTCTCTTATTTATTCAGCTTAATTTGGCAGCTTTCTAGACACAACTTACCTGAATGGTGCTAACAAGGTGCTCTGGACTATAAAATGCTCAGGGGCTTTCCCATCCCTCCAAGCTGTGATCTGTTCCACATGTTGCTTTCTCAAGTGGCTCTGGCCACATTGCAGTCATCTGCCGGGAGCCCAGACGCGTGACCTGTTTCTTCTCTGCAATTAACATGCAGTTTTGATTAATATTGGCTGAAACAATTTTCATGAAGCCTCATTCCCCCTGTGAATTTGCAGTGCAGCAGAACTTCCTCTGCTCCAGAGGAGATGTGGCAGATATGTGTGTTCATGTTGGGCTTCCTCCTCACTTCCTAAGACAAGCAGAAATCCAGGCAGTCCCCACGTCGGACATGGCCAGCCTGCCACAGCTTTGCAGAGGAACATGTTTGGGCAGTACTTTGCTTCCTATAATCTGCCTGAGTTTCCTGGTGCTCCCTCCCTTATGGTATAGGCTGGCTGAAATAGGAGCAGAGGCTGCCTGGTGGATGCAGCAGATGGAGAGTTTAGGGAGCCAGGGTGAGACCTCAGCCCTGACAAACCTGGGCAGGAAATCTGTCCTCAGGTGTATGGAATTTATATTGATCATGCAATGAACAGAACCAGCTCTTCCCATGCCGGTGAGGACAAATGCAAGGACTACCCCAAGATGGGACAATTCTCAAGGCCAGTTTTGTCCTTCCAGAGGCCACACAGATGGCAGCTGTGACATTTGCTTTGTTCCTGCCAGAGCTTTTCCTCTGCAGTGGAGACCCATATTGAAGGTATTTTCCAACCCTCCCTTACATTTTCAGTTGAACATCTTGCAGAAGAGGAAGAATTTCACCATGAAGCTTCATCCATCCATAAAAATGGCCCCAAGTTTAACCTCTTCTCATCACCTATTATATCCAGAAAGATCATTGCGCTCTCCCCAGCTGTGTGATACTTTCTGGTCCTGCACTTGTGTGCCAAGACAGAGGGCAGGCACACTGAGAAGGACTGGCACTGAAGTATACAACCTCCTGGGAAGTGTGCATCCTGCTCTCAGCTTCCTGCAAGAAAGGGCTGCAGGAAAAATGAAAGCCACCAATACGCCCAAAGAGTTGGCCCTTCCCAGTATCACTGTCTTGAACCGTCTCTGCAGCAGGAGCAGTTTTTGTACTTTTGCACTTGCACGTGTCCTCCCTTTCACACACACCAGGACTGGCAGCTTCCTGTCCTCGATAGAAGGGATTGGAGCAGGGTGCAGGACTGTTCCCAGGTAGGATGATGACTTGTTTATTGCATATAAATAATTTCTGTCCAGCTCATCATTTAAACCTGGGACTTTTCCAGCAAAGGCTCCAGGTTATTTTGCCACAGTCCAGCAAAAGAAAGTGTGAGACTGAGGCAGAAGAGCAGCAGCAGAATGACTACCTGCTCTTGTGCAAAGCAGGAGGCAAGCTTAGCCCCGACGGTGCTTTGTGCCACAGGGGAGGAAGGGAGGGAGGTCCTGCAGAGACAGGGATAGCCCTGGGAAGATGCCAGAACTGCTTCCATGGAGACATACTGAGAAGATGCAGACTGTTTTCAGCATGGAGAGGACAGAGAGATGGGGAGGTAACAGTGATAAAAGAGTTTCTAGGAAGGGAGAGCCAAAGGCCTGGGCTGTGAAGAGGGAAATGGGAAGTTAGGAAAAGAAAAGCCAAGGAATATGCTGGGGAGAGGGCATGTTCTTCTGGATGGGGCTGTGTGGCAGAAGGGGGCCAGCACATGGGGGGCCGTGAGGCTCTGGACGACTGCAGACAGTGGTGCCTGGCAGCCCTTCCCTGCCTGTACCTGCCAGGAGGTGGAAGCCCAGAGTCAGTGGTTTTACTTCCTTCTTCTCCCTTTGCTGCCTGTGCTGTGACTGCTGTGGTCCCTACCGCAGCCGTGCAATGTTTTATTGAGGCCTCGTTGCAGAGCTGGGCTGATGGAGCAAACCTTCCAGCCTGCTGTTCCCTGGCAGTCGTGGGCACGCCAGGCTGGAGCTGCTGCTGTTAAAAGATGCAAGCTCTGGAGCAAAGCGCGGCAGAAAGGCAAGCAGGTGTGATGCAATTACTGCTGACAGCTCTTTCAAGCAAGACCATGAGAGAGTTGACAAAGGCTTTGAAGTCCTGGACGATTTGCGATGGAAAAATCCCAGTCTCTAAAGCTTCCAGGTATGTTTAGCTTTAGGTATTATAGTTATGAGCTTACGGGCTCAGAAATTCATGTCCACTCTGAACTGCCAGTCCAAAGGTCTCGTTTCTCCAAAGTGAAGGAAGAGTTACCTCCCATTAATCTATCCAGACCTAGTCCAACCTGCTCTGGCAGGGCTTAAGGCAGAGAGCTGCTCTCTCGCTCCTCCCTGAAAGTGCTCCAGAGAAACAGTATTTAATAACCACCGAGGATTAAAGTACCTTTAGGGGAACAGCCTGATCATAAGTTAAAAGCAGCTGATTAAGGCTGGGCAAAACTCAGTTTTTCCTCCTGCTGGTGATGCCTGGGCAAGGCAAGCACTGAGGGTGGTGGTTGCAGTATGAGCAATGTCTGCATTGACTGGATGGCTGCATCTCAGCGAGCCAAAGGGGCCAGTTAGGGGGCAGCTGGGGACGTGGCAGCTGATGCCTGGTTCCTGGCCCCATCCTCTGCCCAAAACTGGTCCATACCTCCAAGCCATGAGCCCAGCTAGTAACCCCAGGTCTCTACAGGAGCCATCTCTGGCCTTTCAGTTTCCGTCTCCATGGCTTTGTCCTTGTTATTTCTCATCCAGCCAAAGTCTGGAAATCTTGTGGAAGAGTCCTGGTTTTTGTGAAATTTCCGATTTAAAGGGACTCACATAGATTCTTCCCTTTTGTTGGGCATTGGAGAGACTAAGTCTGGGCAGTGGGTCCAGTCTGGGGCTCCTCAGTCCTACAAAGCCTAGTTACTCTCCCCAGTCCTTGCCCATGCGGGAAGGTCGCTCTGCCTTATAGATGCAGCACAGTGTGCCCACAGCTGGTGAACCCCCAGCAACTCTCTGGAAAGGGCACAGCCCTGGTTCCCTCTGGTATTTGCTCTCTGCAAAGCTCAGTCTCAGGAGCACCATCAAGAACTATAGAATTAACCCAGCTGTCATATATTTTAAAGTTAGGAGCGGACAGCCAGCTGTTCCTGGAGAAATGGGCAGCCTCCTGCAGTGAGGGACATCCTTGACCATCACCTAATCCCCCCTTGGGCAGGGATTTGTCATCCACAAGCACCAAGCAGGTCTCTGCCTGGTGTTGGAGCCCTCATGAAGAGCAGAGAGGAGCACACTGGGAAGTGGGAGCAAATAACTCAGAGGTATTACTGAGCTGGTGTGTTTGTGCTTGCAGTCAGCCTTGGGTGTGCTGCTGGCTGGCATGGGCAGCTGCAGCCTCCCTGTCCCAGCCCCATGCTAGCTTTTTACTCCTGTTTACATCTTGTGGTCAAGCAACCAGTGAGGACATGGAGAGCAGATGTGCTGATGTGTTCCCAGGATTGAAGGAAATCTTCTGTATCTTGGTGCGAGTCTGAGTTTCACATCCATTGCTGCAGTTAAGGGACAGAGATGCTAACAGCTGGTGTTTTTGCCCTAGCACTTTCCAGAGCAAACCTCTCCTGGGAGCTCAGAGCCAGAGCATGGCCTGTTTCATGCATGGGGTTTAAAAGCCTCAAAGCAGATGTGTGGCACAGCCCTGCCCCAATGTGCACTCACCAAAATAACCCATTCCCTGACAGCGACTTACCCCCATCCAGGTAGTCTCTGCCTCCTGACCATGCTTGGACTCACAAAATATTGCCATCATCTCTGGAGGAATTGCAGGCTGCATCTCTGATATCTCGTAACAGACTGGTGTTAGCATCCCCAATAACACGTGCTGCCAGAGCACCTCGTTGGAGTAATGGGACAGGGCAAAGCAAAATTGGAAGAAAAAGTTACATACACACAAGCCCTTCCCCTCTTACAAGCCATGTGTCCATGGGTGGCACACATCACCAGTGACATGGATGTGCTCAAAATGCAGGGCTCCCACATGCACAGGTATCTGCACATCTGGCCCCCACAGCTCCCCAGCAGCAAAGGCCACACACGTATGTGTGAGCATTTGATTAGAAGTTCCTCCTGTATTTGCGTATCAAGACCTACCCACAGTCCTGTGAGATTATATATAGCAATATGCAGACCAGGAAAACACTATGGGATCTCTGAGGGCCAAAAAGGTGAAAACCTAGTTTGCCCTGCCTCTTGCTCTGCTGTGAGTGCAGTTGCAGCAGTGCACTGCAGTGGAGGCTGAACGAGCGAGTGTCCCTCAGGGCACAAGACCAAGCCCCTCAGTCATTGTTAGCTGATTGCACAAGAAGAGCCACAGCGTGGCTCACGTTTATAAATCTGTAGAGCACCAATTATATACTACAGCTGAGCTCCAAGAAATGACCTTGTCAATATACGGTCGAAATGGACGAAAACTATCAGCAAGATCTGAACAGCATTAATAAGGACAGGCCCTTTTGCAGGGAGTGGACAGTCTGAATTATTAATTTCAAGCCTGTCCTACTTTCATTGTGTGAGATAGGGAGATTTGCCCAGCCAGTGGGCAGTCCCTCCTGCCTGGCTCTGCACTGACCATACAGGGATCCCAAAGACTAAGCTTCACCTTGGATGCTTGTTAGATCAGCTCTACTTGGTGGGATCTGAAGGCACGTGGCAGGGATCCCTGTCCTTGTGCAGCCCAGCGTGCCCAAGGAGGACAGTGAGTGATGGGAAGCGGCCCGGGACATGAGCCTGAGAAGCTGCTGTGGGGAGCGAATGCCTCTTGAGGTCCAGCAGCATTACAGGAGGACAGCACAAGGAAGGCTGCCTCATGCATTTATTTATAAGCCGCCAGTTATGTTACTTGGCCTCTTGAATATGTTTATCACATTTGAAGTCATTCTCGGGGGGGTGAGGGTGGGGGGTGGGAGGAGGCTTGTCTGCAGGCACTCCAATGACTGTGTTGCTTTTCCCTCTCCAGTCCCTGTTTGAAAGGGATTAGTTTAAAACATCAAAAGCACTTGCTTTAAGTTAGCGTTTGATGTTCCCTCAGGCTAGCTTTATTCAAGCTTACAAAGGAGGAAACATGAGTATAGCATTAGCCCATCGCAGTCTGCACCCTCCTGCCTTGCAGTCCCGCTGGACAGCATGTTCACTTAACGGGATCAGTTTCAGCTACATCTATTCCAGGATCAACAGAGCCATGCAATGGCTGCAGCGAATCTCACAGATCCTTGGCAGTCTGCTAGCCTGCTGTGGCAAAGCCCATGGGTCTGGCATGCTTGCAGCTTCTGTGGGTTTTCTGCAGACCCCACTGTGGTCGTTCATGCTGACCCTCAACCCCTATCCCCTGCTCAGTGCCTCTGGTGGAGGTTTCTAATGGATTGTTGTCAAAGGGACTTTTGGATTAGGTTTCCATTTCTCTGTTGCTTTTGCCAATATGCAGTAAGTAGTGCCAGTGTGAATGCATTTCTTGGATTCTTTTTTTATTTTTTGTTCCCCTGCACTAGGCAGATCTTACAGTAATCCTCCTTTCTGAAAAATGCATTTAATATTTCTGAACCTGCCATTCCCTGTGGAGTGGCTGGAAGAAAATGGGCACATTATGAGCAATCCAGACCGAATAACTTTATTCTAATAACAGGCCGCGGCTGTAACAAGCTGCAGCTGTTGTGAAGGACATGTGCAAGGCCAAGGGAGACAAAGAAACTGTGTACTCGTAGAGAGATAACAGAGTTGGACTGAAGGATGAGAAAACCCAGGATGCCTGCACAAGGGGGGAGCCGCGTGTGGGCACCACACCAGGACCAATCCTAGGGGAGGTGGGAGCGTGTGAACAAGTAGTTTTAGCCTATCACCTTTTGCATAACAAAGCCTGCACAGCGTGTGTATCTTTTGCTGAGAGTATAAATTGCTGTAAGTCTTTTAATAAAGTGGTGCTAACTTGATCACATTGGTTGTATAAGTTGTGCTCAAACCTTCTGCGCCAACAAGTGGTGCCCGAACAGGGACCCTCTCGTCGATGCTTCCAGGAGTGAAGAGATGGCTCAGAGGGGGTGGAAGAAGCCAGCCATAGCAGGCACTGCCCCGGTGCCTGGAAGACACATGTACACAACCGTCGGAATTTTGCCCTGATCAGGTGAGCGTCCAGGGAGGAGATGGGGTCCACGCTAAGCAAAGAAGAAGCGGCAGTGGTTAAGCTCCTCCAACATATCCTTTCTAAGAGAGAGTTATCTTATGATGAGGGAAGCCTGAAGAGGTTGCTGTCATGGGCTCGGCAGCGTGGATTAATCCCCTCAGTGAGTGCAGCCTTTGAATAGACACTTGGGAAAAGACTGGCGCAGCACTGTGGGAGGACATTAGTTCAGGCTCTAAAGACAGTGGGAAATTCTCCACAATGTGGAGAGTGATCCTAGAGACTCTGAAAGAGATGAAAGCAGAACGACAGACTACCGCATCTGCTTTCGCTGCCTTGTAGGCAGAAGCTGAAGGCGCTAGTGCAAAAGACTCTGCTACTGCTATGACATTCTTGGGATCCTTGTTCCCAAAAAACAAAAGAAGGGACAGGGATACATCACGTGGAACAGTAGTGAGGCTAAAGGGCCAAGAGCCAAAGGAGATGAATCCGCCACCGCTTGAATCTCCCGGTCCAAGTTCGAGATAACAGTCCCTAGAACGCATGCACAACATCTGACAGAAGATGGCTTCTATCCACCTCTGCCTCCATCCACGCCTCCGTCACCCAGATCGGCATCTGCAGAATGTCGCTGTGGTTTGGAGAATGTACAGTTGCAAGATCTCATGAAAAAATTGGAGCAACTTGAGGTGCAGGTGCACGAATCAGCTCAGCCTGTTCCTACAGCACCGCCACTATCTCCCTTCTCTACTAATCCTTTTTTACAGGGTGGAGCGGGGGTGGGCGGTTCTGGGAAGACATTAGCAGCGGGACCGCTACCACTGCCGGTTCCAATGGGAGGCGTGGGGGGTAATAGTAATCCAGCACGTCGATGGCGGGCAGTTATTCAGGATGCAATTATAGAGGGACAATTTGGACAGCTTGGGCCAATGGCATTTCCTGTGATAGTAACGCCATAGGGTAACGAGTGGGAACCCTTAGATTGGTAGGTAATTAAGAAAGCGAAATTAGCAGTAACACAATATGGGTTGAAATCTCCATATACTAACTCAATGATTCAGCATATTTTTACGACAAATTTATTAACTCCGTATGATGTGCGTATGATTGCACAAACTTTGTTAACAGCTTCTCAACAGATAGTTTTTTCAACTCTGGCAGGCAGCGAGTGACGCTGCCGCGGCCACGCCTCGTCAGCAAGGGGATCCGCTGTTTGGGGTGACTGCCCAAATGCTGACAGGCGCTGGCCCCTTTGCTAACCCTCAGTGGCAAGTGGTATTCCGACCCGAGGTGTTAGGATTAACGCAGGAACTGGCTCTGAAAATTATTTTTGCCCTCCATGATGACAAAATAGGGCCAGCATTTATGGGGATAAAACAGGGACCTGCAGAATATTATCCAAAATTTATAGACAGATTGCATGCTGCTGTCATGAGTAACCGTGATTTGAATGAGGATATGAAAACAAAATTTCTTGATATACTTGCTTATGATAATGCTAATGAAAAAACTAAGAAAGCTTTAAGCCTCCTACCCGTGCGGGTCGTTGGCTACTCAGCTGTTGGAAGCAGCTGAAAGAATGATTGATCAAGAAAAAGCTGCCTTTACAGCTGCTACAGTAGGAGCTGCAGTGAAACCAATTGTACAGGGAAAGAATAATAATGGAAAGCAAGATATGAAATGTTTTAATTGTAGGAAGTCGGGACATTTCAAACCGCAATGTCACATTACTCCAGGTGGAGGAATGGTAAACCTGCCACGAAAAAAGAAACGGTGTGTACAGTGTCAGAAAGATAACCATTACAGTAGCAATTGTCGGAAACAGGGAAACGGGATGTGGAGTGTGCCTTGCCCTCGTGCTACGACATAAGTCCAGGGTGCTTGGACCACTGCTCCGCCGCCACCTCTGGAAGTGCTGGAGTGGACCTGGCAACAGCAGTAGCTATTACTCTTACCGATACCACAGTTCAACTAGTTGATTCAAATCTTGTGGGACCTTTGTGACATGGTTTAAGTGCCTTATTAATCAGGCATTCTTCAGTATCTAGGAAAGGTATTTTTGTGGTCCCAGGGCTTGCTGATGCTGATTTTGAGGAACAGATTAAAATAATGGTTTACACACTAACTCCCCCTATAACTGTTCAGGAGGGATTAAAAATTGCTCAATTGATTCATTTTGATGCCTAACGCAGAACAAAAGAAAAGGGGGATAGAAGGTTTTGAGTCTACCAGTCAACCCGATGTTTTGTTAGCCATGGACATCAGTCGGGGAAAGCCAGAGGAACAAATGGAAATGAGGCATACTAATGGACAAGTGTGTAAATTGCAAATGATTATAGATACTGGAGCTGATGTGATGATTGTACCCTTTTTTAAGTGGCCTAGGCAGTGGCCTTTAATGCCAGCGGGTGCCAGCATTGTGGGGGTTGGTGGGACTCAAGCTACCTTTATCAGTAGAGATGTAATTGCATCTATGTTCTCTGATGGTAAGGTGGTAACTACACGTCCCTATGTAATGCGCTTACCTGTGGCGCTAGTAGGAAGAGATCTGCTCAGTCAGGTGGGAGCCCAACTCATTACTTTGCCTTTTTAGGAGCAGCCACTGTTGAGCAGCCAATCCTAAAAATAAGCTGGAAAACTGATGATCCAGTCTGGATTGACCAGTGGCCGCTAAAACAAGACTGGTTGCAGTTTGTTAATAATTTGGTGCAGGAACAATTAGGTGCTGGACACATCATGCCTTCAACTAGTCCATGGAACACCCCAACTTTTACAATCCCAAAGAAATCTGGGAAATAACAACTGTTACATGACTTATAAACAATCAGTGCTGTTATGTGTGATATGGATGCCTTACAACCCGGGTTGCCCTCCCCAGTTATGTTAACAGTGAGTTGGGATTTGGTGATTATCGATTTGAAAGACTGTTTCTTTACAATTCCTTTACATCCAGAGGACGCTGAAAGGTTTGCTTTTACAGTGCCATTGACAAATAAAGTGGAGCCAGCAAAAAGATATCACTGGGTGGTGTTACCACAGGGAATGAAAGACTCACCTATGATGTGTCAATTGTTTGTTGCATGGGCTTTAGAACCCATTTGTAAGCAGTATCCTCATTTACTTATTTATCATTGTATGGGTGATATTTTGGTAGCAGGAAAACAGCTGGATTCTGAGATGATTTTATGTCAGCTCACACATAGTCTTGGAAAAAGGGGGTGAAGATAACACCAGAGAAAATTCAAAAAAAAAAGGGCCATGGTTGTACCTGGGCTGGATCGTTACAAATGGAATGATTCGACCCCAGAAAGTGAAAATTAACACAACAATAGAAACATTGTCTGATGTGCAAAAACTAATGGGAGATATCCAGTGGGTTCTTAATATCTATGGAATTACAAATGATGATCTGAAACCATTGATGCTGCTCCTGGGAACATCTCTGCAGGCTCAGGAGCTCCGTCAATTGAATGAGGATCAGCAACAGGTGTTGCAAGTGATCACTAATAAGATAATGACAACTTATGCTCACAGGTGATTAGACGACCAAACTCTTTCTTTTGTAATAGTTAATTCAAGAGGTGAGCAAGAACACCCATTAGGGCTTATTATCGAGCTGGGAGAAGGGAGACCGTGTTTACAAATTTTGGAATGGATTGTTCTCCCCTTCCAGCCCAGAAAAACAGTTGTGACGCGCCCTGAATTGTTTTCACAGCTTATTATTAAAAACAAGCAGCAAATTGTAGATATCTCAGGCCTTGAACTGACAGTCATATATGTACCTGTGTCTCAACTATTTTTGGACTGGTTGTTGTCTGCTTCAACAGAATTTCAAATAGCAGTTGCTGATTTTTTGGGAACTCTCATTAACAGTTACTCTTTGGACGAACTCTTGCCATTTTTATCTCAGCAGTGAATTGAACATTTGCCTTTGTGATCAGAGGTGCCTGTAAAAGGGATAACTGTTTTTACTGATGCTGGACAAAAATCTCAGAGAGCTGCAGTCACTTGGAAGGTAGGAGAAACTTGGGAACATAAACTACTCCCTGGAGTGACTGGAGACTCTTTACAGACTTTAAAACTCCGAGCTGTTATTGGGAGTTTCAACACTGTTCTCAAGAACCTGTCAATGTGGTATCAGATTCATTATATGTTGTGGGTACGGTACAGTGTTTAGAAAATAATATGGTGAAACCTGTGTGAAATTCTGTATTGTATACTCTATTACAGTTGCTAATGCTTTTGAACCAACGTTGGGATGAATATTTTATTTTGCATATTCACAGTCATCAGCAATGTGGAGGTCTCGTGTTAGGTAACGCTCGGGTCGATCAGCTTGTCGCTTCAGCCTGGACAGGTCCTGTTGTTAAAACCTTTGAACAAGCCAGGTTATCACATGAGTTTTTTCACCAGTCGGCAAAAGTGTTGGCCAGGCAATTTCACATTCCTGTGGCTGATGCTAAAGAAATTGTACAATCCTGTCCTGATTGCCAAAAGGCAGGAGTTGGCCTTGATTTGGGGGTGAACCCTCGAGGACTCTGACCCCTACAACATTGGCAGATGGATGTAACTCATATCCCAGAATCTGACAGGCTTAAATATGGGCATGTCTCAATTGATACCTTTTCCCTAGCACTCTGGGCAACAGCGCAAGCTGGTGAAACAGCACGGCATGTATATTAAACATATGCATGCTGCCATTATGGCACTTGGAGTGCCTGCACAAATCAAAACTGACAATGGCCCAGCCTACATTTCTCAGAACTTTACTCATTTTTGTCAACTTTGGGTTATACGTCATACCACAGACATACCGCACTCCCCCATGGGACAGGCCATTGTGGAAAGAGCGCACCAAACACTGAAGGCGCTTTTGCAAAAACAAAAAGGGGGAGAGGTATTTGGCCCAGCAGAGCGTCTTGCAAAAGCGGTATATGTAATAAATTATTTACAGTTTACAGGTGATAGAGATGAACCGCCAGTAATAATACATAGTTTGTGTTTGAGATCTGGGGTAAACCAGTGTGGGAATAATGTTTTTGTTCAATACAGACATGTCGCTACAGGAGAATGGAAAGGACCTGTGGAACTAAAAATGGCTGGGCGAGGATATGCTCGTGTTGTTACAGACACCAGCATTAGATGTATTCCAAGTCCCTGGGTGCGGCCCTGGAAAGGAGATCTTAAGAATAATAAAATAGAGAATTAGGTTTAATTTTTTATGTTTTACAGGACATGGGTCAATATCGACGGTAGCCTTATGTCCTGAGGCGCTTCAACGACACCAACATCGACTGAACTTGGTCTTGATCCCAGGCGAGCGCAGCTGCTCGGCACAGAACAGATCAAGGAACACAACACAGCTTGTAGAGAGCATGGTCTGAACTGTCAACCTTGCGTTTTAGTACATTGTGCATGGTGTGACAAGAAGACTTGGAGAGTCACATGTGCATGTGATCGGCATAGTGTGCTTAAATGTCACTTATGTAGTGAGCCGGTTGGTTGTCTGACTTGGTAAGTGTGTCAGCATATCGGCAATCTGCTATTAATATAGAAAGGCAAGCACAGATACTTGGAGAACAACAGCAGGTTTGGTTTTTTGTTTTTGGTTGTGGTTTTTTTTGAGGCTTTAAGCTTAATTGAGGACCTTGGGTAAAGGGGGTTAGCAGAAAATAGTTTTAGGCTTTTAAAATGTTTAGCTTTGCAGTGTATTAATCAGAATAATAAAATAGTTGATAGGATTTTTGGACTCAGAATAAACATTCCTCGAAGCTGGCAGGTGCATCAGAGCAATTGGAAAAAGGAGGTAAAATGATGGCAACACCTCAAACGTGGATCATAGTTATGTTAATTTGTTTTATACGAAGTAGTGAGGGGATTTTTGAACATTTTACCCAGAACAAATATTTTGGTAAGATGGGCAAACACAACTGGAGTAACAGATTTTTGTCTGAGCTTGCAACAAGCAGATAACCCTTTTTGAACCTGTTTGATTGATATTCCATTGCAGGAGAATGAAACTGACTTTGATGAGTATTGGAATCCACGGAGCGTAAACGTGACTAGCAGAGAAAGCGGTTCTTGTTTAAGTCCGAACAGCAGATATGTTTGGCCCTCTGTGCATGGCACAGCTTGGCAGAAAATGGTTGTTGAGAGTTTAAGTCAATCACATCATTTACCTTTACAGGAGTTAGACTTATTGGCTAGCATTGTACCTGTCAAATATGTTAATGTTGCTGCAACCGCAATACGAGGCTGTAAAAGCATGTCATCACAGCTCCAACTGGATGGATGTGAATGGTACAGGAGCGATCTGATTTGGTGAACCGTCGCATAGTTGGCTTACATGGGAAGGGGAACAAGGCTGGTATATAGGTTATCAAAATGTCACAGGGCATTCTCTTTGGAATACCTTGAGAACAGGAGGGTTACATGTAAGCACCACAGGGGGTTTTAAACTTCCACCAGGAGTGTTTCTGATTTGCGGAGACAGAGCATGGCCCGGTGTTCCCATGCAACCTGTTGGGCCTTGTTACCTTGGACAGCTAACATTGTATGCTCCTCATGTGAGAGATTTACTAAATGTCCCTAGGAATCATGAGAGATCGTGCAATTCTATTCGAACCTTTGATGATAGATGTAATGATGATGTACAGCTGCCATTGTTAGCCACTGTTATAGCCACATCCTTTTTCCTTCTGGGAGGAATGTCAGCCATAAATGCAAAAAATATACGTAGATTAGCATGTTGGGGCCAGAAACAATTTAATTTGACTTCACGAATGATAAGTGAGCTACTTACTGATGTAGATAGTGTTAGACATGCTACTTTGCAGAATCGAGCTGCCATAGATTTTTTATTGTTAGCACACGGACATGGCTGTGAAGGCTTTGAAGGGATGTGTTGTTTCAATTTGTCTGATCACTCAGGAAGCATAGCTCAACAATTAGCAACACTGCCTGAGAATATGAAGCATGTTACTGAAGGACATGATCCTTTTTCTGACTGGCCTAATGGTCTTGGGCTAGCGGGATGGCTGCAGACTGTAGTTAAAGGAACATTGGTAGTGTTGATAGTGGTTTTGATTTTGGTACTGTCTCTTCCCTGTTTGTTTCAATGTTTACAATGCATGATGAATGGGTTAATTAAACGGATGTTGAGAATGGGGTCTGGATTGCTCAAAAAAGAAAAGGGGGATTTGTGGAGTGGCTGGAAGAAAATGGGCATATTATGAGCAATCCAGACCAAGTAACTTTGTTGTAATAACAGGCCGCGGCTGTAACAAGCTGCAGCTGTTGTGAAGGACATGTGCAAGGCCAAGGGAGACAAAGAAACTGTGTACTCGCAGAGAGATAACAGGGTTGGACTGAAAGATGAGAAAACCCAGGATGCCTGCACAAGGGGGGAGCCACGTGTGGGCACCACACCAGGACCAATCCTAGGGGAGGTGGGAGCGTGTGAACAAGTAGTTTTAGCCTATCACCTTTTGCATAACAAAGCCTGCACAGCGTGTGTATCTTTTGCTGAGAGTATAAATTGCTGTAAGTCTTTTAATAAAGTGGCGCTAACTTGATCACATTGGTCGTGTAAGTTGTGTCCGAGCCTTCCATGTCAACAACTCCCTGAGTATTTGGCCTCTGGGATCCCTTTTCCTCCTGATGCCATGTCACGCACATAATTTCTAGAGAACAACAGGCTTTGAGAAGGAAATAAATTACATCCTTACAGTTCCTCAAACAACAGGAGTTGCTCCATGAATGATGGGGTTATATCTACTCCTTCAACATTTAAAACCAAACTCAAAATGCTATCACTGAGGGACATGTGTAAAGGGGTAAAGACATTTACCCATAGAGCAAATGCCCAGCTTTGGTTTTGAAATAACAGTTCACAGGGTGGTTGGGGTTGGATGGGACCTCAGGAGGTCACCTCATCCAGCCTCCTGCCCAAGCAGGGTTACCCCTGGCTGCCCAGGACCGTGTCTGGGTGGTTTCTTTGCATTTCTTGTCAAACTGGGTAGTTTACCTTAGAGACAGCTCACCTCTTTCCATATAGCCGCTTTCTGAGAGGATTTAATTTCCAGGATCTGGATCTTGCTACCCCTGTAACTCCCAGCCAGCCCCCACTGCCCCAGTCCTGCCGCCTCAACCCAGCTACAACCCTCCATCAGACCTGTGTGGGCATCCCTGTGTGCTAACCTGCCAGCATGGCAGCCACTTCGCTTTGCTGAGCTGTGCTTTTGGCAGGATTTCTGTGCTGAAAGGGCTCAGGCAAGCCCAGGGACAAGGCAAGGGCAGGGGCAGAGCTGCAGGCAGCTCCATCCCCTCAGCCTTGTGCAGCTATACGAGCTCTGAGCCTTGTAAAGCCCTGAGTGCTGCAAAGCTCCACTGCTAAAAGATGTAGTGCTGCCTTCTCCCTAATCTCACAGAAGTGCTTGTGTCCCTTGTAAGGAACCAGTGCCAGGAGATACTGGCATTAATCTTGCCTTTCCACTTTGCCTGGGTAGATATAACCCAAGTCCTCCCCAAGCCTGCTTTGTGACACAGCCACACATCCATTTTACAAGGCGGGGGGACTGGGGGACGGGGGACGGGACGGGACAGGGGGAGCTGGGGAAGGACAAGGCAGGACATAATTTTTGCATCAGTGATGATGCCTTGAAAGGAAGCCTCTGGACCAAACTGAGTTCTTGAAGTTTGCTCCCATATCTGAACTTCACCACAGGAAGGCTAGGGAGAAAGGCAGGCTTTTACAGCTTCTCCACTTCTGTAGGATCTGGGTTAATAAATAAATCAGCTTAGATTTCTTTCTAGCCCAGATCCCTTCTGCACTCTGGTTTGCTGCATGTTTGCATCACTGTGAGGCAGGAGGCAAACAGCATTGCACCCATGGGTGACCAGATCTCCTGGGTGCATAGGGCAGAGAGCACTTGGGCCAGCGCAGTGACCAGAGGATGTGCTGGAGATGGTGTGACATTGATTAATGGCATGGTGGTGCTGGGGCATGAGTTATGGCATTGTCACTGAAATCTTGGAATAAAGAACTTATCGGCACCAATGTGATGTAGGTAAGCAGACACTTCTTTATTAACGTCCGGGTGTGTGAGTGAGTGAGTCCTCTCACGATCAACACACACCAAGTTTCAAAATCATATACCTTATATAGAACTCGTTCATACATATTCATTAAATATTCATGCATAAACATAGTATTTCCCAAAAATCATTAACATACTCTCCTCCCATATCCGATTCTGCGTAGTAAAGGTTAGAAAGGTCTGGAAATGGGTCTGGGATATTATTCGGGTAGGTGGTACATGAGTTGGTGGTCACGATCTCCCCCTGCCGGAATTACCTTTCACTTAAGGTAACTGTTTCTTGGCAGGTAACTACGAGTTGCTTCACTCGACTCTCCCCAGTTCCCATTAATTCTACATTTTGACATTTTAGTACATTCTCCTAGGTTACATATAAACAATCATCTCGAATCTTAAGTCTGTTATCTAAGTTCTAAACATTCCTACTAGGTGATTCTGACCAATCCCTTTGGCCTTGGTATGGGGTTATACAGAGGATTTCATAGCAGCTGTTGCTGTACAAATACAAGTTTCATTAAAATATTTCTTATAACTCTATATTCCTATTAAAATAACTCTATAAAATCAAATGTGTTTCTATAAAATCAAATGTGGTTAATTAATTCTAACTAATAACAAATCTGTAACAGCATGGCTGGGGCAATTTCTGTTGCTGAAATACAGTGAGAAGACAAGCACAGGTTCTTCAGCCTCTGGAAACCCGGAGAGGAGGGAAGCTGGTGCTCCCCACCAAGCCCCTCAGAGGCAGTTGGTGCAAGACCAGCCAGCACTGGTGTGGCAAAGAGCCAGCCTGCAACACAGGTAGCTGCAGCTGCCTGTCCTAAGGCACCCAGTTTGCTCACTGCAGGGACTTCTTCAGGCAGGGATGCAGAAGAAAGAGGCTTCCACCAAAGCCAGCAGCTCCCTTTCACGTGCCCAGAGCTGTGCTTGCAGCCCAGTGCGACCAGCACGCCAGCAGCCTTGGCAGGCTGTGCTTCCCAGCTCTGCTCCCATGGAGCTGGAGACCTGAAGGCTTGTTTGCCACGGCAAACATAAATCTAATTTAAATGTAAAGTTACCTATACCACAGCTCTGTGACACAGAGATCATTTGCAATGGGGTGACAAGCTGGGTTAGCAAATGTCTTTGTGCTCACTTCACCTCTTGCCATGGTTTGACTTTGTGTTCACAGCTGATTCAAAAGTTACTGCCCTGTAAAATCATAGACCGAACAAGTTAGATCTTTCTTGCCTGATAGAGTTTGCCTGTGAATTGGAGATCATTGCACCATGGGGATATCGCAAGGGGATGCTGCAGGTCTCCTTGGCTCGGTGCTAACCAAATGCTCCATCAGTGAGCTGGAGGAGAAAAAGAGGTATTTTCTGGGATGGTTGCAGACTTTTAAATATTTCAGGAGTTCAGAGTTTTAAATATTGATAGAAACGAATCAGGTTTACAGCATGGTTGAGAGCCGGAGGTGAGCTGGGCTTGCTGGGTGCTGTGGCTGCAGGATTTGCTCTCTGCAAGGGGCTCCCCACTGCTCCTGCCTTCACTTGGGGGCAGGTACGTGCGTGTCTGTGCGTGGGCAGGAGGCTGAGGTGTTGGAAGAGGCTTAAAAGTTGGTCACGGGGGGGGGGGGGTGAGCCTTGTCAGAAGGACTCACTTCAGTCTGCAAAAGCACAGAAGCACACAGAAGATTAATGTGACAGGGCATGGCTGCAGCTTGCCACTGAGCTGGCTGGCTGCATCATTACTTCCATTCCGCATCCATCGGCATTTTTGCCATCGCTCATACCCACGCTATCAGACTCACCTCCCTAATTACCTTTCTTCACCGAAACATGGTGCTCAGAGGCCCCAGGGGGGTCATCTCGGTTGGAGGAGATTATACCCATGCTCAACGACTGCAGGACTCCCTAGAAACCCATCCTCTGAAACACAAGAGCTGCACATGGGGTGAAACTACTCCCTGCTCCAAGAAATCATGCCCAGGAGGAAGGAGCAAACAGCCCACGCAACCTTAACACAGGCAGAAAGGTCCTGCCATGTCTGTGAAGGGGCTGACATGTAAAAAGAGCACTTCTAGCCACCAGGAATGCCACATTCTCCCACAAAGGTCTTTAAGACCTTTTATTTAGAGATGCAGAGCTGGGCAGCTCACTGTGCTGTCCAGGGAGGTCGCTTGGGTTGTCCTTGGCAGGGCTGAGTGTCACTGATGCCAGGGCCTTTGAGCTGCTCTGGGAAAAGACAGCTGCCTGATGGAGCAGGTAGGAGGACATTCTGCAGCACGACAGCTGCGGATGTGGGGATCCAGCTGTGTTCCTGGGTGCAGGCAGCAGTGAGAGTGCTGGCAGCACAAATGGCCTCACTCTCCTGCTGCTGTTTCAAAGAAAGTCCCTATCATCAGAGCCATGGGCACTGAGAAAATGGGAAGGTTTGGGCAAACTGCTGGGGTGGGAAGGGTGGGGATGCTATGCTACACAGCCTGTGCTGCTGGCCGGACTCCGCTGTCTGCACGCCTCTGGCATCGTCTGTCCAGCTTCAGTGAGCAATGAGCAACCTCAGCGGCCAGGTGAAGGCAGGAGCAGAGGGGACAGAAGGAAAGGGAAGCCTCACATTGGCCTCTTGCTGGTTAAATCATGCCAAAGTCTTCAGCAAACCTCTGCCTCTGCTAAGCATGACAGCTGTGAACCTTGGCAGATAAAGTGTTGCCCTAGCACCCTGCACATCCCATCGTCTTTGTCAGGGACAGAGGAGCAGGCTGTTGTGACTTGTGAGGAGCCGTTAAGTATCTGTCAACACCAAAATTGTCTCTCCCTGGAGAAGTACATGAGCACAATTGTTTGCAGCTCACACACCAAAACGACTGAATGCCTGGATGACAAGGAGATGGGATGGAAAGAGGGTTACAAACCCCAAGACAAAGGCAGCCATGAACTGCCCAGATAATTGAGCGTCTTCATGGCTGCCTCTTCCTAAGGACAGCGGCAGAGGCAGCCCTCTGCTCAGGACCTGTGCTTGTGGCTGACCCTGGCTTGGCTGCAACCCTCAGGCAGCTCCAGACTCTTGGAGCTGGGGACTGCAGATGGTCCAGGGCAGGGCAGAGGCTGGGGTCAGCCCAGCAGCAGGTCCTGGTCACAGTCCCCACCTCCTTCTCCGTCTTAGCTCTCCTCTGCCCTTGCACTGAGCCAGCACTGGATGAACCAGGCTGAAGAAATGATACAACTGAAAAATAATCCCTCTTTCTGGTTTTGGATTTTTTTTTGTTTGCTTTTTTCAGAGCGTGGGTTTATTTCTCAGTTGGATTTATTCCCCGCTCTGGTTCACAATGCTTGCCGCTGCAGCAGGGGACAAATGATTGAGGACAGAAGAATTAACTCCTCAAACTGTCCCTGAGGCTACAGGAGGTCTGTGCCACACCACGCCAGGAGGGTGGGGGCACTGACTGGTGGCCAGCGTCGTCCTTCCCCAGTCAGACAGCGTGGGAGCTCAGCAGAGAGGCCGGGAAGGGATGGGAGTGCTCTGGACGGCAGCAAAGCCCGCGCTGTGCCCCTGGCCCACAGGCACAGCCCAGCCAGCACTGGGATCCCAGGGTGTTGCTGTCTGGTTTGTTTAACAGCCAGCCTGGAAACAGGGAGAAATTCCAGTGTATGGGATTTGTTAATGACAGCATCTTTCCTCTGATTGCCCTTGGCTTGTGCCAGCCACCAGTCACCTGCTCGCCATCTGGGAATGACTCTGAGAGTGTATTCTGTTTGTTTAAATTCTGTTACATTTTATGGGCTGAAATAACCCATGTGAGGTTTAATTTTCCATCAGCTTTTGCAGCTCCAAAGGCTCAGTCAAAGCTGGTGAAGGTTCAGGGGAGAGCAGCCAGCGTTATCCCTTCCCTCCTAGAACCAGCTTTGCCCAAAACCTGTCCAGGGGGTTGAGCCCAGGGCTGCACAACTATTGACCTCAAAAAGTCAAATGACAAAAAGTCATGTTGTTAGCTGAATAAAGTGTTCTGTTCTACTGGCTATAAAGTGTCTGGGTTTGTTACCTGGACACGGGGCTGTCTCCACCCAAAGAGGTTTCCAGCCGTTGGAGGGACAGAACTGGGCTGCCTTGACCTATGCTGCCGACAGTCTGGCTCTAAGAGTGGTCACACTGGGGACCCTAGAAACCCCCTTCCCGCCTGTGAAGCTGTGGGATTTCTGACATGTTTCCAATGTTATTTTTTTTTAGAGAATTCAAGGAAGGGGTTAGGTGTGAAAAATGGGTCTGACTTGGAAAAGGGAAGCGTTACAAGAATGGTGATTTAAAAGGAATCAGCAGAAATGTAATCATAAACAAGACACTAGAATTAAACCCAAATCTTTCTTTTTTTTAACCCCGAGGACTGGCACTATGTTGCAAAGCAGCTACTGTGCCCATGGGGAACAAGGAGTCTGCTTTCCCGTATGAATGGGGAGGAAGCCCTGCCAAGGAAACAGCAACACCAGTGAAGAAGAAATTCAGTTTTTAGACTCTCCTCCCACTTCATTGATATCAAGGGTTCCTGCTAAATCAGGGACATGCAAAGAAATACAATTTTGAGATCAGGGCAGCACTCCCAGCGGGCTCTCTGTGTTTGGGAGAACCATTCCCTGAGGTTCTGCTCCCAGCGAGGGGCTGCTCCAGCTCTGGCTGAGTTGCTGGGTGCTTTCACAGTGGAGAGGTGCATGGGGTTTTCAGTCTGATACAGTGGCTTTGTATCTGATGGCTGCTCTGCATCTCGCCAGCTTGGTATGCCAGGTGCCAGTTTACAGTGAAACAAAGACAGCATGGGTAAACAGCATGAGAGACGAAACCAGGATTCCTGATTTTAAGCTTTGATGTGTGTTTATTTCTAAAGAATCTGGATTTAAACACAAAAAATGGGCAAAAAAGAAAATCTTTCTGATTGCAGTGGGTCTGCTCTTTTCTGGTGTTGCTGGCACTAGGAGAGATTTTATCTTTTCATGTGGGCTGCCTTTCAGATTCATAAATCTTTGCACTTCTTAAGTCCAGTAAATTTGCAGGCTTTGGGACAGTGTCATTGGAGGTGGGGTGGAAGCACAGCCCACAAAACACCCCTCAGCCACCCTGTGCTCCACGTGCTTCTGCAGAGAACGCAGCACCATTATTTTTTGTCTTTTCAAATGAACTCTGTGAGCCAGACAGGTGCTTTCCATTGCGAATTGGGCAAAATTGGTCCATTTTGACAAACTTTACTGACTTCAGCAGACAGGTACCTTCAGATAAGAAATGCTTTTCAGTGGTGTGTTCCTGCCCATCCCTCCCCACTGCCTGTTAGAGCCACGAGGGTCAGGCCTCTGTCTCTTTTTGCTTATCCCTTCCACTGCTTTTCACCATCATGGCATAAGGCTGTTGGCTGCAACTGCATCACCCCCCCCACCCCCCCACCCCTGCTGGGCAATGCCCACCCACCACCGCTGACCTGGCACTGTTCCACATTGGTTCTCCAAACTTCCTATGGCAGAAGCTGAGCCTGTGTGGAGTGCCTGAGCTCTTCGTTCAGAAGTGAGCTGGGAATACACTGGTGTGCCAGCCATGGGGACATTGTCCTCACTGAAGTGCTCCACAGCTGTTCTGTGAAGGTCACCGCAGCACAATGGGTGGCTTTGCATGGGGACCCATGCCAGCTGTCCCGGCTTTGCTGCTAACAGGACCACGATTTCCTCTACCTCCCTCTGCTGCCTTGTTTCCCTGTATCTCACGAATCCTTGCCAGGTTCGGGATGTCTGTCAGCTTCCAGGGATAATGACCTGGTTGTTGCTTTCTGCATTTTTCCATGGGACCACATGTGTTTGGTCAAGTGCTGTGTATTCAGTGCTGCACAGCGGCTCTGCCTTAGCGACCAGCTCCTCCCACCTTGCGGATCACATCCATACCTGGGTGCTGTGTTTGCAGCAGCCTGTCCTCAGGGACTGCAGAAGCTGTGAGCTATGGAACATGCAATCCAGGGCATTAGACCTCCTTTCTGTTCAGAACACGTCTGCCTCCAACAAACCAGAAGCTATTTTTGCTTTCAGTAGCTGTCGGAAGACACTGCTGAGAGAGCTGCCACTCTTGCGTGTGCCATCTGGAGCATGTGACACCACTGCCCATAGCAGACAAGAGTGTTTTCTTCTTTCTTCTCCTCTTCGCTTTTTCCTTTCATCTAGGCTGTTGCAATTCTGCTGTTTGCCTGCTGTGATCAAAGGCAGCCCAGGTGGTGAGCACATCTGCCTCCAGCTCCTCCACATGGGAACAGGCTTGGCAAAGCTGCCACGGACCAGGTTTTCGTACTGCTTCAGCCCGGACACAACCATAATCTCCTCTCCTCGTTTCCTGCAGTCTGCTGACCTTCTCCTTCAAATAAAGGCTGAACGATCCCAAATCCCAGCTGTTGTCAGACAGCACCCCGTCTTGCAAGCTGAGAGGTGCAGGACCAAGCACATCACCAGCTGAACTCCTCACAGGTCCTCTGCGCTCTGCCAGCGCTGATCTGTCAGCTCCCTCCTTGGGCACCGTTTCACGTGCTACCACCAGGATAAGTGGTCGCACCAAACTCACATAAACCAACGGCACAGAGGGAAGTGAACCCAGGAGTTCTGTGCTGGGTGTGCTTTGAAACTGAGCTGCTGTCCCCGCCATACGCTGTGGCTCTGGTGAAAGGAGTGTGGTTCTCAGTGGGGACGCAGGCAGGGACCACCTCTTGCCTGGGACCAGGCAGTGCCTGGCCCTCCCCATTCTCATGGTTGGAAATGCAACTGCAGTGATCCCTGACCAGTTAGCCTCATTTAGTTTTGTGCCAACATTGCTTTTAAACAAATAACTGCTTTCTCCCACACCTCCTCCCCTGCTGTGTTTATGGACAGCAGCATCAGCAAGCTCCAGTTTGGTCCCACCTCATCCTGCAAGTCTGCTTAAAGACCTGCAACAAGCAGTTTCGTGTGCACCCGTTTCTGCCACACTGGCCCCCACGACCCTCCACTCTCCTCTTCATCTCCCCGACACTGACAGTGCTTCCAAGAAGTGGACCATCCTCTTTCTCATTAGCACACTGCTGCCTTCTGTGGAAGGGGTGGGAAGAGAAACACAAAATGAGATTTTCTCCACAATGGACTTGGTCCCAAGCCAGCCCTCTCCTATCCAGCCCAAGCCCTCCAGCCAGGTGCCCAGCGTCCTTGTCCTCAAGCAGGTCATTCCTTGAGTGGTGCCAGACCAGGTGCTGTACTGAGGTCTGCATGGATTCAACCTGCAATGTTTCCTGTTTACAGAATCAGCTTCTCTGTGGGGGCTTTGGCCTCCCCTGTAGAGACACAAAGCTTTTCACATTCAGGAACTTGGGCTAAAACCTTTTTCTCTGCCCAAACTGACACTCCTCTTCTGTTAACTCCTGTGGGGAGGTAGAAGTCTTCAGGGACCTGTTTGGATCAGACCATTTGGGTGGCCTTGGAATCCTCCCTAAACAAGCAGCTCAACACTTCCAGGACCATTGACAATCTCTGTGGTCTTGTGCCTCAGCCCAATGGTGAGGGTGGCTGGAGCAGGACCTCCTGCACAGACCCCCACCCCTTACACTTTGCCAGCCCCTGTAGGCAGACAACCCTGGAGCCCACTGTGCATCTCACTCTGCCGCACCTTGCTTGGGTATGCCATTTCTAGCAGGGGGGATTTTACGATTTTGTTACCTTCGTCCCAAAAGACCTCACTTTTTCCCAAGTGTTTTCAGCCCCTGGTAAAGAGCTTTGCAGTGTTCTTTTTCTAGATCAACATGCCACAAGCAGAGATCGCATCACTCCCCTCTGTTTCCCCATGGGATGACAGCAGAAAGCAAACCAAAGGGGAGTGGGAGGGAACCAAGCTCTCCCACGGGGTGTTGACTGTGCAGAGATGTGCCAGGAGCTGGTGCCAGGCTCCCTGGTGCCTCCTCTATGCAGAGAAACACCTCCCTGCACAGCCTCCCTCGTAGGCTGTGGGAAATGTTCCTCCTTCTCCCACATCCTTCCTCTGCAGCAAGCATCCCCGCTCGGCTGGATCCTGCTCTGGTTCCCAGAACAACGTGCCAGCCCAGCTCCATGTTTAGTCATGGCAGTGGGAGCTCTCTTCAGGCACACATGGCTGAGATCTTTCAGCTCTGGTCGGCATTACCTCCCCCTTCCTCCTCCTTGCAAACAGTCTTAGATTTTTTTCCCCTCCCCTGGGGCTGGTCCCCTGCCTTTCTGTGCTCTTAAAAGGGCTTCCAAGAGCTTAACACATTTGCAACCCACTAATGAGGGCTTTTCCCCCACTGCAGTTAAAAATCAGATCTTTTTCCAATTTGCAGCAGAGAAAGGCAATGCAGCCTTGAGCCTTCACCGAAGCTGAAGGTGAAGGCCTTAGCTGCTGCACCAAGAGAGCAGGGCAGTGGGGGGTGCTGGGGATCTGCCCCTTCTCTTCCTGCCACTGGCCTGAGCAGCCTCATCTCCATCCCGCTTCTGCGGGGAAAAGGGGGCCACATACCATCACGGGGGTGTGTTGTATTTCCACCTCCCAGCCACACTTGTTACAGTTCTCCTCCCCAGACTTACAAATCCAGTCCATTTAGCAATGGGTGTGAATTCCTACATTACACCAATTAAAGAGCCACTTAATTTTATTTTTTAGCTTGTAGAGAAAAAACAACAGCACCAGAAAGGTATTTAATTATACCTCATGATTGCAAATTTTATATCTCCAAATTGGAGGGTACTGTATTTAATTCAATTAGATATTGTAAAACTCCCATTATACCCTTCAGATATTAATAAACTCAAGAACTTATAACTCTGTTTGTAGCTCTTGCAACACCAAAGTGCTGCTATTTATATGTTTCTAAGCTGTTTCTAAGCATAACAGATTTTTATTACTTTCTGGCCATATGTCCAGAATGGGTAAAGTTTGGGGAAAAAAAGACCCCAAAAATGGGAACTTCTCTTTTTGTTTTTCTTTCCTCTGCCCTCTTCACTGAATGACTACATAAGCTGTGCGAAAAAAAAGAAGTGGGGGGTTAGTTGCTGAAGAGGTTGCATCAAATACCATCAGAGGCTCCTCTCAACTGTCAGAGTGCGGCGCGGCATGGACCTGCAGTGTCCTGCAGAAATTCTGTGTGAGATGCTCTCCCTGGCCCCCAGATCTCCTTGCATTGCTCTTGGTTTTGGAAGTGGTTTTGATTTTCTGAAAGCGTTTTTTTTCTCTGTCCCATTCGCAAGCTGCACTGTGGGGGAGGTGCCCAGGTGATGAGGGGAACAGTGCAAGTGATGCTCATGTGGGCTCGTGGGGTAGAGAGATGGGCAGAGGACACACTGAATTTGTTGGGGTGAGAGATAAGGGGCCAGAGGAGCCTTTTTACTCCTGGTGGTGGGTGGCAAATATGGGTGAAGACTGGACCGAAACTTCCATAAACTTGGTGTTTTTCCCACTGTTCTAAAAAAGAGGAGGTTTGGGGTGCAATGGTCATTAGGACCACGCATCTCTGCAG
Source organism: Falco punctatus (assembly GCF_963210335.1). NCBI lineage: Eukaryota > Metazoa > Chordata > Aves > Falconiformes > Falconidae > Falco > Falco punctatus. Next base: position 23,884,208 of record NC_137595.1, on the reverse strand, counting down.
GCAGACAAGCCCAGGGTGGGTTTTTTTACAGCCGTGGCTGAGCATCACAGACCCAGCAGAGGCATGCAGCTCCACAGTGTGGGACCCTGGCATTGCTGCAATGTAGGAAAGGTTTTACCTAGCATAGGCTGATGCTGCCTGGGAAGCACACGTGGAACCAACCCCCTGAAACAGTTAACTGGTGAGGCTCTGTCCATCACGCAGAAGGTACAGCCTGAAGGTGCAGGCCTTTTCCTCCCTCAGTCTCCAGCTTCTTAGCCCTGATTCAGCATGCCACGCCAGGAGAGCTGGAAGGCAGCCCATTATCCGTTGGCCATTTAGCACTGATGCTGAGGTGAGTGTTGAAGGTGTCACTGCCTCCAGCACATGTCACAGGGATGTGGGGATGCCACCGAACAGCTGCCTACTGGAAACGACTCTTCTTGTTAGCAGCTCTGTGGTGGAGAGCCATGAGCATCGTCACCTGCAGCCCTGTGCACCAGCCCACCTCCACCACGTGTACCTCCTGCAGCGTCCCTTCTGCCCAGTGTCATGGTTTATCCCTCCTGCCCCACTGTCGTGGTTTAACTCCAGCTGACAACTAAGTACCATGCGGCTGCTTGTGTGCTGCCTCTGCTCCCCAGGCTGAGATGGTGAGGAGAATCGGAAAAAGGTAAAACCTGTGGATTGACATAAAAACAGTTTAATAGTTTAAATAAAGTAAAAATAATAATAATAACAACAACAATAATAATTTCAATGAAGAGGAGAGAGAGAGAGGGGAATGAAACCCACGGGGAAACCCCCAAGTGATGCCCAACACAGTTACTCACCCCCGCTGAGTGATGCCCAGCCCGTTCCCGAGCAGCGGTCGGTGGCTCCCGGGCAGCTCCCCCCAGTTCAGGTACCGAGCATGACGTTCTGTGGGATGGAATAGCCCTTCGGCCAGTTCAGGTCAGCTGCGCTGGCTGCGTCCTCCCCTTGTGGCCCTGCTCGCTGGCAGCACACGCGGCATCGGGAAGTCCTTGACTTGGGGTAAGCACTACTTAGCAACAACTAAAACATCACTGTGTGATCAACTTTATTCTCGTACTAAAGCCAAACCTCGGTATTGTACCAGTGACTAAGAAGAAAATTACCTCTATCCCAGCTGCAACCAGGACACCTGGGTTTCCCTCTGACAGAGGGCTGAAGGGGAAGATGCTCTTCATAGCTCTGCTCCCTGATCTGGACATAGATGAGTTGGGGTGGGGAGCGGGGAGGAGAATTCATGGCTCTAAAACCTGTTTCTGTGCAATTACTCTTGGACAAACATAAGAGCAGGTTAGAGCGTGTGCTGGGTGTCCCGGCTGCCTGCATTATGGGGAGCACTGAGATAGAGCACAGGCAGCTGGGACATCTAGCAGAGGCTCCAAGACCCTGTTCCAGGGGCCAGGTTCCCTCCTGGCGTAGCCTGGGGGACCAAGAGAGCCTTGAGACCATGAATACATCAGGGAGAGCAGTGCTGGTGGTGCGGGGAGAGCTGATTCCTGCTGAGGACCACTGGCGTGATGCGTAGCAACTTTGACGTGGTGTCCGTAAAGGCGTTTGATTGTTCTTAATCTCGGCTGTTTATCATTTATTAATGTGCATGTCTGAGCTGCAGAGGGGCTTGCGCTCGGCTCCCTTAAATAACAAGAGGGGAATTTTCTCAGCTAGTTAAATCCTGGCTGTAATGAGCAGCTTCATGCTGTTGTTAATGGTGTCTCGCTCACCCCGTGGAGTGATGACAGCTCCCTGGTGCATCCCAAAGATCCTACACGTTCCCCCCAGCTTTCCCAATGTTTTCCTCTCTCCTTCCCCACTGCCACAGTCCCGGGTCCCTCCTTGCCCTGGGGCTTTGAGTGCCATATGGGGCTTGTACATTGAGCAAAGGGCTGCCTGCACCAGGCATCCACTTCCCTGCCCTCCTTGGGGACTGCACACTGGGGAGAGGCAATGGGGCTGGGAGATAAGGCACAGGCAAAGTGGCGTGAACAGGGAACTCAGAGGCCCAGGGCTGAACTGAAAAATAGAAAGTAACTGGGCTGTCATGACTGAAATAAAAGTTTTCTCCATTAAAATCTCCATTCCAGCTCAACAATGGATATCATTTGTCACGGAGACTATTTCACCTTCAGGTTCATGAAGTCAAGGAGGCATGGGCTGTGCTCACAGTGGCCAGCCAGGACAGGGTTTCCTTGCAAACCACTTGGATGTCCCCACAGATTTTTGCTCCACTGTAAGCCTTACACATGACTACACAATGACCTGGGCCAGGCCACCCTCCCTCCGAGCCTTGTCCCCTCTTGACACAGCATCCTTCTTGTCCCCAGACAGCGCCCAAGCCCTGGGTGCATATTCCAATGTTCTCCACCAAGGTGGACACTCTCTCCTGGGGGGTACAGAGAGGAGCCTTGCAAACCCACCTCCAGTTCTTTGGGGCTCTCACAAGTACCTGGAAACAACATGTTTGGGAAGTGTCAAAACAAGCCATGTGCCAATTAAAAAGCTTTTGCTGCTGGGCTGAAGTGTTTTGTCAGCCTCATGCCAGCTGAGGCTACTCAGAAGCTTGGGCAGCTCATTACAGACCCTCCAAAACAGCAAATACAGGTGCCCCCCTGCTCTCCACACTGTGCCAAACAGTAGCACACTACCAGGAGACCCAGCTGATACCTGTAAATCATATTGAGCTGCTTGCTGACATGCCACTCTCTCTCAGCCCCAGGGGATGGGGGGTGACACTTGTGCTGGTTTCTGGGGAGCAGCGAGCATCTCCTGCGAGAGTCTGTTTGGGCAACAGGGCAACCAGTGCCTTGCAACATCTGGCAGCAGACCCAGGAAGAGGCAGGTGGATGTCCCTAAGCACATGGGGACTGTGGCAGGCAGGAGATCCACTCTGCAGGCAGGAAACAGGGCAGAGGAGTGTTTGTTGTACGTGTCTGGCAGGGGCTAGACCAAGTCCTGGGGGTGTGAGGCTGTGCGTGCAGACAGCCTCAGGGTGCTTGCTGTGTACCCCAATGCTCAGCGTGGCAACTGCAAGGAGGAACCGCTGTGTGCTCACCCCTGTGGGCAGGGTGGCAGGATGCCCCGTGTCCAGGCAGATGTGTACACGCTGGGGTCCAAAGCTGCGACAGAGCATGCGGGCAGGGATGCTGAATGCTGCAAGGGTTCAGTGAGGGATAGAGTGAAGATGGCACAAATCCTGTAATGAGTCTAGAGGTCTCCAAGACCTCAGAGGAGTCTCCTGGTCCTTCATGGGGAAGAACATGGTCCTTCACCTGGAGGAACAGAACATCATTTCCATGGCAGGGGCTGGCCCTAGTCCCCTTCGGTGGAGCACGACCTGGGGTTTGGCCAGGCATCGGTACCCACTGAGAAGAAAGGAGTGCCCCCACTACCCCACAGCCCTTCTGGCACAAACCTTAAATGCAAAGCAGATCATGAAGCCTTGAAAAAGGACCAAATCTTGTCTGTCTGACCCCAGCGCAGGGCCTGGAATCCTCTATGCTCTATTGCCTGGCTCAGCTCTGCAAAACCCCTGGCCAGACAAGTAACAAGGCAAGATGTCACCAGCATTCACACATGCTCACATTTGCAGCTCTTTTAATATTAGGCTTCCCATATGCGGCAATTTTTGCCTTCCCAGCAAAGTCTGTTGCACAGCTGGAGACGGTGAGGTAAGGAAGAGACACAGCATGTTGGGATGACATGCCCCTTGCCAGCATAGCACCCAGCCTGCTGCCAGCATATGTGACTCCATCACCAGAGCCCTCTCCCTCTGGAGGCAGCAGTTCAGGGACAATTCCTCCTCTAAATGTCATGGAGCCACAGCAAGAGCTCCCAGTGATGTGCCTCCCTCTAATTTTTCCCTTGAGTGACTCCAGGTTGGTGCAAAAGGAGTCAGTTGTGCCGCTTACTATCCCCAGTGCCCACTGCAGGTCCTTGCCACGTAGCCCCAGCTGACCATGCCTCCATGCTGGTTCTGCTCTGGCCTCACCTGCTCCAGCTCCCCAGGGCCTGTGGGGACACCAGGCAAGACCCGCCACCCTGAGTGCACCTTCAATGCTCCCATCATCCCAAAGAGGTTCCAATGCCACCAGCGTTGAGGCTGGCTGGCCTCTCCCCCTCTCCCCCTCTACTTACCCCTTTCATTGCCTGCACTGCAACAGGCTGATGGAGTCTGGGCATTGGCTGCAATTTATTCAGATCTGCTGCAGTTTTTGCCACATCTAATGTGCCTGCAGACATGCTTGATCTGACGGGGTTGGATCACAGAGAGGTGTGGTGAGCCCACAATTCAGCCATACTTTCTGTAGCCCAGGTTCAAGTGTGAGCTGACCTATTTGTCCCTCTCCCTGCTCAGAAATCCCAGGTGGGATTTTGCTCCTCTCAGCTACCTCAAGGGACAGGTGATGGCAGTCTGTACCACACACAGATGGTGCATTTCAATGCTTGAATGCTCCCAGCTCGGTCTGCATTGGCCAAAATCAATCTGCCCACCCTGGGGGTCCCGGTGCCAGGAGGTTACGAGGAGCCTCACATGAGTCAGTGCAGCCAGACAAAGCTGCAAGATTGACAGAGATGACCCAGTCCTACCAATGCATTAGCTGAAGCGTGATTGCAAAGTTTAGCGAACAAGATTGCCAAGGCCAACATTTTTGCTCATTCTGTCTGGAGACGTTGACTCAGTGGCCAGATCCCACAAGGATTTTTTTTCCCAGAGTTGGGATGAGATCCTGGATGACCTTAGGGTGATCTCTGAAGTGAGTCAGAGCAGGTTTGGTGAAGTCCAGACAACCATGCCCAGTTAGGCTGTTGCTTTCACTGTATACAGTCCCTGAGGTCTAGTCGGGCTTCTTATGAGAAATCAGGATAAGCATGGGAATCTAGGCTGGGAATGAACCAGTAAAGCCTTTGGAAAGCTCCCTGCCGCTTTCCCTGACTCATGACACCTAGCTCTGTCCAGTCCTCTGGTAAACACACAGAGGCAGAAACTCCAGGTGCGGGAGGGTGCCAGCAGACTTGCGTGGTCGGTTCCTTCTGCCACTCCCCAGGAATGGGGGAGTGCTTTGTCCCCTGGAAATAAGACAAGGACTTTTGGAGACCACCTGCCCAGCAGAGATTTTTGGTACCTGTTCTGCCTAGTCCCCAGACCCACGCCTGTCATGCATGATTAAGCAGCAGCACCTGGTTTGGTCGGTGGTTTATAGCTGAGTCAAACTGAGGCACACGTCCTGGGATTACCATGACTGTGAGCCGGTGTCAGGGCTGACGATGTGACGAGGATCTGCTGCGCCTGTGCCCCACAGGCAGAGACAGCCTGCAAAGTCCAGCTCCTTACATGCATGTCTTGGAGTTAGTGTCTGGCAGAGCCAGGCAGGATACTGAAACAGAAAGTGTTTTGTAACCAAATGACAGGGGAGATGATAAGCCGGACACACATTTGTATTTCAGGCACATTTTTGATGATGCTTTGACTCTAAAATGCTTCAGCTTTAGGATGAAAAATATCAAGCTATTAGTTTATAGAGCAGAACAGAGCTGCTTGGAGACTTTGGGGCTAGAGGGAGATGATGTGAAAGTTAGAGAATTCTTTTGTATGCATGGTTGGTTTTTTTTTTTTAAATATTTTCCCAATTCCCCTGTGGCTTTTCAACTTACAAATCTGTGCACTTGTGTGGCAGTTACATCGACCGGCTCTATCATGTCAATAATCCATGTCACACAGAGCTCATTGACTTTGGAGAACACAACAGCTCATCCCAGTCCCCAGCCTGCTTGGCATCCACTTTCGGGGATGTCTTCTAAATAAAAGCTGACTTGAGTACACAAGATGGGAGCAGCGGGGACTGCTGAAGTGTGGAAAGAAGGTTAATTGTCAGAGCAAGCTGAAGAACCAGGACAGGAATAGCAGCATTTGCTGTAGACTGAAATACTTTGTCAGAGCTCAGTGAGGAACACTGGGCAAATTAAGAAGTCAGCAAATGAGAAGCAAGAGGAACAACAGGGCTGATCTGGAGCCAGGACTTGGACAGCCACATCTGCTACTGGCTCAGGCTGACACAGGTAAAAATAGGACCATGGAAGTGATGGGCAGCATGTGGCAGAGAAAGCTCATCACAACTGCTGAAAAGCAGGAGTTGTTCTTCCCTTACCTGCTGGAACCCTGCCTGCATTTCAGCAGGTCTTGTCAGAAAGACAATCCAGGCAGCAATGCCCACCCGGGCTCTCCCAGGCTGCCAACAGGTTCCCTCAGCTGAAAGTGCTCATGGAGCCCAAATAATCCCAAAGTGAGCGATGAAAGAGCAGCTAAGCGCTGAACCAAAGGCTCCCCTTCCCGTTGCTACAGGGTTCAACGACTGGGAGGCCTCCACACGGCCATTGCTGAGCCTCTCAGCTGTGCCTACAGCAGAGCCCAATGTCCCAGCAGTGGGTGCAAACAGGCTGCTGGCCACACTGAGGCCAGGGTGGAAAAATGACACCTCCATCGCCTCTCTCACGTGCCCTTTCTCAGCACTGGGTGCAGCTGCTCTCCTGTATGAAGGTCCACGTCTGTGCACATGCACATCGCTGATCTGACCTGCTCCTGGGCATAGTGGGCTCTGCCTGGCCTGGGATGGACTATCCCAGGTGTACCACATGTGAAACAGAGCACATGGGCTGGCAGGGTCAGGGACTCACCCCTGCGCCCCCTTCCCCCCCCCCCCGCCCCCGGCAGGCAGCAAACCCCCATGCCCCAGAGCGAAGCGAAGCACACGGCTGTGGGTACCTGAGTGCGGCCCCTCCACCACCGCCATTAAGCAGGAGAGATTTCAAAGTGCTGCTCTGCTCTCCAAGGACCAAAGCACCTCCCTAATTGGTTGCACTCCCCCCAGAAATTAGCTGCTGAACCCACTAATGCTTTAACAAATTCTTCTCATGAAAGACTAGATGCCTCGGCGCTGGGGGCTAGCAGAGCAAAAAGGCAATTAGAGTAGCCCCAGCCCCTGCCCACCTGGCTGAGGACACAGCTTCTCAGGCTGCTCTTTGGAAGGGATTTGCCACTCGAGCTCTCTCCCTGCCTGACCTGCCATGGATTTGCCCCATGAATGTGGGCTGCAGACCCCCACCCAGAGACAGCTTTATGAGACTGGCTGTTTCCATTTGTCTGTCACGCTCTCAGCACACAAACAGCTCATGGATCTCCCCCTCACCCAAGCATATTCCCAGCTGAGACACTCCAGGGATCTTTCCTATTTGTGACACCTTCTGCTAGCAAACCAGTGATGTCAGCCACCAAAATCAATGTCACCTTGGAAATGCACAGCCTGAGTTCTCTTGCAGCTCCCCACCTGCCATCACCCATCCACACCAGAACAAGGTGTGACCGGTGAAGCACAGCTGCCTGCTTCTATCTGTTTCAGAGGAGGTTTAAATTGGATATTAAAAAACATTTCTTCACTGAAAAGGTTGTCAAGCTCAGAAACATGCTGCCCAGGGAAGTGGTGCAGTCACCAGCCCTGAAGGGATTTAAAAGATGTGTAGATGTGGCAATTAGGGACATGGTTTAGTGATGGGCTTGGCAGTGTTGGGTTAACGGTTGGACCTGATGATCTTAAGGGTCTTTTCCAACCCAAATGATTCTATGATTACCCTATGATCCGATCTCTCCTATGATATTTTCCTTTACCTGCCCCATCATTCTCCTGCATGTTTCAGTTCAGTTGGCCAAAGCACCATTTTGAGGGCTTATGCAACTCAGAAGCTGGAGAAATCCCAAGGATGTATTAGAATAGCCTGCCTGTCGTACCCTAACGAGACACGTGAGCCCTAAACTGTCTCCCCACACTGTAGTAGGTTTGCTCGTTGCATCACTGTTGTCACTTCAGCTGAGAAGTTCCTAGAGGGCAGAACAGGTCAGGCATTTAAGAGAAACACCAACACCCAAAGGGTGTGGAGGAGGGCTCCACGCGAGATCAAGCTGTATGGCAAAGCATTCGGTGTTTGTGAGAGCAAGCTGCAGAGGGCCAGGTATCAGTGGGAGTGGCAAGGATGCTTTCAGTCTTGGTAGGAATCAATGGCCGAGGCACACATACGAGCGTGCCGTGGAAAGCTAAACTCTTAAGCAGGAGGCATTGTAGCATCTTTGTGCTGGTGTTTGAAAGACGGAAGTTTCTCTAAATTGGTTTTGATTCTGGTTCAATAAGAGGATTAGAGCTGAGGAAGCTCATCTGGGCTGGCAATTCATTTGATGAGTTCAGGCAGCAATTCTGTTTGCAGATTATCAGGGAATAGGCTTTGATTTGGACAAATTTCTTCATTATTCTCAATTATTCAAAGAACATCTTGCTGCATCAGCACTTCTGCTGATGGGCAGTTTGCAAGTCGCGTGCTGTGATGGTGGCCTTTGTGCTATTGGCATTGTGGGGTCTCAGGTCACTCCATGGCATGGTCCCTGCACCACGATTTCTGCCTGAAACTTCAGCAGCAGCTAGAGGCAAATCAACAAGGTTTCATATTGGCTGCAGAGCTTTCCTTCAGGGTTTTCTCACACAGAGAAGGTGTGACCAGGTGGGCAACGTGTGACAAATGGCTGAGGAGCTGAGTGCCTGCAATTGCCTGAAATGACAAGCTACAATGGCTTTCTGAAGTGGGAATACCTGCTTTTACAAATATTTTCACACCTTGTGAAGGAGATTAGCTAGCAAGCTGGGAAAGCAGGGTAAGTCTACCTGGGAGGGATTTTTCCCCCCCAGCACCACTGGCTAGTCCAACAAAAGCTGCTAGCTACAGACTTAGCGTGCATGGATTAAAGGATTTTTAAGAAAACAGAAAATACGTGATGTGATTATTGCCATTCCCGAGCCACATTTCAGTAGTGTGACTCTGCATCACAACTGCCTCTGACATCTTCCGCTGCTACATGGACCCAAGGGCAGCCTTGGAGGCTGGCACCATAGCACACACCTCTGGCTCCCTCCTAGGCATCCATCTCCGCAGTGTACCAGGTCCCGGCATCATTTTCACTTTGCTTTGCAGAGATTTCACTAAGAAATACCCTGCAGCCAAGGGTCACTCACAGCGCCGGGGAGAGTGGCTCATGGGCACTAATTTTAACATGACCAGGTCAAGCTGCCTGCCCCGCGTGGGGCTCAGACCTGCCCCACTGGCCCCGCACACCTTTCCCGATGGTCAAAGCCTTCTTTTGAAGACCGTTATTTATAGTTTTTGACACAGACACAAGAACATTTGGAAATGCTTTTCAATGAAAGTAAACCCCAACATTTTCTTTTAATTTCTCTGTGCCAAATGAAAGCCAGCTCACTGCTCTATTTTTAGCTTCTCCATAACAAGCCGCATGAGCAGGCGAGAGGAACAGCATGTTGATGAGGGAGGTTATTGTACACTGAAGCTCCCATCATTCCTGCAAACAAGCCATGCTCGGAGAGATTTACCAGCAGCCCATGCCAGGGTCTCTCCACCTCTAGCAAAGGAGCAGTGTGATGCTCCAAACAGGCAGCAGTGAGCAGTGGGACTAAGAAAGCTGTTGGTTTCCTGATTGCTGTGAGCAAGAAGTTCAATTCTACCAAAGAGGCTGGGGCTGGACTGAGATCTGTTGGTTCCTCAGCATCATCATCATGTTGGGATGGAGTAGCCCAGCTGTGGCAGAGAGCCCACTGTACCAGGGGATTCATGGATGCATTTGGTCTCTCCACTGACTTGCTTTTGCCTTTGACTCCAGGTTTGAGCTTAGGTGTGCTGGGCAGAATTCCCATTATGAGAATGAAGAGGAGGCCCTGTTTGGGAAGCAAATGCTCCACAGACAGTTCTGGCCCAATGAATCATCCTTGAAGGAGATTATAAGACCTGAAACATGTCTAGGTGGCAAGGAAGGGCAGCCCTTCAAGCTCCCTGAAATATGCTACAAAAGAAGGAATAAGCTTGACCTAGATACATGAAATAACTTGGTCCCTGGGAAAGTACTGCAGCAAGAGTGAGAATTTCACATTCATTAAAAATACGACTCACTTGCTGTCCACAGATACAAACAGCCTGGAATTAGACATGCACAGGGATGAAACGGCATCAGCACAAGCTGAATCTCGATTATGAGGTGCCCTTAGTTGTGCACCGGGTCTGTAAGGCAGCCTCCAGGAACACTGCATGCTCCACCTGCCCTACTCCACGCCAGGGCACTCAGAGGTACCAAGAGCCGTCTGCCTTGACCCGTCCTCCAAGGTCTTTTCTCAGTGTAGTTGGGTCCATAGCTTGCTCTCCAATGGAGGCATTGCTTTCAGGAATTCCTCTTGTCCCCGACACGCACCAGCTCTAGCAGACTGTGGTGGTCAGATGGGATTGTGTCACACCAGCAGTCATGTCACAACACTGGCAAGGGTGTGTTAAATCTCACTGCCAGCCAGGAGCAATGGTAACGTGGGGAATCTCTTTTGGCAGTACCCGGTCACTGTGGCTGGTCTTGCCCTGCCTGCTGGGATGGATGCATCTGTGCCCTGCCACATGGGAGGGGGACACCTTACTCCGCTGTCAGTGGCTCACAGGGTGGTCTATGCTGTGTGGGAGGATGGAAGGCACTGGTGGTCGCTGCAGGACTCCTGGGGTTACCCGTTAGCATCCATCACCTACACACTGTTCCCAGCACAGGGTGAGGCTACGCCTGCTGCATTCACTGCTTTCGGGCCTGTCTTGTGTTTTCCCTTCAGTGTGTTGCAACAGTGTGTGCTGGAACAAGTCTGCTTGGGTATTTTCCTCGTGCCCTGGAGCAGGTAATGTGGACCAAGGAGCATGGAGGTCTCTGATCCTCATGCCGTGCACAGAACATGCCAGGACTGGCTGAGCCCACCTGGCAGGCGCTCGTTAGCACTGACAGTGCCTGCTTCCATACTCCAGGTTCTTATTAAAGCTTGGGCACTGCCTCACATCCCCACCCAGGAGTGTGGGAAATGTAATTGTTCTCCGGGCACTGAAGAGCAAGCACACCGGGCACTAAATGTGGGCAATCTGAGCCAGGGAAGGGGAGTGGGAACCCAGTCCAACATTCATTTGGGAAGTGCAAGGAATTTGTGAAAGTCTCCCCATCCCTACCCACAGCCCAAGGGCATGTTACAACAGTGCTGGCCCACGTTTCCTTCCACTGGCACAGTAGTCTGATACCAGCCACACAGGCTCATGGCTCATCTCATGGAAGCTCTGCTCTGAAGCAAGGCGGTCTGCAAAGCCTTCTCCCACAACACTCGTCCCCTCTGCCATCGCAAGATGCTCTGCAGGATGCTTCCTAACAGCTCTGCAGCCCAGCTTTCTAACATTGAGGTTTTCTGCCTGCTGTTCACCAGATGATCTCAAAGCCAGCGTGCACACTGCTGGCTCACCCAGCCATGGCTCTCTGGGGCTGCTTGTTCCCAGCCCTGCTTAGGAACCAGGAGGGAAGGTAACAGGACCTAGTCTGGCAGTCCGTGTCCTAGAGCCAGGATCAGGCAGAGGGGTAGTAAAAGCTTGTGAATATTTACAAGGAGGGAAAACTGCAGCCTGGGCTATCAGGGGCTGTTGCTCCAGGCCAGAGCTGGCTGAACCATATGGCCTGAACCCTTGCTGTCCCTGGGAACATCAGACACGGTCACTGCCATACTCCTGTTATTTCAGCTAGCAGCACAGGGAAGTGTGTCTGGCAGAGCTGTGCTGTGTCACAGGCAGCCTGGCCCCCATGGTCATCAGCATCTCCAGTAGTAACCTGGGTGACTCCCCAGCCAAAGGAGGACCTGCTGTCCGCCACCAGCCAGTGCATCCTAGGAAGGGGATCTGCTATCTGGGGGAGAGCAGGAGGCAGAGGCAGCAAGCAGCCCCACACTCACATGCCTCAGGAACCATCGCCCAGATGTCCCCTGAACTCTCTTCATCTCCATGAGGGGCTGGTCTTTGTCCTATTGCCAGAATGAGAGGGAAAGGGCTTGGGAAAGCAAGTTTTATTTGGGCTCAGTGCTCCTCAGTGCTGTGCACTGTTGGAAAGCGCTGGAGCATCGCAGGCGCAGGAAATCACCCCAGCCCGGTCCCTGCAGGATGGCTGAGGCGATGCCACTGCTGCAGCAGCGCTGTGTGCTGCCAGCAGCCTTGCTGAGCACTGCCGAACCTGCAGCCAGGGTACCCACAGCAGGGTGAGCTCAGGTGCCCACCCCTCAAGGGCACCATTACATTGATCTGATGTGAAAAGGTTGAGCATTCAGTGTGTTTGTTTTTTCCTGTTTGGCTTTGATGGCTCTGCTTTTCACCCTGTCCTCTCCTGGTCTTACGAGAACTTTATTAAGAACATACTTCTGGATGCTGGCTGTAGGTCACACTCGCACCACTGAGAGCAGAGAGCTAGCCCCGTGCATGCAATGTGAAGGACATCTCCAACCTGCATTGCAGTGCTGCTCAAGGGAAAAGCTTTGCTTGAGATATAAATGTTGTTTCCTCACTCGTGTAGAGGGGAGAAGCTCCTGAACCCTGTGCCTGGAAACTGTTTCCCAAAGGTGGCAGAGGAACCCAGTTTCCATTGTTCAGAGTGGGAATGTACCATCTCTTCCATGCTCCCTCTGCCCCTGCCCAGGTCATACAGCAACGGCTCAGCAATCTGTGGTCACCCTGAGCAGGATCAGGTCCCACGTACAGGTCCAATTCAGAGCCCACAAAAGGCAGTGAGAGTCTTCCCTCTGATGCCAAAGGGGCTTTAGCTCAGGGCTGTACCTGTCTGACTCTCCTCACCTGACTTCGTCCTGTCGCTGCCCTCCCTGTGCCCCTTCCCTCCAGCTAGCAGCCCCATGAGTTCCTGCACAACAAGGACACTGTTTAGTGACTTCAGTGACTTTGTGCACTGGGACCTCTCTCAAGCTCTTCCTCCTCTATCACATTTGTGACATGGCCTGTGGTCCCAGGCAGGGACCCTGCAGCTGCCAGATGCCTGCCTGCAACGTTAATCAGAGCAGGAATGGCAGGTGATCTGCAAGACAGACAAAGGGGTTTTATAGCCTGGTTAGCCAGTTTCAAGCAGAACTGTTGAAAGCCTTTTCTAAAGCTCAGCTTCCAACGATTATGATCTCCATATATTTAGATTTCCAGCACCTGGTGGATGAGGGAGCTGACAAGCTCTGTCTTGGATCCATCACTCATGTCATGCTAATGCTGTTCAGGATGGCAGCACTGCTCTCGGGGGGCTTTCTGCACTACCTGCCATGAGCAGAGCACAGTAGGGGAGCAGGGGCTCGCAGGGCTCCAGCCCAGGACACCAGAGCAGTGCTGAATGGGGATGGCTTTCCTCTGCAAGAACCTTCTGGGAAACATTTTTCTTTCCCAAAGCAGGGTGAAAAGTTTTGTAACCTCAGTATCACTGCCCAGGAAGAACTCAGCCTGGACAGCTTATCTATCTGACAAATTCCACATTGATTTGGAGCCATTTAAAACTTTGCATCAATTCCCCCCCTCCAAAATGAGTTGAAATCAAGTGTTTCCTGCAGAAGGGTTTGGTCTTTTTTCAAACTGGCACTTCTTCAGCAACAAGGAAAAGTGTTGAACCTCAGAGACCCAGGCCCACAGAGGCTGTGCAGGAAGACCGTAGGGGCTCATCTCGCAGGAGCTGTGCATACCTGGGTGATGGCAGGGAAGTGCTGGCAGGTGGAGGAGAATGGAGAAGGCTGGGTCCAGGGGAGCCAGCACAAGAGCAGGGAAGGGGCAGAGAAGAACATAGCCCCTTGCTTTCCAGGCCAGATGCTACGTGGGTAGCTCCTGTCCCAGGCTGTCTGCTTGTAGAGTGCAGGAAAATGATGGGGAACCCTAAGCAGAGGCAATAAAAGGGATGTAAAGTAAAACTAGTCAATGGTAAACACCCATCTGGTGGGGCAGGCTCACTGGTTTGTTGTACTTCTGTGTTCTCCAGCATGCTCAGCCTCCTCTGCCTCCCCTTCCCCACCCAGATGTCTCCCCCATCTCAGAGAGGATTTGCTCTGCAAGTCCTAGGTGAGCTGCTGTTTGAAGGGCTGGCACGAGATTGATAGAGGCTAGCTGGCTGCTTTGTACATCATCTGAATGAAGGAGACTCATTCTCAGGGGCTTCAATGTCCAGCACTGAAAAGAAGTGGTGAAGGGAGAGAGGAAATCCAGGTGTGCGTGGTGGAGGTGGTGGAACAGGGGCAAGCAGAGGGCTCTGCAGAAGCACCTCCCAGGCTCCAGCCAGCCCCTAAACAGAAGAAGGTCTGTCCTCTCCTGGGGAATCAGTTTGCAGGGAACAAAAAGAGCTGAAGGTCAAGGCTGGGGAACAGGTTGGGGCTGACAAACCTGGCAGAAGGCGATGCAGCCTGGTGCTGATAAGAGACCAGAGGATTTAGGTTTTCAGTCATCTCTCCAGGTTGCCACGTGGAGGCCAGCACCGGGGGAGGATGGTGGGAGCTGACCAACAGTGTTCACATCAGGAAGGGAGAGGTGAGCCCAGCTGCACACAGAGCATGTAGGAGAGCAATAAGTGGGGAGGCAGGGATTCAGGGTATGGTGCCCTGAAATGTAAGTGAATTTTGCAGAGCACTGGTTTCTGAGCATGGAAATGAGTGAGCAGCATCCCACACAGACACACGCCAGCCCTGTTCCTTGCTCAGGGCAGAGCCCACAGCTCTGCTGTGGGGTGAGGCCACCACCAAGCTTCTGCTTTTAGCACCAACTCCCCAAATAAGGAGCAGATGCTGGTGTCTCCCTTTCATTCTTGCCCAACTCTCTTCTTGAGAGCTCTGCTGCTGCTGGCTGAACTTGGTTCAGTGCAGCCTCTGGTCAGCTAGAGAGGCAAGCCCTGATCTTGGGTGGGGGTGTGTGTGTGATCCCTCAGGCATCAGCCTTGTGGTCCATTGGAGAGAGATGGGGCCAGGCTCCGAGTGTGTGGCAGCAGTGGGGACAGACCTCCCAGATGCCTCCCCCCCCCACTGCACACCTAAATAAGGCCTTTTCTGACAACAGCCCAACAAGGCAGAGCTGCTCCAAGACCCCAGCAAGGCTCCCTTTTCCAAAGCAAGGTCCCTCAGCAGCCCCAGATGAGGCAAGGTGATGAATCAGGTCCCAAGTCTACCTAAGAGCAGCAGGAGATGGAGCCAGATGCAGAGGTCAGGACACAGCTAACATGGGGTCCAAAGCCCATCCAGGAGGCAGGATGGAGACAAAGCTGTAGCCCACATCCAAGAGGCCCGTTCAGAAGGTAACATAGGTCCAAGGTCCACTTAGGAAACTGAGCCCCAGACAGACCTGACCACCGGTAAACCTACAGCAGCCAAGGACTGAATGCCCACAGGCAGAAGCTATCGCTGGTAGCTTCAGCCTGGCGTGGTGGCAGGCAGTAGTGCTCCACAGAGAGCAGCGACTGCCTCATCCACCTTGTATGGGCTGCTTCATTCAGCAGTCTGTGCTTCTTCTGTCCTGCACTGGACCACTGGAGAGGCTGCCCGCAGAGGGAAGTTGAGCTGGGACAAGAGGGACAATGACACCCGTCCTGCCTTGGGTACTGCCAGTGTGAGCCAGGCTCTGTCCTGACCAAAGCCACTGCAGGTCCTGGGGGACACTCCTGGGATACAAACCTAAGCAGTGTTGAGGGGAGGGGTGGGAAGAGGTCTTGCCTGTTGAAGAGACAATGATGTTCAAGGTACGGTTTTACTACCCAGGACAAGCTGAGGCTGCTGGCAAAGCTTCACCTTTGTTGCACAGTGTCAGGCTGGACCATGGCAAGCATAAACTCTGCGTGACCGCGCTGGAGCCATTTGCTTTGGGGTTTGATTCATGGCTGCTGGCTGCCGTGGCAAGTGGCTTAATGACATTCCTTCCAGGAGGCTCTCCATCCAGCCGACAGCAAATACTTCCCTGCATGAAGCGCGGCATGACAGCCACTCACTCTTTCCCTCCTGCCCTGGGAGGAAGAGTCCTGCGAACAGTGCAGATGGTTTGGTCCCAGGAACCCTCAACGGGATTTCCCCTGCTGAGAGGAGAAATGCTCAAAAAAAAAAAAAGCACCACGGTGCTCTGAGACTGTTGTTGGAATAGGACAAAGCTGCCTGAGGGCTGGGAGTGGGTCTGTGCTGGGCTGGTACCCCGTCTCTGCCAGGGTAGCACCAGAAGGCATGATGGCAGCTCAAGAGAAGTGGGAAAAGCCTCTTTAAGGCTCCCCGCGCCGCCCCGATTCCATGCTAGTCCTGTGGATGCAGCACATTTGAAGGCCTCCTGCCTTGCTAGCATGCTGCCTGGACTGCTCAGGACCCCTGGACACATCCTGCACAGACCAAGTGCCTGACTGTGCCACTGAGCTCAGCAGCCAACTCTAGACATCCAGGGGGTACCTGTCTCCATGTGCCCTTCACGGCTGTGGCAGCAGGGCCAGGGCTATGGGAGCATCACCTCCTTTTGCCTCTCACAGCAGGGCTTCATCCCACACTCGAAGCAGAGCATCCCAAGTAAGCACATATCCCTGAACTGAGTGCAGGGAGCAAACACATCACTGTCAAGTCACCAAATGAGAACTAACGAAAATTTATGTCTGATTCAGCTAATCCTAACACCAAGGGGCTTTTTGCAAATGGTGGTGCCAGTCGCTGCAAATCCCAAAAGCCCTGTTCACTCCCATACCTGGTATGATTCTAAGCATTAATAAATAGACTGTACAGTACAAAGAGCTCTGTGCAGAGCCTCCTGAAGGTGCATGTGAGCGTGCATGTGAGCAGCATGGTAGGCATACCTAGCAAACCTGCCAGGCAACATTGTGACAAATCATGGTTCCATTGAATGCTCAGCACCTCACCAGCGCTCTGTGTGTTTGCTTGCAGCAGACACTGCAAATTTCTTGCGAATTTTTGCAAGACCTGAGTTGGGAATGCAACAGCCCCATGTAACTGGGCTGCAGGTTGAGACAGCCTTGCCAGCGGTGCAGAGCACAAACCTTTCTTATCTAATGAAAAGGTATTTGGGGGAAAAAATTGTCCCCACGGGCAATATTCTGGGACCACATGTCTGAAAGAGAAGTAAACAAGGGCTGAAGTTAATGTGTGCAAGGTATCATTTGGGAATAAGAGCAAAAAGAGCACAAGCTAACACAAGTCGTGATGGAAAAATATCCCCAGCCATTAACAGGGGGCTGGAAAAATGCTGCTCCCTCACACTTTCATCCCCATGGATGAGGAGTTTTACAAGGTACATAAACATTATTATCATTGTTTTACAGCAGGGGAATTGAAGTTTTTGGCAGAGATATGATTTGCTAAAAATCACCAACTAGCACCCAAACCTCCTGCTGCCAGATAAACGAGTTGTCTGCGGTGTGTACCGTGTCCTGACCAGTCCCAGTGGCCTCAGTCTTGTTTGCTGGGGTGCCCCGTGCACCTTCGAGCTGGATCAGTATGTCCAGCTCCAACACGCTTTAGCCAGCGGCGAGGGCCAGCCTTGCAGCTGAGGCACATGTGTGGGGGATGTAGCATGCCTGAATCCTGGTCCCACTTCTGCTCCAGGCTCCCCATGCTCCCCTCTTCTTCTGTGACATACCAGACCAAGTCACTCTGCTCACTTTGCATAGGATTTTGCATATGATGAAAAATACAGGGAATACGTTCTGCTTTCCTGCACTTGCAGCCAGAGGGACTGAAACACTCAGGACACGAACCTCATGTGACAGTTTCTTCAGGCCCTCATCGACTCCAGAGCCCCTGTTGTCTGCTGTAATGTTGAAGGTAAAGAGACCCAGGGTTTGTCTGATGCCAGCTCACCTGTCTGCTCCAGGGACACAGTCTTCTCTGGGAAGGAAAGCCTGTATCTTTACATACATAGCCCGGCGTATGGTACTCACAACAGAGGGAGCTGGGGGAAAGCGGTGCAGTTATCCCCAATAACCCTCCAAGGGACCACTCTTACTTAAGAATAGACACATTATTTAAACCTTTTCTGCAGAGATAAATGTTAAGCAGAACAGGCCTTTCTTCAGCAGAAAAGTCACGGAGCAGGGGATATAACCGTAATAACACCTTCCATGTTGCTCTCCTTTTCCAAACTGTGAGTATTCAGAGTGCTGGAGGACCCTTCCTCCCTCCCTCCCTCCCTCCCTCCCCTCCCAGCATCGCACTGCTCACCCCAAACCTGCCCTCTGCAGCTGGCTGGTGTTGCAGCCACCTCCTGGCCTGCCCAGCAGCAACTCATCACAGTACCTGCCACCATGGGTGCTTCTCCTGAGACCACGTAGGCCTTCAGAAATAGGGCTCCAGCAGCACACTGGCATTTCTGAGAGCTTTAACTGAGCCCTGGGAGGGAGGGAAGATACAGCACAGCTTTACAATGTCATGCCCAGTGCCAAGAAAACCAAGAATTATGATTGTTTAATCTTTCCCATGCTGCAAACCTGAAAGAGTTTGAATGAGGGCAAGGAATAATAGTCATTTAATTACAGAAAGGCCAGTTAACCTGAGGCACATACACAGCATGAAGGAAAGGCAGTTTGTGAAGGAAAAGCATGGAGGCAGCAACTAAATTAGCAGGGGTCAAATCAGTTCCCAAGCTCCGGGGTTTTTTGCTGACTGGAGGTCAGGCAGCAATTTCTTCCAGAAAAAGGGAACTGGAAAGCAGTTGACAGTGGCAACTCTGTGTCCATCCCTTCATGGTCACCTAGGAGCCTACTGCCCACCGGCCTGGGACAACATGGCTGTGGGAGAATTCAATGGGAGTCGGGAGCCTCAGATTGTCTATTTTAGAAATCAAAATCAGTGTGGACAAAACCTGCTTGACCGGGCTTCTGGGGGGCTGTATCTCCCCCATCTTTCAGATCCACCAGGACAGCCAGTGCCTGTCCCATTGCTGCAGAGGCTCAGTCGCTCCTGCAGCCCGCGCGGCACTCCTGCCTGCGGTGCCCAGGCAAGGCTGTGATGTGTCCCTTCAGAGCCAGGGAACTGGGCTTTGCCCCACAGTTTCAAACTTCACAGTAGAAACAAAAACTTCCTGCCTTTGAGTTGCTGCTCCTCAGCTGATCCCAAGCCACGGACCACAAATCCCACAGACCCCAGACCCAAAAGTGGCCTGAGGCTGCTGGCCCAGGAGGATAACAGCATCCTGGATGTTTTTCCCACAGTTTGGTCAGCAGCTGCCTCATAGAGAAGAACTGGGTGTTCCCTGGAGAGATGAGGCCAAACGGACCCCACGGCCAGCTGGCCCTGGGGCCGGCACAGGGACAGATCTGTGGGGTTTGCAGGGAGGGTGGTGGTACACAGCCTTTGCACGCTCTCTTTCAAGCCTGGAGGAGCAGGGGTGGCTTTGAGGATTGTTAGCGGTCTGTGCATCACAGGGATTTAGCAAGGTTTTACTCCCAGTATTGCATCTCTTTTTTCTTAAAACCCAGTCTGGGCAGAAAGCATGAAAAGCACTTGGCATTTCTCTGCATGCACCTCATCTCCCAGGATTAGTGCTAGCTGGGCTGTTATGAGGACATGGACCGTGTGCCACAGCTGCAGACAAAAAGCTCCTCAAATTAACTTTTCAAACTGAAAATCCTGCAATGTGCAGAGCCAGAGCAGTGATGGTAATTTCTTTAAGGATGCGTACCGGGCTTGGATGGGGCAAACTCCCCTGAGTCCATGGTACAAAGGATTTCTGAGAGTGTTTCACTTCGGGCATTCCTCAGTAATGAATTCACCTGCCATGCACAGCCCCAGGACACCAACTTTCCCTGATCTGGATCTGTTTTTAATTAGTCTCTGCAATAACTCTTCTCCTAATTAGAAAACCATAAATATGATTCTAAAAAAAAAAAAAAAAAAAAAGGTTAGGCTCTATGTGTAATGCAGGGAGGAATTTGTACAGACAGATAAGCTTTAAAGCTGGGGAGTGAGAAGTGGTTCTGTGCAGGAATTTCGACCCAGGAAGGTTTCAGATCTTTCTAAAGGAGAAGAGAGGAAAATAGACAGGGAAAGAATAAATGACACGTGTCTTTTAAAGCCGCTAATGGAAGATTCCCCGAGGCGACCAATCAAGCTGGCAACCCTCCTGTTTCACTTCTTGACAGGTTCCTATCTGCGACTGAGTTGTCAGCCCAGACATCTCTGTGCTTGGGCACTGGAGGGCTGACAGACGGCGGCAGGAGGGGACAGCAGGACACAGCCAGGACTCCACCGAGACCCAGGCTCAGAGACCATGCATACCTCCTAGCCCTCCCACCCTCTCCTCTTCCCAGCTGTTTGCTGAGACTGGTAAATGTTTTCTTTTTTGAATGGCATTAACTCTAACTTACAAAATTGTTTGTGGTTACTGACGGATTCAGCCAGGCTGAGATTTGCTTACTACGTAAAGCAGCCAATGCAGGCCAAAGGCACCATGATCCTCTTTTCAGTGTGCAATGTTTAAGCTGGTGGGGTCTTTGCCATCCTGGCGTGCATGAATTAGCACGAAGGCATCAGCCACATCCCTGCTCCTGTCTTCCCCTTCCCGTGGCCTTTCAGGCACGACCAGCATGGCGGGTGCACGATGAGCACCAACAGCTCTCCGAATTGCGAGAGGGCTTATTTTACGTCCCTTTCATGTTCCTTTGGAGGACTGCATTGGCCTAAAAATGTGTTTTGGTCAAAAGGCAACTGAAAACCTTTCTGCAAGACTTGCAGAAAATCAGGCGAGAGCCTTTTGCATCTGGGGACGTTGGCGTGGGGACAGACCCACCGGTCTCACCGTGCATCCATGAGTCCCAGCAGAACAGCGTACGGCACGCTAAAAACAGGCGTGCAGGTCCGAAAGCACTCGCTGCGCACCTGAGAAAATTCATTAGCACTCGTGGGTTACTGCTTAATAGCCTGCATGATCGCATTGCCCTCTAGTGTCTGCTCCTACGGCAGGAGGTTGGCACGGCTTCCAGCGCTCTGCTCCGGGACCGTTTGTTTAGGCGCTGGAAGTAAGGAGCTAAAGCTTGTGATTGCTCATTTTGGGCACTGCTAACCGGGCCCAGGCAGCTGGGGAAGATGTGCATGCGTGTGGATGCTGTCGTCTGTGGCCTGTTGGTTCACATCTAAAACCAGAAGTCTGGTTGTTAAGCCGAAAGCAAAATGCCCCAGCCCTGGGAAACACGTCCAGAAGTGTTTCCCCCTCCAAGGCAGCACTCACTGGGAGATGGGGATGCTCAGTAAAGAATGGAAGATGCATCAAAAAACAAAAAAAACCCCACATGTGGTTGAAGTTTCTTTGCTGCACCAAGCCTGCCCTGTCCCCTTGTGACACCAGGCACCCCCACGCCGGCTGGCTGGTGGTCCTTCCCTGAGGAAAGGCGCAGACCCCCTTTGCCTCACTAGGCACAGAGGTGGCCCCCAGCTGGGAGCAGCCCCATGGCTGAGGCTCTCTTAAGGGAGAGGATCTCCCTGTGAGCCTTTCCGTGCTCTGCCACGGAGGAGCACCAGGGGATGCCCATGGCTGCAGGTAATGCTTCCAGCAGGCACCGGCACGCCAGGCTGCAAGCGCCCTGCTGCCCGTGGCTGCCGGAGAGGGAGATGCCTGCAGTCTGCCAGGAACCCAAGGGCTGCACATAATTGGCATGGAAAGAGCAGATGATTATTAATGACTGTGGCTCATATTTCACCCTAGAGGAGCCCAAAGCCTCTTATGGGTGGGGTGTTTAAGCGCCTTTGGTGTCGGTGTAGCTTTGCTCACTTTTAAGTTGGTAATAAAACTCCCACAGATGGTGCTGGGACAAGACCTGGGCCAGCTGCGCTGCTCTGGGCGTACAGGCTCCTCTTCCACTCAGGGAGATGCACAGGGCTTTTGTAGCTGTTGGGAGGCAGGAGGACCTGGCCTCCAGGCAGCATCCATGTCTCTCAGCAGAAGAGAGCCAAGATAAGTGTCTGGCTACCTGGTCAGGTGCTGTGGGGGAGGGATGCCACTTTCCATGCATTTCGGGGCACGAGTAATTACAATGAGCTCTTAGCATCAGTTCTTCTTCGTGTTTTTCAAAAGTCCCCAACAAAAGTATCCTGCGCAGAGTCAGTTCATTAGTGATAGATTCACAGGTACGATGTCATCGCAAGAGTGAGGAAGCAGTGGCAACGTTCCCAGTTATCCAGCAGGCAGAGGACCTGCCTTCAAGCACTTCATCCAGGAGCTATGGGAAGTGATCTCTTCTGGTCTGCGTTTTCGCGTGGCTAAGCTGATTGCTCTGAGCTGGTGAGCACACAGGTTCCTGTTGCCTGCAGCTGGTCTTGCAGCATCACTCCCAGTTCCTGCCTGTGCTGGGTCTCCTCGGGGGGTTTCATAGCTGCCCTCCAGGATTTCGAGACATTGAGGATTTTGGCCAAACGATTTTAACTGCTCAAGGCAAGCCATCCAAAATGGACCACAGCCCCTTGCTGGGCACCTACACGAGAGGAAACTGTGACACACCAGAGCAATTGATGTGGTGGTGCACGCTGCCTTCTGGAAAAGTGGCTATACAGCACCCTCTGCCTGGAGGGGAGAAGGAGGATACTGCTGTGGAGAGCAGGGTGATGAGCCCTGACAGAGACACAGACAGTGAAGTCAGCTCCTACATGGGACACATGGATCACTCTTAATTTCCTTGTATCATTTGCAGCAGTTAATGTACAGCTCAGTAGGCCACATCCAACATCCTGCTCAGCTGGAGGCAAAGCAGAACCACGGTTGTTTGTGGTGTGGGGCTGCTTGGGGGCTCTCTGAACCCCACATCTCCCCCTCACACAAGCAAAGCAGTGTTGAAAGGGGAGGTGATGCACAGGGCTCACCACCACGGGACCTGACTGTGCTGGGGATAAGAGGTGCCTGGGGTGGCTGTGGCCAGCCAGGAGGATGGTTTCCAGAGAGTGAAACTCCATGTGGGCTGCAGGTTGAGGCCAGTTTCTGGGTCTGGGATGTGCTGGAGCTCAGCCTAACTTGCCACAGACAGAACCAGACCAGCCA
Source organism: Falco punctatus (assembly GCF_963210335.1). NCBI lineage: Eukaryota > Metazoa > Chordata > Aves > Falconiformes > Falconidae > Falco > Falco punctatus. Next base: position 23,861,297 of record NC_137595.1, on the reverse strand, counting down.
CACAGCCCCCATCAGCTCTCCACTTCATCCACCTCAAACATCTCTTGATCTGGGATACGTGGGATGTCCAACTCCCCCACTGGGTGCAGAAACAAAAAGATAAAGCAGTACTTCAAAGCCAGCCTGCAATCCCCTTTGATTCTGCAGGTAGATGGTGTGACATAGACCCTCTTCTCTGGTGTGGCAAAGACCGGGCAGTGAAGCCCAGCTGGCACAGCCAAAGCCATGCAGACGGAATTCCAGGAAGCCATCAGCTTCCTCCCTGGCACGCAGAGCAGATGGCATTGCCCACCCCCACGATAAGGACAGGGGGTCCCCTATAGCTCTAACGTGCATTGTCCTGCCTAGGGCTGCCTGGGCTTTCTGCCTCCGTTGGAACCCTCAGCAGGCCATCAGCAAACCAATGCATGGGGTCAGGAAGCGGCAGCAAGGCTCCGGCTGCCAGCTGAGGCCAGGGAACAGGCAGGCTGAGGTTTAATTGCCATACGCATGTGATCTAAAAGCCCTGCTAGTTCTCAGGGCCTCGGTTTGCCCTGTCTGAGCAAGAGAGCCTGCTCCTGCTATGCCTTTGCTGCGTGGTGCCTCACTGCAGCCAAACATGCTCTTTCTGGCAATCATGGTGTCAAAACACAGCCATAAAGGCAACCATTCTTCTTGCAACTGTTGCCAAAAGGATCTGCTCCCTCTGTCCTGGACAGTACCAGCACCATGGCATCCTTATCCCCCTAAAGCCGAGAAGCATCGCCTGCATGCCCCGATGGCACAATCCCTGCCAGCATCTCCCCAGCCTCGGGGCCGGGAGCTCTCAGCCATAGGGCTGGTCTCAGAGACGGGAAACAGAAACACGGATGTTTTGCCACAGGGTCAGCTGTGACTTCACAGGAGAAAAGCTTTTGCTAAGTGCTTTTGCACTGCCACTTACATGCTGGATCTGGCCACTAAAAAGCAAAATGCCCTGGAAAAGACACCAGCTGGAGACAGGAGAATTGTCACATTGATGCACAGAGACTCCATCACATAGCACACCTGGAAAACACAGAACAAAGTCCTTGCACCTGCATTGCTATAGCTGGCACCGGGCACAACATGAGCACAATTATCTATAAAGGCTTATCCACATTTAAGCCCAAATTCATGTTGTCTGCCTCTGCTTTGCCGACAATACACTGTCAAGAACACAGCAGAGTTTAAGGATGCATTGCAGACTTTCACAGAAAAACACACTTTAAAATCCAAATTGTGAGCCTTGTATTCATCTGACCTACTCACCACCACATGATCCATGCAGTTAATCATCTGGATACTGAATAATTATAGCCTAGTGCTAATAAATAAGCAAAAAACTCATAATTATCTGCAGAAGTTATTTGATGAATGATTTTCAAAAACCCACCATGAATCTAGCTAAATTTGGAAGGACTCAAAGCTGTCCGCAGCCAGGGGAATGACTCAGTGGGAAAGACGAGCTCTGGCCCTTTCATGACTCCACAGCAGCATAGGGTTATTGCCTACTTCCACGCTGTGGATATTTTTTTTTTTTTGCACCCCATTAGGCCTCCATAAAGTTTCAGTTGCTGCTTGCTGCAGAGCAGTGCCCACCACTGCATCCTGGGTGAGAACACTGACAGCGGATCTGGGACATCCAGAGGAAACCTTGCTTTCTATTGTAGGGAGAGAAAAAAAGTTTTTAAAAAAATAGGTTCTGGGGTATGTTTCTGCTCCTTTTTAGATTCCCAGATTGACTGGGCATCGTTTAGGCTTTGGACAAGACAAGTCTTTGGGGCTGACTTGTCGAGGGTGAATTTGGGGCCCCAATTTAGACACCTGTGCAGCGATGTGCAGTGGTGCTGCTCGCTTAGGTGGTTGCCCAAGACCTGGAAACCCCAGTGCCAGCCCTTCTGGTGTGGCTGAGAGCGCTGTCTCCATGACTTTTACCTTTAATGTGTGCAAGAAAGAGAGCCTCTGCTCCAAACGCAGGGAAAGCAAGAGCCTGCGAAGATGAAGCCCATGGATGGGCTGGCCTTGGATGGTCTTGCATGCTGCCTGAATCACCCGCAGCGATGCAATCCAGTTGGAGCAGGCTCAGCGTGTGCAGCTGCCTAATTACGTGGTAAAGGGCTGGCACAGCACCGCGCCGCTGCACTGCACCTCTGCCCTCCAGCCAGGAGCAGCAAGGGCCCCAGCCGGTTCCCAGCCCCAGCTCCTGACACGGGGCAAGGCCAAGAAAGCTGCCTCTGCCCCAAGAAAGGGCTTGACATTGCCTGATCCCACCCCGAGGTAGCAGGAGCACAGGGCAGAAACCAAACAGGGGCTGGTGTCAGGGCAGGGAGTAGCCAGGGCTGTGTGTGCCCATGCACGTCCCTGCTGCAGCCCTGCTGCCGTACACCAGGGCGGCTGTGGTGCAAATCCCAGCAGCGACCTGGAGGGAGGTCATGGAAGGCAACTTCAGCCGGTCCTTCTCTGCTTCCTGCAACAGGTACACACCTTGCAAAAGCCCGTTGTGCAGGAAGGGGCTTGAGGGTTCCTCTACCCCATCCCTGGTGTCCTCAGCATGGGACTGGGGTCCCTGTTTGGACACGGCTCCTCCAGCACTGGCCCCTGTCCTTCGTCCCACCACAGTCCCACACGTGCCAGGGGATGAAAGCTGAGGATGAAGCACACATGCTCCTCAGCTCACCTCCGGCTCCTTTCATCTCAGTGCCACTCTGTCCACACTCCTAGCTGGTGGTCTGTGCTTAGGCTCAGCACATGCTTAATCCTTCAGGACCTCTCTGGATTGTGCTGCTGCTCCTAACAGGATGGGCAAGACTTGGGGGCATGTGGCAAAGTTCTGCAAAGGCTACACACAGCCCCAGAACTCCCCCGCCCACTGCAGCCCACCAGGCAGCACCCTGAGGACCCAGGCAGGTCCCAACCCCGTGCCTCCCTGCAAAATGCCCGGGGAAGATGCTGAGCTGTGGCCACTGCCTGGCTCACTGAGCACTGACTGCCTCCTGATAGCAAGGTCCTGCTGGAGGAAACAGCATCCCACAGTGTGAGCAAGCTCTCCCTTCCTCCTGAGGTAGTGGAAATATATTTTTTCAAGCCTGTAAACTTTTGTGGGTGGATATAAAGTTAAAAAAAAAAACACGCAAGCTACTGCATCATCTGCAAAGGCTACATCCAGGTACTTCTGTGGCAGCTGCCTGCTGCAGGAAGCTGTTATGCAGTGCAATTAGGGAGCATTCTTCCCAATAAGAAAATAAAGATATTTCCCCCCCCCCCCCCTCAATCTGTGCTCCCCAAATGGTAACTCTTGGCTGGCTGATAGGTGTTTAGAAGTGCTCTTTCATTGATGAAGTGAAAAAAATATCTGAACCAGAAGGGTTCTCTAAACGTCCTTGTAGGCTGTGATTTGTGATTGTTTATTCTCAGCAGCAAAGCAGAATCCATTAAAATGGATGTGCCTGTTCAGGAGTACATTTCCCTTCTCCCTGTGAGGTACAATTACAATAATAAGCTGCACGAGAGTGAGATCAACTTTTCAAACAGCAGGTCTTGTGAGCAGCCAAAGCACCTCCGCAAGGGCCGGGACAGGACCGGCACGAGATTACACTCATGGAAACACTCCTTCACCAAAGGGGCACCGCCAGCTTCCTTCCTCGAGCACCCTGCGGTCAGCAGGGCTCGCGTCCAGGCAGGCAGTATCACCGTGGTGCCCAGCTACCTCCCTGCCACGCACGCTCAGCAATGCCATGCCACACCATGCCTGGAAGAGTTAAAGGCTGCCAGTGCTCCCCTTGCTCCTCTGCCAGCGGTACTGTCTCTGCCTGCCAATACTTGGCTGCCTGAATTTTTGGGTCATTTTTCTCTTTAAAAACTTATATCTGCATTCTCTTTGCATTCATTTGTGAGCTGCTGGGAAGTCTAGAAACTTGCCTGACTTTGTAAGCAGAAGATGAGGTACAAAAATACTCCTACGGCTCCAGGAACTGGAGCTTTAAAAATAAATAAAAAAAAATGTACGTGAGACAGCCCCCTGCTCTGCAGGAATTTGGCACTGGCTGGAGACCGAGATCCTTGGATAGCTGCACACTGGTTTAGTCTAGCAGGAGCCTCTCAGGAAAACAAGAAGATAAACCACCTCAATAGCAATACTTCAGAGCTCTCTGGGGTAAAGTTTCTACCTTTTATCTCCGTCCAAGTTAAAAATATTTTTGTTTTGCTATGTCAGCTGAATGGACCATCAACTCTTCCCAGGGCCTGAGGGCAGCCAGGATGACCTGGGTGCTCCATTATGCAGACCAGCTCCAATTTGGGTCCCATTTAACTGGGAAAGGAGAGCTATCTGGCCAGCTTTCAGATCTCTGATGATGGAGATTCCACCACATCCCTCAGTAAATTGTTGGAATAGCTAATCACCCTCATAATGAGCTGTGTGCGTCGTATTTCTCATCTGAATTTCTGGGTGAAACTTCCAGCTCTGATCTCTTGTTAAACCTGTATTAGATGAAAGAATCTTTTCCCATCCAGTGTCAGCTCCCCACACAGGTTTTCAAGGGCTGGACTGAAATCACCCATAACCTTTGCTTCGGTGAGCAACTGAGATTTTGGAGTCTCATGACTGCTTTTAAGCCTCTCTGTGTAGTTTCAGCTCTTCTCTGGGGTGCTTCTTTACTTTCGTAGGTTCCCTTTGGGGGCCAGGCAGCAGCAGCAAGGTCCACCACCAGAACACCAGCACCAGAGCTGGTCTCAGCGCTGCCTCCCAATTCCTCTCGCCATGCCCTGCGTGGCAGTAGCCCCTTTGGCTTGGCATGATGCAAGGGCTCAGATTCAGCACGTCAATACCAAACTCAGCTGTGGTATTAAAGTGTCCTCTGAGGTTTCTGTAAAAGTGTGTGCAAAAGCATATTCCTAAAATTTCTGTGGAACGAGCATTTCTTACGGCATATGATCCAGAGGAGGGTGCAAACAGTCTTACAGTGTCATAACAACTCAGAAGGGATTTAATGAGCATAGGTGTCCTGCATGATCTCTGCTCCTCCTGGTATACTACTCCTCCTCCATAGCCCCCATGTCTGGTCCTGACAGCCCAGCTGCAAAAGTCAAGGGAGAAACTGCAAGTATGGGAGTTGCACAGAGACTGGCAGTTGGGTGAAAAGCCAAAACTCAGTAATAAAGTGTGAATTATAAAAGCTATCTAGCTACAAGATAAATGCTATGAGAACAGATATGGAACAAAGGCAAGGGAAGGGAAACAAGATCCATCTTCATCAAGAGGAGAGACTCTGACAGAGAGCCTCATGAGGTTTGCTGAGTGGGTCCCTCTCCATTCTGGCATCGAGCTGGGACATAAGGGGTTTCCTCATCACCAGACTGATGCCCAGCATTACTTGAGAAGATGCTTGTCCCTAGAAGACAGATGCCAAGGAACCTAGAAGGAAACTTGGACCTGGGCTGGCTTTAAACCACCTCTCAGCACTGTGCTGACTGTGCACCTCACCAGCCTTGAAGTAATGCTTAAAAAGAAAGGTGGGCAAAAACCATTTTATAAGCGCAGTGGTTGTCATTAATTATTTCACTTCTCCTTATCAGCTTACTCATTATCTTATATCACCTGATTTACCTTTAAAGATGACCCTTCTAGAGTGTCCTGGCAAAGCCTTGTCCCCATCATCTGAAAAGTCTCTGTTATTGTGAGAAGTCTGGAAAAGCAGCCACCAATTAGCTAAAACTTGCTATTTAGATATGAACTTCTGAAAAGACTCACTCCAGGCAGGGCAGAGCAGTGGATGGCTGCACACTGTCACACTGGCCTTGGTGCTTGCTACAGCATCCACTGAAGGAGAGGGACTAGATCAACTATGTATGTGCATACCTGTGCGTAGCTTTGTATCCCTCCTCCTCCTCCTCCAGACTTTAATATCCCATTAAGATTGAGCATTAATTTAAGAAGTCAGCATGTAGCTGCTCCATTCACTGAGAAGCAGGTAGTGCGAAGGGAGGAGCAGCAGGCAGTGCTCCCGGTTGGACCTGCTGGGTAAGGGTGCGTGCTAGACAGGGCATTCTTGTCCTAATGCCGGGGGGGAGTCACGCAGCTTGCTGGGCAGAGGGTCAGGAAGAGGCTGGAGCTTGGGAAGGCTTTGTCATACCTCAGATGAGGATGTGGAAGCTGACACCCTGTAATAAGGTGGAAGCAATAGGCACTGGGAGGGTCTCCCCCTTCCAGGCTCTGTCAACTCTGACCAGGTTCTCGCTTCCCCACCCATGACCTGGTTTGATGCATCCCCAAGTGCAAGGGGAGCACACAGAGAGTGGTACGGAGCAAGGGGCGAGGAGTTCGTTGCAGGATGGTTGCACTGCTGCGTCAGTACCACGTCGCTTTGGTACTGCAAGTGTTTGCAGACAAGTCCTCCAGCACCATTTAGTAAAGCTGCACATATTAACTCTCTGGTTAAAGCATTCCCTCTGGAGCAACACCCACATCTCCTGTGTTCTTGCTTTGCTCTTTCTTCACTCCTTCCCAGGCTCATTATCTTCCCTGTTACGGCTTTGTGCAGGCACAGTCACCCCACGGCCATCAGCAAAGGGACCATCACCTCCCCACACTCTCACCCACTGTTGGGTGAGCACAGCCACAGCTCCATCCATCATTTTCCTTGTCACCTTTTACTGCAGACTTCACTATTGTGCTTCTCTTCCTTTCAGCATCACTGCCTCTCCCATTTGCCTCTTGCTGAATAGCAGCATATCACATTATTTCCGAGATGAGCTTTTCTTGCTCTGATTTGCATTTTGTTATTTTCTGCCATGCATCTGCCCAAATCTCATCCGACTAGCTTACCACAGTGGGATCAGAGTACCACTTTTGCTCTGTCTGGGCTCTTGAAGAGTGGTTGGCTTGGCTCCCTTCTGCAGAAGGACCAGCCTCCCATTTCAAGTACGTGTCCAGCTTTCTTCCAGGTTTCAGCCACAGGAGACACACACCATGTCTTTTCCTAAGACCTGCTGCCTCCTGGGGAGGCCTGCCTTTTCACAGTACCTTCCCACTCCCCCAGATAGACATCTGAGTGTCACCCACCACAGACTCTGCTCATCCCCAGACAGGCACCTCAGCAGAGACTCTGCGTGCCTCCTACAACCTCAGCCCATGGTGGTCCCCCACAGCCACTTCTGAGTCCATGCTCCTTTCATAACAGCCTCTAATTTCACATCCTAGTTTAGTAAGTGACCTCAACATGCCTTTTGGCCCCTCCTCTATCTCATTAACAGCGATGGTGCTGTTTAGGGACACGGCTTGCTTTCTGCTGGTGGGCAGCAGGCTCAGGATGGCTGTGTGTGCCCCACACGCAGACACAGGCAGTTGCTCAGCTGAAACAGATTTTTCCCTGGCAGACCTCAGCCCCAGCCTTGTTTTCCTTTTGTACCTGCACCCGGGCTTGCATTGTGTCTGAGGGGGGCTTTCTCATATGCAGCTTTGGATGTCTGTCAGAGGGAAGAAAAACCTCAGTAAAAATCCTTGGGAATCTCAGAGCCCTGGAAAGCAGCTCCAACAATGTGAAACCAAGATCGTGGCGGGAAATGTTTTGATAGTGTGGACCTGCTCCTCATAGTACAGCCCTCCACCAAGCGTAGCATCATGTTCTGCAGTGTTTGACCTCAGGAGTAATTCTTATATTTTCTTCTTGCTTTATTTCCTACTGAATTCATTGAATCAATCGAATTGAATCAAAACAGTCTCCTTGGGTGCAAGGCTGGAAGGGCTGGGGCACCTGTCCTGTCTGGGTGGCTGGTATGGGTTCAGCTCAGGCTGCCAACACTGGCAGTGCATGTGGGCCAGATCAGCAAGGTTCAAAGCCGGTGGAAGACTCTCAGCCTCTTCGTGCACTGGAAGAGGTTTACTAAGGACTAGCGTGGAGGGTTAGTAACTTAAACCAGCTGTGGCTTGGGTGGCTTTAGCCCTGCCTCCAGCATGCTGGAGCACATCACCCAGGGCTGAGTGAGGAATCCGTCTGCTCGCTGGGCAGCTGCAGAGGGGCTCATGGTCTGAGATTGGCTCATCTGTTGCTAGCCCTTCACTGCCGCTGCGGTTGATAGTCACTGTTGTACCTTTTCGATGGCAAGCGCTTTAGGATGCTGGTGGACTGATTGAGCAACTTCTGTCTCCCTCACAGCTGGTTTGTATGACAGGAAAAGAGCTGTACTCACCCCAGTCCCCTCCTCTACCTGCTTCCTTGGTGCCAATGTTAGTCGGGATTGTTTTACCGCTGTCTTTAAAAGCATACTCTCAGGGCTGCAAGGATCAGCTTGTGCATACCAGGAAGTGAAGCTTTTCACCTCACATGAATTCCTCTCATGCATGTGTATGGTGAGGTACTCTTTAACTATGTGATTCTTGGCAGCTTTTTCCCTGGGACCCTGTACCCTTGGGTCAGGGCTTTCATGCAACAATTCTATGTTTGCCCTCTAAAATGAGGCTCTAGCCAGGTTTTTCTTGAGCTCTAGTGAAATGCTGTGCTGAATGTAGAATTGCAGATGTCTTCAGGTGTGCTCCCCCCGGAGCATATAACTTGTCCATGTGCTCTGCAAGCATATAAAATATTTTTCCAAAATAAATACTTGAAAGCTGGGACCCACAGCCCAAAGATGCTAGGGAAAAGCACAGGCAGCGTGTGATCCGTCTGCATACCTGACTGGAGGTACTCAGGGTGCTTTTTCTACCCCCAAAGTGCTTGTCAAAAAAAGGGCTCTACATGTATAGATCTGCTGATGGCCCTGGTCATGCTGTGCTCACCAGGCTCTGTACCGGCATGGGAACTCGGAGAATGAGCAGCACAGGAGTGGCCACTTCCAAGCAGGAGCTCTGCAGCAGTTAAACTCCTGGCTCTGCAGGCTGGCACTGAACTGTCCATACCCTAACACACTTTGTTCTCCACCTGCAGCCACCAAGCATTCTTCCGTTTCACCAAAAAGCAAGAGAGGTCCCTGCAGAGAGTGGTCCCGTTCTCTAAACCACCTAGCCCCAATCTCCCAGCAGCATCCATCCTCCGCAATGAGTGATGCAGGAGCCCTATGGAGTTAGAGAAGTACAGTGAAAGGTGGTTGTGATGTGCAGGCAGAAGGGGCTGAGCAGAGACTGCCCTTTCAGGTGCATAACTTCATAGGGTCAGGGCTCTCATGAGTTTTTCTTGTGCAGTTTTCTAGGCTTAAAAAGTAGCCTGAACAGGGACACTCAAATTGTCATGCAAAGCTGTTCTGTGTCCCGTGTGGATAATCAGTGCATTCATCTTGTGGATGCACAGCACTGATGCCTCTGGCTGTGGCAGCAGAGGCTCTTCGAGCCCTGGACATGGCTGGGGTGGCCGTTGCTCCCCATTTGCCTGCTGCCCACAGAGCTGGGGAGCTGCTGTGTTTGATGGTCAGGCTGGGAGCTCCTGGGCACTGGTCCATAAGCTGGAAGAGAAAGCAGAGGGCACTGGCGTTGCTTTCTCTGTTCCTCACCCCCCTGCAAACCTTGCTTTAGTGGGAAGCCTGTGAAGCTGGGTCTGTTTAGCTGGCTGGGGAGTGGTTTCACCTTGGAGTCACTGTGGGGGAAGCAGTTATTGTACAGTGGGACTCTTGGGTTTAGTGAAGGTTTGACGAAACAAGAAACACAGACCAGAGAACATGTGCTTTATTTCAGTGGTGAGGGTCCTGGCTGCTGGAGTGACTCACTGGGGATATGTGGGAGTCCACCCCTGTGCCTTTAAAACCCAGCCAAAGTCTTTTCCCCAGTTACGTGTTGCTTCGCATCCCTCTGCCAGTGCAGAGAAGGCAGCATTTTGGCTCACTGTTGTGACCCTGCCAAGGCAGGGGAGACCCAGCCGGGGTGTGTTGTGCAATGCCCCTGCCCAGCCCAGTCTGGGAACCAGGAGGACTGAGGCTTGTCTTGGCAAGGGGAGGGTTGGAGACACCCACCCGCCCCCTGGCCAGGAGCTTCAAAAACAAAGAGCAGCTCTTGCAGATGTTGTTGCAGGGAATTTCCTACTTTCTCTCCAGCTGCTGGTTTCGTGCCTCGGCGAAGCAAAATCAAGGGCTGCTCCTGCTCTCTTGCTGTGGGAATGGTCCAGGGTCTCTCCTGCAGTGCCTCACCTTCCTCCTGGAGGCCTCTTCTTCCTCAGGAGGAGAGAGAGGAGGGCTTTCCCTAGAAAAGGTTCCCCATCAGCTGGGGCTGGAATTGCTAACGCTTGTGTTCGTCTTGAGCAAAACCACTTTACCTGCAACTAGCTGGGATGGCTGAACTCTGGCATAAGGGGAACGCAAACAAGCACCTGAAATATGGAGATGCCAGGTTTCAGGCCATCTTTTGAACTAGACAGTCCTCATTTACCAAACCTGACTTCTTACCCAGGTGAAAATTTCCCTTCCGGGGGTCCCTGGGGAGGCAGAAGGGTGAGATTACTCACAAGCAAGATGCTGCAAAAAGGATCCTGTTGACTGACCCTCCTTAAAGACCCGGGCTGGATTGGGAAAGCATTCAGGACTGGTTTGTGTGCAGAGAAGAGATGCACCACGCACTTGAGAGAACAGTTTTTCTTTTTCGGAAATCAGCCCTGAAAGCCTGCACGGGTGGCTCCGTGCCGCTGGTGCGGGAGGAGGGAGGGTGTTGAACAACGAAGCCTTAACAAAGCGCATGACACTGCAACTGATTCTTTGCGAGACGAAGAGGCGTTTGGCAAGTGGATCCTAAGCCAGAAGAGCTTGTTTTGTGGCAGTTGAGGCCTCTGGTTTACTCATCATGGGAGAGAGATGGAGTTCGGATCAGGCTCTGAAATTCCAGGCCTCAACATGAGGTGGTGCAAAGCATCCACTTCCCATCCCTGAACTGGGAGCCGCTGCTCCCTGTGCAGCAGCAAGGAGGAAGAACTGAATGCCTTTGGGGAAGAACTGGAGATAAAGGAGGTGCTAATGAAAGCTAGAAGAATGAAGTCATCAAAATATAAAAAGAAAATGAGAAGAGATTCTTCTAGGGGAATTCGACCATCCCTGCTCATCTCTACAGCTGCCTGCCTGCTCTTCAGAAGGAGCAGGCAGAGGGATTCAGAAGTTAAAAGGATTTTGTTCCCCTCTGTGCTTTGCACTGTAGGAACAAATTTTTGAGGGGGAATCCTGCTTTATAACCTTGTGTTATTTATTCAATAGGCATCCCAGGCATGCAGTACAACTCGAGTGTCTCCATTCCCCATTTGTGAAATGCGGATGCTAACGCATACCAGCCTTGGGCAGGATAATCATGATTCCCTGAGTCCCAGCAACAGGCTCACAGCTGCATGTCACAAAACCTAAGACCATCCCTATTCAAAGTGCACAGGTCCTCCTGGAACGGCTTTCGAGCACTTGCTACTCCAAAGCAACTCAGTGAGCAGATGGAGACGATCTCCCCACCCCTAATGAAATGACTCACTCTGGGGCGGTTAGCACATTAGCATAAAGAGCTCTACCCTCCTGCTGCCCTTCTTGCTCAATTAAAGTGACATTTGAACCTGATCCTTTCTGTGTTTTGAACACATGCACAACACAGCTGTAATTGTAAATATTTGCCCAAGGTCACCTCTGACACCTCCGGCTTTTAATGCAGAGGCCCAACTAATCTCAGCACTCACCAAGCTGTGAGTGGGGCTGTCCTTTTCTGGTGATCTCTTAGGAAAACTGTTGGGGGGACTTAAAAAACCCGAAACAACAGCAACTAAACCAGCAACATTCCGCTGTCACTAAGCTGTGGTCTGGTGGGTCCCATCCCACTTAAGCCCCAGCTTTGGATCTGTTCTACAGATGGAGCCACAGCTGTGCACATCTGCGGTTTGTGAGTGTGAGTGCCAGCGGCAGCTGATTCCTGGAGGGCAGAGGAAGGTGCTGAGGCTGACCTCCGCTGTGTCACCCCAGCACCTACTCCAGCCCCCTGTGCTGCCCAGCTCTGCCAGCTTGCTCACCCTCTCCTGTGAGGCCGTTGCCAGAGCTGGCAGCTGGTGTGACACTGTGATGCTACGTAGCTGGCCATCATAGCATGATGCCTGCTGTCAGGGCTTTATTTCTCCCTGGTGTGCTGTGGGAGGAAGCCTGGCAGTCTGTGAGCTCGGGTCGGAGCCGAGCTGCCAGCCTCCAGCTCCCCAGCAGCCCCGGTCGCTGTGCAGAGCCCTGTACAGCCAGGCTGTTGCCCATGGAGTCCTTGGGAACGGTGCTTCACTGTGATCTCGAGCCATCTGCTTGTTGTTAGTGGCCTCATTTCTGCTGCAGCCCGATGTGCCTTGTCCAGGGGCTGCATGACTGCGCTGCTGCCCTCACCGCTTTGCCCCTGCCACCAGCACAGGGTGTGCCAAGCAGCCTAAATCTGGCCCTGGCTACCTGCTGTGGCCGGCTAGCAGCACCGAATTCGGAAAAGCAGCTTTAATTTCCTGCCTGTCCAACCGAAGGAGGATCAGGCTGTATCAGGCTCTGATCTGGCTGTTTGTTCTCTTCTCTCTCAGTCTGCACAGATGCAAACGACAAGGACCCGTCCCAGGACAGCTATGAATTATGTGACTTGGCTGCAGCTGTGCAGGCTGTGTTTTTGCTGCCAGAAAAGCAGAGATAGGATTTAATGCAGAATAAGAGGCGCATATTAACTATCCCGCTGTCAGATCCTCCTAGGGAAAAGGATTTGTAATTCCTCTGTGCGGTGGAGTAGGTGAGAACAAGGCTGGCTGTGGTTGCGGTGCTGACCTCCACCACTCAGTAGAGCACAGCTGTCTCCTTCCACAGGGAAGTCACAGTGGTGACGACGGCGTGGCAGCGCGGTGAGGGCAGGGGACACGCCTGCAGGTCCCCGCGCACCAAACCCAGCATCTGCGAACCCCTTCCCCGCCACGCCTTCAGCAGCGCCCCGAGCTGGGATGGATTTTTCCTCGTGTTGATTTTAACGAGGCGGCTCATTTAACACTCTGGGCAGTCCTCACGTATAAATAACCTGTGCAGCACGTACCCATGTTACTGAGGAGTAAATTACGTGGCTGGGTTCCCCCTCCCTCTCTTCCCTTTGATGTTACGCTGCGGGTACGTGTATGTGTGTGCATATGTGTGCTTTGCACGTAACCTGACCTCGCCCACAGCCCTCGGCTGTGCGGCAAGAGAGCTCTGCAGAAGGCGAGGGTAAGACCCCGAAGGCGAGACCCCCTCGCTCAGCCCACTCAGCCGTGCCTGCCCACGTTAAAGCAGCGGTGCGGGCCGCGCTGCGCCGCGGCGGGGACACAGCGGGAGGGGGGGCGTCCCTGCGCGGCGGGGCGACACGCCACGGGTGGGCGCGGGGGGGGGGGGGCGCCCGCCGGGCGGGGCCGGGCCCGGGCCCGGCCGTACCGCGCCGCTGCCGGCGGGACCCCGGTGCCGCTGCGGCCTCACCTGCGGCGGGGCGGGGGCGGGGCGGGGGGCGGGAGCGCGTGCGGCTCCGCCCCCGCCCCCCCCCCCCCCCCCCCGCGCCGCCGCCGCCGCCGCCGCCGTCTCCTCCGCGCCGCCGCCGCCGCCGCGCCTCCAAGATGCCCGGGCAGCGGCGGGGAGGCTGCTGCAGCCCGCCGGTAGGTAGCGGCCCCGGGGGGAGCGGGGCGGGCTCCGGCTGGCACACGGGCTCCGCGGGTACCGAGCCCGGTGGCGGGGCCCCGGCGCGGCCCTTCCCGGGCGTCCGGAGGGCTTGCGGCAAGTGGCGGCGGGGCGAGGAGGGCGGGAAGGCGGCGGGGCGGGGGTGGGCTTCCCGCACGTCCTGGGGCCGGTGTTCGGCATTGCTGCTCGGGTCTCCCGGCTGCGAAGCGCGTTTGCGAACCCGTCCCGGCACCTTCCGCCGCTCGACCGGGGGCCCGGGGGGGGCCGGCCCCTTGCCCGCGCCGGGGGCCGTACCGCGGGAAGCGCCCACTGCCGGGCCGGCGGCCCGAGTTGCCTGCCCGGGACCCCCCCGGCTTGCCCGGTGCGGCACGGCACGGCGCGCCCTTCCCGCCGCCAGGCCGGCGGCTGCGTTTCCCCCGTTTGTTTAAATCCCGGCATTTCCCCGTTCCAGGCTCCCGCTGCAGCGGGCAGGGGCTCGGCGTGTGGCCGCAGCCTTCCACCGGGTCCCGTTGCCCTCCCCGGCAGCGTGGCACGGCTTCAGCCGTGATAAAGTTTAGTTAAATGGAAGTTCAAAGGTAACGGGGTCCATCCCGGGGCCGGCGTCTTCAGGGGTCCCACAGGCCCCTGGCGGAGCGGGAGTGACGGGGCAGGCACGGGTGACCTCTCTGCTGGTGCAGACCCCGCCGCTGCGCCGAGATCCTGGGCAGCGCTTCTTGGGGTGCCACTGGTGCGCTATTGCTGGTGTTTTTAGAGCTGTTACCGCTGGTAGCGGCGTGGAGTGTGTTTTGCTTGTGCTGAGAAGCTGTTGAGCTGTTAGAAAATGCGCCTGGATGACGTGCGAGAGCTGAATTTCCTCATCCTCGCCCTTTATTTATGTGTCTTGCCTCCAAAAACATACCATCCGCATATTTTATTGCTCCAATGTGCACAGCTAGAGATGGTTGTAGTGTAGCTCAGGCGGTGAAGGGCTGTTCTGCTGAACCGGCTGTGGACTTTCTGAAAAGGGCAAATGGCTCTTGTTGTTCCATAATTTCCTCAAGTCTTGACATGCCAGGGTGTGAATGGCTCCGGCTCTGCCTGCCCTGCCTGGCTCTGGCCCAGGCCTCCTCGCGCTCTCGAGCGAGCCCTGGAACCTGGGCTGAACCTTTGTTGTTGGCAGGCAGCTTCAAGGAGACCGGTGCTGCATGAGGAAGCTGCAGCAGCCGGGGCCGACTGAAGTGCTGCGTGCCATGCTGGGCATCACTGGCTGGCATTGCCACAGCGGCCATGTCACCACCACCCACCCACGGCAGTGTCTGGCAAAGCTGGCGAGCGCTGGCAGCCCTCTGCCCTGTGTGCTTGTGGTCGAGCGGGGGCTTGAGCTGCTCCTTGACTCTTACAGTGAGATTGGGGTGGCCGCCCTTCCCTCTCTGCCCGCGCTCCGGTGGGGCACGGTGGTGCTTGGTGGTTGTGCTGGAGTGGGGTTGTGATGGAGCTGCTGGTGGTGGGCAGAGCCCTTGGGCTTCCACAGGTGCCGTGGTGGTCACTGCTGCCTTTTGTCTTCCAGGAGCACGCTCGAAACTCCTTGCTGGGCCCTTACCCCTAACCAGGGGGTAATAAAGCTAGTTGTTGAATGGGAGGCTGGTTGTAGTGGTCTCCCCCCCCCCCCCCGGGCAGCGGTGTGGGAATGCTCTCATGCCCAAGGGGGTGTTCCTTGAGGATGCCTCTGGGAAAAGGCGGTGAGTGGGAAAGAAATGCAAGGAGGAAGAACGTATGTCAGCGACAGCAGCGGTTGCATCGATTCAGGCAGGTGGTGTTATTGCTACAGAGCCCTGGGTGTGCCGGCTGCTTCACAGGCGATTAGAGACAGGTCTGTGCCCTGCGGAGCCTTTTGTGGCGTGGGGTGAAAGGTGTGTGTGTGTGTGTGTGTGTGTGTGTGTGTGTGTGCAGCCAGGGTCCTGAGAGCTGCACCGCCTGTTTTGTAAACCTGGCTTTTTCTAAAGAAATGAAGCTGCAGCGGGTCATAAATTCCCTTGCTTGAAGAGCGTGCTGGCAGGTGGGCTGCGCTCCATTGGCCTCGTTGGCACTGGCACAGCTTGGGGAGTGGGCTGGGTGATGTGCTAACAGTCTGTATGTCGTTGCATATATATATGTGTGTGTGTGTGTGTTTGTAAGCAGGGTAGGATCATCCTTGAGACCGTGTGAGATTGATAAATGACTTATTTTTAAGGTCAGGGTTGTCTTGTCCCTTGATCCTCTCCTCGAGGGGATTGGGAGGTGTGTTTCCAAACCTGTGCCTGGGGGTGTCACCCTGACCCCCCTGGGCTGTGGCTCTCGGTGGGTGGCTGTGCAGCCGGGGCTGGGATCTGGGCTACCGGGCTGTCTGAAGCAGAGGGGGGTGCGGGGATGTTGAGCCTGTTATCTCCGAGGTCGGCTCCTGACTTCTGGCAGTCATCATGTCTTGGAGGCTGGTCGCTGGAGAAACTGTCTCTTGGCCGTTCCATCAGAGATGCTGGAACCAGAACTTTCTCTGCAGGCTGTGCAGCCAGTTCTTTAAATGAAGCTAATAAGCAGTGTGATTATTTTGTACCTCTGGAGGGAGTTACTGCTTCCAATCATGTACCCACTTCTGCTCGCTTGAACTCTCTATTAGTCTGGTGCTCCCCTCTTTGGGGTGAGCTGGCAGTGTTCCAGGAGGGTCTGTGGCTGCGAATGATACTCCCCTGAGCATCCTCCTCAGGAGGGACAAAGAGCCTTGGGGAGGTTTGGGGTCAGGGTCTGATCACTTTGGCAGGGCTTGATTTGCTTGGTTTTAGTGTTCTTCCCCTGGAAAATATTGCAGCTTAATGAGTGCCTGGCTTTTGCTGTCATCTTTTGCAAATGAGCAACTCCGTCATCTTCTCTGATTAAAAAGAACAAGAGGACATGGCAGGAAAGCCGATGACTGGCCTCCCTCTGCTGTCTCTTCCAGCATGATCACTTGCTGGTGCGGAGCCTGGGGTCTCGAAAATGCCAGGGCGAGGGAGGTCACCAGCGGGGAGAATGGGGGATCTGTGCGCTGCTGAAAGCTGCCTTGTGCTGTGCGAGGGTGGCAGGGCCCTGGCAGCCCAAGCGGCGCTGAGGAGGGAGCATCTCGTCTTGCCCCTTGGCTTCTGTGCTGCCTTCCTGTTTCCGTATGCATGGCCGCTAGAAAACATCGCGTTAGCTCTTTTGACAGCAGCCCACGACTTGCCTTGCCTTGTGTCCACTGGGTGCAGGGGGGGCTGGTGCCAAGCCCTCAGCCTGCGGTTTGCCGCGTCCTCGGGGGTGATGCGGGGCAGAGCTGGGTGCTGTGGCCCTGGTGTTGCGGGGCACAGGCGGTGGAGCCCTGCCAGCAGCAGTGCGATGTGCAGCGTGTGTTGGCTTCAGCATCTGCCCTTCCTCCCTGTTCTTGGTCCCAGCCCCGAGCAGACTGGGGAGCATGGCCGGCAGCAGAATAGCCCCTTTTGTGCCTCTGGACCTGTTGGCCTTTCTCAGGAAGTAGCTTATTGTGTTTGCTGGCAACACCAGGCTCCATCATTGCCTCTGCACCGTCCCTGTGCATGGGCTGCCTTCAGCCCTGCTGGTGGTGGGGGCCGAGCGGGTCCTGTGCCCAGGAGGCAGGGGCCAGGACGGGACATCCTTGCCCTTGCTCAGCTGGGGCTCCCGGCTCGCAGCTAGGGGGCAGAGGGCAGCCCCCCCCGGCAATGCCCACCAGCACAGCAGGGAGAGGAGTGGGGTGCTGCCCCCCGGGACCACCCTGGTGTGGAGATGGAGCTTGGTGGCATACCCAGCTGCCCCTCACCCCCTTGGTTGCAGCTCCCTGCCCTGCACAGCCTGGCCATGCTGGCCCCACGCGGGGCACTCCTGGGGGGCTGGGGAGTGCCCCGTTGTGCTGCGGGGCCTCGGACTGGGGTCAGGCCAGCCTGCCTGCCAGTTCAGACCTCTTGTCTCCGTGCCCTCTCCCAGCTCCGTGGTGCCAGTCTGCCTTTGCTTGTTCCCACGTCACTGGCTGGGCTTGGCTTCCACCCCAAGCACGCAAACCTCTGGGTGCCGGCAGGGCAGAGGACATTGCTCTGCTCCCTGCCCCTGTTCCTCTTTTGGTGTTGGAGCTCTTCTTGCAGCCGGGCTTAGGCTGTTGTCCCCCTTTCCCTTTCCCATCCATGTCCCCCTTTCCCTCCCACCATGCTGTCCCCTTCTGGCCAGGGATGCTCACAGGGAATGCAGGCTGGTCCAAATGGCCCCCAGTACCACTCCAGTGGCTGCTGCGAGTGCCTGGGGCCAGGGAGGGGACACCGTGCCATTGCTCCCCCCAGCACACAGGAGCAGGGGAAAAGCCTAGCGTGTGCCGGGGCTGCCCAGGGACAGCCCGGGCATGTTTTGGGCTGTGGTGAACTAGGGGAGTCTTTTAAACTGAAGTGGAAATGGCTGTGGGGTTCGGGGGTGTCTCCCGGTGAAAGCGGCGTTTGTTGTTTCAGTTGGGCTGGCTGGGATGTGCCCAAGCAGAGGAGGTGCTGTGCTCAGTAGCCAGCTGCAAGCAACCTGGCCTGATCTGCGGATGCCTGCTCTTCCCTGGCAGGGTGTTCACAGCTGTTTTTTTTTCCTTTGGGGCATTTCCCGTGGGATTTCCTTGCTGTGAAAGGAAGAGGGTGTGGATGGGGTCTGGAAAGTGATGGTCAGGCAGAGTGCCCTGCGGGCAAATGAGGATGATCGCTCTCCTGCAGATTAAAAGTGATGCTGGATGTTTTGCTCTCAAAATTTAAGTAGAGAGACTAAGTAGAAGAGGTGGTAGTGTTGGAGGGGTTTTTTTTGTTTTTTTGGGGGGGTTATGTTGTAACAGATCTTGTGGAGTTGGTTGCTGCAAGCTCTCAGGTCTCAAAACTGCATATTTTATGTATCTCTGTCTGGCCTCTCTACTTGAGGGGGAAAAGGAAAACCTAGTAGCTTATGAAAAGCCAATGTGAGAAATAATAGGAATCCTGCTACGTCAGTGAGAAACTGAGGGCACTTCCAAGAGATCCTCTTTGCAGGCTGTGCAAGAAAGCGTTTAGCAGGTCTGCGTGCCAGCTCTGCACGAGTGACTTGGCACATGTCAGAGCTCCCAGGGCTTTGCCTGCTTTCTCTGACATGGCTTGGGATCCCAAAATGAAAGGGGCTCTGTGCTTCTGCAGAATATTATTACTGTTGTTTATAACTGGAATTCATGTCTAAGAGGAAATGAATTGCTAGGTCTGCTTGTTTATTCCTCAATTTGCAGACAGAGAAGCTAGACCACATTGGGGTAATGGCCTAGAAATTAAATTTCATTTTAATATGCAAACCCAATTTCAAGTTGATTGACTGAAGGGGGAAAAAATTAACTTCAGACAGCAGGCAGAGACCTTCCTGAAGTAGGATTCAAGCACAACGTAATAAATGTGAGCTGGCTGAAGGTCTGTATGGGAGTAAAGAGAAGATGTGTGCATGCACACCCTTCTGAAATGCAGCTGTGCAGCATCCTTCAGCAGTAAGTCAGATGACGTGGAATAAAACAGCTTTTTCCTTTTTTCAGAGAGGCGCAAAGCAAGTTAAATGTGTTTCATGGTCAAGTATCAGGAGGACCCTGCTACATCTGGTTGTGTAACTGGGCTGATTAAAATTATGCAGGCTAAGGCCATCTAATTATGCTCAAGTACCTGAAGCAGGGGGTGGGCTGGGGTGGCGGTGGAGCACAGGAGTGCAGCGCTGGCATTTGAGCAGGCTGGTGTGAGGCTGTGAGCAGCCACTCTGGTTCACTGCCCTGCTGAGTGTCCAGAGAGGGAGGAATTTAGAGGGGCTGCTTTGAGCTGCAGAGCAATTTGGTTTAATTCTTTGTTAAGGAGCAGGCTGGGCTTCTGGCCGGCTGCTCAGGCTGCCACCCGTGGTGCCCACCCTCAGGTGTTGATACTGAGCCCTGCCACGATGCTGCATGACAATGGCACTGGTGGCTGTTCTGCCTGTGTCCGTGCTGCCCGAGATGCTGTGTCTGTCTCCCTCCCCAGGGCTCCAGCGTGTGTGTGGGACCTGCTGCCCACCTGTCTTGCCCAGCAGCTTCTCTGTGGTGGTGGCTGTAAGCAGGTGCTTTGGGAGAGAGGGAGGGGGGCAAGTGAGGATGGCAGGGGTCTGCAGTCCCTGTGCAGGGGGCAAAGGACAGGCACAAAAGCTTTGCATCCCTCCTGTAAGTCCTCCAAAGCCTTGGAGCTGGACCTGCTGCCCATGTGAAGAAGCAGATGTGGATCCAGGCTTCAGAAGTCCTGCTTGAGGGGATTTATCCTGGTTGGACCTGTCCTTGAGCCAGTACGCACTATGTGATCACTGCCCTGGTATCCTGGCTTCAGGTGAGGTGTCTGCACCTATTACTTCTTCTACTTTTTGCATTCAGCTGAGAACTCATGCAAGAAAAATACCTTGTTTTTTTTTAAAAAAAAACCCAAACCTGTGAGATTGGTCAGATGCTGGCACAGGCTGCCCAGAGAGGCTGTGGAGCCTCCGTCCATGGAAATGTTCAAAACCCCGTGCGCCATGGTCATGGGCAGCCTGATCCAAGTGACTCTGTGTGAACAGGAGTTTGTCTCCATCCCCTGAGGTCCCTGTGGACCTCGGTGTTTTGTGACTTTTACCTGGTTTCTCACCTGAAGGTCTCTGGGAGCGTGGTGGGCCTGATGGGATGGCGCGGAGCCCTGTGGTCCTTGGGCAGGAGGGATGCAGTGGATTTGGTGCTCACCTTGCAGCTGGGAGAGCTGATGCCTACGCACTGTCATCTCACAGGTTTTGGTGGCAAGAGGCCTGCATCAGCCTGGTAGTCTGTGGGGTTGTTGCTGGTGGTGGTGTCTCTCTTCGGAGCGGTTTGCTTGGGCCAAGCGGAGCCCGGGCATGGAGGGAAGGGCCAGTTGCCAAACTGTTAAAAGGGAATTTAATATTGGGGATGTGCATCAAAGGGGGAGTGAGGTGTCAGCGGGCACGCTCCCAGCAAAGGAGGGATGGTCGATTACCCTCTGTTTTAGGGACATGTTTTCTGGGAGCCCCCTCCTCTGGGGTGAGGAAGAAGGGGACAAGCTGTTCCCGCGAGCCTGGTGTGTGCAGGTGGGGGGATGTTGGCCAGCAATGTGGCTGGGAGAACGATTATGGAAAAACAAAGAGGGAAGGCAAGATGATGCTCCAGGTTCAGAGATCATCCAAACTGTTGGGTTTATGGCTGGGGAGGGAAGAGATTGAAGGAAACAGTAAACCGCTTCAGGGCTGGGGTGTTGCTGAGAGAAGGGGCCCCCAGGGGTGTGGGTGGGCCTACGGGTGCTGGGTGGATGTTAGATGTTCCTGCTCTGCAGCCTGC
This sequence comes from Falco punctatus, assembly GCF_963210335.1. Lineage (NCBI taxonomy): Eukaryota > Metazoa > Chordata > Aves > Falconiformes > Falconidae > Falco > Falco punctatus. Next base: position 23,840,368 of record NC_137595.1, on the reverse strand, counting down.
TTCCTAGGCCAGAGGAGAGAAGAACTCTTCCACGCAGTTACAGGTGTGCTGAGCGAGGAAAGCATCCTGCATTTAGGAATAATTTTAATCTTTTAGCCCAGTGCCCATAAAGACTGTGGTGCTGTCTAAAGGAGTTGTTCTGCATGGTCAGTGTAGCTCTGCTGCCTGCTCAGCTCCTCCAGAGCAGCTGGGGAAATCAGACTAGAAGCAAGGCATGGATTTTCAGTGGTGTGCATGATGAATTGCTGGAAAAAGAGAAGTGGTGATGCTCCAGAAATGTGCTGTTGGGGTCCAGGGGCATCTGGGCAATGGGGGAAGTGCCAAGGCGAACCTGAGCTGGAGACAAAATGTGGCGGCTTCTGTTAGGTGTGTGATCAGCCCAGCACTGCTGCCTTGATGAGAGTTGCCTGTGGGTTATACCTGAAGTGGGGTGGAAGAGCTGTGCTGCCTTTTCCCAGCTCCTCCTGTCTGTTTTGCATGGTGGGATGCTCCAGGCACAGGGGTGGGATGCACCAGGTACAGAGGAAATCCAGGAACTCTGAACTGTTGCAGAAATATACTGGTTCAGGCCACATAATGACATTTTGCTTATCTTAAAGCATCCACTGTGTTCTTAAAGCTGGCACTTGGGAGCTGCCAGAGTCCCTCCTGGAGCAGGCTGCACACATGTTGGCTCCTGAACCCTCTCTGTAAACATGTCAGGCTCGTTTAGGCAGTGCCAAGGGCTTCTCTGTTGATCACTTTGCTTTGTTGCTCATATTGCCTTCTCATTGCTGCAAGCAGCTCCCCCAGTTCTGCACAGTTTGTACAGGGGTTGGAGCACAGAGCAAGGATCCCGGCTGACTCTGAAACTCTGCTTGCAAGATCCTGAGCTGCTGCAGAGTGCTGGAGAATCAGCCAAACTCAACTGCATTTCTTTAGCAAATTTGCCCTGATTTCTTCTGGCTTGCACTTCGCATCACAGTATGTTTGCAGCGTGCTGGGACCTGGCCTTGGCGCTCTGTGCTGATGCCTCTGTCTGCCTGCATTGCTTTTTTCCCCTCCCAGAAATGTGCTCTGATTTTTTTTTTTTTTGAAGTTTGGTTTTTGTTTTTGTTTTGTTTTTTTTTCTTGGAGGTTTTCCCTGGCTGCGGGTGGCTCCATCTCTCACACCATGGTGCTGGAAGCTTTTTTGTGCCTGTAGAAGAGAGGAATGGGCTGGCTTTGTCATGCAGGAAGGTGGTGGGTACCGAGCTGCATGACTTGGGGCCTTTCTGTGATGAGCAATCCAGGTCATAATAATCTCCTTGCTTGGTGTGTTCCTTCTCCATGGCTGGTGGGTGAGAGATGTCCTCTGGGATCTCCGCAGGTGCCACAACCATGCCTGAGGTCCTCCTGAGCCCCTGCTTTTCTGGGCTTTGCCTCTCAGGCTTGCTTTCCTCCTGGGAAATCTCCTGTTTCTTTATCAGTGAGGGCTGGCCTCTCCCAGGGACAGGCTCCTCTTCTTCATCCTGTCTGGGATTTTTCTTTTCAGCTCCTGAATGCAGACTTCACCGTTCCCTGGCTTCCCTGGTCTCCCTTGGAATTGTGGTCCTTCCCTCCGGTCCCTGAAGCATCTGCCCCACCACCCCAGTTCCAGACTGCCCCACCTGATCTCCCTGCCCTCCGCTGCTCTCCCTTTCTCCCTCCCTGGCACCTGTAGCTGCTGTGGATAAACGCTCTGCAGCTGTTTCATGGCTGGATCAGGAGGATTTCTCCCTCATGCCCTGCAGAGATGCTCTGTCCTGTTCATTGCTCACGGTACAGGTTTATTTCAGCTCTTCTTGTGTCTCTTCCCTACTCTGCTCCCCTTTCCCCACCATCATGTCCTTGCTCTCCCTTCTGCCTTTACAAGCCTGCTGCAGTTGCTCACCCTGTCACTGGTGGCTCCCAGGCTGGATTTCCCCATCCTTTCTTCTCCCAAGCCCCTGCTGCCCTCCCCACACAGAGTGCCTCCCGATTGCTCCTGCTGTGCCAGGGCTGCCCTGTGTGTGCTTCCCACTCTGCTGCTTCCCTCTGCAGCCTGGGCACGACTCCTGAGCTTTGCTCATCCTGCAGCGAGTGCCTGGGAGGCTGCACGCGTGGGCAGAGCTCGCCGGGCACTGGCTCTGCAGGGAGGCAGCAAGTCCCTGCATGTTCGCATAGGGAGCATGAAGTGCAAAGCTGGGGTGCCAAGCACTGCTGGTAAGGAGGAGGCTGCTAAATCTTATGTGCCCTTGCTAGCTTGCTCCTGGGCACTGATGCCCTCTGAACGAAGCGCAGGGACGCTATGGCTGCTGCTCTTGGTATCCCAGACTTTGGGCTGCCGGTCAGTGTATAGTGTGAAACTTAATTTCTGAGAAGAATATTGCACTGGCCTTTCGTTATGCTTTGAAAGGAGGGAGCTGGCTTCTGGTTGTCATCAAAAGATGCTTTTTTGGGTGCAGGCTGCTGTCACCTTCCCAGCCCTTGTCTCCATGTGTGACATGTCTGCATTTTTCTGGCATGAAATATTTCAGGCTTTTTTCATCCTTTTTATCTGATTCCTGAAGTCCTTTAGCAGTGCTTCATCTCATGAATAATCATCAAGCAGCATTATTGCCCTGTTTGTCATGAGGTTCTGCAGGGGTCAATAGTGGCAGTGTGACCTGCGTCACTGATTGAGATGGCCCCAGGGCTGGTGTCTCCTCAAAGCACAGGATGTGATGCCCTCTGCCATGCCAGGGCTGCCGTGGGAGAGGATCCAGCTCCCACACTGGCCCTGATGTCCTCGCTGCAGATGGGGATGACAGTGGGCAGGAGACAGGGCTCAGGTTCCTCCCCACTGCCTGAAAAGCTGCTCAGCCCTCCAGCCCTTGACTGAGAAAGACCATGGTCTGGGCGTGCCAGGTGGAATTGATTTTATGTATCTATGTATCTTTAAACAAATTTTTCTAAAAACTCTTTCACTCCTGCCAATCCTTTTCTTAAGCCTCTGGCCACTGGTGCAGTCCCTGTGTGACCTGCAAAGTGCTGTGCTCCCTTTAGCATCCTGGGGACTTGCATGCCTTTATTATTCCTCACCAGCCTTGAGCTTTGCCATCCGCCTGCGGAGATGCGGCAGGCTTCCCGCAGAGAATCAAGGCAGTTGGATGCTTTCGGAGGTGAAGGCACCTCTGCGTGTAAACCCCGACTCCAGCGAGCCTCTTGAAGTGTCTGTGATTATTACAAATGCAAAATACAGAGCATTTTCTTTTTCTTTCAGATCATTAAAAGAACGCTTCAGTGTTATATAGCAGGTATTGTCTGTGCTGTGCCTCTTGTCGCTAAAAGCCATCCTCTGCCTCCCTCCAGCAGCCTGCAGGCAGGGAGGGAGTGGGGATGGCAGGAGGAAATTACCTTTGTAGTTACCCGCTTCATCTCATGAATTGCATCTAAGGAGAGCTGAGAGGGGTGGCAGGGAGATCTGTTGCCCCTGCATGCCAGCAAAATTACCTCGGTTGCCCCTTGAAGCAGGGAGGAGGGCTCTGGGTGGTGCAGCATGGTGGAGCCATACTGGCTGGGGAGTGTGGGCTGCCGTGCCGTGGATTGGGGTGACGGAGGCAGACGGTGCGTTGTATCCTTCAGAGGATATGGTGGGATTGTGTAATTACTCAGTGTGCTCTGGGGTGCACCTGGTGCTTGACATCAGAGTGGTGGGTTCAAGGGTTGTGCCCTGGTCTTTTGCCACGATCTGATCTGTTAGATGACCTGGTGAGCTGCTTGTTTCTAACTCAGCTGCGTGCGCTCAGGACCTGCCTTGCTCACTTGGTGTTTAATCCCTGTCCTGGCACAAGCTGTGGGACATGGCAGGTAGTGTCCTGCAGCAGCGTAGCCTTACTGGTGTTCTGCTGATAGCCTGGCTTTGATCAGGAAACTCCTCCTTGAGCCCAGGGCTGCTCCTGGAGGATGTGGCATGTCTCATTGCTAGTGGAGCATTCTGTGATGCGCCACGCAAAGCGTGAGGAACCACCATTGTGGGTGTTTGGTGGTATCCAGAGCAGAGGGTGGGACGTGGGGGGCAGGTGGTGGCTCTGCCATACTGGTCCCCTGTGTGTGCTGGAGCCTTCTCACTCTCGCTGTAGAGCATGAGCTCCTTTGCATGGAGATGGTGCTTTGTAGCATGCTGCACTGATAAATGCCCAGGGTGTTCAGGGCAGCACCGGGGGGTTCACATGAGCAGCTGGAAGCACGTTGCTGCTGCTGGAGCTGGTGATGTGTGCCCGTGCACCCCTGTGTCCAGTAATACTAGGCCATCCCTGCTACCTGGGCTGGGTCTTGCCTGGATGCAGGGTGCAAATCTTTCCAAGCAGCGCTGTGGTGATAAAGCCCCGCTGAGTCGGGAGTTGCAGAAAGCAGAGCTTTGTGCTTGCAGGTGGGTGGGCAACACACAGTGGCAATGGCACCGACAAGCTGGAAACATCCAGCCGCTGCAAAGCCAGTGCTACTTGCTCTCCAGTGGTCGGTGGTTTGAGAGATGCAGGAGGTGCAAAGGTGCCAGCAGGTCTGTGCCACCACAGCAGGGTGTGTGTGGTGCCCGTGGCTGCGCCTCTGGTAGGGCAGGGGCCGGCTGCTGGGCTTCCAAAGTGCCTTACCATGAGGCCCGGGCCAAGGGCTCCCAGTGTGGCAGTGAAGAGGTGCAAATACAATTGGCAAAATGATCTCAGTGTTAGGTGAAATCCTGTGGGGGAAAGCTGAACCAGTTGAACTGGTGCTTTTTTTTTTTTTTTTTTTTTTTTTTTTTTTTTGATATGAAGGGTAAAAACCCTTATGTGCAAAAGTGATTGAGGGCTGGAGAGCCCTCTCCAAAGGGATGCTAATGGTTGTGAGTCACCTCGGAGCACCGGGAGCCTGTAGTCTTGAAAGGCTTCAAATGACCTATTTAACGCACTGGCAAAAGGTCCGGGGAGTGCTGAGGTCCGTCTGTCATTCTGCAGTGCTGGGAGGAGGACTGGGAAGTCTGGCTGGCGTACAGAGCACTCCCAAGGGGCCAGTGTAGGAGAACCGTTTAAAGAATTGCTGTGATCTGAAAACAAGCCTTGGTTTGTCCCTCTCTGAAATGAAGAGGTGGTGCCTGCAGCAGCAGCGGACCTCTGAAGTCCTCTGGTCGGGCTGTGGAGGGAGGAGTGGGGTCTGCACCCTCCCCACTGGAGCCCTGCAGCAGCATGGGAGCTCTTGGCTTGTGTCTGGTCTGGTAAGGCACCGATGGCTGTGCCGTGCTGGCGGTGAAGCGGGGCTGAGGCGTGGGTGCGAGCTCCGTCCCCAAGCCTTCTGCGCTGGGACCCTTGGCGTGTGGGTGCACACAGCACCCAATGTTAAGCCCGGGTGCTGCCCAGAGCTGCTGACGCTGGGAAAACCATGTCTCTGAGACACGTCCCTCATGTGCCAGCCGCCTTTTGCGCGGGGAAGTCTGAAATGGCAAAGTCCTGGGCTGATCCCTCGACTCTGGTGGCGTGTCTTCCCTCCTTTTAAATAGTTTGTGTCTTTTTAGCTGAGGTCTGTGGGCCAAGTTACGCTGGTCTGGGTGCCTCTTCCTGAATGTGGCTGGAGGTGGGGGGGAGGGTGTGAAAGTCAGAAATATCTGCTACCTGCATTGTTTCTGCATTGGAGATTAATGCTAATTATTCCCCCATTGTCTTCAGTTCCTGCAGGAAGCCTTGTTTATCTTACCCCCTTCACCAGGAATGCAAGTGAAGGAGCCTGTGCAGATATATTTAAACTTTCACAAAGCAGCACAATAGCCTTTGAATTTCCCGACTCCGTGGCATCTGTCCTCGGAAGCATGGCCGTTGAGTTTAGTGGTTTGGGGCTGTGGAGACTGGAGCGGGCACTGGGCTGGAGCAGCCTGGCGAGGCTCTGGGCTGGCTTGCGCAACTGCCGGCGAGCAGCGTGTAGGCTGGGATCTCTGCGGGGAGGATGGAATAGCCTTTTTCCTGCTGGCAGTGCTGAGCAACAAAATGGGACTGAAGCGACATCATCTGCAGCTTGCTTTTTCATGGGCTCGCGAGGCTGACGCAGCGCTGCGGCACACATACTTTTCGGAGTGCTGTCTGAGCTGCTGTCTGGAGACACACCATAGCCCTTAACAGGCTGAGATGTTGATGGAAACCTTGGTCCAGGTGGCAGCTCCTGGCCCTTCTGGAGCCATGCCTTACTTGCGTGGCCCCATTCCAGTTCCCTCCCTTTCCCTGTGGGGGGCTGCTGGTGCCCGGGAGTGTGGTGGTGGGATGCCAGACAGCGGGCTGGCACTCTCAGGCTCTGTGCCTTTGCTGGGATGGGGCTATACCATGCAGGAGGAACCCCGTCTTTGGTTGAGGATCTGTCTCCCAATAAATGTCCCTTCAGTAGCTGCCTCGATGTTTGCACGGCACAAGGGTCCCGGGATACCACCAATGGTGGGCCAGCTCCGTGTCGTGCCATGCTCGCACTGCAGCAGCAACAGTTCCTTCCCAGGCTTGGGTCTGTGCCTTCTCCTGGCTCTTTCTTGCAGTGGACTTTGCCGTGAGCCCAGCCTCGCCTTTGCTGTGGTCATTTGTCAGCACCTTCTTAAACCCAGCTCCCCTGTGGGCGAGCAGCACCGGTGTCCTGGGGTGGGACTTGGTGGCCTGGCTGGAAATGCTGGAGCAGGGCTAAACCCGGCGTGGCTGGCGGGGCACAGCCCCTGAAAGGTGCTTGCTCATTCCCCAGCACGGTGCCAGTGCTGCAAGTGCTGGAGGGGGCTGCTGCTTCTCCAGCCTCCGGAGAGACTGAGGGGTTCACCCTTGAAATGTGCATCTCCACGGCCGCCCTGCTGCTTCAGATCGGTGTGGGATTTAAGTGCAGCTGCCTGTGCTGCCTCACTTCTGGAATAGTGAAGGAGCTGAGCTTCTGCGGCTGGTGCAGGTAGAAAGCAGGGTGCTGGGTGGTGGTGTGGGGGGTCTGCTCGCTCTGTAGCTAATGGCTGTGGGCCCTGGCAGTGCCTGACATGAGATGTCGGTTGGGTCTTTGCCTGCAGCAGCTCTTTGCAGGACTGGATGCCTCTGTGTGGCATCCGTCTGGGGGCTAGAAGCCATGACGTGCTCTTGAGCCCAAAAGGTTATTACAAAGCCACCAGCTAATGCTGCACTGCATTGGCAGCCATGCCCTCCCCTTGTCCTTGCAGGACCAGGGGCCTCCAGCTGCTTGCAGGGATGTTGCTGGGCTGGAGCTGCATTGCAGACGGCAGCTGAGGAAGAGGGGAAGGACGCAGAGCTGCGGGGTGCACTTGGAGGATGGTTTGGATCAAAAAGCTGCTGCGATGTGTGGTCTGGCAGGAGCCAGCTGGGTGCAGGTCTTTTTTTTTTTTTTTTTTGAGGAGCTGCTGTTGCTGACACAAGTGACACTTGTTTCGCTCGCCCACCTTAGAGCAGCAGCTGGCTGTGCTGGGCACCAGAGGAGAAGCTGTTAGACCCGGGTGACAGGAGAGCAAGTTATCTGCAGGAGAGGTGAAGGAGGGGGAGGGAGGTGGCAAGATGAGCAGAGGAGAGGCTTGGCAGGTGGGGGAAGAAGGATTTGCAGGGGGATGTAAGGAAGGGCTGCTGGTGCCAGGGCCGCGGGAGTGATGGACGTGCCAGTCTGGTGGCATGCTAAGTCGCCAGCTGCTTTTCTCAATGACGGCTGGAAGTGGCTCGTTGCATCGGTGCCAGCCTTGGGAAGGTGGGGCTGCTCCCACCGCTGCCCTCGGAGCCATGCACCTGCAGATATCCCTGGCTCCGGCACAGTGGGCTGGGGCTGCCAGCATCGCCCCGGGCTGTGATGGTGGCTGCTGGCAGAGGGGCAGGGGCTGCCGGGCTTTGGCAGTGCCAGGCAGAGGCACGTGGCAGGGACAGATGGGCACGGCGCGTGGAGAGGTCTGCGATGGGCTGCTGCCTGCAGGAGGGTGAGCCTGGGTGATGCAGTCCCTGGTTTTACTGATTGCTGGAGTGCAGGGGGCCCTGGGGAGCTGTGGTGGTCAACAGGAATCAAAAGCAACTGTGCTGCGCTCCAGGGACCTGCCAAATGGGAGGGGAACGGAAAGATGCCTTGCACCTCTTTGCATCCTGTTGACCCCCGGGCCAGTGAAAGAGATAGCAGGGGAAGGTTACCACGCCGTGCCTGTGGGAATTGCCTCTCAAGGCTCTGGGAGGATGATGTACAACATTGCTGTGTGGGGTTTCTTTGAACTGCTTCAGCTGCTGAGAAATCTGTACAGTGGGATTTCCCGTGTGTATGGCTGCAAGAGCTGGTGAGCAAATTGCAGGAAATCTCTCCCTGATCTGCCTTGCATGTCATAAACTCCAAATATGAGATCCCTCGGGAGCCTTTGGTGGGCACATGCTATGCTGAGGTCCCATGGGAGCGCTTGGGGAGCTGTCACCTCGCTGAGCACATTGCCGAGCTGGGCACCGTTTGTAGGAAAGAGGTAAAATCCCTTCAACCAGGATGTAACTGGAGTGAAAACGAGGGGTTTTGTTTGGTGCCTGTCTGACATCTTGGAGGTAAATGAGGTCTTTCCCTAGTGGAGAGTGTGTGGGCTTTGGCCCGAGCATCCTTGCCCCATGCAGGTACCCCAAGACAAGCTCCCTGGAATTGCTTCTGCTCCCCTGTGAGCTCATCAAAATGTGAGTAGTGCTGGGCTCATGCCAAAGGCTTTGCCTCTATGGGTGAAGCATTCGGCTCCATCTGCAGAGGGCTGTCGTGGATGCTGCTGGGTTTGGGGTGCTTTCAAGGTCTCTGTGAAATATATATATATCTCCGATAAAGTGCCGTGAGGCAGCCACCTGATTCTGGTGAATGGGGAGCCTAGCTTGGTGATGGCTTGTATTCTTGTGCGGTCATAACTGACTTACCAATGCAATCTTTGTGCTTCATCCTACGCCGTAATCCTGTCGGGCTAGGACTAGACAAATACGATGTTAGCAGCTGATGGTTTCACATTGGGTTAAAAACCCCTCCTAATGTCACGAGCTCTCCCCACATTGTGCTTCCCAGCCCACGGGAGTGTGGCTCATCATTTCTGGGCGAATCAGAGGTGGCTGCAGGTGGGAAGGTTTCATGCCATCGCCAGAACAGATAGTGTAATCAGTTGATTTCTGCACAGCTGTAGTAGTATTATTAGCCATCTAAAACAATCGGGTCTGGCGCTGGCAGGAGGAGAAGGATGGCAGGGTGTGCTGGGCGTGGAAGGTGCTGAGCTGGGGCAGTGAATTTGGGGGAGCGTTGGGGAGAGCCTGCTGGGGTGAAGGCTGTTTTTGTACCTAGGAGCTGCAGGGATCCCTGGGGGCTGGTGGAGGCTGACAGTGCTGCTTGACTAATGGAGAGATGTTATCGGGGACAGAAGAGGGAGAAAAGCAGGGGTGGAAAACTGAAGCAGCTGGGAAGGGAGCAGCTCTCAGGGCAGCCCAGATGGGAGCGGTGGCCGGGGGCACGTGCTGGACCGGTGATGCCAACAGCAGGGCTGGAGCACCCTGGCTTGGGGCAGTGACTGCCTGTTGGTTACTAAGGCTTGTGCAGAGTTTACACATTGGGAATAATCCCCTTTTTAGGACGGTGGGGACCCCGACCAGCACTAGTGGTGTGAGCCCCTGCAAGGGGCATGGACTGGGTTGCCGGGAGCCCTTCCCAGCCCTGGGAGCTCCACTCTGTCACTGGAGCTCAGGGGAAAGAGGGTGTTGTGATGAAGCGAAACAGTTTCATCCCATCAGTCAAGACAATGTAGGCAGAGTTGAAGATGAAATTCCCCAGGGGAATAAGGTACTGTGCAAACGGAGAAATTAAAGAGCAACAAATCGCCAGCGTCCGGTGGGCGGCAGCCAGCTCTTCTGAAGGAATTTAACAATGAAGCAGCTGAACTGCCAGCGAAAAGTAATCTCTCATTAAAAGCAACTGCTGCATGGGAGCACAGCCTCTTTTGCTCCATCCTTAATTTAAAGAGGTACAAGAAGAACTGTGGGAATTACAGAGCAGCCAGCTTTATTTTAGCACCAAGCAAATTGGCTGAGAAAATAATTAAAGCTTATGTGGAAATGCCTGTGCTTCAGTGTGATAGATTAAGGACAACACCACATGGCTTTTATACAGGAAATCCAGTTTAATCGGGGGTTGGGTTTTTTTTTCTTCTTTTTTTAACATTGTGATAAGGTGATTGGGGAGAGTGGTTGGGAGGTGAATTATTTGGATTTCAGAAAGCCTCGGACAAATTTGTGCAGTTATTAAGGAAACTGTTGAGGCAGGACTTGTGGGGGGAAAAGCCAAATTCTGTTCAATTGTGCTTGGTTTTACTGGGAGGGAAGAGCAGGCGAAGGGGCAGGCACTGCAGCGGCCTGGCTGAAGGATGCTCTTCGCCATCTGGGGCTTTAAGCTTGAAATTTAGTGTTAAATATGCAGAGCAGCTCCACACGCACCAGCTTATCAAGGTTGCAAGTCAAGCACAGAAAAATTAGGTAACGCTAGGTCTAAATTGGCTGGATGAGCCTGATTGCCTTCTCTCTCTCTCTCTCTCCTATCTTCATTAGGTAGGAAGCTGGTGCTAATTACACAGTCGGGGGCTGTTTTTCCATTTCCCCCCCTAGGATCCCTCTTTCTCTTGGGATAGACCTGTGCCAAGGGCGAACTTAGGGCAGTTGATTGCGAAGGCTGATGTGGTGCTATCGGCAAGGTGGGGGAGTGGAGGGAGCACCCCCCTTAAAATTGGGAAGTGGGTCCCCATGCTGCAGGAAGGTCCTGCCTGGCCGGAGCGAGGAGCAACCTCTTGGGGGTTGGGATGTGGCTGCTGGAAGGGGTGTTTTATTTTTCCCTGAACAGGGATCCAATTTTGAGCTAATTTTCCCAAGGACAACAAAAAGCACCCAGACAACTGCTGCCCAGATTTTATATCCTGCTGTTGTGGAGCCAATTAAGGAAAGGGTTGCCTTTTTTTTTTTTTTAAATGTTTTTGTGTGTGGGTGGAGTAACATAGTTTTTTTTTAAGCCTCATTCTTGCACGTGGCTGAGCAGTTTGGGCTGAAGTTTTTCTGGGGGGTGGGGTGGAAGAAAAATAAAAAAGTGGTGGTGGTGGTGGGAATCACACTTGATGTGGAAAATACCACCCTGAGGAGTTGGCATTTGTCTGAGCAGGTTTCGAGAGCGGAGGTGGTTTGCAGTGTGGGGCTCTGCGGGGCTGGCAAAGCCCTGCCCTGTTCTGGTGCTGGGGGGAGACCGTGACAAACTTCAGGTGGACTTGGCAAACACTGGTGAAAGTGAGGGCTGGCCGAGATGAGGAAGGTGTGCTGGAGGGGAAAATGTGACCAGCCGGCGTATGCTGTTGGGTTTGAAATTCTCTGTAGCGGTTTAGGAAAAGTGGGTGCTGCTGTGGCCGGCTGGGCAGAGGCTGGTGCTTGCTAGGCACCAGGCACCTGTCACCACAAACAGTAGCAAAGCCAAATGCTGGATGGGACTGTTTTGGTTTTAGCCTGACGAACCATTCACAGTTGTACAGTAATTACATGCTGATGCCTGGAGAGCGCTGAGAATTGCATCCTAAATGAATCAAACCCGTAAGTCGTGGGGCTTGGGAAGTGCATCGGCACTCCCTGTGCCCTCTGTCTGGCTGTGGGCAGGGTGTCAGGGTCCACTCAGTGGACTTGTGATGGTTCGTTAACTATGATCTCAAAGCGCAAAAATCAAGGCAACCACGCCAAGGGGTTATGCTTCAATTAAACAGCACAATTTTATTGTTTGCCCATAAAGCGGCATGTGATAGGTAGAAAGACAGAAAGTGAATAAAAGGTAAAGTAAAAAGAAAAGGAAAGAGGTTTATAGCTAGCGCCACGGGTCCAAGGCGTCCATATGGTCCCGGGTCCAGGCAGCGTCCCGCCAGTCCTTCCGATCGTTGTGATCCTTGGTGGGGAAGCTCTCCAAAGTTCAGTTGCTAAGAAGGCATCTTTTTATGCCAAGCAACACACCTTGCTCCTCCTCTGGTCCACGGACTGCCGCCAGTCTCTGCCCTCTCGAGCCAGGTTATCTTGCCCCAGAGGAGGGCAGCTTCAGACCAGGAGGCGTGTTCTTGCATTGTTTTCTGGTTCGTTGTTATGACCACGGTTGTGATCCATCTTCTGGACAGCTGTTATGCGGCCTTATTCAATCCCAGGCCGCAGGGAGCGGCATAGTACTCCTCATACCGTGCAGTTCTCTTTCCCAGGGTCTTGGCGTCTTGGTGTCCATGCGGACCACGTTCCATCCCCAGGTCTCAGTTGGCAATGTTGAGACAATATTGTTCTCTTTAGACTGACTCTTACGCAGGGGTAGAAGGACCAGCTTCAAGAGGTAGCTGTGGCCAAGCCCAAGAAATTAAAAGAAATGGCAGCTGTTGCTTTTAAACACAGGTAAAATTTGTCATATTGATTTTTCCATGGCACAGGGCGTGCTTGGTGTGAATGTGTGTCCAGACTGGTGTGCCAGTACGCGTGCGTGCCTGGCAGAGCAGTGTCTGCTGATGATGTCAGACAGTTGCATTGACTGGGGGGGTTTATGCCAAGTGTTGCTTGGTTTGTCCCTATGGGAGGAAGAGGAGGCTGGGGGTGCAAGTGCTGTTCCCTGCTGCCTGGCCAGCACGGGGGCTGTGGGTGGCACCCAGCGGGCTCCCACTGCCCTGAGCGGCGGCTCTGGTGAGGATGCAGGGACCGCAGCCGTGCACATCTCTCCTGTGTTTGTCCTCTCTGTGGGTCGTTCTTCTTGCCCTGCCTGGCAGCCAGGAGGCAAAAGCGGGGAGGCATGGAGCAGCCTGTGGGGATGCGTGATGCCTGTGGGTCTGTGCACACCCCTGGCACGGGGAGGGTAGGTCACAGTGGTGTAGGTGGGTGCTTCACCCACGTCTCAGCCACTGTACTGGCTGGCAGACACCCACCTAAAGCTGTTTGTCATTGCTGTCGTGCTGAGTAAAGGCACGTCACAGGAAGGACGCTGCATGCCTCTGTGTGTTAGACAGTGGGAGAAATCCCACCCAGGCCTTTCCACGGAAAAAATGTTTTTCTGTTACTGCTTTGTTAGCTGCTGCTTGTAGTTGCTGCCTTGCCTAGGGGCCAGTGCGAGCGTGGCTGGCCGGCCCTTGGGCACAAGTGACGTGGGTCTGTTTGTAACCCATGTTAATAGTTTATAACACTTATATTTAGGGAGTTAATGATTCTAAACAAAGCTGATTTTAATCTAATCAGCTATTCCTCGTGCCACGTCAATCCTGGACATCAAAGCGAACATCAAAGCGAGAGGCATGAAAGGCTTCGAAGGCAGCACCAACTGCTTCGCCCAGGTGCATCTCTTGAGCGAGCTTCCTCATCCCTGCTTTTGCTCCAGCCTGGCTCTTGAGGCCCCCTTCTCAGTTATCGCAGATCTAAAGGATGTTGTCCCAGCAAGGAAAACAACATTAACGTAAGAACTGCCCTCAGGAACAAAACAAAAGGCTGTTTAAACTTTTTGCATCTTTTCTACTCTGACTGCAGCAAAGCTGGACACTTCAAAGGCGCTGGAGTGTGCAGCGCCTGCTCTGTGCGAGGCACTGGCAGTGAACATCTCTCGTGCTGCCCGGCAGGGGCTGTTGGGGAGCTTCTTGCACGAATCCTGATTTTTAAATTCTTTCCCTGATGCTGGTCTGACTCTGAAATGAATTATCTTCTTATCCTTTTCCTTTCTTTTCCTTTTTTTATTTATTTGTGTTTTGCTGGCTGGAGAGAATCTGTGCATGAGCTGGGGAGCTGCGGGGTGCTCTGCTCCCTGTGCCAGGGCTGTACGTGCAGCCAGGAGTGTCAGGCTCTTATGGCAAAGGCAGCTGCTCTACCTGGAGCATTGTAGCAAAGTAAGGGACCAGCCTTGACCCAAAGGCAGTTTGTAAGGTTTTAAAGTGTGAGTGCCCAAGAGGAAGTGCCGGGGAGCTGCCCGTAGCTGCAGTGATGGTGATGGGGGTGTTAGGGAAGTGCAAGGGGAGCCCCCTCGTCCTGCCAGCTTTGGAGCATGGTTGGGGAGCCCAGCAGCTCTGGCTTGCGGCAGGGGACGGCTGCCGCTGAGTGTGCGAGAGCTGCTGGGCAGGCGGCCAGGCACATTTCCTCCCCACCGCTTTCCCATGGTCAAGATGGGCTCCGAGGCTTCAGAAAAGCACCAGGAGCCACAGAGAGGAAGCTGCTGGGAGCCTTTGTGCTCCTCAGGTTTTTCGGGTGCAGCTGCTTTTCCGCTGTTTCTTTCTGGGGAAAAAAAATTAGTTAAAAAAATATATGTGTGCAAGGCTGCATTTGGGCAGGCCTTGATAAGGTTGCTGCAGCATCAATGTATCTAAACATCTAGTAGCTTAATTCTATGAGCATCTTGAGCAGGTGGTAGGGAAGAGCTCAGGATCTCCTCCAGGCACTTGCAAATCCTATTTTGGGCAATTGGGAAGCGGTGGTGTAATAGGCAGGGGCTGGTGCAGGCGGGTCCCAGCAGGGAGGGGATAATTGCCATTTGCAGGCGCTGGAAGTGGCTGTTGGCTGGGGTGGGCAGGCAGAGCCCCCAGCCATGGTTGGGGATGACTGCCAGCATCGCTTCTGGCAAGGGCTGAAGCTGCTTGGTGGGAAGAGGTAGATTGGAAGATACCTGCAAAAGGTGGGATCACTCCTGACCTAATGGTTCCTGGGCTGCAGGTGCTGGCTGGCCCCACTGCCACCTCCCCAGCCTGCCGAGGGGGCTTCCTGGGGCTTTCCGCTGCCCAGCTCTTGCTTCTGCTGTTTCATCCCATCCACGGTTAGATTACAGACCCTTTTGGCAGGGTTTTTCCTCTTCTACCTAAAGGGGAGCCCGTGTACCCTGCCAGGGTGTTTCTGGAGTGGGAACTGGGCTGGTCTGGGCACCCTGTTGCTTCTCATCAGGTTGGCTCCTGCAGCAGCGCTAAGGTGGGGGAGCAGCCCCTGGCAGGGACCCCTTGTCTGTGATCCCAGGGTGGGCATCACTTGCAGTCTGACTCACCGAGGGAGATCTGGAGGCACTGTGTGTGTGTGTGCACGTGCGTGCTGGGTGTCGGGCGTGATCTGGAGCATGGGCGAGCAAGGAGAGGCTGAATCCCATCTGGTGTCACTGCATGTCATCCAGCTGCCTCCCCTTGCTTTGGTGTGGCGTGGGGTAGGGCAGGTAGGGCTGCGGTATGGCAGGGAGAGGCTCCACTCCTGGGCTTCAGGGCATCTTTGGTGGGAGAAACCAGTGTGCAGGTGCAGAAAGGCCATGCTACCAGCCCAGCGAGTGGTGGGACAGGCAGTCATCCTCAAACAGGGCTCACTCATGGCTCATGATGCTCTTAATGGGATGTGCTGGAAGGGCATGGCCATGGGTGGAGGCTCTGCTACCCAGACCTTGACTTTGGGTGTTTGTTTGGTGTCTATAGGCAGCAGAGCAATGCTTGGCTCTCAAACCTGGCCCGTCGCCCATCACTCAAAGCCTTAACTCGTGGGTTTGTGGGAGTGGGATGCAATAATGCCCAGCGCAGTGCTGCTTGCGAGCAAACAAGATGAAGAACGCGCTGTGGGTTGACAAGGGATTGCTGGGCCTGCTGCTGAATTCGGGGTGCAGGAGTTGTCACCGATGATGGCTGCCGGTCTGTGGTGGGACAGAGGCAGTGACATGCAATCGGGATGAAACAGCCAAAGAAGCCGGGCAGGTGGATCTGGGGGATGACAGTGTGCTGTTTCCTGTGGGTGATGCCTCTTCCTGACTTTGATTTAATTAGAAAGCAAAGTCTCATTCCTGGTGAAGGCTGCTGGGATGCGGGCTGGAGAAAGGAATGCACTTTGGGCTTGGAAAAGAGGCGATTGCTTAGGGCTGGGCACCCTTGTTCTGGGATTGCCACCTGCTAGCCACCCAGCTTCGCCTCTTCCGCCTCCAGGGCACAAGCACCAAAGTTCCAAGCTGTTTTCCTTGTAGGCATCCCCCTTGCCAGAGGCCATCTTCTTGTGAATTTGGAAAGAAATGCCCAGCCTGCCCCTTCTGTGCTTCCTGGGCTGGGAACTGCTGCCGCCCAGCTTGTGCTGTCCGCTCCAGCGTGTGCCCCAGTGCCGAGCATCCCCTTGCGGGCTTGGCTCCAGCTGTGTGGCCGGACCCTGCCCTGCTGCCCCTTTGCAGGTAATGAAACACTCCCTCTTCCCGGCAGGAGATGTTCCCAGCCGGTGTCAAGCCCAAGCAGCAGCGTGCTGGTTTGGAGCAGAGCAGCCCCTAAGCGTTCCCCTCCGCCGGGTCCCCGCGGGGGAGCAGTGGGGCTGATCAATTGATGGCTTGTTGGCCTCTCAAGCAGATCAGAGCTGGAGGCAGCGGGGCTGCCGCAAAGCCCACCCCGTCCCCCTTCTTGATAATCAGCCCTCCTGCTAATTAGTGGTGAAGCTGGGGAGGGAAGCATGTGGTTTCTCTCCTTAGCACCTGCCAGGCTGCTGTTACTGTCCCCTCTTGTTCCGGAGACCTGCCAGAAGCTGGCGTGAGATCTGGAGGTGGGCTCGCAGCCTGTGCCCGTGGCGCGGTCGCTGGGTTTTGATGAAGACGGGGCTGCTGCCGCCCGCTCCTCCAGCACGGGGGAGAGGCAGCTCGGTGGCTGCGGGCTGCGTGGAGGGGACAGCGTTCGGGAGCGTGCTGTGGTGCTGGTGGAGGCAGGCCAGCCGCTCGCCGTGCAGCTTGGTGCTCTGAAAGTGGGAGCTTGGAAACACTGTGACAGCAGGTTCGGTCGCTTGCAGAGAGCCTGTTTCCATCATGCAGAAGAGGGGATCTAAAAATATGAGCTTGTTTGCCGCCAGCTGGAGTTGATCTGGGCATCCCTGTTGCTGCTGGAGTGCAGCGGAGGACAGCTGAACTGGGAGCCTGCAGACTGTAATTTTGCTGCTCTTCCTTCCCTGCCCCGCTCTCGAAAGGCAATGGCTGGGGGAAACACGGAGCAGGAGGACAGTACGTTGGAACTCCTGACCCACTTTGCTCAGAGTTTCCAGGACATGATTCGCCTTTTCCCTTCACCAAAAGGAGACGGGACTGTGTAGCTGCTAGGGGAGATACTTAGAGGTTTGTCTTTGCTGTGCAGCAGAGCCTTTATGTGTGGGAACCCAGCGTGGCCCTCTGCTCCAGTCTTGGGCAGCACTCACTAAAAGAAACACGAATCATGTGATTTCTCCTGGTTTTGTCTTCAGCCTCGCTGTGCAAGTCCTCTTCCCTGGCTGGGTTGGCAGGTGACCAGAGGAGCTTGCTGCTGCCCCTTCTCCCTTTCCCTCCAAACAGCTCTCCTGTTCCACAGCATCTCTGGGCACTGGTCCGAGCTGGTGGCTCTGGTCGCTGGGATGGGATGGTGAGAGGCTTCAGCCAAGCCAGGGTGCTTGCATGAGCCTGGCTGGGCTGTAGCAGCAGTGTTGGGGTGCAGAGTGCGTTGGGGGTGTTGCAGAGGTGATGTGTCTGACTCCCCCAGGCTCCTGTTTCTAGTGGAGAGGAGCTGTCCTGGAGAGCCACTGTCTCATGATGTCTCTCTGTTCTCCTTTCTCCCAGGTACCAGACCGCCTTCCCTGGTTTTTGATGCTGAATCAGGATCGTTTTAACTAAAGATGGAAACACTGGAGTCAGAATTGACCTGCCCAATCTGCCTGGAGTTATTCGAAGACCCTCTCTTGCTGCCCTGCGCCCACAGCCTCTGTTTCAGCTGCGCCCACCGCATCCTGGTGTCCAGCTGCTCCTCCAGTGAGTCCATCGAGCCTATCACCGCCTTCCAGTGCCCCACGTGCCGCTATGTCATCTCCCTCAACCACCGGGGCTTGGAGGGTCTCAAGAGGAATGTGACCCTGCAAAACATCATTGACCGCTTCCAGAAGGCATCCCTGAGCGGCCCCAACTCCCCCAGTGAGAGCCGCCGTGAGAGGACGTACCGCAACAGCCCTACCATGTCTGTGGCCGGCGAGAGGATCGCCTGCCAGTTCTGTGAGCAGGATCCCCCGCGGGATGCCGTGAAGACATGCATCACCTGCGAGGTGTCCTACTGTGACCGCTGCCTGCGGGCCACCCATCCCAACAAGAAGCCCTTCACCAGCCACCGTCTGGTGGAGCCTGTGCCTGATGCGCACTTCCGAGGACTCACATGTTTGGAGCATGAGAATGAGAAGGTGAACATGTACTGTGTTGCTGATGACCAGCTCATCTGTGCCTTATGTAAACTGGTGGGCCGCCACCGGGACCACCAAGTGGCATCCCTCAGCGATCGCTTTGAAAAGCTGAAGGTAAGCAGCCGTTGGCGGCCGCAGTGAGCCCATGGGCCAGGCTGTCTGTAGGGGCTCATGTTCGCCGAGGGATGGCTCTTGGAGCAGAAGCTGGTTCCAGGTGCCCCAGGTGGCACCCCTTATTTAAGCCAAACAGCTCCTGAAAGATACGTGGGCTGCAGGACGCAGCCTGTGGGCTCCTCCAGGGCCCTGGTCCCAGGAGGCTGGGCTGGGTCTTGCTTAAACAATTAGAGCAAAATCATTGCTAACTTATTTTTCTCTGGCTGACGTGTGTGCACCAAGCCCAGGGGTTGGACCTTCTCCCCACATGGCCGACAGCAGCACATCATCAGGCACCACGGTACCCTGGGGCTGTTGCCCCAGGAGTGTGGCTTTCCCCTGGGGTTTGTCCTATCCTTAGAGAACTGGAGTGGCAAAGAGTGGCCTGGGGGGACCTGCAGGCACAATTCCCCGATGCTGTTGTGCTCGGACTGTGTCTATTCAGCTCTTGGAGGATGAGAGCAGGATGGGTCGGACTGTGGGCATTTCCTTTTGGAAAGCTGCTCTGCAGCTTCCAGCCCGCAGGCTGCAGTGTGTGGGAACCCTCCTGCTTTCCATAAAACCTCCGCTGCAGGGTTCACCCATGCTGGAGGACCGCTGTGCCCTGAGAAGTGCTCGGGGGAGTGCTTTCATGTTCTCCTCAAGCCAGCATGCGCAAGGCTTTTCTGCTGTGAGAGAGGAGCGGGCCAGGCTCTGGGAAGTAATGGGATATGAGTGGGTTGGGAGCAGCCCTGCGGAGAGGGATTTGGAGATGCTGGTGGATGAAAAAAGGGACATGAGCCATCAACGTGCACTCACAGCCCAGAAAGTCAGCCGTGTCCCGGGTACATCACCAGCAGCATGGCCAGCAGGTCAAGGGAGGGGATTCTCCCTCTCTGCTCCGCTCTGGTGAGACCCCCGGGAGCACTGCACCCAGCTCTGGGGTCCCCAGCGCAAGGAGGACACGGACCTGTTGGAGCGGGGCCAGAGGCGGCCACAGAAATGGTCCGAGGGCTGGACCCCCCCTGCTAGGAGGAGAGGCTGAGAGATCTGGGGTTGCTCAGCCTGGAGAAGGCTCCACGGGGAGACCTTGCTGCGGCGTTTCAACACCTGAAGAAGGGCCGAGAGAGACTTTTTACCAGGCCTGTAGCGACAGGACAAGGGCGACAGTTTTGACCTGAAGGAGGGCAATTCAGCTTGGACATAGGGAAGAAACGTTTTTCGATGAGGGGGCTCAGGTTGCCCAGAGAAGCTGTGGATGCTCCATTCCTGGGACTGGTGAAGGCCAGGCTGGGGGGGGGGGGTTGGGCAACTTCATTCATCTAGTAAGAGTTGTCCCTGCCGGTGGCTGGAGGGTTGGACTAGATGGTCTTCAAAGGTCCTTCCCAACCCACACCCTTCTATGATGCTGCAAGGCAGTGATGGAGCTCCACTCTGCTTCCCGAGTGCCCCAAACTCCTCCTCTGTCCTTCGCCCTCCCATGGGATCATGGTGCTTTGGCTCTGTGCAGATCCCATCCCCGGAGGGGCTGGTCTGAGCAGCCCTCTGTGTCTCCCAGAGGCACCATGTCGAGGGAGGGTGCAGTCTTGTGGAGAAGGTGGCTGGAGGCTGCCCAGGATTTGGAGGCTTCTGAAGAACCCCACCATGGTCCAGTTGCCTGGGGTCTCCCTTCCACCTGCTTCTTGCTGAGACCAGTGTTGCCAGCAGCAGGGAGCATCTTCTCTACGACAGCCCATGTTCTCTGTCCTAATTTCCCCTGAGCTGAAGCTGCAGAAGCAGGCGATCATTCTCCAGCCCCCTTCACTTGGAGCACGTATTGATCTGAACTGAATTACTGCTCTGCTGCTCTTCAGGTAGGAAAGAGCAAACTTCCCAGGGATCCCTCTGGAGTGCTTTGAAGCTTAATTTTTATGCAGTGGCTGTGGTTGTACTGAGTATTATGTGAACCTGTACGGACGATATTTGACCTATATAAAGTTAGAGATCCCTCTCCCCTGTGCATTCTGTGTGAGTCTGCAAAACGCTTTTTAATTCCTTAATATTAAAAAAAAATATATATAGCTGGTCCCGTTAGAGGTTGCATTGGTGAGGCTGTAACTGTGGCAGCAGTCATATTCCTGTTATAAGTCTTCTCATGTGTGTTCAGCTGCTTCTTCCTTGGTCCTTCGTCCCTTCATGTTCTGGTCTTGTTCTGACCAAAAAATGCTTTTCTTGGCTGTTTGTCGTCTTAATGTTTTGAACAAAATCAATCCATCTGCTCTTGTGTTTAAGGGCAGAAGAAATACTTCTATCACTGTAGCAAAAATACAGAAGACTTTTTTTTAATGGGTAGACAGATTATTTTGTTTCCTCCTTTTTTTTTTTTTTTTTTTTTTTTTTTTTTTTTTTTTTTTTAAACCAACTGATGCCTGGAAAGAAACCTTTCTAGATGTCCAGTTTCCTGGGTGGGTTTCCTACCTGCCCTTCTCTAAAGTCTCCCAGACCTGGTGTGACATGCCCAGTGACATCTGCAGTAGCAGGAAGAACATAATTGTAGGTTGTCCTGTACTTTATTTCTGTCTCTCCCTGTGTTCCAGCCATGGGGTCTGTCTTTTGGTAGGTGCTGCCAAATAGCATCGGTGCCACTGCGTGCCTGTGAAGCGCCTGGGGTCCATGGTGGCTGATGTTTGCCTTCAGACCTTCATTTGCTTGTCTTGTCTTTGCATCACTCCTCACCTAAGCTTCCCCCAGTGTGCAGAGCAGTGCCAGCAGCCTGGTCCATAGTCCAGGACATTCTTTTTCCATGAGGAAATGTCTCAATTAGCAAATTGGAAACCTTAGAAAGAAATGACCATGTATGTTTGCACACAATAAAACCCAGGGATGGAAATTAAAACCTCTTAATATTATTTTCTCCCTAATCTGGCCCATGTCAGCCAGCCAGGCATATTCATCCGAAGACAAAAACCCTTGACAACCTAAATTGCTTCTTCAACCAGCCAAATTTTGCGGGTTGCCAGAACACTGGGTTTTTTTCTTTTCTTTTTTTTTTTTTTTTTTTTTTTCCTCCTTATAAACAACAGTCTTAAGTGATTTTGGAGGAGGAGGGAGGATCTCCTATGCTGGAAACATTCTCTCTGTTCTTTTCATCCTGCCCAGGTCCCCATTTGGCTGCAGGAGCCGCAGCTGAGTGGGGCAGCAGGGAGAGGGCGGCTGCGGGAGGTGTGCTTTCCTCCCAGGCACGACCGCTGCGTGGGGGCACCTTGGTCTGTAATCCTCGCCTCTGGCTGCACATCGGTTGGGCTTTTTTTGGATGGCTCTCTTCCTAATGCCCTACCTCTGGTGCAGCTATTGCATGGGATCGATGCCAAGTTTTACCAGCAGAGTCAATATTTTCATTAGTATTTTGTGTTGTTTTCCTCATATGGCCTCAGTCTATAGTTCTGACCGCGATGCATGCTCTGGCAATACTTGCAAGTATCTGAAATACTTGAAATCATTAAAAACATTCTGGGATGGGAGCACAGGTGGGATGCTGCCGCCCGGGAAGCTGCTGCCAGTGGGGCTGGCTGCTCCCCAGGGCAGCCGCCTCGCCCCCAGGTCTGCCCGAGGATCCCCTGTGCCCCATGGCAGGGCTCTACCTCATTCCTTTCTCTCTTTCAGTCATTAATCGGTGAGTTACGTTGCAGCCAGCCTGCTCTTAAAGATCTGTGGTACGCTTGGGCATTGAGCAGTGAGCAGTTGCTCTTAATCTCTGGCTTTGATCCCATAGCTAGAGCAAGCTGGAAACGCCTTTCAAGTTGGTTTTTTTTGATGGAAAATTGGGGTTTGAACTGAGTAACTTCATTTTGTCAAAAGGTCTGTGCTTTCTACAAAAATCTTTGGTGTTTTGGTTTTTTTTTTCTTTTGCCCCCTCTTTAGAAGAGCTGCATGCCTGAAAACCATACCGTTGTGTTTAAACCATAACCCATCCCCCGGCACTTGCCTTCCCCTCTGAGTTTGTTTCGAATCAGAAATCTCTAGTGTGCACCTGCAGCGTGACTTCCCCGTGGACGCTCTGCAGCAATCTGTCCATACCATATTATACACCCCAAGGTGTTTTAGGAAACATCCTTAATCCTTTTTAACACGTTATGGCTTTTTTGTGTGTGCATCTTCAACTCCACTTGTTTATATCATAAAGAAGCTGGAAAGGGCGAGCAGTTTTCCTGAACTGCAGTAAATCTGAGTCATGAACATTGCTGTGCCAAGGTCTTGGGTCTGGTCTGTGGCTGCTCACGTAATGCCCGTTAGTTTGGAATAAAGGAGTTCTTGCTCTGATACTGCTGCTCTTTGCCAGCACATAATTCTGCACCTAGTTCTTTGCAGCCCAGGAGCTGGTTCATCCATAGGGGCAGCCCTGTTTGCCATGCGCGTCACCTCGGACGTCGGCCGCTGCTGCCAGCTCAGTCAGCTGTTGGCAGAAATGATGCACACGCCAGGGATGCTGACAGTGTAGGATGAACCACAGTTATTTCCAACCCTGGCCATCCAATGTTGCTAGATTTTCTGTGGCAAAACCATCTACCTGTTCTTGAGATGATGGAAAGGGTTATCCCAGCTCCCTTCCCCTGTGCTGGGACTCACAGCTGGCCCTTGTTGTGAGATGGGAGCCTGGGTCTGGGAGCATCTGAATTTGAGAGGGGAACACGTGGGATGCCACACAGGATGGGGTGGAGGTTGAAGCGTTGGAGTCACCAGTGTGCTGTGGGAGCATGTCCAGCAGCTTTCCAAAGCTGGGATGCAGTGGTATTCTGCTTCCCCGGGAAGGCTCCATGCCCAGAGTTACCAGCTACAGAGACCGCAACAGAAGGGGAAAAATAGTCTTTCGTTTGTTTTAGAGTGGCTCTTTGTAATAGAGTGGCTCTTCTCCAGTGCTGCACTGAAGTGCTTGGAGGCCTGTGGCTGTGGGCGGTGAAATAGCAGTAGCATCCTGCCAGGCGGGTGGTGCAGGTGAGGACAGGCGAGTTGGTGATGCGGGAGGGACCTGGAGGGAGGGCAAGAGGCGTGATGCTTTCAAGGGGTTGGATTTCTGCCCATGTTTTCTGCTTGCTTTGAAGTTTCGGCGTTTGCTAGTAGCAACCTTTTTGAGTGGGTCCTGCCACAGTATGACCCGCGGTGCCGAGACCCGTGCTGAAATATTCATTTGTAATCCTGCACTGACAGACGCTGCTCAATCAGAAGTGATTGCCTTGTGCTGCTGCTTTTTGCTCATTTACAGCTGCAATGGGTAGAGAAAGAAATGCTCCTTCCCTTCTGCCTCACCGGGCAAGCTGGCATTCATGTGAACATTCGCCCTGGTAAGGGGGCTTGGGCATCTCTCTCTGCTTCAAGCTGGCCTGCCCAGCCAGAGCCTTGAGAGAGGGCATGTGCCAGGCTTTTCAGGCAGAGGCTGGGCACGCTGCTGGTCGAGGCTTTGTTTGGTGACATAATTCCATTGGCACAGAGCAAGGTGGCTCCAGGACCGTCTTGGCTTTGAGGCAGCACCCGTTCAGCTGGGAGAACCTGGTGGTGCCTTCAGAAAGCAGACCTAGGTTCGCGTTGCATATCTGAAGGCATCTTCCTATCTCTTGTCCTCTTGAAGCTCACCTTAAAGGTCACTGGCTGCCCAAAACTCCCCTAGCATGGGCTCCTGGGGTGCCACCTGTGTGTGTCTTGGTGTGTGCTTTGTCAGCCTTGGACTACTGCTCCTGCCAGGTTGCTCAGGCCTTTTCACGGTGGTGAAGCATCCTATGGACTGGGTTCGCTTGCTGGCAGCGTTGGCCTCTGCTTCCCCAACCCAGCGGGCAGCGTGGGCACTCCCGCTGCCTGAGCCTGGCTATGAGTAGTCAAAGTGCATCAGGATTTTGGTGTGTGTTTTCCATCTCTGTGTGTTCAGGAAGGATCAAGATGTTGAATGCAATCAGCAGCAGAGAAGTCTGTCAGCTCGGCTTGCTAGCTGAAAATCGACATTAAAAGATTAAATTAAAAATGTATGCAGATTAAGAGCAAAACTAATGGCTTGACCTAGATAAAGCAGGCGCCTAGGACAGCAGCGCGTTATCTGCCGAGTAAAATCTTGGACAATTATAAATTCAGATTGCTTGAAACTTGTAATTACAGTCCTCTGTGGAGCGCTGCCCTGCCCCGTGTCCTGCCTGCGCCAGCAGTGCTGCTGCTGTGCCAGGGCCGGGCAGGGGTTATGCTGCGCAGCGACTCCTGCAAGGGAGAGATTACAGCAAGAAAGGCTTTGACTGAAGAGCTCTGGCTGGCTCCTCCCGTCTGTGATTTGTGGTGGAAGGAGTTTTCAGAGGAAGGATTTTGCCTTAATTATTCGCTGCTGTCCTTCGCTTCTCCATCTGCTCTGTTCCCTTTGCAGGAACTGGCTAAGGGCTAGCTCAGAGGAGGCTTTTCCTTTGCTGTTGCTGAGTCGTCTCTAGATTGACAGGCTGGAAATATTAAAAAAAAAAAAAAAGGTGTTTTGTAACACTTCTGTATCTGCTCTTTGCTAAAGGAAGAGCAGTAAGGTGGAAGGCCCATCATCTGTTACGCTTCTGAGGGGTGCGCTGCCTCCAGCATGCTTATGTGAGTGGGGCTCCGGATTAAAAAAACCTAAAAATTCCCTGTGCTAGACAAATTGTGTGCAGAAAAGCTGATTGTTATTCAAACGCTCTTAAGCAAATGGTGGCATAGAAAAAAGGCAAAAAACCCTCACCTTCATGCTGCAATATAGAACTTCTTCACCTAGGGACTCGTGAACATGTTCTCACTTGCCCTGTGAATCACTGAGATTGCTGCTTAATTTATCATTTACTGTACTGCCATGGGGCTAAACTGAATTTTTCTATACATATGTATGTATATTTATATATATTTCCTCCATACAGAGAAGAGTTAGCTGAGAACAAAGGTTACAGTTGTGACTGCTGTAACTCCTACACAGAACACGAGGGGCTGTTAGCAAAAATACAGAAAGCTCTGGCTGTGCTGTAGCTGGCGGCTTCTTTACCCTTAGCCAGCAGCAGATACGCTTCTGCTGTGTCTCTTTGAGACCTGCCTAGAGAGGGAGATGCAAACCCAGCTGCGGCTTGCTCCAGCCCAGGTTTGCAGCAGTGGGAGCTGGAACCGCCCTGCTGCTTTGGGGACCCTGGCAGCGTGGCACTTGGTCACCGGCAATGCTGCAACCCCTGCCACACTGGCGGAGTGGGGCTGAGCCCCTCTTGGCCACAGCCCTGGCTTAGCCACGGTTCAAGCTCGCCTACGGTGGTTGCGGTGCTGGTGCAGGCAAGTCGATCCCTTGGGGCTGTGCTGGGGAGCCAGGTGCTGGCACCACAACCTGCCACAGCTTTGGGACCATGAGCTGGGGCTGCAGCTGCCCAGATCGTCAAGAGGCACCCTAGGGCAAGCAGAGCCCCTGCCTTCACCTGCCAACTGGCTCCTCAGCCTTACCTGCTGCTTCTTTTGCTTTCTGTGCACAATTCCAGGCATCTCTGCTCCCTAACAAGCTCCTGAGGCTTTTTAGCATTGGCTTCTTTCTCCTAAGGCAGGTAGTGTGTGGGGGGGAAGAAACACAGCGTGTTTTTATTGTTATCTTGGGCTGAATTTGTAATCTAGTGTCTGTTATAAGTGATCTCTCTGAGCAGGGGGGAGCTGTGGTCCAAAACATGGTC
The DNA here is from genome assembly GCF_963210335.1 of Falco punctatus. Taxonomy (NCBI): domain Eukaryota; kingdom Metazoa; phylum Chordata; class Aves; order Falconiformes; family Falconidae; genus Falco; species Falco punctatus. Next base: position 23,814,444 of record NC_137595.1, on the reverse strand, counting down.
CCCAGCATAGGGTTATCGTCCCCGTCACTTTGCAGTGGCCCTCAAGTGACTTGCAAAGCAACAGTCATTTAACAGATGTTGAGCGCGGGCAAATGAGCATCTTGCCTCATCCCTGATGCAGGTGAAGGCCTTTGATCATCTGCCAGGCTCCCCTATCAAGTGACTGCCCTGGCCTCCATCTGGCAGTTCAGTGTGCCCTTTGGAAGCCGTGCAGCAGGAGACAGTTGCTGCTTAGGGCTTGGATGCCAAAATTGGAACCACTTGAGGACCCCTTTCATGGGAAATTGCAAAAGGTCCTAGGAGGTCTGTCACTTCTGCGTGAGCCAAGGGCTTCTGCAGCCATGCTCAGCCCTGTGGAGGGGATGGTCCCCAGGACCTGGCATGTTCTTCCCATGGAGGTGGAGGCTGCTGGGACACAGGGAAACTCCATGCACTGGAAGCTGTAGCGGTGAAAATAAGGCTGGCAATAAGTAAGGCTGAAAATACAGCTTGGAGCAGTGGCCCTGCTTTCATTTTTTTTGGTATGCCAGCAGGAAGCATCAGGGATGCAGGGTGGACTGCGTGTTGGTCTGTCTGCCTTGGAGCTGCTGCCCAGTGTCACAGGAGCCCTGAGAGGCCAGAGGAGGCTCGTGAGCATGTCTGGGGCTGGAGGCATCTTCCCGCAGCCTGGGCTGCCCTTGCTGCTTTGCTCAGGTTTCACTGAAAACAGTGGCATTGTGCGTTGGGGGAGCTGCTGTGGGTGTCGCGCCGGGGTGGCTGGCAGCATGGCACTGCTGCAGCGGAACGTTTGCCTGTGGAGCACGAGGCATACGGAAACACAGCATCTTCCTGGCTGCTCTGCCCTGCAGTAGGAGAGGGATCAAAACGTGGCTCGGTGTCTGATCAGCTCCCAGTTCACATTTTCCGTTGGCACGGTAGGGTGTAAGTGGTGGTAGCTGCTTAAATGCTGTTGGTTTGTAGGTCATGGGGACCAGCAGTCAGCTCTGTGTGCTTTTATTTTTTGTTTTGGTTTGGTTTTACCCAGAAATCTCCTGAGGACAGCTTTGATTTTTTTTATTATTATTATTAAAAAGAACTATTATGGGTCTTGAGATAGCAGACCTGAGAAGCTGCATTGGTTAGCTTAATCTCTCGCTTTTTCCACAACTGCATTCACATCTGAGATTATTTCAGTGTTACTATCTCAAGAGCAGCTTGAGCTGGAAAATGAAAGTGTGAAGCTGTGCAAAAATCACTTGGTGGTGCTTTGTTTGGGATGAGGCTAAAATCTCCAGCCTTCATGTCCTGTGAGATAGCAGGCTAGAACTGAAGTCTGTGGAAGAAGCAAGATGGGAAGCAGGTGAAGTTATTTTTAAATAACAGGTATCACCTTCTTTTATTAAAGTCCCCCCTGAAAAGTGCCTTAATTTCAGAAAGTGGCTGGTGGCCCATCTGTTCACCTGTTGCATCAGCCTCAAGGAGTAGGAAGTGATGAAAATGGTGGTTAAGGATATGAATAAGTTTCACCCTCGTTGGGCTTGATAAACAGAAATTCATTATTCTTATCAGCTGTGTGAACGTGGGGACAGTGGGGCATAGAAGCTGGGGATCATATGAAGCTGTGGGCGTGGGACACTGCTGGAGAGGATGTTTGTGGAGGCTGGTGGGCTTGGAGAACTGACTTGTTTTGGGAAGTCATTTGGGAAGAATGAGCGTGCTGTTGGCCTGCTGCCTGCTGCTGCTTAGTGCAGACCCCGTGGTTACGGGATGTGGCAGAAGGTGAGTGGCTGTGCCTGGGGCAGTAAGGTCAGAGGAGGAAGGAGAAGGCAGGTGTGGGGTGTCAGGGCATCAAGACAGCAGCTTCTTGCTTTGGGAAATGTCTCACTTAGGAATTTGCTGGCTTTTGGCGGGTGAGGTACTGCCAGGAGCGCCAGACAGTGTCTTCCATGTGCTGGCTTTCGGGATGGGTTTCAAAGGTTGTAGCTGACATGAATGCTGCATCTGCAATCTTGCAGCCAGCCTGCTGCAGCCTCCCAGCTTGAGGGCTCCTCCAGGCCTTTGGCATGGCAGCAACAGAGCATCGGATATGCTTTCAAAAGCACAAAGAGGAGGAATAAAAGTCCCTGAACCTTCCTGCCACCAATGTTGGTAACATGCTCATGATGAGCTCATGTGAGCCCTGTTTCTTTTCATGCCTAAGGATGAGGCTAGAGGATGCTCAGACCACGTTGTCACTTGCAGGGACACTGCTAGCATCTCCATGCTATCCCTTATATCCCTTATGAGTAGTATTTGCAACGGTAGTTTGCTTTTATTTTAATTAGCAGCAGTGATCAGACAAGGTTTTGAAAGTATCATCAGGCAATGCTGAGGGATGCTCAGCTAGTCTAGGGGCTGCTGTGCTTCTGGTGCTGCTTTTCCTGTTGGACAATGGCACGTGTTGTACCAGTGCAGTCTGCGCTTTCTTGCTGGGTACCCAGCTGAAGGATGCTCTTTGAAGATGTAAACTTCTTCTTCACTCTGTAAACAAACAGGGCTTGCAATGGGATGTTTCCACTCCAAGCTGCCCTGTGGTGCTTTCATCAGGGGGCTCACCGGCAACAAAAACGCATCCCGGTTTTTGATACTGAAGGGGGATGGGGAATTTCTTTAGCAGAAGTTGTTGCACGGGTAAATGAGAACTGAAAAATTTATGAGCATGTCAAATTGTACAAGTGTGGCAGCTCCAGATCGTTAGGTATTAAATTCTTCCTTAACTGTATACCTTATGATGATTGACTCTTGCATGGTGATTAGTTGGGTGGGAGTAATTCTTGTGGAGGTGCTGCTTGTACGTCCTGCCAGCACCAGGCAGGACATGGAGGGAGATGCAGGTGCTGGAGGTACCTAATTTCCTGCTCAAGAGGGCTGCGGAGGAGCTGGAGTGTGTTGCAAGGGAAGGGGCTTTCTCCCTGCAGCAAGAGCCTGGGCTTTATGGCCCTTTGTGAACATTTGCTTGCTCACATCCTACACCTTGGGGCTTGAAAACTGCCAAGAAGGTTCACGATGAGCAGAAAAAAGTCGCTGGTCCTTGCTTCCTTGGAGAGGGATCTGTTCCTGTGTGCCAGGAGGAGGGAGGCATGGAAAAGAGCAGCAGGATGCCAGGGAGCAGATGCCTGGAGCTGGCCTGTCTGCGCTGGAACCTCGTCGCTGCCTCTGACCCGGCTGCAGCTGCCTTCCCGAGACCGTTGGCTGTGCTGGTGCCTTGATCATCTGGATGACAGTCTGGCAACCTCAACCCAACACGGACTTTGGGAGGTGCTGTGCTTTGGCTGCGCCAACGTTGTGCTCCTAATGCACAACTCTGCCAGGCGGTGGTTGTTCTGGGCCTGAGAGACTATGTTCAAATGCTGCAAATAATGATGTCTTCAACATCTGCAGAGTCCAGCTGTGGCTTTTACTGGGCTCTTCAGCAGCTGGCGTGGTGTCTGTCAGACAAGCTTATGTGTGCGGTGACAGGTTTAGCAGTTGAGGTTTCGGTGCTGTTTCTGGAGAAGGGGAATGGTCTCTGACATCTAATACTTAATGCTGCTTTCCAGTATAAATGAATCTATGCCAGTCCTTGAGCCGTGGCCCCGTAGTCTTTTCAAGCCAACTTATGTTCCCATCAAACCTAATGTTTGTTCTAGTCATCCTTTGTCCTGTGATTTAACACATTCCCCGTCCCCCACCCCCAACAGACTTGTTAACAATACAGATACTTTTATGTTGTAGTTTTCTTTATAGCATCTCTCTGGGTGCCTCAAATCTGTGTTATCTTTTGCAGTTTCTAAATTCCCATTTATTCCTGATGCTTCTCTCCATGTTCTCTTGCTGTTGCTCTGCAATACAAACCCTTTCACGGAAAACTTACCCCCTTGCATGATTTCCTTCCCAGAACAGGTACTTTTGTTTCCTGAAACAACTGCTAGCCATTATCTTTTCAAGACTTCTGTTTTGTGATGTTTTTAAGGGTGCGAGCTGGACTTCTATTCTTTTAGTTCTGCATGAATAAGTTGTGGGTTTTTTTAAATAATAAAAAGAATTAGTGTAACTCCAGGTCCCGTGGAAAGTCTCCAGCGGTGGAGGATTCCCTGCATGGGAGGTGATGCTCCACTAGCTGGACAGTGTTACCTTGTGGCCTGTCACCTGGGGAGCTCTTTGTTGGGGTGCTGGGGTACATTTTCTGCTTCTTGCTTGCTCTCCTTGGGTTCCTGTGAGATGGCTTTTCTCCTTGCAGATCTGAACCTTGCCTGAGGGCAGGATACTATTTAAGACTGTCTATTCTCAGCTGTTCTGTAGTTCTCTAGCTTCCAGCAAGCTCGTGCTACCTGTGCCTTCCCCTGCCCACTTCTTTTTCTGAGCTTTTACTCTGAATTTTCCTCTTTGCTTTGTGGCTTTGGTAACGCAATCCCTTGGAGCCTTCACTTGGTATGTCCCGCAGTCTGTCGTGTTCCCGTGGCTTCTCCTGAGCTCTCGGCAGTGTTGCTGGCAGCCTCGTGCTCTGTGTCCCTGAGCCCTGCGCTGCTGGCTCCCCGGGGCTCCCCAGGTCCTTCCCTGCTGTGCCCCGGACCCCGCAGCTGCAGGTCCATCACGGGGGGCTGGGGATGGGTGAAGCTGTTCTTTTTGGACTTGTAGGTGCATTTCCCTTGTGACACTTGTATGCCGCAATGTTTTCTGAAGCATGTCCTCGTGTTTCTTCAGCAGGGTCTGGTTATCCGTGTTTCTTTTTCTTCCCCGAGCTGCAGGTTGTTGAGCACTTTCAGCACCTGCCTGGCCCTGTTCAGAAGTACCTTCCCTGGCAGGTGACCTGCTTGTGGGTGTGAGCTCCGGCCTCCCTCCGCCTGACATACGTTTCTGGAGAGCCCCTGGCTGCTGCCTTTGCCTTTCTCAGGACTTTTCCCCTCTTTCTGTGCCTGGCACAGTGTAGTGACTTCAGCCACGTGGGTGACAAAGCCCTGCCCGAAATCAGACCGCAGTGGGCAGACCTTGCTGGGAAGGGGAGAGGGGTCTCGGGCTGCTTGTGCTGGAAGTGTGGGTTGCTGCTGAGGGCCGCGGGCCGTGTCGCCCCTATGCCTGCTGTGCTCCCTGCCTGGCTCTGGCTGGCAGGGCTGCCGCTGAGAGGCCCCAGCAGTGCGCGTTCCTAGGGGTGCAGCGCCGGCCCTCTCCATCCCGCTGGCTACCTGGAACCCTCGGCTCACCGAAACAACCGGCAGTGTTGCCAAAAGATTAATATTCTTGCCCTGAGTAGCTGTTGTTTAATATTCAGGATATATTGCGTTATGGGCATAATGAATATTCAAGAGTGCAAATTAGCATAGCTCAGTTAGTTGTGCTCTGTGTGCAATCGGGAAGGCACTGGCTCTCGTTAGGCCTGTGCTCAGCTATTCGTGGTGCGTACTCTCACTTGGAAAATGTGTCCCAGCAACATTCAGTATCTTTAAGTAATTTGGAGAATCGGTTGTGTGCACTGGGGCGAGCATCATATGAATTTCTTAGCAGGCTTGAAGTCATGCTCTGAGATGCTGAATATTGCTATTATTATCACATTAGACCCTTAAATAGGCTTACAGGTGTTATTAAGTGATTTTACCATGACAGCTGACATGCTTTAAAAAACCTACTTTGAATATCCTATCAGTGTAGTTTGATGTGCCCTTGTATAGAAATTAATGTGCAATAGCAGTGCATCTGCTGATAAAAATCCTCCTGTATTGTGTGTGGAAACAGATCTCAGGACCTTGAGATGAGGGATGTGTGGGGTTACCTGCTTTGTTCTTCCAGCTGGCTGTGGGCTGGTTCCTGGAGTGTCCTGACTCCCACTTTGGGCTGCTTCTTCCCAGTATGCTGGTGCTGGGGTGATCGTCCCATTGCAGGAGGGTGCAGGCTCCCTGCTGCAGAGCCGAGCATGTCCCAAGCGGCTGGCAGGCTCCGACTTGTGGTGCTGTGACCATTTGCTTGACCTTAAAAATCCTTTCCAACCTAAACAGTTCTATGAAGGGCTGGTAGATCGGCCCACCTGGTTTTGATCTTTATCTATAAACAGGTATGTCTGTGATGAGGAAAGCAGAGGTGTGTCCCCAAAATCTCCTGAGCTGGCTTCCAGATGAACAAGTTCTTGCACCTCTCATTTTTTTCAGAGCTCCTGGCTGGGTGGTCCCTGGAAGGCCACATCTGTGGCAGCTCGAGAGCCCTGTCCTTGCAGGAGGTCGTGACCGTATGATGATATACGATGCACAATGTAAGCATACAGCTTTTATGCTACCGATATGTAGCATATAGCATCTGTGTCAGAAGGTGGAAGCACCGCCATGGGCCATGCGGCCAGGCTGGATGACAATGCTGGGCTAGCATGGAGAGTGAACTCTTGCTTACTAATTAAACTAATGAGGCAGTCAGTCCTCCTGACCTGCCTTTCTCTTGTGGTGGGGCTCTGGCTGTAGGCAGCAGGATTAGGACTGCCTTCAGACGCTTGAGGTGTCTGTGTGAGCCATGTTGACTTGAGCTGGGCAGCCGAATTGCCGGTGTTGGAGTATAGATCAATGTCCTTGTCTTTGCTGCTTGGAGCAAAAGGAGTCTTGGATGTGAAGAGCAGAGATGTTTCTGATCGCCTCTCTCTAAGGTGTGGATTAGGCATTTCTTCTGTGCCTGTCTGTTGCCTGCCTTTCATTCGGTTGGCTTGGGGGAATGTGTTTGTCTTTGATGGGAATCTGCCCAAAAAATGTTCTTGGGAGAGGGGTACCCAGCAGGGTCACTGGTGTGTGCTCTCCACAGCGCCGGGTGGTGGGTCACGGCCCCTGTTCCCCTGGCCTCGTGTGAGCAGCGCTTCGCTGAAGGTGCTCGAGAGCCTGGGTTCTGCACAGCTGAGGGCAGACGCGCTCCTGCATGCTGGCCAGGGAGCAGGCTGGGATGCTCCTAGTGTGAAATGTCTTTTCCACCTGTGAAAGCTATTGGATTAGTCAGCTGCATCCTGCTGTCTTCTCTGAGCGCGGTCCTTTTGGAGCCCCATCAGGCTGGGAGGAGGGAGCGGTGTGCAGAGTGGCTTTGGCAGGCTGTGCTCACTGGACGATGCTCCCAAGCCTCACCCGTGCTGCAGACTGAAAAGTGGCCGGCCTGGCTTCCTGCTCCTCCTCCATGTGCCAGCAGCCCTCTGTTCAGGGATGGAAAATGCATGGCCCAGAGGAAAGGAAAATGCGTGGCCCAGAGGAAATGCGCTTCGTCTGACGCAGCTTGTTTGCGCCCCTGGCCAGCTGGCCGAAGCAGAGGAGGGAGGTTTTGCAGCGTCCCCCGGCTGAGCATCTGGCACTACAGCTTTAAAGGCACATCTGGTTGCGAGGGGTTGGGATTTGGGCATTTTAGTTTTCCAAATCAGCACGATGTGCAGCTGGATCCTTGCAAGCCTGCTTGAACCCCTTTCCGCTGTTACGGGCATCTCTGATTTATGAGATAGGTTCAGAAAATGCTGTGCAAAAAGGCGTGTGTTGTGCAGGATGTGCCAAAGCTATAAATTGAGATTCCTTCCTTGTTTCTCTAAAGGGCTTTTGGGAACCAAACATCCAGCATCCAAGAGAAAACGTGCCTGGGTTGTCTTTCACCGTGTGCTGTTTGGCTTTATTTATTTTTATGATTATTGGAAAATAAAGATCACGAGGGGAAGGAGCCCAGTGGAAACACCCACTGCAGTTCCGTGTCCTGGCAATCATCTGATGTTTCTGGTGGAGTGATCCGTAAAAATCCAGTCTTTAATGTAAAACATAAAAAAAAAAAGGAAACAAAAAAAAAAGCGCCCCCTCTTTGGCCTCCCAGGGAAGGAATTATGTCCTGCCTAAAGCTCTCCCAGTGCTATGAAGAAGGAGATGTTTCTGAGGGCAGTGGTTCAAGGGTAATGGGGTCTGCAGCATGGCGCCTAACAAAACTGAAAGCTTTTTCTAAAGTGTATTCATAAAGGCATATCTCTTACCCTGAGTACTTCCATACTCCTTAAAGTGGTATTCTTCCTGGATAACTGGTGTGGGGGACCGTTTTTTATTAATGCTGGGTGGAGGTTTCTGAGTTTATTGGTGCAAACATTTAAAGCTGGGTATTCTCTGATGGTATCTGCAGGTGAACTGGGTGAGGGTCTCGGGGAAGCCAAAGGCCTGTAGCAGTGTCAGGGGAATGCTGTTTTATGAGACTAATCACTTAGGTTAAAGCCATGAGAACTGAAGTCTGAATTTCTTTTCAGCCACACCTTGCCTTTCTTATTGGAAAGTCCTAGCACCTGGATCCTCGGCAGGAAGCCAAGCAGGCTGCAAAACTGAAAGATGCTTAGAGATGGTGTCGTGGAGGAAGGAGCCTGAACCGAGGGGTGCCTGTTTTAGGATTGCTGTTTGCAATGTGAACACATTGATGTTGTCTCAGATGTGTGAGGCAAGGGCAAGAGCAGAAGGCTGTGCATCTGAGGGGCAGAGATGGGAGGTAGGAGATGTGTGATGGCTTTCATTGCCTTCCCCTCCCAGGTGCTCTCGGGCACTGGCCCAAACGCTGTGGTGGGTGTTATCCTCCAGAGGTAGGGCTGGTGAAGGAGATGCAGCTGTGGTTGCTGGTAATTGTTGGGCTGTGGGTTGAGACCTGCACCTGCTCTGTTTCTAGAGAAGTGATGGAGCTTTTCTGACTGCTTAAGTGCCACTGGCTTGGCTGCTAGAACTGCGTCATGGGTAGTGGCCTCTTCCTGTGCTTTGCTGATGCTGCTAGCACATCCGTCAGTGGGATCGAGACCTGCGTAGAAGTTGCAAGAAACTATATCTTCCCTGGGACCCCTGTGTCTGTCAGCTCTGGAGGCCACTAGATCATCCCAGCACCATCCATCCCTTTCCACAGGAAGTTCACAAGTCCCAGCTGAAGCTCCATCATGGAGGAAAAAAAGACCAGAAATGTCACTTGTCTGATGTGCCGAGCATATGAGTGGCGTGGCCAGAGGAGTTGCAAAGGGGCAGTGCTGGGTGTGCAGGCGTGTGTTGCTGCTGCCTGGGCGAGGGGGAACCTCTTCTGGCTGGTGCCTGCCTGTCTTGGCTGTTCACCTGAAAAACAGCGGTGCAAGAGGTATCAGCCAGAGCCATTCAAGCGGCTTAAACTGGTTCTCACAAAGCAGCGGCTGGCTCAGCTCTTTACTCTTGCTGCGCTTTGATCTGACAAGCATTCACTAAGAAAATTAACTGTAAGGTCTTTGCTTTTGTGAAGCCCAGGTGGTTTGGAGCACAAAGTGTAAGCTGTGAGTACCATCTCCCCCAGGTGTGCTGTGAGAAGGGGGGCTGTGCCTCCCGGCGTGGCTTCTCAGTGCTCAGCCTGGCTGCTTCTCATCCGGCACTTTGATTCCCTCCTTAGTGGGCAGAGCTGCTGCTGGGAGCGGTGGCGCGTGCTGGGGGTCCTGCCTGAGCAAGGACTGGGCTCCTGGAGGTGACCATCTTCTGGGACTGCAGCCTGGAGAGGTTCTGTACTCCCCTTGAAGCCTCCTGAAGCCTTTTAAGTTGGAGGAACAACTTAATCTTTGCCAAGATGGCTTAAATTAATGTCTTGATGTCACAGGCACAGGTGCTGTCCTAGTCCCTTGTCCCTGGCTGTGAGCCCACTCTCGTGCTGCATGGTCCTTCCCATACTAGCTGGATGGGCTGTCCTCTGCCAGCTGTCCTTTGGGCTGCAGTTGTTGTCCTGTCCCCCCCCAGCACTCGAACAGCTTGTAGACGTTCAGCCGCCTGCTCCTCGCTTGCCTCTGGCAAGTTCTTAATCACACTGCCTCAGTTTCCCATCTTTAAAACGGTGCTATGTGAGATTGGCATTTGAAAGACATGCGATGGCTGAGGGAAGCTCCTGCTAAAGGGCAACACCATCTTCTGAGCTCAGAGCTGAGCTGCTGAGGGGAAGAGCTATTGATTTTTCTTTACTTTGTTTTTGAATGGAGTTGTCAGTTTTCCACCTAAACGTTATGCGCCATTAATGATTTGCTGTCTCAGCTTTTGTTCCAAAGTCTTGCTGTTCACCTTTCTCGAGGTGAAGTGTGTAAGAGTTGGCACCCAGGAGGCACACTGGAGAGCAAGGTACTTTCCACCTCTCTGGGTCATTGGTTGTCAGCTCAAAAGGAAAGAGCAGTATTGTGCAGGAAGGCAAAGAGGGGCTTCGCTGGTTTACGTGGTGTTGGAGACCTTTGGGGCTGCTTTCTGTCTCGTTGTCGTTGGAGAGCACCAGCTGTGCTGGAGGTGCTCTGCATGCACAAGGCATGTGTATGGATGTGTCCCCACCCTCGGTGTGATGCTCCATCTGCTCTTCCTGGATTAAGAAAAGTTCAGTTAATTCATCATTCATTAAACGGAGGGAGAGCCTTGCCTGCTCCTTCTCTTGATGTATCTTCATGTCCCGTGTCTCAAGTCCCACCTATAAATCGAGGCTGACTCAGAGCTGTCCGCGAGCAGGGAGCGGGCAGCTTGGGTTGGGTGGGACGCAACCACACCTTGAGCGGTGCGGCCGGCCCTGGCCCCATCCCGGCAGCCTGCTGGGAGAGTCTGCTCTTCCCCCTTGGGCTGCTCCTACCAGCCCTTGGCATTGCTTCTGGAGAGCAAGCAGGGAGGAACGTGGGGAAGCCCAGCGCTTGCCTGGCAGGCGTTCAGAGCGGCTCTTTGGTCCTTCTGTGGATTTTTGTATGCACGAGGAAGCAATGACTTTGCCTCCAGTGATGCTCCTGCCGGGAGGAGGAGAGGGGAGTGCTGTGTCCCACCCTGCATGGGCGAGGAGGTTGCTGTCATAGGCTTGAGCTTTGCTTCTGCTGGGATTCACCCTCGTGCATGGCCGGGCTTTCCCCCAGCCATGTGTTCACGCTGTGGCATCCGTCTGCTGACAGCAGCCAAGAGGTCACACACAACGTCTGCTGTCCTCAGCCCCGCCTCTGCATTTGGAGGCTCTGGAAGCTGCGGGATGCGGGTGAGCCAGGAGGCACTGGGACTTGACCGCCTGGCCCGGGGCCATGGAGCCACACATCTGCCACCCCCGACCCAAGACCCAAAATGCCAGTGTCCGCTTGCAAGTCGAGGCTGGGCTCTGCCTGCTCCTGCTGCTGGAGCATGTGTTTATCTGCAGCAGCTGCTCCTGCACTGGCTTCACGCTGGTGTGACACTTGGCAAGTCGCCGCTTTGATGCAGTCCCAGTGACAAATTACTCCTTGGATGCTCGCAGGCTTCCCACACTATCTAAATGTCAGCTCTTTACAGTGCATCAGAAGCAAAGAAGATCCGCATCTGTTAAGATTATCTTTGCAATGACACTAGGTTTGAGGGGGTTGGTGCTATTCCTTCAGTGCTGGAACCCTGGCAGGGTGGTGGCTGTTCTGCTTTAACGTTACAAGAAGAAAGGGTGAATTTCAGGATTTCGGTAGCAGGGCCTGGCAACAGGTGCTGTGTGCAAGGCTGAAGGGACCGGGTGCACAGGAGTTTTCTCAAACCCAGCCCTGGGCACGAGCTGCACTGTGCTGCCTTGTTCGCCAAAGGGGTCAGACCTTTTCCCATAGGAAACATCCCTCTGGTCGGGGCATGCAGGTGGGTGTTGCTGGGGTCCCGTGTGGGAGCTGGGCTAATGCAAACAAGCGGCAGCTGCTTCATTGGTCTTCATTTCTTGTTTTGACTTTTTGAGACATCTCCTGTGCTGTGGCCAGAGGGTCTGTGCCCACAGGGGGAGCCCAGCCCAGCCCAGCCCCACGGGGCAGCTTTTCCCCACCGGCTCTGCTGGGCTGCGCTGGCTGTTCTGTGCGCCCTGCTTCCTCTTCTGCCACCTCATCGCCAGCTCTCTGAGCCCCAAGACCTGATTCAGCTGTAGCATAGCTGTTACCTCCTAGAAGAGAAATTATTTTCATGAGCTCCTTTGAGTGTTCTTCCCGATGAAATGTGAGGCAAATGCATCAAGATTTCCTTGCTGCTCACCTGTAGCACTGTCATTGCTCGTGCACTTGAAGGGAAGTAAATTGGAACCTTGATTTTTGCGTTGCTTCCAAGGTCAGCCAAGGTGCTGTCATCCTCAGCGGCAGGGATGGTGTGGTGCTTGGGTAGCACCTGTGCCTTTGGTTGCATCTTCCTGCAGCTGTGGGCTGGCACAGTGGTATTGCCTTCTTGCCATGTGCCCCGTGAGCTGGCACGGCAGGGATCGCTGCAGGCACTGGCCGGTTGCTGTCCCTGTGGTGCCACTTCAGCAGCAGCCAGGCAGGATGAGGTCTGTGTGATGTTGGAGTGATAGTGTCCCATTGATGCTCCCAGCCAGAAACTGTTGCCGGGGGTGTGCAGGGGTTGTATGGCCACTTGAAAAAAAAAAAAAATCATGTTAAAGTTTAGGATTGGGAGGAAGGTGAAGGGAAGGTGGCACAGCCCTGGGGCAGGTCCCCGGGGAGGCAGAGGGCACCATCCTCAGTAGGGACCCTCTTGTCCCTGTGCTGCTGCAGTGCCCCTGCGCTGGGAAGCCCATGCATCTGGCCAGGACAAGATTTGTTCAAACGCCTCCACACCCCCCCTTGGTTAAAAACCAGCCGTTCCGTTTAACCTAATGCTGCTTGATTCTTAAAGCTGTGATTTTTAATTTGGCAGTGTTGTCAGTCCCAGCAGGGAATGTGTTTGGGACCAGTTGGGAAACAGAGGGGAAAAAAATTACCAGAAGGTTTTTTCACTTCTTTGATCTACCTTTTTAATTTATTTATATTTTTTTAAGAGAAAGCGCAGCGAGAGAATGAGTAGTCTCTTGCAATCTGTTTGCTGCTCTCTGGGTATTAGAGGATGACACCAGCTGGGCTGGTTAAAAAAAAAAATCTTAGAATAATTGCAAACCCATATTACCAATTAAACACATCACTCGCTGAACTCTGGAGTTTAATCAGTTTTCCCCCTTTTTCTTTCTTTCTTTTTTTTTTTTTTTTTTTTTTTTTGTTTCTCTTTCATTTTGTTTCTGAATTCTGGTCTGAGGCTGTGCTAGCCGGGGGTTGTGCATCACACAGATGCTGAGTTATTTTACATTCCGTTCAGGCTTAATTAACGCAATACATAAGCAAGTTGGTGTTGCTGTGGCCGCAGGATTGTGCTGTAACAGGAGGGCCAAAAGGAAGGGAGGAGGCCAAAAACAGCAGATCAAACCCCCTGTTTGGGAGGTGGATGGGTGAGGCTCTAGACGCACTGGCCTCCTGGTTGCAGAGCTGGTGAGTGTCCTCCCCCAGCTCTGTGCCTGTTGTCCTTCGCCAGATGGAGGGAAACGATGTGCTCCTGAGCAGAGCGACGGGGCCAGGCTCTGCTGTGAGCGCCTCTGGGCTGCCCTGTGCTGAGGGGGTTTGCTGGATGCCTGCAGCTCCCGGGGCTGCAGACCCTCCCCACAGACACAAGCATCTCTGGTGATCCTTCAGCTGCAGCCAACCTCCCTTAAAATGTATCTGCCCTTGGGTGGCTTTTCCAGCACCTCTTTCGGAACCGCTGGGAAACCTCCCAGCGCTGAAGCCTTTACCCGGAGAACTGCAGAGATGGCGAATCCCTGTGAGCTGCACTGGGCCGTTACAGGGGTGCCCGCTGCCTCACAACCAGGACCAGGTGGCTATGAAGGGAGGATTACAACGCATGACAGCCCTGGTGATTTGGGGGCATGTGGCAGCACCTCTCCCCATGCCCGGAGAAGCAAAACCCTCCTTGCCCCGCTGACCTGCCATGCTGCAGTTCAACATATTTTTGGGGCCGCCACTTGCAAGGAGGGCAAAGGAGGGCTGGGAGCAGAAGGGTGCTGTGCTGGAGAGGAACCAGGCGAGCGTTTTGGGAGGCTGCAAGAGCTCGGCTTGGTGCAGGGCAGCTGCTGCCGTCCCTGGAGAACGTTGCAGGAGGGCGGGGGGGGGGGGGGATGAGCAGCCCTGTTATGCACTGAAGCCCAAGTGCGTTTCTGTGTGTGCATTGTGCATCCCATGCTCAAGCTCCTTGTCCTTTTCAGAGGGTGGCAGAAACGAAAGCGCAGAGCGTTTCTTTGCTTCTTTCAGTACTGAGCGCATGCTTTGCTCTCGTGTGGCTCCCAGGTGTGTCGGTGGGGGATGAGGCTCTCCCAGTCTCTCCTCCTTGTTCCTGGTGTGGGCTGGCTGCTCCTCGAGCTGCTGCCTGCCCTGTCCCAGATGTAAATGAAAGTCCACAGCACTGCTGTTGCGAGCCAGGCCACCACTGGAGAGAGCGTCTTTAGCAGCGTGGAGTGCTATGAGCGTGCCCCAGTGAAATCAGGGTGGCTTCAGAGTCCGTGTGAGGGAAGGGTGGGTGAAAGGGTACAGAAACGTGTCTGCGGGGTGGCTCTCGCTGCCGGCCAGCTTGCTGTTTGCGCTGCCTGGGAGGTGGCTTCAGGGTGGATTTTTGTTTGGGTTCTCGCCAGGCGCCTGGCTCTACCTCCTGGCCACCACAGCACGTGCCAGCGTGCCCCAGAGCCACGCCGGGTGTGCTGCTGGTTGAATCATATCCGAGAGCCAGGAGGGCACGTGCATGACGGGGCTGTTTTGGGCCCAGGCTCTCCCCCTGGGCTTACTTTGGACTTTGGAGGGGGGTAGCTATAAACAGAAGGTATCCCTTGGCAGATGGAAATAAAAATGGTTATTTCTGCTCATGGAGGTGCTGGACCAGCTCTGCCTTGGGCCATGACTTCTGGGGTGTTGGCCGGCTGGCGTTGGCATGAGGACACCGCTCTCTGATGGAGCATGAGGTGGACGGTGCCTTTGGGTCAAAACTCTGAGCACAGGGTTTCGATGTGCTGAATTTGTGCCGCTTGCTAAGAGGGGTTTCAGTTGAAGCACCTCTGTGCAGTCCAGGAGGGATTTGCTGGAGGACACACATGCTTCCCTGAAAGTCAGTGTGGGCCAGTCTTTCCCATGAGCCATGGAAATGTCCCATTTTGGCATGCTGAAGCCTGCCCACACTGCCTTCCTCTTATTTCCCTGCTGCTTTGCAGCCTCTGTTTCCATGTTTCATTCTTTGCTGCAGGGTTTGAATGAGTCTTGGAGCTTCTTCAATGTGCTGGTAATGGGCAGCCCCCAGTGAGGTATTCCACTCAAGCGCATCATTGAAATAAATAGTCTCATAAATTATCAATGGAACCAGCTTCCCTGCTCTAGCATCGCTTGGTGGTGCCCTGACAAAGGCAGCCAGGCGGTTTTAATACAGCGGCGTGGACAAAGCCCCTTTTATATGGGACCAGAGCCTTGGGAAAGGAAGGTGGAAAGCTGATGTGGGAACCACCCCCATTCCCACCCCTCTCCCCCCCCCCCCCCCCCCCCCCCCCCATCCCCTTTGGAAGAGGCTTGGCAGCAGGAGGGTAGGAGTGAGCTTTCTCCAGCCTCGCTTGACTCCAGCTTGGTTGGCCTGGGCCAGGCAGGTATTTTTCGCCTCTTTTGTCGATCAGAGCAGGAGGGTGCTCTGCTGCAGGGCTGCTGCACCACAGGGTGGCGGGGGCTTGGCCAGCCTGAGCAGCAGGACAGTGTGGGCTTTGCACGTGAGTATGCAGTTATTTGTTGAAACATAGCAAAGTATCCCAACCAAAGCAGTGCAGTTATGATCCAGGTCTAGAACCACCTGCTTTTTTCTTTTTTTTACTTTTTTCTTTTTTTTCTTCTGTTTTACCAATGGGCTTTGCTAAGAAGCTTTTGTTGGAGCATTATGTACTCTTGCTTGGAGGAGCTGAACATCTCTCTTGGCTGGAGGACACGTCCCATGGAGAGTTGCTGTTGGACGCACAACAGTTTCTGGACATTTATGAATGAATTGGTGTCCTTAGCCTGAGTTCGTTTGCGTTTGCAGTGGACCCTTTAAAAACAACCTAGAGGTCCATTCCCTATCAGAGTTTGCCTCGATAACAAGGTGATGGAGCATCTTCCCTTTGCATGTAATTAAGGGACGAAAGTGTTTGCAGGGAGCAGCAAGGATGGTGGGGACACAGGGTGCAGGCAGGGGAAGCGTTACGGCGTGGGGGCTGGCCAGGAAAGCTCTAATGGTTTTAGTTGCATATTGCCAAGGAGGAGAAGGGGAGATGTATGGGGCTATAGCTGTTTCTCTTCCCCCAGGGATACTGTGGCTCTTGGGCTTTGTTTCTTTTATACATAGAAAAGCCTGGCTGCTTCAGTGTCGAAGCGAGCAGATGAGATGTGCAGCTCGGCAGAGTGCGCAGGCATGGTTTGGCAGCGGGTCCGAGGTGGGATGACAGCTATAGCCTGAGCTTTCACTGCAGTGACAGACTGAGTTTTCCCTCCCCAGGGCAGGGAGCTTTCCTGTGGGATGTGAGGCTTGGACCTGTTTTGAGGCTTTACTTATTGATGTGCCAGAAACCTTTCCCTTATTTCCGTTCTGCTTGTGGCTGGAGAGGGGGCAGGCATGCGGGCAGTGTGCCACAGTGGGCCGTGACCCCTCGCAAAACAGCGTTTCTGTAACAGATGGGCCACGCATGATATTGGGAGGGAGTGGGATGTTATTCCTGGTGCAAAAGTTGTCTTTTTTTTTTTTTTTTTCTCTCCTCTAAAATGGGACGGGAGGGATGAACTGAAATCTTCTGAGGCCAGCCCGTGCCCATACAAATCTGTGGTGTGTGTGGGGTCCGCTTGTGCGCAGCCCGTCTCACTGAGCTCTGGCAAGGGACTTTGGCAGCATCCGCCGCTGCAAGCAATTCTTGCAGGGTCCCTGGGAGTTTCCTGGTGAAAAGTGAAGCAAAGAGAAATAAAAATTAGTTTGCACCAGGATCTGGGCATGATTGGTGCTTGAATCTGTTTGGGCTGTGCCAGAGCCTTGCAGGAATGTCCCCTGGGGTGGCTGGCTGCTCTCGGAGGGCGGTGTGAGGAAAACAGAAGCTGAAGCCAGGCACTGCCCCAACTTGCATGTGCTTCCATTAAATCCTTGTTATGCCAAAAAACCCACCCTGGAACCGGTGCAATTTTTTTTTATTTTTTTTTTTAGAACAGGATGATCTTTTAAAGTGTGATGCCTCTGTGCACAGCAAGGTAATGGAGCTGTGTGGAGAAGCCGGTGCTGGCTGTGCTGCTGGGGCCGCTCAGCGTGGTGCCGGAGCTGGAGGTTAACACGGCAGAGCTTGGGTGTGTGTTGGCTTCTGGCTGTATGGAGCTGGTGGGAAGCTCACTGCCGATGGGTGCCCCACACCCCGGGTATGGCTGGTGGCAGAGGAGGGGCGATGAGGAGGCAGGCAGCAGCTCCTGGGTGCCTGCAGGAGGGAAGAGCCAAACCCCTGATAAACCAAGAGGGAGAGCCCCACGGTTTCCCCATAGCCAGGCAGGTGGGTCACAGCAGCTTCCCTGGCAGGTCTTCCAGAATGCCCCATCCTGCTGGGAAGAGCTGCCCATGGCAACCGCGGGCACCAGCTCCCTGGCCATGGGGCTTGGCCAGGGCAGTGCCGTGCCCGCTGGCCGCGGGGCAGGAAGGCAGCTCGGCACAGCTCCTGCTCCGGGGAACTTGCCTGGCTGCAGCGTGGCTGAAGGGTGGTTCCTTCCGAGCATCGCTGTGGTAGCGGCACACCTGCTGCCGGGGTGGTGTGGGGGGCTCTTGGGTCTCAGGGCACTGGCACTGCTGCCGGTAGGTCTCATGGATTATTTCTGGGGTGGCGTGGCAATAGCAGACTGGTTTGCACGCTTCAGGATCTTCCCTAGGGATGGGTGTCTGGTGGGGGTCCTGCTGAGGGGGGCAGCCTCGGCTCTGAAGCCTCACTCTCTGCTGGGCTGGGGCACCGGGGTAGTGGGGAAAAGCAAGGAGAATAGAGAGTAATAACAGTGGCAGCTTTGGAAATTATTTAAATCTGAGTCGTGCCCAACCAGGGAGTTACCCACAGCTGGGCTTGCTTGAACCTTGGACAATTTTTCTTGGGTAACTGAAAAGATCCCTTACACCTATAATAACATCTGTTGGTGAGAGTTATTTAATGCTCAATATCTGGTTTTTAAACCGTTGTAAAACACTGCAGTCAGAAAATAGAAATAAAATGCTAATTGGGCTGGTTTCAAAGCCTGCGACAAGGCCTCTTACAGAAGATGTATGCTCCCAGACATGCTTGCCAACACATATATTAGCAGTGTCAGAGGGAACAAAAAGTTCCTGTTAGCAAAGATTAGCTTTTAAAAAAAGATGAGGGGACTGGTGGAAAAAAAAAAAAAAAAAAAAAAAAAAAACAAAACAAAACAAAAAAAAAAAAAAAAAAAAAAAAAAAACAAAGGAAAGAAAAAACTAGATGAAGGTTTTCTGAGTGACCCTCTTTGTGGACAGCTCTGCCAAGAAGATCAATGTGGTGGTTTTATTTTTGTGCCTTGACACTGCTAAATTTTGAAAGCGTCTCTTGACCTGTTGGTGACTGTGCAGGAAGGAAGCTGCTGGAGAGGGAAGGGGCTGGGGGAGCGGCGGGGGATGGGCAGCATCCTCTCCGTGCCAGCCTCCCTGCGCGCCAGCGCGGATCTGCTGCAGGAGACGGCTGGGTGCGGTGCGTGGGGATGTGCTTTAGTGGTGGACTCGGCAGTGCTGGGTTAGCGGTTGGAGTCAATGGTCTCAAAGGTCTTTTCCAACCTAAATGGTTCTGTGATTCTGTGTCACAGGTGCCTCGGCTGATGACAGACAAGCTCCTGCGCTCCTCTTGCCGAGGCAAAGTGTGCGGAGAGGGGAGGCTGCAGTTGCGCTGGTGGTGGGAACTCCCCTCACTCCTTCCGCGTGCAGAGGCCTCCCAAATCATTGCTCTGCTGCTGACCTTCCTCTGGGAGCTGCTGCAAAAGCTTTTGGGCTTGCCTGACCCCAGCCCCAGGCCCCCCGTGGTTTGAGAGCAAGCCTGAGAGCTGAGGAGCTGGGATGCTCTGCAGCAGCTCCCTGTACCCGTAACGCCTAACTGCTTCCCACCACAGCCTGGTCAAGCTCCAGCCTTCCCAGTCCCCAGTGGGACTGCAGCTGGGGCAAGTGGTATCGCAGTGCAAGGGCTTATCCCAGTCATCTGTGGGTTTTTGGAAAGCCCACCCTTGGGGAGGAGAGGGGACATAAGAGCCTCAGCCTTCATGTCAAATAAAGGACCACAGTGCTGGTTTGTGTATTATGCTGGGACTTTGGAGAGAAGCTCAAACAAAAGCTGACTCAAATGCACTCCAAAGGCTTGCAAGAAGAACTGAGGCACACAAAGCGTACCCACGAGGTATTTATTTTCTGAAACTCTTGGGATTTTCCAGCCCGTCTCATGACTCACTCGGGCACTGACTCACCAAGACCAAGCGCTTGGGCTTGGCAGCCTGTGACTTTCCGCTGCTGTCCTGGAGCTGCTAGGGCAGGGAACTGCTGGTGGGGATGCCACATGCCCCCCCCCCAAAAGCTTTTGTCTCACTGCCCCACCCAAGCAATGCTTGCTCCAGCTCCTGCTTGCTCTGGCTCGGGGCCGCAGCAGCTTCCTGCCCCCCTGCAGGCTCTTTGACTTTAGCTCTTGCCAGGCGAGAAGCTGGCTGCCCAAGGCTCAAAGCACTACTCGGTCCATGCTGGAAGACCTTGTGCATGGGGAGAGGGTTTGAGTGTGTGGGGAGGGGGTCAGGGTGGGCCCTGGGGCCCCTGCCTGTGATGCTTCGGGCTCCCCTGTACCCAGCCATGCCAGGGAGCAGATCTGTTTCCTTTCTGCCTCAAAGTATCTCTGAGAAATAACCAGCTTGACTTTGGGATTTAAGTTGCGAAGGGAAACCATAAGCTTTCTGACCCCGGCGTGGCAGGGCTGTTGACATGGGCAGCTGAGCTGCCTGCAAGGGGCCTTTGCTGTAATGCTCGCCCCAGCCTTTTGTGGCTGGCTCTTGGGTTTGTAAGGAAATGCTTTCCTACTGGCAGCTCTCTGTGGTGTGCTGGAGCTCTCACAAGGCCATTAAAAAAAAATTACTTTGGCAAGGTAAGCCTGGACTGAAGGGAGACCTTCAGGAAGAGGGCAGTGTGCCTATCTGGGAGACAAAGCAAGGCAGAGTTTGCAGCGAGGGGTAATGACGCTGCTGTATGAGGGATGTAGGGGAGAGGAGTAGCAGAGCTGTTGGCCCCCTTGTCTGGAGGCCTTTCCCACTGATTAAAATGTGCAGAGGCTGCTCCCTAGGGGGTCTTTCCCCCTGAGCTGGGCAGAGCCCCATCATTGGGAGAGCTGGAAGCTCAAAAGGATGGTGGGAGACTCTGGCAGCCTAGGTCTGCAGTACTCCCGGGCAGGACCTGTGGCTGGGCCATTGCCTTGGCACAAGGAACTGGAAGCAAGTCATAATGACCCCTTCTTTCTGCTTATGGGGGCCAGCTGGATGTCCCTTCCCAGCACGCTGCCCACCAATGCTGTGGGCGCTCCTGGTTCCCCATCGCTCACCAGCCCCCTGCTTGGAAGCGCCGGCTTTCCGCGAGGCTGCTGGTGGCTGCTGCCAGGCTGCTGGTAAACACCCGAATATAAACACAGCCGTGAGAGAAGTGCACGCTCTCCCTCCACCCGCTCTGTGCTTGCTGAGCTGTGGTTTGAATGCTGCCAAGTGCAGCTACGTGTCAGTTCAGCAGAACCAAAGGAAGGTGCTGTTGCTTGCTTTTCCCTTTGTATTAGTTTCCACCGAGGCCTGTTTTTCATTTAAATGATAGGAGCCAGCCCACATTGGAAAAACACTGCTCTTGAATCCATTGATGCAGGCAATAAAAATAGTACACTGTGGAGCTGCTGTGTCCTGCTGCACGAGCGTGATTTACTTCTTGTGCCCCCTGCAGCAGAGGAGCGTTGCAGCTGGCTCAGCAGCCGGGTGCTGCAGTGGTCACGACTGGGGGGAGAGGGTCCTGCCGCACCTTTGCTTGGGTCAGAAACCCTTGAGCAGGCTTCTGCTGCCTGCTGCCTGGAAGCTGGGTCCAAGCAGATTTGGGGTGTGAGCTGTCAAACAGCCTCAGGGCTCCCCGGGCACTGTGGGGGGACATAGTGCCTGAAAGGCTGCCGCGCGCTGCACTCAGCGGGGTTTGCAGCACAGAGCGGAGCAGGTCTGCAGCGACTGTCCGGGCTCAGCTGTGCTTTCTGGTGGGCACGTTGCCCATAGTGCCCAGAAACGAGGTTGCAAGGAGTTGCAAAACCAGGCTGCGACACCCAGACCAGCACAGTTGGGAATTATCTGGTAGGTGATGGAGGGGTCTCCCCCCTAAGCAGGATGTCTGCTGGATCACTGCTCTGCTCTCCACCTCTCTGGGTATTGATATTTTTTAAGTCTGCAGACACAGGAATCCTGGGGCTGTCAGAGAAGCTCCGCTTGCTTTTTAAATACACAGTTCTGCAACCTTTAAAGACTCAAGATGGGAAGCAGATAGGAGGAACGCTGGGTTTCTGTAAAACTTGTTGTGGAGGGGACACTCGGGGACACTCAGCTGATGGTTATCAAGTGTCTGGGCTGGTGGTAGGAATGAGGTGAGTATGGCAGGAGGGAGGCGAGTAAGGGAGTGATGCTTAATCCCATTTCTGTGCAGGGTGCTGCCCGTGGTGCAGCAGAGGCTGTGAAGGGCTGGTGCTGGCTTGGATGAAGCACAGTGGATGGCTTTGTGCAGGGCAATGAATGCTGCTGGCAGGTGTAAACTGCTTATTCTTCTAGAGCTGCCTCAGCCACACATGAAATTCAGCAGTTTTTTCCATTCTGAACTCGCCAGGATTGTGTGCTTCCTGAAGCCGGTGCTGCACATAGCAGCGAGATGCTTTCCATGGGGCTTTTATTATGCGGTTTAAGATCTATTTGATGCATTAATGTGCTGTGTCAGCCCAGCTGCAGGTCCAAGCCCAGGGATTCGGTTTGTGTTTATTCCGGATGCTCACCTGCCACTTGGTTAATACTTCTTTGTGCTGCACAGCCTCAGCAGCTTTATGTGAAGCCTCTGCATTGTAGCGCCGTGGCTCTGTACACCTGTACATCATACAGGAGGCATGTGCCTCCTGTACAAAGGCATTTGCCTTTTCAGCGTGCATCCAAGTCTGCGGTAGCATATGCTGCTGGGCAAATCACTAACGCAGCTTCTTTCTTTTATTCGATCGTGTTTTCAGTAACTTCACCAAATCACCACTCTTCAGGGTGAGATTTCCCAGCATAAAAGGCTGAAATTGAGTGTGAGCTCTTTGATTTGTGGGGTTGAAGTTTTGGAGTGAGGTGGGGTGGGTTTTTTTTTGGTTCTGTGTTTTTGCAAAATGATGTGGTTGTATCAGAGAACAGGGCTGGAAGAAGACAAGGATTATCACAGGCAGTTATGACTACAAGTAAAATAAATCCAGATGCCTCATCAGTAGACAAGCCCTCTGCTTTGCAAAGACCAGTTTCACGAGGTCCTGCATCTTGTGGGCCTTCTGCTGTTGTTCTGCTCCATTCCTGGGCTTTTGTGAGGTCTGAAGTGACATCTGCTTGGAGATCGCTGTGGTCCCAGCAGCCAAAATCCCCCCAGGCCCCTTTCTTTGGGCACTCTTCTCCCTGTGTCTGGTGGACAGGGAGGTGCCTGGTGCTGCGCAGGCAGTCTGTGCCCCAGTGTACTGGGCAACAAAGGCAGGGGTCTGCACCCTCCCATGCTGCCCCTGACTGTCCTGCCTTCTGCTTATGTGGAGCAGGGACAGGCAGGAGCTGAGCTGGAAAGGAAGAAAAGGGAGAGCTGAGGGTGGCTGGGGCAAGGGCAGTGGTGGCACTGGGATGGCAGAGCCTGGGCTGCTGGGTGTGAGAGATGAGGACACTGGGGCAGCTCGCCAAACATCCCTGGGGGAGGCACCGACACCTCGCAGCAGCTCGTCGCTTTGGTGTGTTTGGGTTTTCTCCAGAAGAACAGCTAACGCTGCCCTCCAGACTTCAACCTTGACTGGTTGCGTGGGTCCTTTGAGTTTTCTAGGGAAATAACTGAAATTTTCGGGCTTTTCCTCCTCGTGTGAAAGAGGAAAGAGAATTTTTCCCTTTTCCATTATTAGAAATGGACAGTTTTTTCTTGAGGTGGGAACAAGGACTGGCAGGAGCTTTACACTTCACTGGGTGAAGTTTTAGCCAAGTTAAAGCAGCTGAAACAGGTTTTGGCATGAGCAGTTACCCTACACTTGGCTTGAAGGCTCCAGTGGTCCCTCCCCTCCACGTTTTCCAGATGTTGTAACTTGCTGAAGAGTCTGTGTTTGGCTGGTTTTTGGCCCTTCTCCTTGAGGTGGCCTTCAGAGAGGCTGCTGGGCAGCATGGCTCAGGCTGGGGAGCTCCTGGGACCCTCAGCACTGCCTGGGCATGCCAGCTGGTGTTGGGGTCTGGCTTTTGGAGGGGTGACCGGGGCTCCGGGGGCTGGCTGAAGCAGGGCTGGGCACATGGTTGCTTTACCCAGACTGCCCAAACACGCTGTCTTCAGGCGCTTTGGGGCACCTGCCAGTGCTGTGTTGTGCCCCTGGCCCTTGAGCAGCAGGCAGTGCAGGCTGGGGAGGGCAGCTTGCAGCAGGCAGGGCTGTTTTCTCCAGGAAGGGAAACCTGTTCAGACGTTTTCTCTCGTGCCCGTTGCTGTAAGACATTGGAGCTTGTGTAATCCACTGGGCTGGTGCCTGAGATCTGCTGGATAAGCTAAAAAAAAAAAAAAAAAGGTGCTCCACGGCCCATGTTTGGCTGGGGTAGCTGAGGGAAGCATGCAGTAATGTGCGGGAGGGGGCTGCAGCCTCAGCCCCCCTGCGCCGGTGCGGGGCTCGACCCATCAGAGTCATCCCCGACAGTGTGCTGGCTGCGCCGCGGAGGTGCCTGGGCTTTGCTCTCCCCAGCTGTGCTGCTGGTGAACTTGCTCACCTGGGACTTGTGCAGCAGCCACAAGGCTGGCTGGTCTGGTGGGACTCATGGATGCAGAAGCTTTGTCAGCGCAGTGTCCGCTACACGTCTCTGGCAAAGTCTGCTGCAGCATCCCTCACGTTGATGGGGAAAAGAGGGTCCCCAAACAGCACTAAAGCTCTGGCCACAGAGGAACCCCCAAAAAGCACTGTCTGCACCATTGCTTAGTGGTGGTTTTGGTGGGTTTAGGCATTTTGTTGGCTTTGGCAGCAGCAGAGCAACAGTGAAGGAAAAAAGCAGGCAGAAGGAATGGGACACTAGTGCTTGCACAAGGAGTTAAGTCTTCTCCCAGCGTAACCCTGCTGAAGTCAGTGTGTTTACCCTGAGGCTGAGTTTGTACTGGTGTGCGTCTATCTCAACATCTCCAGCTCTGGGTTTAACAGTCTCACCGTGGCTTAACATAAGCAACAAATCAGCCAAAATAAGCCCCATCCTAGGCAGTTGGTTGGCGTGTTGTATCTGCTTCCAAGAGAAACCTGAGGGTTTGCATCCTTTTTCACACTTTGGCAGCACTCACCATGTGCCCTGCCAGCAAAAGCTTGGCTGGGCTGGCTGACCCATGGGCCTGGCTCCTGTCCCTGCAGCCAGGTGCTGGGGCAGGGGGTGCCAGCAGCATCCTCCAAGCTAGCACAGCTGAACAGCTCCTTCTCCCCGCGGCACGCGTGGAGCAAGACAGGGAGAAAACTCAGGGCAGGTTCTCCGTGAAATGGGGAATGGCTCGACTAAACATGGAGGTCTTGAATGTGCCCCTGGAGGCTTTCACGTGCTGGTACCAGAAAGGTGGAAAGGTTTATCCAGTGCAGGCAAGTCCTGCACAAAGCAGGGATTGGGGAGGAAGCTCTTTAGCCGGCAGCCTCCTTGGGCTTTACATGTGTGCCCCTTCTGCCCAACTCATCCTAGTTTTTCTGTCCAAATTTGTTCTTCTGCAAAGAGTGGCAAGGAGGAGAGACCTTACGCTGTAATGGTCGCCCTCCGGCCCATCCTTTGCTGGTGGCTGTGCTGCACTCCCTGCCAGCCCTTCCGCTTAACTAACGAAACAGCCTAACAGCACGAGGCAACTGCAGATGAAGTTAAGTCTCCCAATGGGCACGTTGTGCTTAATTGTTCCCATTTGTCACCGTCCTACCTTTGCACAGTGCTGGGATATGGGTTTCTAAATCAGCCTCGGGTTCTCTTTTTGCTCTGGTGGACAGGCACATAGCAAATGCTCTGATGCAAAAACATTTTCCTGCAGTGGCATGCAACGCCTTTCTTCATTTGTCTTCAGGCTCTTAGGAGGGAAAGTAGCTGGGTTCGTTTCCTTCAGACGAGCTGTTCGGTAAAGCGATGTAAATCTAAAGTGAACAAGACGGCAAGGGCTGCACAGGGACAGAGGCTTTAAGAACATCTCCGCCATCCTCTGGGTGTTCAAGCATGTCCTTGATTGGGGGAGACTGCACTGCCCAGTGCTGGCCTTGCCCTTCTGCCACCGTGTCCCACTCCGCACCCGCTCTCCATCAGAATGCGCCGGAGCGCAGGGCTGGGGCTGCACGGAGGCATGGCGGGATGGGACGGCTGCTCAGCCGGTGGCCTGTCCAGCAGCAGCCCCGGCTCCAGGGGGGACAGGCGTGTACCTGCCTTGCTCAGCAGGTGCCACCTCTGTGTTGTGCAGGGTTGGCAGCCACAGCCCCCTCCCTTGGCTGGGGGGTGCCCAGGGGAGCTGCTGCCATCTGGGCAGGAAGGAGCCTTGGCAAGGGGCAAGTCAAGCCCTTGGGAACGTTCTGCTGCTGCCTCTTACGGCCCCGGTGCCCGAGTGCTGACAAACAGTGGCAAGGTTTAGGGATGTCTTTCAAAGCCTGATACTGATGTTTAGTGACAATTAATCTTGCTATTTATATCAGTATAATTAGCTATGTTATTAATATTATCAAGGCGCCACAGTGCTAATTATATGTCTGCTTAACATGTGCTATCAGTGCTGTTTAAAATCCAATGTAATTCTGCTTGACATTATCCCTACCATTAGTGTTATTTGTTGTGTGCTGCGGAAGATAATTTGATGCTTCTAATTGCTGCGATACCCATTAGGCAAACTGTCCCCACTCAACCAAGCTTTTGAGAATGATGCCACCAAGTGGTGCAGCTTTCCTAGGGACATTTCCCTGTGCCATCTTCCCCATTTTGGGGATCCCCTGCCCGTCAGGCTCTCCCTTGGAAGGAAGGGAACCCTTGGAAAATCCTGCCACCAAAAATAAAGTAAGGAGATCTTTGCTCTGGGGTCTGTAGGAGCTCCTCTGGTCTTTTGTGTCCCCTTCTCCCCCTGCCAAGAGCTTGAGTATTTCAAATTGGCAGAGAAATACAGCTGAAATGTAGGAAACCTGACTTTAAGGAAACTTTTCCATCTTCTGTCCTACAGCACTGTCTACCAGCAGCACAGGGATTTTCTTTCTCTCCTGTCACGCAGCTGGCAGTTGCGTTTGATGGCCAGGCTGTATGAAGCAAAGACAATCCTCCCAACACCGGTTCTTTCCTTAGGGGCACTGGCAAGGCAGAGTGGGCACTGGGAAGCTGGTGAGGGTTCCCGCTTGCTCCCGTCATGCCTTCCATCAGAGGCGTTTGTCACCACCTGCCATTTTTAAAGATCCTCTCCCATTGCTAAAAATAGGGGTTTGCAACTCTAAATATGGAGAAAGGTGCCTATACATCTACTTTGGGACCAAAGTAATGGTCTAAATATGCGGGTAGGTTTCTAGCCTGTCCCTGCTGTGGCTTCTCTGGTGCTGATGTGCTGTGGGAGTGATGCCCAGCTGCAGTGGGCACAGATGCTTGAGGTCCCTGCAAGTGCTCGTTGCAAGACTCTGAACTTTCTAATCCTTTTCCTTGCCCTGTGCATGTCTCCTGTGGCTTTACCTCTTTGGAAGCTGCGTGCCAGGAGGGCTCCTGGGGAAACCCAGGGCTTTCTGTCCCCTGCAAGCAGACACCCTCATCTGGATCATGGGGACCCGAACGCCAGGTCCCACAAGCATCTCTGTCCAGCCCATCCATGCTGCCCACCCGTCTGACTCCCAGAGAAGGTTTTAAACTGGGATAAATCCTTCAATATAGGGGCAGGTATAGAGATGCATTTTTTCACACCTGCTGTTCATGCCTCGGCCTGCTCTCCTCCCTCATCTGCAAACTCCCCTTACTTCTGCTGCAGAGACAGGGGGAAGGAAAAAAAAAAGGCTGTTGAGTGTGCGCAAGAGTTGAAGCAGTGGGGAATTAAAAACCATCTGCTTGAGCGTTTGATCATCTTGTTTGATCCTCAGAGCTGGGAGCTGAGTTTTTTAGGGCACACTGAGAGAGGGAAGGCACCAAACAGTAGGCTCTGTATTTTGTTATCATTCATTTGCTGCCCTCTTGGTGGCACCTCTCTAGCAGGAGACCCTGAAAGAGGGAGCAGGCGTGAGGGTGAAAGGTTCTAAGAACAGGGGGCAGGAGCAGTTTGGGGCTGGAGGAGCAAATACTTAAACAGCACTGGGGATGTCTCTCCTGCCCTGTGCTGGGATGGGCTCTGACCTGTTGCGAGTGGGTGCCGGGAGGGTGGTCCCTTGGGCCAGTCATTCTGGTGCTTCTGACTGCTCAGCTTGGAGATGCTGAGCCCTGGTCATCATCGGTGGGATGTGCCCCAGGGGTGTGATGGGTGCTGCGGCCCCACAGCAGCTGTATGACAGCACTTCGCTCGCTACGGTGTCTGGGATGGGCTCTGCTGTGGGCAGAGGTTTTCGGGGAGCCGTTTTGGGTTAGATCCCCCTCTGCCTCCTGCCTGGAGGGAGCTGTGTGCGTGGCCTGGGGATTGAAGCTCTGAGCCTGCTGGGCTTTCCTCACTGCTCAGCCCCTCCCCACCACTGGGTTGGGGCTGGGGTGCGATGGGGGACCCCAACCAAGCCACCGGTGTTCCCTTTGGCCTGCCTGGCAGCAGGGGGCTGGGGCAGAGGAGGGTGGGCAGCACATGTGGTGCCAGGGCTGCCTCTGCTCTGTGGTCCTGTGAGAGAGTGACATCTGGGCGCTTCTCTGGGGTCTTCTTCCCCTAGTGCAGGCAGGGAGGTTTCCTTCCCGTTGGGTTTCTCTTTGAGCTCTTCCCCCCAGCATGAACCTGCCCTGTCCTTGGTCGTGGGCACCAAGTGCTAATGACCCTTCCCAGTGCTGTCCTCCTCCTAAGCCCTCATTGCCTGTCTCCAGCGTTCGCTCCCTTCGGGCACGGACCCACCTGGCGCTCGGTACAGCTCTGCCTGGGTCAGACCCTAGCTGCACTCGGCTCCTGGCCGGAGGAACTGGCAGAAATAAACCACAGGGAGAAGATTTGAGTGCCTGTGCTGTGGTGGGTAGAAGTGCCGTAGCAATGAAGACCATAAAAGCCACCAGTGCAAGGAGGATGAGAGACAAAGTAAGTGCACAAAGTAGGACTAACAGGCAGGCCAGGGTATGAGCTGCTTGCAGGTATAATTTATGTGTTTTATTAGCAATTAATATTTTAGATTAAAATCACATTCTGCAGTGTTTTGGCTTAGTAAAGCTAAACTCTGGGTCGTGGTCATAACACAAGTCAAGCTCCCCTTGAATTGATTTCTCCCCCGTCATTTGTCATCGACTTCTGATGCTGCATCTTTCTGATCTCTGCAGAATTCAATACATTTTCTGCAATAATTTGTGATGCAGGAGCTTTAGCTTCACTTTCAAGCTAATTTTGTATTTGTAATTCAAAACATATCTCCCCGGTGTTTCGGTGTGAATTCTACTTCTAATTCTTTTTATGCATTTCACATTCAGTTTTGGAGCAGCTGAATCTAAATATTGATATGCAGACCAGGCAGCGAGGAGAAGTGGGTATAACAGGTATCTTCCTTGCAATTTTTCATTACTTTTTGCTTGAATTTTGCTAATATGGTTTGGGAGGTGTGATAGAAATTGAATGAAGTAATTAGTGAATCTTTGATAACATGGTTATCTATCTGGGGAAAGTCACAAAGGGTCCTTTTTATTGTTGAATGGAAACCAGATGTTCCTTGCAAATGTATGAATCTTCCATGAATTTATCTCTAGCACTTTTCCTAAACTTTCTGGTGAGTGCTCGTTGAATTTCATCTCTTCATTTCTGCAACAGAAGCTTGATTGTGTTTTAAGTGCAAATACAAACTTGTGTGAATTGTGTGCCAAATTCCACATTTCTTTTTTGCAGTCTCAGATTGGGTGTTTAAGCTCTTCAGGTGATGTCATTAATTTGGAAAGGCTGTCAGACCTTTCGAAACTCAAGCCATGCATCGAGCCTTGTCTTGCAAATGGCCCGTGGGGTGATTTCTAGCTCCTTAGGATGCATCACACAGTCACTTCAGCTATCAGACTGTGTTTAAAATGCTGAAGAGAGCTGATAGAGTCCGCTGTGATTTCATATACTTACTTATTGCAACTTTTACTGAGGAAGGAATTGCAGGCACTGTGCTGTTTAATATTCAGTCATGAAAATGAAATAGGTATACTAATAATGCTTCTTCCCATATAACTGTATTCTCCAATTTTGAGAGAGTAAATGCAGGTGAGCTTTTGACTAATGAAGCTTTCTTGGTTGTGAATCACATTGAGAGTGTCAGAAGATGAGGCGTGAAGGGTGTCTTCAGTCAGAGCAGCTCAGGATATGACAGGCAAAGCATTTGACCCTTTTGGTAGAACCCAAACGGTTCATGGGCACTGAAACACCCCTGGGGGAGCTTCCAGCGAGAGGGCTGAGCCCAGGGCAGGACTGCAAGGGAGGGCAGAGGGAGGGTGGAAAACCTCATAGGAGTGAGTAGCCTGAGGGGTGGAGCTGGGTGTCCATCTGATCTGGAGCTTCAGTTCTCCAAGGGTTTTTAAAAGTTCTTTATTTCTCACAATACTGCTGCTCTAACAACCCATACCACTCCTTTCTTTTTTGGTTTGTTTGTTTGTCAAGGGCACATTTTTTTCCCCTGTTACTCATAATTCACATTAGGACTTCCTGCATCTTCTCCATTAAAACTTCCATGTCTTCCATGATGGTTGTGCCTTTCATGAAGGCTGTTTTCCATCTGCTCTGTTACAAATTTGGATGTTGTAGGAACAGGCTCCTGAGGGATGCTGAGCCCAGGCCTTTTGCATTGTCCTGCCCACACCTGCAGCCCACCCAAGCCATTGGGGTCCCACTTCACTGACAGCATTTGTGCTTTTGTAGACTTCCCACAGCTCCTCCTTAGATCTTCCCCACATGTTGTTCTTCCTCATAGTCAAAATTCATTTTAGTGATTTGTGTTCGAGGATATTTGTGGTCTGTATTTTTTTCCTTGGGGAACTTAAATGGCAAAAATATTTGTTGATGCTCTTAGTTAGTTTGTCCTCTAATTGTCCTTTAATAATTGATCCCAAACATTATCAGTGATGCTTAGTCTGCTGCTATTCTGATGCTCCCAAGGAGCCTCAGATCAGTATTTGTCAGGCTTTTTTTTTTCTGGAAATCTCACCTCTGCGTGATATTCTCACATACCCGTAGGAATATTCTTAAGGGCTTTTCATATCCATACCATTATCTGCAGCAAGAGTAGTTAACATAATTGCGCTACCTACCATTAGTGAGCCCATGAAGACTCATGTTTGCTGGAGTTGATCTCCACCCACCTTCCCCTTCCCCTTCCCCAGCAGCTTCTAAGGACAACTTTTATGTTGTTCTTTGTCTTTGTGCCATGTATTTAGATAAATCCTTCAAAGCATGCGTCTTCTATTCCACCAGTTGATTCTTCCATGAGGCTATACATATTTATGGGAAGGAGGCTGTGTTGTCTACCTTTTCTACTCTGAAAGGAGTTTTGTTCACTTTCGGCTTCAAAGCCAATGGTAATAGGGTACCGCTACCTGCCATCCTCCTGCTATTTCATGTCTGACAGTCCTTCCTCAGCTGTAAAACAGAGTGGCTTTGCAGGGTATATTTTGTCATGGTCTGATCTGTTGTTGAGCTGCATTGCTGTTAGCTTTGTCCTCCAGTTATTCCTTTGCCTTTCTGAATGGGGTCCTCCAGATGCTCAGCATGTTCTTCGTGTCTGAGGTTGTTAATCTGCTTTATAGGCTGTGATTTGTTGCAAGTCCTTTGAAGTCTCTGCCTTCCAAGGGTTGGTTGCGTGTAACTTCTGCCTAACCTTGATCCAAGTGTCAGGTGGGTTTCTGCCCCGTCCAGCTCGTGAGATGCTGCTGGTGTAGCTCTCTGGGCATGGGGCCATGGAAGCCTTCCACCTCACAAGGGTCTTGTGGACCCTTGGAGATCTGGCAGGCCCTGCAAAGCAGGATTTGTTCACCTCCAGTGTCTTTAAAGTGCTGAGTATCCCAAGAAGCAATCTGCACTGCTGCCAGCACACAAATGCTGCAGCCGTGTCTCTGGGAGGTGAAAGAAGCTTGTTCCCTTGCAGCCTCCAGAGAGCGATCAAGAAAAATCCTCAGGCTGTTGCTTTTCTGGTTAAATGAAGCTGGTTTTCTAGCAAGCTGTCAAATTTGTCATCTTATCACCTGCATGAGAGGGCAGGGAAGGGGACGGATGTTTGCTGGGGTGCCATGGCCACATGCTTCAGCGCCTGGAGGTCAGGGAGAGCGGGAATGGAGAAGGCACATAGTAAATCACTTGATTTTGAAGGTTCCCACCTTTTTGCTATAAAGCATTTTGCAGGGGTGTTTTCCTAATTGTGACTTGTTAAGGAGAAAAACTTTGAAATAATCTTCTGTTTTCCTAATTTTGAATCATTCTGAGTGGGTTTGTTCTTCCCAGGCTGGAATCTCGTGTGTGGATGTGCTTGCATCCAAGCCAGTCCATTGGATGTCCTGGCTCATCAGTGGAGAGATGTGCTTCTGAGACACTCCTTTTTGATGTCTCACATTGGGATATTGGTCTTCCGTTAATGATTTCTGCTTCCGACCATTACAGACTTGGGAAGCCCAAACACTTTGTTCAGCTGTAGAGTTTATGCTGTAACTGCCCAAGTCCAGTGAGTTTGTTCCCACCCTTCCCTCCTGTCAGAATGGGTCCAAATTGAAATAAAATTTCCATTTCAGTCTATGGAAAACATTTGGTTTGGCCAAAACCTTCTCCTACACCCTTGTCTCAAGCACATTGACCCAGTGCGCCATTGCAGGGAGAGCGTTCAGCATTGTTGCCTAGGCTGCTTGCGCTTTCTGCCACCGTGACATGAAAGGACAATAAACTCAGTGAGCCCCGATGAAAACAAAGAGCTGCAGGAAGCCTTAGAAACGTTTCAAAGTCCCCAGTGTTCATCCGGGTCTGATAACACCTCCCTGAGCTACAAACAGGCGCTTGGCTGGAGCTTGGGGTGCTTTTCTGAAGATACGTGCAGGGGTGAGGTGGCTGGTGGGAACCAGCACTGGGCAGCCACGCTGTGCCCTGGCAGCTGCTCTGGTGGGATGCTCAGGTCCGGGGTCACTTGTGCAGCATGGAGGAAGAAACCTTGAAAGGACCAAAGGCTGAAGATTTCAGGTTGAAGGAGCAGGTGGACAAACACAGTGTCTTCTTTCTTTTCTTGGCCTCTCTCCTCAATTTTCATGGTTTCCTAACTGTGGCAGAATGAAACAGAATAGTTATTAGTGGCTTATTTTTCTGACAGACAGGATTTCTCAGTGAAGCAGGGATGCAGGTGATGCTCAGTTCCCGTGGGGATGGCAGAGCTGCTTCCAGAGTTTCTCCCGAGATGAGCACTGGGGATTTCTGGGGCTGGTGTGGGTGGACCATGCCTGCGGAGGGGCTGCTGGGGCTGCTGCCAGTTCCAGCTCCTTTAGCACACCATAATCCATCCCTGTGCGTGGGCTCAGAGGTGGGGAGGATGGGGAGGTTGGTTCCCCAGCAGCCCTTCCACCCCTTGGGGTGCACAGCTGCTGGTGGTACCTGCAGCGGAGCATTGGAAAATGACCTCTCTAGACCTCCTGGTGCTGATTTGCCACAAACTAGGAATGACTTGCCATTCTGGAAATTCCAGGAAAATTCCTGGACAAAGGCATTGCTTGGAGCAGTGGAAATCTTTTCCTTCCGCTTTCTTTTTAAAGGAATAAATAAAAGCAGTGGAAGATACACAAATAAGCTCAGGACTCACTTTAGTTTGGGAATTTTTAGATCAAATGTAACAAAGTTAATAAGATGTCTGAAAATCACATTCTTTTAAGCTGAAAAGCACGCAGCCTGAACCGTGGAGTGAAGTCTTGGAGTATTTAAATAGGACAGCTCAAACAAGCAGATAGTGGTTAGATGGCTTCAGGAATAAAATCCGTCTTGTCACAGTTGGGATGAATTTAATAAAATATTTAAACAATTTTCAACACTGCTGCAACGACACAGAAAACTGTGATAATATCCAATAGTAGAAGAATTGCTTTGAAAAGATTAAAGGATGTAAGCACTGAAGGGCCTAAATAAGCCGTATGCATTTGTGCTGTGTTTTTGCAGAAGTGTTTGCTGAGGGAGCTCTGTAGTGCCTCGTTAGCTCCTTTTTGTGGCTGGATGATTTTAGGCTGGAAGGTGAGGGAAGCAACTGGCGCTGTGTCAAGGGATATGGTCCAGCCTTGAATGTGACCTGATCTCTGGGACCTTGCTGGGCACAGGGATGGAGCCCCTGGGGCTCCAGGCTCATCTCTGTGGTCAGGGTCAGCCCAAAAGTGGATCAGAGAGGCTTCTGTACGTGCTGGGACCAACCTGGCTGCACCAGAGCCAAGGTCTCCATGTTCCTCTGGCTGCACGGGTGGGTTTTTCATCCCACTCCGCATTAGCAGGATGCGGGGATGCTCCTGGGAGTGCACCCACGTACTGCTGTGCTGTGCTGGCAGTGTGGCTCTTCTGTGGGTGATGTGCATGGCAGGGTGGCTTGGTGTTGCTCCAGGCTTCGTGTACAGCCTGGTCCCCAGGTTTGTCTCTTTGCCACTCACTGACAAATCAAAGCTTTTTTGGCATCACCAGTAACTTGTTCTTCTGATTTCTTGATTTATTGGTAACTTGTTAATGTTTTGGAGCTCTGTCACATTGCTGAGTTGGAGTGGCCAGAAAGGAACCCCATCTTGGTGGAGGCCAGCCTTCCACCATGGCAGCATCCTGGCAGGACCATCCTGACATCCAGAGAAGCAAATGCTCCAGGGTGGCTCCACTGCCCTGTTCAGCTGTAAACCTCAGGCACAAGCCACTCCCGAGCATCACTTCTGGTGAGTGCAGGGGCAACTGAGTGACAGCACAGATGCAGTCAGCTGCCTTTGGGTGGATGAACGCCGCTGTGCATCCTCTGCCCATCTTACCGTCAAGCCAGCACGTCTCAGAGGGCTGACTGTGGAAGCAGGTTACTGTTAGCGTGTGCTTCTCAGGCTGTCTGATCTCCAGTACTGCCTGCAGTCTCCCTGGCTGGCAGGCGGCAGTTACCCCCGCCACCTCCTTGGCAACCAGTTAAGAGGGAGAGATACTGTGGTACTCCCGCATCGGTCAGGCAGCCCTGTGCTTCTGCGTGTGCCTTTTGGCACCTGGAGGATCTGGGGTATTGGATGTGAGCTGCCAGATGCCCCAGCCTCTCTGTAGCCTGGAAGTGGCTGTCATGTAAGATCTGTTGCAAGATGCCTCGGTCAGTGATGAAGGACACAGAAGAGCGACCACCCAAAAAGCTGCTGTGCTGTGCCCTGCACTGACTTGTCACTGGGGTGGAGGAGACTGGCCTCTGCTGGAAGTGTATTGGGTGGAAGTGTGAGAGCTGAGCTGTTATTTGGGCAGCTCCTGGTCTTCTCCTCCAGCTCCCAGGAGAAGGCACGCAGCCCAGGAGCTGCAGACTGCCCACAACGCTGGAGAGCGTGCTGTGCCTCGGCGGGCTGGCCCTCCGTGCACCGTGCTCGCGTGGACTTACTGCTAGAGCCCTTGCACCTCGTGGTGGCTTAGGGAGAAGGTTTGGTCACCCCGTAACAGGGAAGGGTGTCAGCTGGCTTGTTCTTGTCCTTTTCCTCATTTTACCCAGGAAAACAGGTCAATGTTTCTTGCCAGGGAACAGCTTGTTCCTTGGGAGATGTGTTTGTGTGGATGAGCTCCAGCAGCAAGAGGTTATCCATCACCAGCGAGCCATTCCTCTTCTCTCTGCGGTGAGGAGGAATACTCATGCCAAGAACTTGCAGGTGCAAGGGCTCTTACAGGATCTTTGCATTAAGGAATATTTTCAGAAGCAGAGCCTCTGTTTCTGTTACGTAGTGCAGGGAAAGAAAGAGCAAACAGGGGAAATGTGGAGTCCTAGAGGTGCACGCTAAGCAGCCAGACAGCAAAACTTGCCAAAATGATGGTTCAGACCGAGTCTGCAACTAATCAGCAGCTTTGGCAAAATGACAACATTAAACTATTTCATGTGATTCTTTCCCCCCCCTTGGAACTGTGTGGGATAGCTTTGATTTATAGGAGAATTAGTGCGCTCTCCCCACCCCGTTCCTCAGGTTGCCTTTCTGTAGGAGCAGAAACATTTTGTTGTGTTCTGGGGAAACGAGGCCAAAGAGCAGGTTTCTGGGAGGAGGTGAGCGTGACCCTGGGTTGCTGCCATTGACAGGCAGCAAGCTTTACCCATGGACATTTTCTTCCTCTCGTTTCTTTAGCTGAGAAACCAGATGTACCGTAAGAAGACAAAAAGCTCGGTGTGTGTATGTGTGTGTTGGTAGATGTTGAAATCGCCGCTGTAGTTGAAGATGTGCTTCGGTTGTTTTCCCGTGGTACGTGAGCGTGTGCCATGGGGATGCAGCAATGCTCAGGAGTGGTCCCAGACCTGGCAGCAGTAAAACCATGCAGAGACCTGGCCATTTGCCACATTTGGAGGGCTGAGAGGAGTGCATTGGGCTTCAGAAAGATGTGCCAGTGCAAGTACACATCTGGATGTTTGTGGGAGGTGCTGTCCTCCTTGGTAGGCAAGGACTGTCACTGGCAGAGGGCGGAGAGGGCCCTGACCTGCTGCACCCTGGGGGAAAGGTGCAGGAAATGCTTTGGAGCCTGCAAACCTTTGTAGCACAATATCCTGGGTCACGTCAGTGTTAAGGTCTCTTTTCCAGGAGCTTCCAGCCCCAAGAGCTGTGGAAGGTCGCAGCGATGCTGCCAATGGATGTGTCCGGGCTGTTGTGGGGAGATGGGTGGGGAGGGCATGCAGTGCGGGAGGGGCCACCTGGGGAAGGGAGAGAGGAGCAGGGGCCAGAGGAGGGAAACTGGCTCGTGTGTTTGCGTGCCTGTCCCCTGCCCCAGGCACGACTCCTTTACACCTCATTACAGTGTCTCCGGGGCAGGTCCCAAGGGGAGAACCCAGAGGCCAGGGTTGTGCTGGCTGTTACCCCACGCAGGGATCCGCAGCCCTGGGTTGCCTCACTGGCGTGGCAGACATGGGCGCTGCAGCCCTGCCAGGTTGGTATCACTCACCCAGGTTGCCAGGCTGCAGGGTTCGATTCAACAAAGGCAAGGGAAGCGCTCCTTCAGTTCATGGAAGGTGTTTCACCATGAGCAGGTGCCCCTTGGCAGCTCCAGCTGGCATCAGGGACAAGTGCTGGCTGTCCCTAGCATCCTCCCGAAAAGCCAAAGCCTTGCGCAGCACCGGCCCCACATCTGGCGTGGGCCCCTCTGTCATGCAGCGTGGCTTTGCCAGGAGGACAAGATGTGCTTGCAGAAGCGGGTGGTGGTACAAATCTTGGAAGAGGTGAGCAGCTTCGCAGGGCAGCGGCTGCGGGACATGGCTTTCCCTGCAAGGTGTAAAGCTATCATGGCACTGGAGCTGCTTCAGCAGCACTGACGAGCATCGTCATACAAAGCCGACAGTGATACCAACCTGGGTGAGTGAAAATATGACATGTCCTTTCATTTTAAGTGCCTCCTTGCTCCAGCCGTGCAGGATTTTCCAGCTGCCTCAGTGGTCATGAACCACATCCGTGTAAATCGAACAGGCTTGCTATAGCTCTCCTTGCGAGCAATGCCGGCGCAATTTCCCTCCTCCCTCTCCTCCTGCCAGAGTTCAGAGCCCATTTGAAGCTGCGGGAGGAGAGGAATTTCCTGAGGATGATAAACAAGCCATTCTCATTGCCATGTCTTTGCTGCTGCAGAGGAGGCTTACCCACTCCCCTACCTCGGAGCCCTGAACTGTGGTGTCGTTAGTGGCCATGGGCTAGTGACAGGGCAGCAGGAGCACCTGGGCAGAGCGTGGGGAGAAACGCTTGCTGCTCCTCCTGCTTTCCTCCAGTCCCTGCCTGGAGGAGCTTTGTCATTCGTCACCGGTATTTCTCCCATATCCTTCCTACGAGGGAGGGACAGCGTGGCTGACACATGCTGCTTTTTGGGTAAGTGCATCTGAGGCAGGAACCTCTTGCTCTGCTCAGCACCTCCCCTGGGCTGCAGACCCTTCCCACCCCTGCGGCCACTGGCATGAGGCTCGGGGCAGGTTGCAGGGGGCTGCAGGTCTCCGAATTGGCCAACCTTTTGACGTTGCTGCTCTTCAGCTCGGTCAGGCGTGTGACCACGTGCCTGCGTGCGTGTGCTGGGCAGGGAGCGCTTCCCTTCCTGCCGCTGGGGCGAGGGAATTTGGGCTCCAGTGAAGACTTTTACCTTGATGTGTAGCCAGGCCCTGGGGGAGCTGCTGAGAAAAGCACCTGCAGCACCGACGTCCAGAGCAGTAAAACCCACAACAATTACGTGAAGGGTAAAAAACACACCTTACTGTCTCCTTAGGTGATGGGTTTGGAGAAGCCTGGCTGCCTCCCCTTGGAGGAAATGCGTTTCTCATTTAGAGGGAGCCTGACAAGAGGACACCTGGCAGCCTTTCTTCGGGAAGCGAGGGCTTGCGATCGGGGCAGGAGCATCCTGGGGAGGGGGGTCCCTGCCAGCACAGGCTTCTGCCCCCACATGCCCCCGGCATGGCCTGGGCAGCACTGGCATGAGCTGGCGGAGGGTTGCCCCTTGGCTTGCAGGCTCCGACGGGCTGCGCTCAGCTCCCAGCTAACTGGGACGTCTCCTGTTTCAGAGGCATCAGGCCATTTGATCGCCCACTGGGCACTTTCTCCAGCCAGCATCTAGACGACTGTTCCCTGTCCCTCCTTCAGCCACAGGCTTGCACCCTCCGTGGTGAGAAGGTCTAGGTGTTACAAGCCAGTGGCCAAAGCTGCAGCGCTTGTCAGATACTGCTGAAATAAACCTGTATCACAATGGGTGACAGAGCTGCCTGCAGGAGCCGGGTGCTGCCTCCTCACCTGCCGTGCCGCTGGAGTCCGGCTGCGCTCGGCCGTGCCTGCGCAGGGGCTTCGGAAACCTGTCGGGGAAAGGAGTGAAGCCCAAACCCTCATGGCCTTGGGGGTCCATGTGGTGTTTTCTCATCCTCAGCAGCGATCAGGAGCCCCACGGATGCGCCAATGGAGGAAGCCATGCATGAGTGGCGGTGGGAAGGAGGAGTAAATAACGTGTTGCTGCTTTGGTGGTTGGGCAGATTTTTGCACAGGGTTGTCTGCTCTCGTTAGGCTGCTTTAGGAACGTGCGGTAATGAAACGCTAGAGCTGCTGGGAACCTGCTGTGCCTGTAATGGTGTCCCATGGGGGGGTGGGGGTCTGGCAAAGCCTAGCCAGCTTGGGGAGGTGTTGCATTACAGACCCAGCGTGCTTCGTTATCTCTTGTGGGGCAGGATGGAAGAGGAGTTTGCTCCCTGTAATCAGATGAGTGCCAGCAATGCTGGTCAGCTCAGTGCAAAAGAAGATGCTCAAAAAGGGCCAGTAAAATGCAAATCCAGTATGTGCTCATTAGGCGGTGGCCCAACAAACAGCTGAGAATTTTACATTCAGTTAGCCCTGTTTACTTGGGGTTTTTCTTCTTTTATTTTTCTCTCATAAATTTAAATCCCCAAGGAACCACTAGATACAGTATGTGCTGGTGCAGTCCGCATTGAAACGCTGCATGGAGGAGCACGTGTCTGTGGTCCTACCTGTCCTCCCTCTGCTCCCACATCCCCGCTCAGCCCAGCCAGGCTGCAGCTCCGGGCCCATTCCTTCCCCGCCTTTGTCTCCTTGCACACTGGAGCACGGCCACCGCAGTGGTGGATTTTCCCCATCGGAGCAGGATCCAGCCCCAGGTCTTGCTGGGCTGAGGTAACTGTGCTCACTGTGCATGGGGTGAAGAGTGTGGGCTGGGGACCCCCCAGGACTCCAAGGCTGCTCCGGAGCCACTTTGAAGCCAGTGGGAAGGCGAGCGTAGAAAGAGCCGGGCAGGGTTTAGCCCTGATAAACAGGTTCAGAGCTGCTCTTAATTGCCCTGACTGGGCAGGGGACGTACAGGGGGATGTTACAAGTTGTCTTTGCAGTGCCCTGAATCACACCCTCGGGTGTATCCTCGCCTGTTGGTGACATGCTTCCCCTCGGCCCCTGTCCCCCTCCGTGTGGGTGGCTGGCTGGAGGGTGACTGCCCGCGCCCCTTTGCCCAGCTGGGGGCTCCTGCTCTAGAGCCTCGGCAGCACAATAAGAAACGCTGTCAGAACGTCACCGTAACAAATCATTTGATTTTCTAGGTCAGCTCTGCTGGTTAGGGTGATACCAGGCACCAAAAGCTGGCAGTTTATTTCAGCCTTTACTCAGTATGTTTTGCTCCAAAGCGACTTAAAATGCATTAGTGTCACAAGGCGGGAGCGGCGCGGGAGCCGCTTGGCAGCTCAGTCGTGTCTTCCTGTCACTTGCCCTATTGTCTGGGGAAATGCTTTTAGCAAAGGCAGGCAGCTGACTTGCTTATCATATTTAGCTCTGGATTTATTTTTTTGATATTTTTTTTTTCCTGGGGGATGAAAATTGATTATAAACATTGTCTCAGAGGGATGTGTTGCTGCCAGGGTTGACGGTGGTAACGGGTGGGTGAGTGGGCCCCATCCTCAGTGCTCTTGCTGCCCAGCGGGAGGGGAGATGGAGCGGGAGCACCTGCCGGCGTGGGAGCAGACCTGCCGTGGCTGTGGTGAAGAGCCAGCTCTGTGCTGCGCTCGCCAATTCATGGGTTTTCGGTTTGGCAGTGTGGAGGCAGCTGTCGTTAGGGATGCTGGGAGGATGCTGCACAGCCACCCCGTCACCCTCCCTCCCCAAAATAACCTCAGAGGGAGGCAAACCAGGTCAGGACTGGTGCTGCTGGGAGCTGGCTGTGGCTGGCCCACGCCAGCTGCCGCTTCTGGGAAGCCACACTGGTGTTCCCAAGCCAGGCTGAATCAGTGCCCCTCGTCCCTGCAAAGGCAGGGGTGCCTGGGGCAGAAGCTCAGTGCAAAGCACCGTTTTGGTCAGGGGCAGGACATCCAGTGTTGTAGCTGCAGGATGCCATCAAGGACTTTAGCTGTGGTTTTAAAATCTGACCAGCTCCTGCAGGAGTGATCATGGCAGGCTCCAGATACCCTGGGCAACGTACTGGTGGCATCTGGCTTTCCTGTGCTGCTCCAGATTGGGGAGAGGACACCCAGAAGCAGTCCTGCCCCATGCTGGGAGACCTCACAGCACGTCCTCAGCTGCAGAGGGCTTGGCTGTGCATCCCCAGCCTGGCAGAAATCCCACACAGTGGCCACAGGTGCCCTTCCCCTGCCTGCATCAAGCTAGTGGAGGTGGTGGTGGTGGTGGTGGTGGGCATCCAGGGACCCGTGTTGGTGCCGCTTTGCAGCCTCAGTGGTTGGGGCCGGCATGCGGGGAAGCATTCTGCAGCCAGTTTGACTTCTGTGCGTGTGTGCATGCACATGTGTTTGTGGATGGGCACATGGTTTGTGTTTGCGGTATGTGGAGGGAGCAGAGCAGGGACACGCGTCCTTTGTTGAAAGCAATTATAAAGGAACAAGGGCAATGAAATAAGCCCTGAGTAAATCACTGAAAGCG
This sequence comes from Falco punctatus, assembly GCF_963210335.1. NCBI lineage: Eukaryota > Metazoa > Chordata > Aves > Falconiformes > Falconidae > Falco > Falco punctatus. Next base: position 23,773,772 of record NC_137595.1, on the reverse strand, counting down.
AGCGCTCTCACTGCTTGTTTGGGCTGCCTTTGCATGAAGATAAATGTGGAAGGCTGGTCCTGTAATAAGGCAGAGCCAAATGACAGCCTCCTGTGCTGCTCGCCCATCCAAGCAGCTCTGGGGCTGGTTGCAAGTGAGTGTCAGCACACACCAGCAGCAGCAACCAGTAGCCTTTGCACTCCCGTGCCTAAAGCTTCCCCCAGTTCCCCCAGCTATAGGACACGTCAGGTCCTCCCGTCCCATGCCCAGGGGTTCCCACTGGGGGAGAGGACTGGAGGCTTGCGTGGCTCAAAGCCCATGGGACTCAGAGCCCCGTCATGTAGCAGCTCCAGCCACTCCGGCCACCAGGTCTGTGCGATGCTTCCGAGTGGGGACCCCTTCCCCTGCCAGCCTACTTGGGGCCCAAAGGCTGCTCTGCTCCTGTCTCCCAGTGGCCAGCTGTGTTTCCCAGTGTGGACCAGCTTCCAGATGGATGGGTGCAGTGGGGACCTGCCATGGAGCACGGCTCCCAGCAGTGCAGGGAGTGCAGGATGCAATCCTGCCAGGACAGGCAGGGTCATGTTTGGCAAAGCACAGAGGACCAAAAGGAAGCCTAATATTTATAATTCCTAAACTTGTCTTGAACCCTGAACCTTGATGCTATTTACAAACAGGAATAGAGAAATCCGTATTAAGATCAACTGCTTGTTTGATACTTGGAGAAAAAGGAAAATCAAGTTGCTGCTCATCATGCACACAACTAGATAAAATAACAACATCAGTGCTTGCACATCAGTACCATGTTATTCAGCTCCTTCAGTGGGGGGCCAAGTGTATTTATTTTGCAGCTGGTCACCTGTGGGTAAATGGGGTGCAGCTGCTGAGCTGCTTTGTCAAAGCTGCCAGAGCAGGTTTGGTCCTGGCAGGGTGCGCTGCAAGCCGTACAGCTGCAGCGGGCTCTGGCTGGGAAGGGCTCGGCTGCTTTCCCAGGGTGGCCTGTGCACTCTCCCTCTCTGGCCCTGCCATCCCTGGGCAAACGGGTTTCCATCGCCTGGGTGGCCCAGCCCCTTCATCTCCCTGAGCACCAGTGACTTTTGCTGAAGGACATGGTGATGTTTCTTATCTCTTTTTCTCACTTCTCTTCCAAGCTGTAGAGATATCAGTGATTCTGTATTTCAGGCCAGAAGGTGAATGTTTGGGGAAATACGAACATGTTATAATGCAATTAAAAAACACCCCTACAATTGCTGTAATTTATATACTACCTACAAAATATCCAGCTGGTGTAATCAAAGCTTCTAGTATATTTTATTTGTTTCAGCAAATCAAACAGAAGGAAATGGTTCCATCTGCATTTTCATGCGCTGCACAAGGGTTTGCAGCAGTACAGAGGTGCCTTGCTAAGGCAGCCCTCCAAAACCAGGGAGCAGCGAGAGCAGGTGCTTGCTGCTGGAGCCAGTTAACACCAGTAGCATCAGCATCATGGCAGTGTCAGCCTGGGCTGGGCGAAGGGATGGAGGCTCAGGGGCAGGTGTGTGTGTTTGTGGATGGGGGAGGAGTGATGCTGTCCCCTGGAAAACCTGGGATGCTGCAAATGTGTTTTGGACTTGTGTGCTTCAAAGTGTGTATCTCGAGCTCATCTCCCCTCCCTCTCCTCCCTGCCCTCCATCAACAGCGCTGGAACATTAAAGCAGATCGGTTGCAATTTCAAAGCTGCAACTTCAGTGCCATCGAGCTGGTGATGAGGAAGACAATTAGCAAGTTAAATGTTCAGTGCTTTAGTCAAATTATGTTTAATAATAGTGAGCTACAAGGGAAGAGGGTGGCAGGAACTGTTAGCAGCTGGCTGTTTCATTGTCGAAACAACGTTGTTGTGCAAAGCACTTTCCACTTAATGCAGGCACCCTGGGTTTTATTTCATTTTTCAGTCCTGTTTCTGTGTTCTGCTTCACCCGCCGATGGCTAGCAATTTTCAGGATTGCAAAGAAGCTCAGAGTATTTTAGGAGCCAGTGGTTTTTCAGGAATGAATGCTTTGCCTGTGCTTCAAGACTATGATTCAAGTTCTCTTGGCTAACTAGCCCCCAAATTATCTGTGCGTGCAGAGAAGAGCCGTGTTTATGGGTCTGCTGGAGTCTTGATGAAAGCCTCGGACTGCAGTTTCTAGCCAAGGATGAATAAAACACCACAGGGATCCTCTTCCAGCCCTGAAGTTTAAAATATTAATATGGTATCATTTTCCCAACAAGCGTTGCAACAGGTAGTGAGCACTTAGTTATAAAATATTTCCTTTTAGCGGAACCACAGATTTTAATGGAAATGCAGTGTCACTGAAATTATTGATATCCAAAAATATACGAGTCCACTGTGTGTCCACAGGTATCGAAATCTTTTCAAACGGGCTCTTTCTCCATGCTCTGCTGGATCCCGTTGTGCACCATGAATATTGCAGCCTGTGGGCACCAAAGCAGGTGATCACAGCCTGGGCAGTGATCCACTGGCAGCGATCCACTCCCAGGAGCAAAAGGCAGCAGAGCTGGGAAGGGAATCGCAGGCAGCTTGCGGCGGGGACCACAGCCTTCTCCCAGGGCTGTTTGTCTCCAGTACCAGCAGAGGATGAGGAGGGGAGAGCAGGGATGGAAAATAGCCGTTCGTTTGGAGCAGGCAGGCTTCCAGGCTGGCCATCAAGGCAGAATAGCTCTTCGTACTCTTATAAAAAGGTGGGACATGGTGGGAGGGAACGACTGGGCTCAGCCGGGTTTTGGCAGAGCTGGGCAGCCCGGCGGGAGCTGGGGAGGGGGTTGCCCTGCTGCCGGTGCAGGGCAAGCTGTGCCATGGCTCCGCTGGGCTGCCACGTTGGCCTCTCCACCTGTACCTCTTGCTCCGGCAGAGATGGTTTGCAAGGGAGGGAAGTCACTCTACTCTGATGGTTCGACAGGCTCTTGTTTGGCTTCCTTACCTTGTGCAAAACAAAACTGATGGCAAAAATAGCCATGCTGGCTTCTTTCCTGGTAGAAACGTGGGGAGCATCACACTTAGTGTCTCCTGCCTTGTCAGAGGGTTCAGCAGCAGCCAGTGGTTTGAGAACATTTTTGAGAAACTTAGATATTCCTGATGTTTTTCTGGCTACCTGTAAAGTTTTCCAGGGAATAAAGGAGAAACAGCTTTGCAGCAGGAACACAGCCCACCCTGGCTTCTCAAACCACCTCCAAAGGGGCAGATGCCCATGCTGTCACCTCCAGCTGGTGACATCCTCAGGGCCACCACAGTGCCGAGCCCAGTGGCTCCCCCCTCTCAGGCCAAGCCCTCGCACAACTCACCCGTGTGGGCAGGAGCTTCCAAGTAACTCAGGAGCCTTTGCCCAAAGTTATTGAAGTTGTCACTCCCTCAGGCACCATGTTGGGTGGCAAATGGTCTTGGTTGCTAACAGGGGGCAGGGGACAGTCCTCTGACTTTACTGATGTTTTTGTTTTCTCTCTTTCTCCTTCCCCATTTCTGGACTCACAGCAAACCTTGGAGACGAATCTCACTAACCTGGTTAAACGCAACAGCGAACTGGAAAACCAGATGGCCAAGCTGATCCAGATCTGCCAGCAAGTGGAGGTTGGTGAGAGCAATCAGAGGAGCAGGGTAGTCATGGGGAAGGTGCACTGGGAAGCTCCTGGCTTGAGTGGCGGGGTGTGTGGGTTGCTCCTGTGTCCTCTCCCTGGGGGCTGCCCTGGGAACAGAGATCAGTGTGTGGTGGGAAGCATTGCTGACGCCGAGGGGCTGAAGGGAGGCTGGATTCATTCAGGGAGCTTAGTCCCAGGTGATGGAGGACACGGGGATGGTTCCCCAGGGTCTGAAGGAGAGGGTGGCATGACTGGGAGATGCTGGGAAGAGACACAGGATGCTGGGCTGGCTCAGGAAGGGAGGACCCGCTGCCTGCTCTATGCACAGGGGACAGCAGGTGCTTTTGCTCAAAGCCCGGGTGACACCGAGCGTGCAAACACAGCTGGGCTCCTAGGGAGGGGCAGCAGAGTCGTGCCTCTCGTAGCTGCCTCCTGCACTTGGTGTGGCATTGCCGGCAGCTCCCGTTCCCTTTAGCGCACAGGTGGGACGCGCTGGGGACGAGCGTTGCAAAACTTCGTCTGCAGCTGGAAGGCATTAGTGAGAGTTTGCTTGGGATACTCGGCGTGCTATAGCCTGCACCTTGCCTTCAAAGGCTGGGGCATCTCCAGCTGCGCTCCCAGCAACAACAAATCCTTTTGACTGCGATGCCTCGTGCTTCAAATTCCCTGTGAAACTCTGAGCTAGTTACACCTCCTTTCTCTTGTCTGGGGGTGCTGTTGAAGTAAACTAGTTAGCATTTGCAGAGCACTTGAATATCAAAGTGACAAGCGACCCGGGAAGGCCCAGAAGGCAGCACAGGTTGTGCCTGCAGAGCAGTGTCGGCGCAGCGTGCCGCAGCCAGGGCTGCCCGTGGAGCAGGGCCGGCTGGCCTCGTGGCCAGCTCCAGAAGGGACTTGTGGTCACGTAACAGCAGATTGTATCAAAACCACATCCCCAGGCAGGTGTGGAAGCTGTGGCAGGGGTCCTTCTCATCTCCAGGGTGCTTGTACTGTATTAATTGTATTTTTACTATTTCCTCTTGGGAAGAAGAGGCTGGGTTGAGCAGAAGTCCTCTCCACAGCGTGATGGAGAGGAGGGAAGCAATGGGTGTCTGCAGGTGCTGCTGAGGAAGCAATATAAAATCTCCATAGCTGCTTCCAAGCATTTAATATTGGGGTGTGCTCTCACCTCGGATGTGTTTTGGCTGTAGCAGCTCCCCATCCTGGGACTGAAGCCAAGCAGCTTGAGTCAGCCTGCAGGTCAGAGGGGGATAAAGGCACAGGCAGTGATGCTGGGAACATCTGGGTGCAGGGCTGAGGCAGGTGCTTTCCCCTGCTTTCTGGGACACAGGGCTGTCATTCCCAGCACTGATGCTTCTGGGGGCTGCCGCATCCACCGGCGAGCTGGGGCTGTGCCATGTTTGCAGGCAAGCCTTCCGTGCTGCGGAGGGTGCGCCTACAGCTTCCACGGGCTTGGGTGCAAGCTGGGGCTGCTAGTGAGGGCCCCTCTGTCCAGGGGAATAAAGGGGTGCTGGGGTGATTTGGGGACCCAAAGCAATGCTGATGAGGCTCAGCCTGCTGGTGAAATCGAGACTCATTTGAGTCTCTCTTTCCTCCTAAGCACTTTGGCATAGCCTTACTTTTCCTATTAACGTGAGAGTGTTTTCCTGATCTTTGCTGTATAAAGAGGACTTCCAGGCATTGCCTCCAGCTGCTGTATTCCCATTTTGCTGTGTAATTAGCTGCTGGCTGGGGCAGAAACCCTGGGAGAGCCTCTCTCATCCTGCTCTTCCCTGAGCCACCCAGGCACTCCATGATGTGAATGTGGAAACAGAGGGTGCCAGCCAAGGAAGACTGAAAGGGATCAGCCCCCATGGGTGTCTGTCTCAAGATGCATTGTGGCAATGGCTGTCCCACCCAGCCCTGAATGTGCGATGGAGATGCTGCCTCTTTCCCAGCATCTGGCATCTCATGCTCCTCCATACTGGGAAGCTTTTACCAAGTCCAACTTGAAACTTCCCTGCTGCAGTTTCAGCCTGTAACTCTGCCATGTTCTGTCTGCTGTGGACACCGAAGGAAAGTTATTTTGCTCATCCCTCCAGCAGCCTGTAGCATACTTGCAGACAGCCCATCCTCCCTTCCCTTTTTTTGGGGGGGCTGAGATAATTTCAGTATTAGTTTGGGTTTTTTTTTCCCAGGTTTCTTCACAGTACAGTCCTTGGTTTCTCTGCAGTCCAGACTGTCCCCCTTTTGTCCACGCTTCCTTGGAGATGCAGTGCTCTGAACCGGTGCAGTTCCCCAGCCAGGGCAATACTCTGCTCTCCTTCCAGTGCTCTGAGGAGAGAAGAAAGGGTTATTTTGGTTGTCTCCAGGCTATATTTCCATTTCTGTATCCCAGGGCAGTGGCTGCTGTTTTCACATGTAATTTTTGAGCCATCCCACCTCAGACTGTCTCTGCAGGCTGCTGCCTGGCTGCCATTCCTCAGGACAGTGAGATGCCCTGCGCTCATCCTCGCTGAACCTCACCCTGCTCCCTCAAGCTATTTTCCTCACGTTTCTTGTAATCGGTTCAGGGCCAGCCTCACCCTGTGGCAGTGTAGGCAGTGACTTGTCCCCAGCCCCTTGATGTACTCAGGGATGTCTCTATCCTTGCCATGACAGCAGCTTCCCTGCACAGCTGATCCAAACCTTTCTGCTGGATTGCAGCGGGTGGTTGTCTTCTCTGCTTTCCTTCCCCCTCCCAGGCACATGCACTCTGCCTCCCTGCATCCTTGCTGCGATTGCAATCTCTCCTGCCTGAGCTCTGTAGCAGAATGGCAACATTCAGGCTTAAGCCAGCAGCAAGTAGGAAAGGCTTTGTAGAGGGGATTACAGAAAGCATCGGAGGAAGAGGGGAGATCACCTTTAATCCTGTTGAAGAAAGGGACTCTGCTGACCTTGCTGCTTTGACCACTCGATCTATAAAAGTCTTTGTGTTCCCGGTGTGCAATCAGGCATCTTTTGTTTGCATCGCCAAGGGAAGTGTTTGTGCGAGCTGTGTGCAGGGATTGTGCCAGCAGACTGACGCTGCCTCTTGGCTGCAGCTCCGGAGTCAGGAGTTCATAAGCGATGCGCTCCTGTGGAAAACATTCTAGAGGAAGAAGGCGGTTAATACCTTACTGTTGTTTCAAAGTGCACATACCAATTAATAGCAAATTAATTTGCAGCTTCATTTACTGAAGTGATACATGGAGAGAAGCTGTTGCAATTAGTTTCTTCTTAATGGGCTATTGATTTCTTTGGTTGCTAAATTAAGCAGCGATTCCTTGAACCCGCACCTTTCCAGAGAGTAAAAACAGGCTGCTGCAGGGATCGCTGACGTAGATGTGGGGGGAGTTTGCCAGTGCCTGAGCAAGCGTGACCGGCCCTTGCTGGGGGATGCAAGCCACGCGGCTTCCCACAGGACTCTCCTGAGCCGCCTCGTGGGGATGCTGCGTGGGCTGGCTGGAGTCATTTGCCCGTAGCGAAGCCCATGGGGATGTGTTTGCACAGGGACCTGCAGCTTGTTCTTCTCCAGCCACATCTCAGGGAGCAACTGGGGCTCTTGGGTCAGGAGGGTGCTTCCTAACCCCTGTGTTTCCTGCAGGCAGCATCAGCATTTTGTTCTTTGCTCACTAAACAAGGTCCTTGTTGCTGTCCTGATGATCTGGACAGAGGAAGAGATTGCAACCCCCCTTTCTGAGAGTGCTAGCGGTGCTGTGCATGCCACCAGCAGCTGCGAGCCACTGTCGGGTGCAGCTCAGCGCGTGAGGAGGAAGGAGTTGAGATACTGGAATAAGGAGCGGAAAAATCACAGCTGGGTTTTGCAGTAGTGCTGGCCTTCTTGAGTGTGGCCACACTGATGCTCCCTGTTGCTCGTCTTGTCCTGCTGCTCTCTCTGCTGGTGTGGTGGGGAGAAGAAGGATTTTTGGCTCTGCAGTAGGAAAGGCTTTTGCCAGGGTGTCTCTCTCTTCGCCCGGGCTCGATTCGTTTGAAGTGGTGTGGTAAAATAGGTAGAAAATGGATGTCTTGCAGAGAAGGAGCCAGAAGGTCCTTGCAGATCCCTGGTGACAGTCATCAGCCCTCACTGCTCTTGAAGGTCATGAGGTCATGCTTTGACTCTGAGACCCACCAGGGATGGAGCAGGGATGCATCTGGATGTCCTTCCAAACCTTTTCCTCCTCTGGATCCAGCTCCAGCATCTTAATGACTGACCTGCAATGAGTTAAAAGCTATTTGGTATTCCTTTGTGATTCTGGAAGTTTCAGACCTGTAGACTGTCATTTTCTACATAGTTTAGAAGTTTTCAGCTTTGTTGGTTGTTTTGCTTAAAATAACAGTTGAAATACATTTCTCAGCCTTACTAAATATACAGTCCTGCCCTTCAGAGGCACCTTTTCAGAGAGCGCATTAAAGTGTGAAGTAAAAAATATCTCTGCCCCTCTACGCTCCCCCGTGAGTCCGAATGCAGGGGATTTTGCTTTTGGGCTATTTGTGGACATCGCATCCAGGCAGACACATGCAATCCCAGCATACTCTGCCCATCAAGGTGCGTTTGGTGTGAGTCCCACCGCATGTCCAGGACGCTGTGCCAGTAGCGCTCTGAGGTGCAGAGAGGGGCCCTCCAGAGAAGGGCGTCACGAGTGTCCCCAAGCCACTGAGCCTGTGCTGCCTGTTGGCGTGGCAAGGGGTGACTCCTCCTGCGCGGCGCATGGGAGGCTGCCGCTGCGAGAGGGCGAAGGGAGTAAACCCTGTGGCCGTGGTCAACATGTGGACCAGAGCCAGCGGGTACCAAACCTACAAAGAAGGCTGAGTTTGTAAAATGACAGGGTGGGTAGCTGCGGTGGTACCCACCCCATGTCCCCATCAGGGGCAGCAGTAGGAGATGCTGGCTGTGTCGCTGGCGGTGGGGCAGTGGCCCTCTCTGCTACGGCAGCCACAGGGCTGGCCTCGACGCAGGCTGGTGCATGTCCCCTGGGGCACAGCTGCTTTGATACGTAGCCAAAACCTGTTGATGGTTTTGAGGGTGACAGCACTGTGGTGGTGAGATAGGGTCCACTGCTCCCTTTTCTGAGCTGGGTTCCTGCTGCCTGGCTCTAGAGAAGGAGGAGGAGGAGGTTTGTCCGTGTGTGGATCGTGCCTCAGCCTGAGATTATGTTCTTCATCCCTCCACGAGCTGCAGCATGAGCCCTTTCCAGGTTTGGGTTTTACCATTTGGTTTTTATTGCAGGGCTGTGTTGTCCCTGGCACATTTCCCCGTGGCGCACACACATTGAGAAGGGTGTGTTTCCCCGCTCCTCCTACGTCTAAAAGCTCTTTCCCATGTCCAGCTCTTCTACAGTCGTAGCAGCCCCTGAGCCTTCACCCCCAAATGCAGCATTTACCTGGGAACTAGCTCATCCTAACAAGCAGTGGTCTGGCCAGTGTCTAGCTGTGCCTGCGTCAGGGCTTTTGCCAGCAGAGCTGTATCGGGTCTGAAATGCTGTCTCCGTGCTTGGCGGGCACTTCAGAGGTGGGACCCTGGCCTCGAAAAATGCTCCTCTTTTGGACAGAAGGGAGCTGGGGAAAGGGACTGTGGTAGCCTCTGCAGCTTCATCTGCCTTCAGCCTCCCAGGGAGTGAACACTGGCCGAGCTGCACATTTCTTGCCCGGCGCGGGTTTTCAGATTTCGCATTCATTTAACCAGGAGCTCGGGATTTCTGCTTGGCATGCCAGGCTGGAGGGGGAGCCTGGCGCTTGTTGAAGGACTCCCCCTGCTTCTCCTCCTGCTGTTGTTTTTGCAGTCCTGGTACCCAGGGCTCACTCTTTCTGGCAATAGCAAGCATCGGGGCTGCAAACACTTGCAAACAACCCTGATTTTGCGCTCCTGGGAAATTTGAGCGATGGCTATCTCTGTCTGTGCTTGTGCCTCAAGAGGCGGGCGCGCTGTCGGCATCCTCTGCCGCAGCCCGGGTTGCAAGGCAGTGCTGTTGCCTTTGCTGCCCCCAGCACAGATTGCTGCAGGCTCCAAACCCTGGGTCTGATTTCCCCCCTCTGCTACCTTCCAGCAGATTTGGAAGATTATCCGCTGTTTTTTTCTTGGTGGAGTTATCTTTGCAGACCATCAGCTGTCTCCCACTTCAGTGTTGCATAATCTGCTGGCCGTTTAAAAAAAGATCTTGTATCAAATGTGTTTAACTCTGGGTTGCCTTCAGACTTCTCCACTCTTTCACACGGCTTTGAGAGTACAAAATGAAGAAAAGCTATTTATGTCCTCTAGTACACTACTTAATTTAAGCGATAGAGCTCAGTTCCCTCTCTATAAAATGTATTTCCCCTTTCCTGTCCATCCTCCTGAGGATGCTGGTCTCTCCCGGAGACAGAGGACTGAAACCACTGCCTGTGCTTTCACTGCACTCTTTGCATGCCTTCCCTTCAGCTTCAAAACATAAAACCCCAAAAAACCAAAAAAAACAACCCTGTGTATTTGAAGCCTGAAAGAAGGTCCAGCAGGGATTAATTAGCCTAAATTAAGCAGGACACATGCAGCTTTTTTTGTAGAAACATGCCACTGTTCCCTTCTGCCTCCTGGGGCTGACACCATGCTCACTTTGGCTTGGAGGGGTGGGGGGGAGCCCCCCTATGCCTCCAGCGTGCGGACCCCGCTGCTCCTGCATCCCGGTCATCCCATCTCTCCAAAAGGCATGTGCTCCACCATTGTGCAGCAGCCCCAGCTCAGATTTACCTTCAGCATCCCAGCTGCTGACTGCCTTGGGAGGGCACCTGCTCTCTAAGGTCACCGGTGTCGTACCCAGCGCTCTTGGCAGAGCCAGGCTGGGCACCAATAGCTCTCGCACCCACAGCAGTGGTGCCTGGGCGGAAGCCCCGGTGGCCTTGGGAGATCAGTGAAGAGGGATATCATTGATGGAACTCCTGCTTGCGCTTCTCTACTCTTCTTTGAAGTCTCAGGGGACAAGTCCACCATCGTGTCCTGCTGCCTTCTCTTGCTGCTCCCTGCCCTTGCCTTGGACTGTGAACATGTGGCTTTGTAGCCCGGGGTGATGAGGGTTTACCAGTCCCTTCTGCAAAGATGAGAAGGCCATCTTGAGTGGCATCTTCCAGAGCAAAGCTTCGGAATTGGTCACTGAACAGTCCAGTCCAAACGAAGGAGGAACATGTGCTGGTCTTCCCTTTTAGCAGCACCTCTCCCTTCATGACCAAGGAGCTGGAGTGTCCCCTTGCAGCTTTCCCCAGAAGCACGCTGAGAGCCACACAACCTGCCAGCGATGTCCTGCCTGACGGGGGTGTAGCTGGGTGCTTAGCAGGGGAAGGAGAGCGTATGTGTTCTCCTTGAGGTCCTGTTTTGGTAGATGCTGAGCAGCAAAATTATCATCTTGGCCAACCATCTGCATGGCAGAGGCCACAAGGAGACCAGACCTGGTCTGGAAGAGGCCAGATTGTGTCCAAGGTGGTTGGACAGGTCAGACCTGAAGGTGACTTCTGGGAGGCTCTGGCCAGTCTGTGTCATCTTCAGTCCCCCAGTGGGACTGACCCAGGTCTACACGAGGTCTCCTCGTCTCCTGGCTCAAGTCCCTCCTCTTGGTGCAGCAATTCTGGAGGGAGTACTGATTGTGCTGTGCAGCACATTTTATTTCTTTGCCACTGAACCGTATATCGGGAATGAGGTTAGGGAGGGAGGAATATCAGCAGCAATCTGGAAGATGGCCGTGATCATGAAAGTGCTGTTTGATGCTTGCTCTGTTACCCTGCTGGGGGCCGGTCCAGTAGAAGCTGTGTGTCTCGCATTGGGAACTGTGGTTAGTAGGGGATGCTGTAGGGAGAAGATGATGGGTTTGAGCATCACCAGGCTCCCCTTGTCATGAGCCCAGAGGAAAATCCATTAGGGGACGGTGCCCCAGTTTAGGAATTGAACTGCAAGCGCAGTAAGAAATTTGCCTTGAGCTGGAGAAAGCTTAAAGAGTTATTATGGTCTTGGCACACATCCTACCAAACCTTTGCACTATGAAGAAATGGAGCTTTTTAGAGCAGCAGGTGCTGCCAGCAGCATCTGGTACTTTTTTATTTTTTTAGGGGGAAGATTGCTATTTGTAAAAGGCTTTACTCAAAGAGAGGCTCCTGAGGAGTGCTCTGTGACTAGTGGGTACTGCAGGCACTGTGCTGTGCCTGAAAATAAGGGTATGGAGGCGTCCATGGAGCCAGGGGCTGCCACCCTGCCTGCCTGGCCCTGCCTGCCAGGTTAGCAGCACCAGCGTGGTGTGCCCAGCTTCCCTGCACTGTGGGTGGAAAGCCACCCCCGAGGCAGTGCTGGAGCCCGTGGACCCTGTCAAGAGCATCCTGCGGTGCCAGGAGGGGGAAGGTTTTTCCTCACTGTGGCCTCACACCATGCTGCAGAGCTTGGGGCTGCAGCCCTGCACAGCGAGCGGCCGGAGCAGAGGCAGGGCGGCTGCACCTGCCCGACTTGCCCATGGCTGTTGCTGCCTGAGCTGGTTCAGCCCTTTCATTGAGACCCCACACGGGTCCTAACCTGCCCTTTGCAGCCATGCAGCTCCCCATGGGCTCTGCAGGCGTTCCCTCCCTCTGCCCGCGCTGGGCGGTTGCTTTCAGTCTTGCTTTTGCAGATGCTTTGAAGTCGTGGCTGCCCTTGCTCTTCCAAGCAGGTGCTCTCATTCATTTTTAAGCCTCTTCTTGCTTTAACGAGCACAGGGATACTGCCTCGGTGTCGGTGCACAAGCAAGCTGAGAGGCCGGCAAAGCTGGCTGCTTCTGCTAGAAGCCTGTGCTGCCGGACTCGCAGCAGGACGGGTAGGGCAGGGTAACCTCCAGCTGAGGGCAGGGTGGGGGTCACGCAGCCCAGGCAGCGCATCTGTGGCTCTGCAGAGCCCCCCAGAACGTACAGCCTGCCCAGGGAAGGGAGGCGGGGAGTTCCCTAAGCATCCCTGTGCGGGGCCGGCGCAGGCCAGCATGGGGTGTCAGCTCTGCCTGGTTGGTACCCAGCTGTGTTGGAAAGTGCTGTGGCTATGGGGGTGCAGCACCCCGGCAGGGCTGAGCCAGGCTGTGCTGCAGTGGCTGCTCCTGGGCTGCCATGTCCCTGCAGCCTGTCCCCTGACTCTCGGGGAGTCGAGGGGGGCAGTTCCGACGGAGGAGCGCCTGCCCCACAAGCCACCCAGCACGGCCCCATCACCTGGCGCTGACCTCAGACGTGCAGCTGGGAGGGCTTCACACCTTTCTCCAGCCTTTTTCTTTCCTCTAGCTGGTGTGGCAATGGATGCAGGTGAGCCAGCCTGCTTCTGTCTGTGTTGCAGGGCTGTTATCTCCTGCCCAGCTCAGCCCCTGGCAGCTGGCAGAGCCGGGGCTTGGCATGGAGGATATATATTGCATCTCTCCCTGCCTGAGCTGAGTGCACTGCGGGGCTGGGGGCTCAGGGACGAGCATGTCCCTCCTAACAGGGTGTGCTTTTGCTGTTCCTGGCCAGGTGAACACAGCCATGCATGAGGCTAAGCTGATGGAGGAGTGTGATGAGCTCATGGAGATCATCCGCCAGCGCAAGCAGGTCATCGCTGTCAAGATCAAGGAGACGAAGGTAAGGAGGACTGGCTTGTGTATCCACGGTTCAGAGGTCCTCTCCTGTGCCCATGGGGTGGCTGGTGCAGGGTCTGCCCTTCCTGTCTGGGCACAGCCCAGCAGTTTGGCAGCCCGTGATGCTGGGGAGTCCCAGGCACACACAGGGGCTGCTAGCAGCCTGTATTGCCTTGCCCGGGAAGGAACTGCTGTGGGCAGCCATCGGTACACACAGCTTTGCCTCCCTGCTGCTCCAAATGGTGTGCATGTCCCGGTGTCCCTTGCTGCTGCTGTCCCCAGGGCTCTTCTGCTGAGGACAGTGCACGAACTTGACATGGCTGGAGGAAGGAAGGGGCGTTGATTAGCATGACAAATGGGTACAGTTGCTTGGATCAGTCCAGACAGCTTCCTTAGGGCTTTTCTAACACCATGGTGCTAATATAATAATGTAGAATTAATATTGAAGGGCCATCCAAACATGGCACTGCAGATAAAGAAGAGGCTACATGCTCTGCATTGCAGCATAGGTGTAGATGAGCTGGTTTCCTCACCCTTTTCTTTGTGAGGGGGTGTTTGGACCCTTCCTCCAGCAGTCTCAGGTGTTCTGGCTTTTCCCAGTGGCTTCTGTGCAACGGGGAGAGGCTGGAGGGATGCCCACGGGAGTTTACAGCACACTTGCACAAGCCCTTTGGCTTTCTTACTGAGCTGGAACGTGCATTAGGGTCCAGCTCTGCATCCATCAGTGCCAATAGCTAAGCCAGGGAGCAGCATCAGCCCAGATACAGATTTTTTTTGCAGGCAGAAGTTTGGGAGTGGGTTACACTGCCTGTGTACACAAGAGAGACGACCAGCATGGCTCTTGGACACCCTCGGCAGCAGTGGAAGCTTTAAGATGCCTGCTTTTATCCCAGTCACTTCAAGGAACATATTTTATGTAACGGTGCCTTCTGCTGGTCCATCTGTCTGTCTGCCTCTCACTTCCCACCCTCTCCCCCTGATGTCTTTTGACCATGTTGTCCAGTTTCAGCCATACTTGGCAGGGAGCTGGAAGGCTCAAAGATGTTACTTTCCTACAAATTGGCAGCTGGGTAGAGGAGGGAGGCCCTGATTAGTGCCCAGAACCATCAGCAGAAACAACCCGCAGCTGCTTGTAAATTGCCAGGGTAGGAGCAGCAAGCTTGTGCCCGCATAGCTGCAAACCCAGTGCTGCACCACTGGGAGATGGATGTGGGGATGGCGGTACTGGCAGTATGGGGGAGGGGACTGCATCTGGTTTCCAAAGTTACCTGGCAACTGGAATAAGCCTCTTTGCTGATGAAATAGGGCTAGAGATGGAAAAGGGCGAGTTTGCAGCACTGCAGTGCCCCTCCATAGCCCCCTGTGCTGGCTGCAGGGAGGCTGGGCAGGTTTCCTTCATTGGTTTTGACACCTCTGAGCAACACTTGCCAAGCGTGAACGGGAAGCAGCCTTTCTGAGCAGCCCCAGCCACGAATATCTGAGAGTTTAAAAAGCTCCAAACACAAAAGAAAGGAGGAAGTGCTGGAGACTGTGGCTGGTTTGAAGTGCTCCAACTGCAGTGAAAAATACTGCTTTCCTGCTGAATTGCCATTTGGTTTTCCATTTGTTGTGGGCTGCTCTTCCTGAGAAATGGCCCGATGGATGCATGGAGCAGCCAGTCACAGTGGCACAGGGTGCTGGGAAGAGTGGCAGCCCCAGGCCTGAGAGGGACCGTGTATGGAGGCAAAAATGTTGCGACCGTGGTTTGTGTCCAGCCAGAGAGCAGCCCTGGGAGGAACGGGCTGCTCCGTTCTGGGGCTGCTCTGGTAGCTGGGAGGTGGAGCCACTCCGGCTCTACAAGGCAGCGAGAGGGATGTAAGGACCAGAGCAGCTGCCTGAAGGTTATGCTTGGTCATGGGTGGGAGCGAGGGATGCCAGGGGAAGGTGCCTGACAGGTGCTCCTCGAAGACGTGCCTTAGAGGTAAGGAAGCCATGCCCACACCGGGTGTCTTTTAATCCAAATCCTAAAAAAGGATTTATCCCAGATGTGTCGTGCATGTGTCTTTGGAAACACACCAGAGATTAGATAACGGGAACCCACGTGCAGCTCCAGGCTGGGATCACACCTGGCAGGGGTCAGGTTTGTGCACTACTGGGGCTTGGATACCAGCGCCTGAGGCTGGGCAGCATCCCATAACCCATGCTGGCCCTGAGGTGGTGGGGGTAGGTGGGAAGGACCCAGGAGGCAGCAAAAATCACTGGGAGGATGCAAGAGAAGGAGCAGGAAGGAAGCAGGCAGCTGGGCTGCCCTGAAGAGCACTCTGCCAGACACGGATCCAGCTGCAGGTGCCAGCACCCGTGTCACCCACCCGGGGCACCGCAGGTGCTGGTGTCGCAGCCCGGCCCAGCTGGCCTGGGGCCAGGGCACCTGCACCTCCTTTTCCCTTAGCCACAGCGGATGCTTTGCCTGGGATTAAAGCTGCAGGCTGCCGTCATTGTGGGGATGCAGCCGAGGAGAGCTGGGTCCAGGCACACCAGTGGCTCCTGGAAGTGATTGTGGTAAAGGTAGGGGCTCTCCTGCCTCTGCCTGCCTGAGGCCAACAGCTACTCCAGAGCTTGCCAAGTCCTCCCTCGAAACAAAAGTCGTGTTATTTCTCCTCCTTTTGCTCCTTTTGATAATTCTTTTCTGACAAGCTTGGTCATAAAGTGAACCATCCATCAGCCAATTAAGCCCCAGCAGGAGAATTGCTTCCTTGTGCAAATCGCCGTTTTAAGCTGTGCCTGCCCGCTGCTAGCGAAGATGAGCCCATGCTTGTCCCCGCCATGTGCCACCAGGGCACGGCTTGCTGCAGCGTGCCACTGTCTGCCCTCATCCCCCGGGATGCTCCCCAGGGTGGCAGCTCTCTCTGTCCCCAAGCCGTTGCTGAGGCGCTGGGAGTTGCAGAGCTCCCGATCGGTCCGAGAGACCCTGAGGTGTTGAATGGACATGTCCCTCCTTGTGCTCTAAGCAGACATGGAGTGACCTGTGCTGCTTGTCTGACCCCCTTGCTTGGATGTCATTCATCCAAGCCAACATGTTCTTACTTAGAAACAATCTTGGCAGTGTGGTGGGAGTGAGAAGGACGTGAGAAGCAGTGGCCGTGGAGTGATCCATGCCATCATTCAAATGTGTGTCGCTGACTTTGTCCATCCATGTCTTATCCCATAAGCCGGCCAGGTGCCCTGCTCTTTGCATGGCTTCCCCAGCCTCCCCAGACACTGGCACTGGGATGAGCTGGGTGTCTGTGGGATGTGCTGGAGGGAAGGAATGTTGTGCCGAGGGACCTAGGCAGGCTGGAAGAGCCGGGCCCATGTGAACCTCACGAGGTTCAACAAGGCCAAGTGCAAGGTCCGGCACCTGGGTCAGGGTGACCTGTGGTATCAATACAGGCTGGGGGATGAGTGGGTTGGGAGCAGCCCTGCGGAGAGGGATTCGGAGATGCTGGTGGATGAAAAAAGGGACATGAGCCATCAACGTGCACTCACAGCCCAGAAAGTCAGCCGTGTCCCGGGTGCATCACCAGCAGCATGGCCAGCAGGTCAAGGGAGGGGATTCTCCCTCTCTGCTCCGCTCTGGTGAGACCCCCGGGAGCACTGCACCCAGCTCTGGGGTCCCCAGCGCAAGGAGGACACGGACCTGTTGGAGCGGGGCCAGAGGCGGCCACAGAAATGGTCCGAGGGCTGGAACCCCCCTGCTAGGAGGAGAGGCTGAGAGATCTGGGGTTGCTCAGCCTGGAGAAGGCTCCGCGGGGAGACCTTGCTGCGGCGTTTCAACATCTGAAGAAGGGCCGAGAGAGACTTTTTACCAGGCCTGTAGCGACAGGACAAGGGCGACAGTTTTGACCTGAAGGAGGGCAATTCAGCTTGGACATAGGGAAGAAACGTTTTTTGATGAGGGGGCTCAGGTTGCCCAGAGAAGCTGTGGATGCTCCATTCCTGGGACTGGTGAAGGCCAGGCTGGGGGCAGGGGGAGGGGGGGTTGGGCAGCTTCATTCATCTAGTAAGAGTTGTCCCTGCCAGTGGCTGGAGGGTTGGACTAGATGGTCTTCAAAGGTCCTTCCCAACCCACACCCTTCTGTGATGCTGTTTGCAGACAGCCTCAAACCCCGTGGACGCTGGGGGGTGGCGGTACTGCCAGGGAGATGGGGAGCAAGGCCAGGTTTCCCAGGACAGCCGCAGGAGAGTGTTGGCTGTGTGGCAGCTTGCAGGGTGCTGGCAGGGGTGTTTCTGGATTCACAGCTTTATTTGCTATCGCTGTAATTCAAACTGTGTGTGTTAAGTGTTAAGTCAACAGCGAGTCGGAGCCCATGACTTCTTGCTGCGGTGGAAGCAGGCTGCATGTCTGGTCCTGATAACGGTGGTGGCAACAAATCCAAGTGTCACGCAGTAACAAGTGGAGCAAGCACTACCTGCTTCATCTGGTCCTGCTCCCAGCTGCCGGCATGCCAACCCTGCGTGCATACATGGCAGTGCTCCTGGGAGCTGGCAAGCTGGTGCATAGGGAGCAGAGTGATTAAACTGTCCTGATGTACTCTGCTGCCTCCCCCCCCTGCCCCTCTGTGCCTACCTCCATCGCCCACCTGCTGCTGGGCTTGCAGCTTGGCTCTGGGACCCATGGCCGTGGTGTGGTCAGCCCCATCCAGGATCTTTGTGGGTGCAGGGAGATGCTGCAGCCCCACATCACACTGCGGGGACATGGGGCAGGGAGCTGATGTCTTGCAAAAGCCTAGGAGAAGGAAGAGGGAGAACGCGCAGGGTACTTTGGCCACCTAATGGCTCTGCCACTTCTGCCAGCAAGTGACAGCTGCCTGGCCGCATGTTGTCACCTCCCAGGTTTAACCTGAGCTGCTTCGCTGCTTGCATGGAGCCTGCACAGGGCTGGCTGGGGCCAGTAAATGTCGCAGGATGGGTGCCAGGGTCTCACAGCTGTTCCTGCCAGATGGATGGAGAAGGCAGGTACCAAGGGCATCATCACCTCTGACGAGTGATGTCCTCGCCTCCACTGCCAACGCAGTGGGTGCTTCCCGAGGGATGCCTCACCCTGGGTGCCTTTGGAGAGCTCACAGTGCTGGCTGGAGGATGCTCGAGTGTCCTCCCCTTGCCAGTGATTCACCCCAAGGTCCCCTCCTGCTGCAGCCTGGTGTGCTGCTCCGTGGTCGGCGCTGGAATGAGTGCAGCCGGGTGGGTGCCATGCTGGGCCCACAGAGCTCCATCACCGGGCACCCAGCCGTGCGTGTCACAGTGCAATGGAAACCCTTAGGTTTTGGGGAGGGATGGAAAGTCATGGCTTTTTCTTGGCTTGATGTGCTCGAAGCTCATCTGTTGGCTTTTCACCCTTGGTCTTGTTTATTTTGAACTCCTGCAGAGGTGCCGGGGGCTGTGGGAAGATGCCCACAAGTCGTGCAAGGGGAGCAGGGCCCTGCTGTCAGCCAGGGGATTAGCTGCTACTCAATTGTAAATGCACTGACAGCACTGACACCTTGAAAGAGCAGCTTGAGCAGCCTCCCATCCCCTTCAGGAGCTCCTGCTCTCGCTTCCTGATGGATTTGCTGCAGGGCAGCCATGGCCAGTGAGGAGCTTCAGGAGCTGCTGTCACGATGCCTTCATGAGGCTTGCAGAACGCCCTGCTCCCTCGTTAATAAAAGGAAATACTCCGAAGATGCGCAGATGAGCAACACAGTGTAGCAGTTGCTCCTTTCGGAGGTGGGCTGGGAGAGCTGTGGGTGGTCGTATGGAGCAGAGAGGACACGGCTAAAGCTCTGCCGTCACATTCTCACAGGATAAGTCTAGCATGATGCTCAGTCACAAGCATCAGCTAAGTAAGTGAGAGGAAATGGTGTCTGTGGTTGGTGCCGCAGGACCGCTCGTTTCGGTTTAAGACATTTGTGTGATGCCATTCAGGAGAGCCTCATGTGGGATGCGGCTGCGGAGCATGGGGCAGGGATCTGAAGCAGGATTTATCATGTCAGAATCTGCTGTTTCAGGTACTCCCAGTCCAGCTCCATCTGCCAAAATGTGTTTTCCCCTCCCCTGGGTGTCTGCAGGATCCTTTGCTGCAGATGCACACAGGAACAAGGCAGTGGGGATTTATATTCCATTAGCAAGTGCCTCATTGTCCATCTCAAGATGCTTTTCCAGATACAGAATTACTTCTAGCTTGCCTGTCAGTGCAATTCTCAGGGTGCTGATTCACCCCCTTTCTTCTGTGTTTTCATTGGTGCCAACGTAGGGCCCAGGACTGCTCCTCCCAAATCAAAATACTGCCTCTGGCAGCAGCAAAGCATCAGAGAGCCAGAGAAGTGGTACAGTGCGCTTTAACATGTGGTATTGACCTCAGCCAGCTCGAGGCATTCCTGAGCTTCTCTGTGCTCCCAGCATAAACAGGAGAACTACCCTACAAATCTGTCGGCTCCTCTGTAACCCCCCTTTTCCCTCCACCCTGCTTCTGATGTGAAGTCGGTGCCAGGAGTGGCTGCACGAGCATGTGCTCATGTAGAGACAGGAGGGCAGGAAGGGGGTTACGTCTCGTGATTATTTTGTTGCCAGAGCCGTAGACCCTACAGAAATATGACCATTGCTACCCATGAGCAGCTTCAGGGCTGACCTGGGGCTTGTGCCTGCCTTTTCTTTAGCTTCACCCTGGCTGCATGCAGGAGGTGGGAGTTTCAAAGGTGGTTTCCCTAGTGCTCCAGCCCAGCATTCCCAAGACTTGGAGATTTTGCCTGAGAAATAGTTTCTCCTGGTTTCTTTGCTCTCCTCACTGCTGCTGAGCATTGGTACTTTGCAGGAGAGGAAAGAGGTGCCATCAAACCTGTTCTCTTTATTCCTTAATGGCTTAAGCCTAAGGTAAAGCCATCAGTAAATACCTTCTACAGAGCTTTGCGGGGAAAGGGCCGAAGTGTCAGAGGTGCGTTTCCCTGGAGTCACTTCACGTCCCCTTTTGAATGGTGGCTGGGCCAGGTCTGAGCTTCCACCAGCCACGGCAGAGCCCTCAGCCCTGGCCCCCAGCATGGGCTGTGTCGGACTCACAGGACACCTGGGTGGCCGGAGACAGCCCGTTCAAGCCACATGCACTATTTTTGGGTGCAAACTGGCGCTTGGGCTGGTTTTGCAGCTCCTGCTTCCCTGTGTTGTGGGTAACTCTCCTCTCCTGTTCTTACTGCAGCACCTCACCTTTAATTGCAAAACAATTTGCGGCTGCAGATGTCATGTTTTCCAGCAGCTCTGCTGGGGCTGAGCCAGCATGAGGTTTCCTTGCTCTGTGCTTTGCAGGAGCGCTCCTCTCCCGGCCACATCTACTGAGAGCTGGCACAGGGGGGATGATGTTGCATTTGCATGGGAGAAGCAGAGAGAAGATGCATCACTTTCCTACGCTGATCATGCGTGGGACCCTTAGAGCAGCGCGGAAGCTTTTCCCTGGGGCTTTCCCACCCACAAGCAAAAATTAACATGGAAAAAAATAGAGAAAAGAGGGAAAAAAAGGAGAAAAGAGAGCACTGCTGCTCTTCCTCCCCGGAGTCTTTGGAGACATTTCCATGCTGTTTCACTGCTCCTTGCATCCCCTGAGCAGCCCCTGCGTTCGGATGGGGTTTCCTCTTCGCTTTTCAAGCGACACTTTTGTTCCCCTCTGCTCCTTTTGCAGGTGATGAAGCTGCGGAAGCTAGCCCAGCAGGTCGCTAACTGCCGGCAGTGTCTCGAGCGCTCGACGGTCCTCATCAACCAGGCAGAGCATATCCTGAAGGAGAATGACCACGCACGGTTCCTGCAGACAGCCAGAAATGTGGCCGAGAGGTGGGCTGTCACTGGCATGCTCAGCTTAGGACACCAGTGGGGTGCTGCTGGAGTGTCCCCTGGTCGCAGGTCCCTGCCCAGGGACACTCCATCCTACCCCCTGCAGCCTTCAGCCCTCAAATAAATACTGGGGTCTGGGGTGTCGCTGGTTCCCGTCCCTCACCAGACAGGAGTTGCATGGCAAGTCCTAGGGAAGCCGAACACCTACTGTGGGAGCAAACATCGTTCCCAGGGCAGGAGGGATGTGGTGGAAATGCCAATCTGAAGGGAACCTGGCAGGCATTCAGGGCTGGGATCCCCTAAGGACAGAGCCACCCCACTGCTCTGGGGACCTGTCCCCAGGCCAGGTCACTCTCCTGGGACAGGAGCAGTGGTTAGTAGGCGAAAGCCGGTTTCCTGACTGTAATGTCACCGTGAGGCTGCTTGCACCCTTTTAATCCCCCACCTTGTCGCTGTCAGGCATCAGGAGCGGTGTGCACCCTGATGCGTATTGATGGTGTCTTCTTTTCTTTCAGGGTCGCCATGGCAACTGCATCCTCTCAAGTTCTGATACCAGATATCAATTTTAATGATGCCTTTGAAAACTTTGCTTTAGATTTTTCAAGAGAGAAGAAGCTGCTGGAGGGGCTGGATTATCTAACCGGTGAGTGCACAGGTGCTCCCATTGCCTGCACACCACACCTTCCCTGCAGCCCTCTCCTCTGCACCCTGCCGAGGGCCGGCAGGCGTATTTCAAAGCAAACCAGTTTGCCACTCATTTTCACCACTAAAGAGTGCCTGGTTAGCTGTGGCAGAGCAGAGGCTATGCTGTCACCAGGACTGACGTATCCCCATCCTCCTGTTGCGCTCTGCCTCGCCTTGGGGACAGCGGAAAACTTCAGAAAGCGGGTCAGAAATGACCCCCTCCACGACCCTGGGAGGAGGCTGATGCCCATGAGGATCCGAGAGGGTGGATTACAGAGAGGCAGTGGTGAATTAATCAATTACTGTACTTCTAACACACTGCATCCTTTAGCATTTCCCTTTTGCTGCCCCTTTTGCAGATCTCATGGTGATAAATTATGAACTTCTGTGGGCAGAAACCTTGCTGGGCCTCTTGGTGGTGCCTTGGTGCCCACAGCACAGGCTGGATGCTGCTCTCGCCCTTGCCTGGGGCGACGCGGGCTGTTGGGGAGCAGCCCTGCTGCAGCCAACTGCTGCTGAACCATGCAGCGTGCTGGAAAAGCAGGGGCAGGGGTGAAAGCTCCGGAGAAGCGAGGACATCCTTACTTACCAAAATCTGATTTTCTTTATCGTGAAGCACATCAGCTTGCAATGAAAGATTAACAACAAACGTGCCTGGAACAGTTATGGGACAGTTAGTCCAAAACCGGTGCTGATAAGTTAGGTGGATTTTGAAGTGGCTTCTCAGGTCATTTCAGGATAGAGGTGTCAGACCTGATGGAAGCAGCAGCAAAACCCCCTTGTTCTGGCATGCCTGAAAACACGCTGGCCCTGGATATTTTGTTACGTCACTAAAAAGTTAAGTGGGAAACACAATGATGGATAAAATGAGACAGTTGTTTGTGTCGAGACTGCTCCCTGCATGAACCTATCTCTATCCTTAAGGGAGAAAAAAAGCCTATTATATTAAGAAACTCAACAAAATACGTTACCTGTGATCTTCTGCAGCGCCAAACCCGCCATCTGTCCGAGAGGAGCTCTGCACAGCTTCCCACGACACAATCACTGTCCACTGGATCTCAGAGGACGAGTTCAGCGTCAGCTCCTATGAGCTGCAGTACACCATCTTCACCGGCCAAGCCAACTTCATCAGTAAGTCACCGCGCACCAGCTCAGTTTGGGGGGCCGTGGTCCAGTTTGGGAAGAAAAAGATGCTTGGAGAAAATCAGCAGGTTTGAAGGCTGGGAATTAAGGGAGGGAACTGCAGCAAAGGATCTGACAAGGACATTGCTTAGGGCTGTAATCAAGGTGATGGGGACTGCCCCATGCTGGATTGTTTTGCCCTGCACTTGGTGTCTGCAGCCTCTGGCTTGGTGAAGCATTTGGTACATGAGAGGGTCTCATCAGTCCCACCTACCGTGTCTGTACATCCCATACAGCGCCCTGGGATAGTACGGGCAGGGTGGTGCTGGCTGCTCTGTGGGCTGATAGTTAAGCATGATTTATATACCCTCCGTAACAATATAGAGGCGCGTCTCTGGGTAATTCTTCCTGAAAATAACTGCCATACCTAATTATTTTTCCACACTGCCACAAATTTGCTTGGCAGGAATGGGATTTGAGGACCAAGGAGGGCTCTTGTGGAGGGGCTGGGTTGGTAGCTAATCACTTCAGAAGCACTGTGGTCAGACAGCAAGGAACCTGCAGCTCAGGGCGCAGCATCCAGCTCCCCTGGGAGAGCCTGGGCTTTATAGACTCTGTGGTGCTCAGCATATTTTCCGTTCCATGCTGTCTTCTAGTGCAACAGGACAGCTTTAAAACAGCTTTACAGGGGTGATCCTGCCCCCAGGCTTGCCACAAGGGCAGGACAGCAACTTCTTAGATGCAAAGCTCCCTCCTGGATATTTGTTATTTGATGAAGACTATGGTAGTTATGGGGGGTTTAATATTACAAATATTTCAACAGTGCATTTAACAGCTGGCTCCACCCTTTTGGGGGGAGGTGACGGGGTCCAGAGACATCTGGGTATGGATGGCTGGTTGCTTGTGAGGCGCTCTTGAGTGCCTGGTGTGTGTTCAGCCGCAGCGAGCAGGAAAAAGCAAGCTGGTGAATATGGTGACTTTGAAGGGACGCATTCTGCCCTGGTTCTGCTGCCTAAGTGCAATGGAAAACAAAAGCAGTGAAGGAAGCAGAAGCAACAAAGGGAAAAGAAGGTGCTGGGACACCTGTTGCAAACTGGGGGAGGTAGAGCAGCTCTGGCAAAGCATCTTTTTGTCCCGGCCTCCTCCTGCCACTCTTCCAAAGGTCAGGACTTTAAAACCCAGAGCTGTCCTCCAGGGGCACCCCGGCCGCACGCAGGGGCTCCGTGTGCCGCCGCTCATTGGCATCACTGTTAGCTGAGGGGTCTGTGCCCTGGAGGACCCCTACCAGCCCTTTGCAGCACTGTGCCGGCCAGGGCCAAACGTGGTCTCAGGGCACGGGGCCGTGCTGGGCACAGCTGAGCTGTCGCTGTCGCAGGCAGGGCTCTGCCTGCAGCTGTGCCAGGGCTTCGGGCGGCTGTGCCTGCCCCTGCAGTCCGCCGGCCGGCAGGTGGGAGCTCTGCCCAGGGGTAGCCAGGCAGAGGCCCTCAGACATCCCAAATCAGCTGAAGGCTTGAAGATAAAATGAGCCAGAAATCGCCTGGGGATCAAAACTAAAGGAATGTGCCAAATGTCTGTTTGATTTCCTCCCCCTACACCTGAATTGACCAAAAGGAGACTCAAACTCCGGGCTTTCTGGCACCGTGGCTTATCATTAGAGCTGGTAAACTGCAGGTTGGAGAAGCTGGGGCTGGAAGCTGTGACCCCCTGCTACCCCCGAGGACACATGCATCTGCTGCAGGAGCTATGTAGTCTTCCTCCTCGTTCATTGTCAGGAGGGTTTATCTGTAAAAGAAAAAGCTGGGTTGGCTGTCCTTGCGGGGAAGGGGGTTCTTCAGCTGAAGAACACAGAGGTGCAGGGAGAGAAGAGCAGTCTGGCCATAAAGCCGAGGACTGTTTGCCAGTCTCAGTGGCAGTGGTTAATTCCTTTGGGTGCCCGGTGAGTCCTTGTGGTGTCAGAAATGCATACCTGTTACGATTTCTTGTAGCGTTGCCTTTTCCTAAAATTGGAGGGGTTTGCGTTCTGGAGGAAAGTTAATCTGTGGGCTGGGTTGTAGGAGAGAGTCCAGGGAAAACACTTGTTTCATATGAGAAAAAAACATCAATGTTGTAATGGGAGAACAAAAGTATGGCTTCCAGTTTGCCATCCTGAAGTAGTGGTTTGGAAGAGCACAGCACCCCATGGCACGGCTCTTGCAAGGAAGTTTTACTCCTGGTTTTCTTTAGTAGCACTTAACTGTGGTAGGAAGTGCTGATGAAATGCTTTGGGGTGGGCTTTTTGGGCCACTGACGGTTTATCTGGCTGGTCAGGAAGACGTCGGCGCTGGAGGCGTAGTGTCACGGCGCAGGAAGGCTGCAAAGTGCACTTTCAAATATGCAGGAAGCTGCCAGAGAAAGTTTGCAACTTTTGAAGCCAGATAACGCTTGCATACCCAGCCTTGGCAGCAGCCTGTGCCCTTATTTTGGAAAACAAGATGACTTATTTCCCCTCAGTCAGAGGTTAGTTACGGAACCCAGTGCTACAGCGGCTAGATTGCCCTCTCCACCCCCCGCCGTGACATGTTGTCTCCAGTGTTCTGTCCTCCTCTGAAAGCCTGGAGGGTCAGCAGCCTCTTTGGCTCCGTTCTTAGATGGCCACCAGCATCCACCTCCCCTGCACCTGCCAGCTGGGGAGGAAACATGGGCCCTGCTGGTATCACCGAGGTGTTCAGGTGGGGCGGGACGCCTGACGGTCTCTGCACTGGCCCTGCAGGAGCTGGGCGACTTGGAGCTCGGTCAGGTTGCCCAGGGCTTGCTTCCTGAGCATTGAGCAGCCCCAAGGATGGAGAGCGCCCAGCTCTCCGGGCCCTGCTCCAGCATGTCCCCACCCTCAGCCAGAAGAATTTTTTCCTTATCTAACCAGGATTTCCCCTGCTGCAACTTGTGTCCCTGCCCTGGGACTACTCCCCCCCCAGTGCCAGGGCCCCTCGGGGAAGGGTCTGGCTCCCCGCTCTCCCCACGTGCCGCTCCAGGTGTGCGGCTCAGGCTCCGGTCCATCGAGGGGCTTGGAAATCAGTCACCTACCCACCCTGGGGGCTGTGCGGGTTCGGTACAGGCACTGGGAAGCAGGGGGGCACGGAGACCACAGGGGTGATAAGCAGCAAGGGCAGCTCTGGAAGAAAGCCCAGAGGGGCACACGCCCCGGGGGTCTTCCTTGGCCCTCTTTGGTAGATCTTCATAGGAGGAGTAAAGAAAATGCCGGTTAACATCTTGGAGGAGAAAATGAATAATATATTGTCACTTGAAATAACACAGTCAGGTCTGGGTGATGAGAGCGTTTGAGTCCTGGCTGAACTCATGCATGAAGAGACACTGGAGATGGTGCGCTGGGGCTCACCTGCCAGGAGCACGCGGAGGCTTCTCACGAAAGGAAATACCTTTGCAAAGAGCACACAGTTGGCCTGTGGAAACCAGCCCCTTCACACTCTCTTTAAAGCCAAGAGCTCGGCAGGAGTGGGACATTTTTATGGATGACGAAAACTGCAATAAAAAGGATTTTTTAAACAATTGGCAAGGATAGAAGCTCTCGGTCTTCAAGGCCAATCCCTTCTTGGTTGTTTTGGGAAAGAAACATGCTTGGGAGGCCAAATCCTTCCCAGACTGTCATCTCTCAGCCACCTTGTCCTTTCCGATGAAGGACTCAAAGCTGGCCCTTGTCTGCAGGGAGGTAACACCTACCAGAGCTTGGCTGAAAGCTGAGTGCTCCGATGAAAGCAGCTCTGTGGCGCAGGATGCAATTGGTATCACATCTGTTTTATTTTCTACTTCAAATAACGTTGCTCTGCTCCCCTAGGCCATTTCCACATATATTTTAAACCAAATCCATGCTGACAATGACTGCCACCTGCCCTTGTCCTCCGGCTGAGCAAGCCACCGGAGAGAAATAAACACCCCGATGGAAGCCTTAAAAGAGGAGGTGTGGAGCGTTTTCCAGGCTCCTGCCTTCCAGCCATGCACATGTATGCTGGCAACAGGAGGCTAAAAACCCTGCTCCGGTCACCCTTGATTCACAACCCGCCCCACATATATCGCCTCTCCTTCACCTCCAAACCCACTGGATGCAAGAAACTTGCAGCAACTGCTTCTGAGCTTCCTCCTTATTCTTGTGGTTTACAGCAACAGTCCCATGCTGTGACAGCTGCCCCAGAGCATTCCCTGAGAGCCCAGAGCCGCTGCGTGCTGCGGTGGGTGGTCCTGGGCACCCGCTGCCCCCGGCCCATAGGTGCCAGTGATGGTGGTCGCTCCTGAATCCCACAGCATCCTTTTCCCCTGGTGCTGGCTGCTCGAGGTAGTTGTGCAGTCAGCAGGTTATTCTCACCCCAGCTGTGCTGGTGGCAGTAACAGCATCTGTGGCACCGTGTGAGGCTTTTGGAGCACTGTCTCCAGGGTCTTAGGGCTCTTTAATTCCTTTCCATTTCCAGAAAAAGTTTAGGCACCTGAGTGTTTTCCAATGGCTGGATCCCAGTCCCTTTGCTGGGAGCTGTAATTTTTTTCTTTGAAGCACTTTGCAGATCAGTCTACACAGGGAGCTGAAGCATCAGCTTCCCTTGGACACAGATTATTGCTTCCCACCCCAGAGCACTGAGCACCATGCAGGAGGAGGATCAGGGTGCAAACACGTCCCTTTCTGCTGCCAGCATTGCATCTTGCAACCCCCAGAGCAGCAGGGAGGTTGTCCTGTGAAGAAACAAGAGAGGATGATGACGGGCACCGCCTTCGCCCAGGTGCTGGCAGCTGCCTGTGCCATCTGCCCTGGCTGTGGAAGGTGCAGCCAGTTGAATTTTCCCCTTTCTCTGCACCTTCCCCATCTCCTCCCACAGCGGCATCTTGAGATGCCTGCACCCCGCGCCTGGCTTTGCCTTACGAAACGTTGCCTTTGTGTGTTAATAAAAGCTCTTTGAGTTGCTGGGGTTTATCATCTACGGAAATTTTCCTGCAGGTGCTCTTAACTCTCGGGCGGGCAGTAAGTCAGCCTGGGGAATGTGTGGTCAGTGAGCTCCGCGTTAGCAGCGGGTGGTCTTTGTACGCTGTTCTTTCCTGTGCATAAATCTTTTTTCCCCTATCTCCCATACCGCAGGCCTCTACAACTCCATGGACAGCTGGATGATTGTCCCCAACATCAAGCAGAACCATTACACTGTCCATGGGCTCCAGAGCGGCACCCGCTACATCTTCCTTGTCAAGGCCATAAACCAGGCAGGCAGCCGGAACAGCGAGCCCGCCAGGCTCAAGACAAACAGTACGTGCCCACCCGGGGGGTGCCTTGCCTTGGGGCGGGTGGGAGAGCAGCTTCATTGGTGCTCGAGTCCAGAGGGGTATGGCTGAGCCACTCCTTGTGAGCCCACAGCACGATGGAGACCCCTCAGGTTATTTAATTTACTTCTTACTTGGTATCCCAGCTCCTTCCCTGCCACGAGGGACGGTGGTCTGGTGCTATCCACACAGTGCCTGGGGCTCCCATCAGCTGTCTGCTCCTGTCAGCGCCCAGCCCTGGGACAACTTGGATTTTAGATCATGAAGGTCCATCTTTCTGGTCACATTACATCCCTGGGCTTTTTGAGGGTGATGGATGGAGCCCCAGGGCAATTGTGTGTGCATGCATGTGTGGCTTTGCTCACAGAGGGCTGCAGTTCTGGGGAGCTGTAAGGAGGCTGGAAAGTGTCTCCGTGGTAGTGGATGGGGCTTTGCAGCCGCGCACAGAGCAGAAGAGAAGCTGTGCTTCACCTTCTCGTCACCCCAGGGGTGGCCAAGGAAGGTTAAATATTGTTTAGAGAAATCAGAGTGAGATTTGAACAAAAATGAGGGGGCAGCAGAGCTGGACACATCCCGGCCAGGGGGGCAGTTTCTGGGTTTGCAGTGGGAGGAGGGAAGCATTTCCCCACTGAAGGGCAGCAAATGCAGCAGGGCCATTGGTGCCCACTGCCGGGGGACACATCACAGCAGAGACAGTGGGAAATGTCAAGGGAGAAGGTGAGTCTGCTCTCCAGGCTGTGCCCACAGCTGACCGCTCCGCGGCTGCATCTTTCCAGTGCTCGTTGAGCTGTGTCTGCCCGGCCGGGCGAGCACAGCCCTCCCCTGTGTTTCCTTCCTCAACATCGCAATTGCTCCTGCGTCGACTAGGCTTTTGAGATGATTTATCACCTCCGCCTCCTCATTTTCTCTGTGCAACTTTAAACCAAATGAAATTAGGTAAAGGCGGTGTAGTGGTGGGGCTGGAGGGGTGCTGCTGAGAAGCAAACTCCAATCCAATTCTGCCTTGTTTATTAAAATTGTATCCCTCCTGTGGTTGCTGGTTTTAAGTGCTTTCCCATGCTTTGAAAGGTGCTCGCTCTGGAAATAAGAAATGGGTGGCTTGGCAAGGTGAGAGTAATGCTGTGACAGAGCAGCACAGCAGGGAGCGAGGGTGGTTTGCTTTGGTAGCCACTCCCAAGGGACGGGGCTTGCTCATTTGTTTTTTTAACTGAGTGCCAGTCATCAGAGACTCCAGCGCGTTGCTGAGGGCTCCTCCTCAGAGATGGGCTTGATTTGGTAGGTTAAATAAGAGCCCAATCGGGTTTTGAGCTCCCCTTGTTGCAGGCATGTGTCTGCAGCAGCTTCCTGCATGTTTAAAGCAAGCCTCATCTGAAGCGCTGCACAAATTCTTATGTATAACCACAGTTTGTGAGTGCCAGGAGCTCCTTTCACATGGCTGAGCTACCAAGCATCTGACCCCGGCGCCTCCTGCTTGGGCAATGGGAAGGAGAGGTGCACGGCATTAACGGGCACGCATCCTGCTCTGCCACTGATTCGGTGGTTATCCGCAGCCCGTGCAAAGTGTTTAGGGAAACTTCTGAATTTCTGAACGTTTGATTTAGCAATATATATGTATAGAATATCTATTTTCTTTCTGTGGCCAGCCTTGGTGTACAATGGCTCCTTTGGGGTGTTCGCTGCCCATCATCAGGGTGGTGCCAGCTGAAGGTGCCGCTGCTTCATGCTGCACCCCCAGGGCATCCTCGCGGGCTGTCTGTCTTGCCCGTGTTTGTCATTACAGGGCAACAGGGTTTTCTCCTTTTCAAATGGGTGACTGGAAGGTAGTGTATGCTTTTCAACTGCTGTAACCTTGGCTGAAAGGTCAGCAGCTCGACAAGGAGATGGGCCAGTTAGCATATTTCACAGTCCTCTTTTTGCTCCTGAAGTGATGTTAGGAGAGATTCCTTCATCACCAGAAGGTCAA
Source organism: Falco punctatus (assembly GCF_963210335.1). Lineage (NCBI taxonomy): Eukaryota > Metazoa > Chordata > Aves > Falconiformes > Falconidae > Falco > Falco punctatus. The sequence goes on along the minus strand of NC_137595.1, from coordinate 23,743,745 downwards.
GTGTCAGGACATGTAGGGATTTCCACAGCATTGGTGCCATCAGTGCTGGTGTTTAGCTGTATTTAGCTAACCTAGGGTTAGGACTAGGCATGGGACCTCTGCTTCTCCCAGCCATGCTGTCCTCAAGTCACGAGTCCTCCAGCAGCTTCCCATAACCCAGCTCGTCCGGCATAGCATCATGCGGGGTACAGGCAGCTGTGATTGCAGAGGACCCTGCCGGGCACGCGCACCAGGAATTAGAGGCAGCTGAGGTTGGGACCATTGAGAGTCTGTGAAATCCATGTCGTTTCCCAGTGCCAGGGTGATATTTTGGGGAAAGGGGTCAGATGGGAGCAGGCACCTGGCTGTGTCTTCTGAAACGCCCTCTGTCCCAAGCAAGATTTCGCGGTGCAGGCTGTGTGCTTTTTAACTTCCATCTTGCCCATCACAGCAAACTGTCTGCAGATATTGCTTGACCCCTTGACCCAGGATGTGCCAGCACAGACCAGCAATGAGAGCTGGACTCCAGTTGTTCACGGTGACCTTAAAAAGGGGTCATCTTTGTGACAAGGGCTGTGGCTGTCTCTCTCTTGACAGGGCCGAGTATTTTTATACCTCACTTCCTCAGAGCTTGTCTCTTTGCATTACTGCCGGGAAAACATAGCTACAGAAATATTGAAATAGCTAGAGGAAAGGAGGGGGCAGGTCACTCCCAATTCGCAGCTTTACTTTCAGGCCTCTCAACTCAATTACCTAGCAAATTGGGCTCCAAGGAAAATCAACACGAGCTACCACCAGGTAGAGCGTAGCGCAGATGAGCTCCGTTACGGGGTCACACTTGAAAGCTCTCCAGCCTTGCTGTAGCTAACGCTGCTTGCCACTTGCAATGGTTCCTAGCCATGGCTTGGAAACCCCCTCACTGCATAGCGTTGGCGCCGGGCATTTCTCCTCGCCAAGACTCGGTGGCCGTAGTTGAAAACAGGAGCGAGCAGTGGGGCACAGCTCGTGCAGCGCAGCGTTTCCCCCAAGCCCGGCCAGGGACCGCTCCAGGCGCCAAAGCCTGGGTTTTCAGCTGCTTGCAGTTTATTTAAAGTGTTTTGCTGAGCTGTCCGGTGCACTTTGTGCTAAAGTAGATTAATCCCTACAGAAATCCTGTCTGGTATCTGTATGGTCTTTGCTGTATCTTGCATGAAAACTCACAGCGACAAAGAACTCAAATTTGCTTCTTTACAACATCTTGAGGTTTTGTTTGCAAAACCAGGGACAGTCTGGGGGCTTCCAGAGGGAAATCATTGAAAAATAAGGAGGTCAGGTGAAGGCCTTGCTTTGGAAGCAGGCAGTGGGGGAGTGCTGGGGAGGTCACCCAGGTGAGCAGCCTGAGCAGAAGACGCACCAAATCCCCCAGCCCTCCATACTGAACAAGTCTGTGTTTGCAGGTATTTTTCTGAGCCCATCCCCACCTGTGTCCCTACATGCACAAGACCTGGCCCTGGGAGCTGGTGAGGGTTAGTTCTGTGGCGAGGCTGCTTGGCACCAAAAATTGGAGCCTTGCAGAGAAATCCATGGCACTTGCTGTTGAATGCGTTGCAGAGCTGGTGCCCAGAAGAGATGGAGTTTATCAGTGCGAGGGAGGACAGATGTTCCCCTGGCCTTGCGGATCTTCAGGAGGCTTTTTATCAAAGCAAGAAGAGCAGCTGGTGTGTGTCAATTAGGAAATAGTTTGGCTTTCTGTGTGCTGGTAACATTACAAAGGCATTGCAGTTGAGTTTCAAGCCAGCATTAAAGATCTGCAAAATCCATCAAACTCAATCCTGTTAATTGCAGAGGAAGCCCTGGGGCGTGCGCTGGCTGGTTGGCCCTGTGCTTGCACCTCCCTTCCAGCCTCCACTAAACATGGGCTGGACCTGAAGCCTTTGATTTGCTTCCACTGCTGCATCCGCAGCCCAGACGTCTTCTCCAAGTGGTGAGACCTTGTTGGCAGTGGAGAAGCACTGAAAAACCTCGGGCATGCTTCCTGTAACACGTAATGGCAGCCTGTGTGCCCCGGGGAGCAGTCTGCCTCGGCTGCTGATGGGGATTCAGGGATGTGCTCCGTGCTGCAGTACAGCTTCTGCGATACAGTTTTGTTATACCAGCACTTAAAGAGTCTGTTCTCCCTCTCCTGTCTTCACGTAGCTCTCATTACTGCTAACAGAGTATGGATCCGTTCAGGAATTGGGGCTACACGCCCTGCCCAGGTTTGGTTCACGGTGCATCCTGATGGCAGCTTCGGTGCCACTTCCATTACCTGGAAACATCCTCCTGTTTCTGCCGCCTTTTGCATCATCGAGAAGGGGCAAACAGAAGCCACTCTGATGGGGAATGAGGCATTTGAAGGAGGTCATATGCAATGAGACCCTGGGTATTCCCCAGCCCCTCACTTAAGGATCCCTGCCCGATGTGCTGGGCTGCCCAGCCTGGCTACTGTCCAGTCCGGATCCTCCCTGGGGGGCAGAGAGCTCATGCTCTTCAGCTCCTTCCTCTCTGCATTTTTGTGTTTCACCTCCTTTCCCTCTGTTTGGTCCACAAAGGTGAGTGGTTCCCAGGCTGGGGACTAAGCCCAAGGTGGAGGTGCTGCTCTCATCCCTGCTTCCTGCTGCCACGGTGCCAGGGTGGTGGCTTGCTTGCAGGCGTGGGCAGCAGCAACTTGCTTTCTCCTTCCAGAAGGCTGGGGAGCTGTAGCCGGCACCAGGGCCACGGGAGCAGCACAGTTTACAGATCAGCCCAGGAAAACAGATGCACGAGGCATGTGGATGTGCCTCAGCATCTTGCTGGGCATCTGTAATCCAGTGCCCTTGGCTAGTGGGGGCACCTTTGGCTCATGGAGGATGTCCAAAGAGCCTGGGGCAGATGTTTCCTGCCGCGTTCTGTCTGCGCAGTGATGGTAACAAATCATAGAATAATTCGAGTTGGAGAAGACCCTTAAGATCATCAAACCCAACTGTTAACATAGCACTGCCAGGTGCACCACTAAACCATGTCCCTAAACACCACATCTACATGTTTTTTAAACACTTCCAGGGATGGTGACTCCACCACCTCCCTGAGCAGCCTGTTCCAATGCTTAACCACCCTTTCACTGAAGAAATTTTTCCTAATATCCAATCTAAACCTCCCCTGGTGCAACTTGAGGTCATTTCATCTTGTCCCAATAGTAAATGTAAACCCTAATCCATGTGTCTTCTTCTAACAGGTCAGCCTTTTAAGCTGGACCCCAAGATGGCTCACAAGAAGTTGAAAATCTCCAATGACGGGCTGCAGATGGAGAAGGATGAGAGCTCCTTGAAGAAGAGCCACACGCCGGAGAGGTTCAGTGGGACAGGATGCTACGGGGCGGCGGGCAACGTCTTCATTGACAGTGGCTGCCACTACTGGGAGGTGGTGGTGGGATCCTCAACCTGGTAGGCAGCACCGTTGTCTTCCCTCCCTCTGCCCGGGTCCCCCAGATCTCCCCAGAGATGCTGTGGGGCACACTAGGGCTAAAGGCCACGGTTTTGGCAGAGCTGCTCGTGGGCGGGGAGGTGCTTGAGACCTTAAATCCGGGTGGCTGTGGCTTTCAAGAACCTTTCAAGAGGTTTATGAGTTTCTCCTGTCTGCCAGAAGCCTTTGGGCCTGATCCAGTCAGGCTGCAAAGCGAAGCTTGTATCTTCACTTGTATATCCTTCACCTGCTGACCCTGCTAATGCTTGCCAGGGCTCAAAGCTCACCATGACAGCAGGGCAGAGGTGCTACAGAGCTTTAGATCTGCTGGGTTTTGCATGCGCCGTGCCCTCCCCTGGGCTGTCTCGGGCAAGGTCCTGCTTAGCTGGGCCAGGCGTGATTATGAAGTCTGAGCTGGAAGGGTGCACAGAGCCACGGTCCCCCTAAGCAGAGGAGACAGGGATGTCTCCAAGGGAGGTTTGCAAAGGCCTGGCAAGGCACTGAGCTGTCCCTGTGAGGGCAGGCAGCTCCAGGGGAGCCTGTTCCATGCCTGCTGTGTCACCCTGTAGTCATACCCAGCATTGCAGGCTGGCAGGAGAAATCATCCCAAGCAGTGGGTCCCCCTCCTTGTTGGGATGTACCTCTCTGCCCTGTGGTGGCCAGAGGACCAGTGGGGCAAAGCAGAGGGTGATGCTTTGCTTGCCGTTTGCTCTCACTCGCCCTGTGCTGCTGCCACATGGCTTTGTTTCAGGAGAGGCTGACTTCATTGCCACAAGCTGCTTCTCTTGAGGGAGGCCAAGTCCATGTCTCCCTCCCATCAACAGGAACAGAGCTTTGTCCCCACCTTGGGGCACCCTGGCATCTGCTGAAGGGGACCAGGCTCAGTGGAGCACCAGGAGCAGCGGCAGCCCTGGCTGCAGTGCCTCCTCCGCAGCGATTGCTCTCAGCTGAGGTTTGATGACTGTTCCCTGGTCCAGGCTCCATGGGTGGACACTGCGAGAGTGGGAGGGTGAGAGCCAAGCCCCTCCCTGTACTCCATGGGAGATGAAGGCAGCATTGCTGGGAACTGCAGGGGGTGGGGATTGCTTTCACCCCATCCTCTCCAGCAGCCCTTGTCAGAGAGGCTTGCACAGAAGCATGGCCCTGAGTGCAGCTTCTTGCTGGCAGTAGCGTCACGCAGCATCCTTGACCCCACAGCACCTCCCTCCTGCATCTCAGCAGGCATCCCCAGCCCAGGCTTGCCCTCAAGTCCAAGCCCCTGCCTGCAAAAAGCATCTGGGCAGCAGCAGAAGGGATGAGTCAGGGATGCAGGCTAGCGCACCCTTCGTTAGAAAGCAGTTTCCGACTTCAGCAATTTGATTTGTGAATTGTTTCTCGAGCAATAATTGTTTCTGGAGCTGTTTCTTCGAACTAGATCTGTTCCAGGCGTTGTTTTGCTGATGACCGAATACTGCAAGAACTTCAGAGCAGGAAATAGCTTTCAAATATATAGCAGCTCCTTGGGCTCTGCAGAGGGGTGTGTTCAGATGCAGAATGAGCACAGCCACGTGCTGGAAGCTAGCTGAGTTGGCCGTGGCCATGACTCAGGGCAAGCCTGGAGCCCTGTCTCCTGGTGGGGCTCATCGCAAGGATGCTTTGGTCAAAGGCAGAGTGGGACCTGCAGCTCTCAGCCACCCTCAGTGCCACCTCCCATCTCCCTGCACCTCAGCCCCACACCGACACTGACCCTTCCCCACCTCGCCCCGTCCCTTCAATGGTGCTGCAGGCAGGGCAGTACTTCCACATGGTTACCGCCGCCAGCGGTTCGTGGGCTGCCTCCTTTGCAGCATGTAACGGGGGCTCAGCTGATCCTCAAAACCTGTGTGCGTCTCCAGGAGCTCCAGCTGAGGAAGAACCAGTATTTTGCATGCTGCTGCAAAACACATCTCCTCTCCCTCAAACAGATCCACAAGGGACACCGCACGCCAGCCTGGCTTGGGGAACGGATCATTGCCTGGTTTTGCCCTTCTCCCCCATCCTGCTCTCCCCAGCTGCTTGCTTTTGGCCAAAGCTCGCTAGTTCTTCCAGCTGGCCAGAGGGATTCAGAGAACAGAGAGCAGCAGCAGTCAAAAAACAGGGAGACACAGCATGCACTGTCTTCGTGCCCCCTAACTTATGACCACAAGCTTCAGGGAAATTAACCTCTTCTCCCAGGGCTTCAGGCATAGCCAAGAGGGGAGGTCTCACCGTGGGCTGGCAGCTCTGCCCTGCAGTGGCAGGAGAAGCAGATCGGGAGCTTTTTGTCCCGAGGGTTTGGAGGGGAGGGGTGTCACTTCTTGCCTTTCCCTTGAACCCTGTGCTTGCAGCTGCTGGGGTCATTAACAGAGAAAAACCCTCTCCCTGACCCAGAGAGCTGGCCCTGGTTTCTGGGTGTGCCTGGCCCCCCTCTCCGTTGGGGAAGGAGCAAGCACAGCAGCACTCCTGGCTCAGAAGGCGCTCCCATCGGACCCAGCCTCCCGTCCACCCGCGGGCTGAAAAATGCCTTCACACAGAGTGCGCTTAGAAGTGAAACAGTTGGGGTTTATTATGAGAAGGCGCCTACCAGGCAGATCCCCAGAAAGCCTCTGCTGCCGAGCTGAGCCGGGAGGCATTACAGCAGCATTATCACGCTGCCACGCTGTTAAAGCTGCTTGTGCAGCACAATGGGGCTAAAATGGATGGTTCCTGCTGAAAGTGCCCAGCTGTGTCACCTCTGCTTCTCACTCTGCCTGGCAGCAGGAGGCTGTGTGGGGAGGGAGGGATGCTTTTCCCCAGCCAAGCATCCGCAAGTGGCTTTTCAGTGACAAAAAGCTGTTGCTGTGCTGCTTCCACCGTCAGGGGTGGCAGCAGCCATCAGGGCTGGACTTTGTCCCATGCCGAGGCTGGAAGTTGCTAGCAAAGCTTCTCCTCTCTTGCAGGTACGCCATCGGTGTGGCTTACAAGTCGGCCCCCAAGAACGAGTGGATCGGGAAGAACTCCTCCTCTTGGGTCTTCTCCCGCTGCAACAACAACTTCGTGGTAAGGCACAACAACAAGGAGATGCTGGTGGAGGTCCACCCGCAGATGAAGCGCCTCGGTGTCCTCCTGGATTACGACAACAACGCGCTCTCCTTCTACGACCCAGCCAACTCTCTCCACCTCCACACGTTCGAAGTCTCCTTCATCCTACCAGTGTGTCCGACCTTCACCATCTGGAACAAATCCTTGATGATCCTCTCGGGTCTACCCGCCCCGGACTTCATAGATTACCCAGAGCAACAGGAGTGTAACTGCAGGCCCCAGGAGTCCCCATACGTATCAGGGATGAAAGCCTGTCACTAGGCGTCCCTAGCCCTGCCTGTGCCCCGCGGTGGCACCAGCGATGCTGGCGGGTGCCGGTGTTCGGAGCCAGCCTCCAGGAGCCTGCTGGCAGTCATGCCGGAGAGCCGCCGTGCAGCTGTAACACTCCCAGCAAGCGAGCGCCTTCCTACACGCAGCTCAATTATTTTTTTTTTAAGGGGAAAAAGGAAGAACCTCTGACCACGGCTAAAAATAAACTCCCGTCAGTGAGCGCCGCTTGTGAGTGCAGCTTGTGCAACTCCTTGGTGGTGTGCTCCCATCTCTCCCAAAGCAGATTGTCACCTGGATGGTTTTGTCTTCCCTTGGGTGCTGGAAAGGCTGGGGTGGGTTTTCAGGTGCTGCTCTGGGCAGGGGGATGTCTCTTGTGTCCCCGCGAGGCGCAGGTTGGAACAGGAGGGATTGGCTTTCCGGAGCCCGTTGCTAGCTTGTCTCGAGAGCCAGGTGGGTCCTGAGCATCATTTTCTGGGGAGGACTTTCTGTCTGGCTGAAGTCCGGCAGCTGCTCTGGTGTGGTAGATAACCACATGGACCCCTCATGTTTGCTGAGCACTGGTGTTGGTTACGTGGTGGATGGTGGTGATGTGGTGGATGGTCTGCGAGGGTAGTGCTGAGGATGGTCCTGCTGCCCCCCCGGCCACGTGCATGCTGCTGCTGGCTGTGTCCCCTGCACTTAGCTGGGTTTGCAGTCCCACGTTGGAGGGCAGCCAGCCATGGACACCCACCCTGCCATGTCTCCTCCTTCGGGAGCTCAGCAGGAGTCAGGGAGGTCCCCACCATTAAGGAGCCAGCCAAGGAGTGTCTCACCCCAGCACGGAGGTTTGGCAGTTGTTCCTTCCTGACGCGGGGTTGGGCCAGCTGTGTCCCACCATGTGCAGTTCTGCATGGAGCTTCTCTGTTAGCTCGCATCTGGTGTCCCTGCAGAAAAAACACATCTCCCCATGCTGAGCAGATGGTCACATCCTGCCCAAAGACCATCTCTGTGCTTTATGACCCAAAATCTCAATTTATGACGCCAGATTTTGGCTCTTGGTTTGTTCTCCACCACAGTGGCATGAGTGTGGAGCCATCCTGTTTGCTGTGTGGCAAAGGACTGAATCCATCATGAGGGCTCCAGCCCCTGGTTACTGGGAGATCTTTGGCTGCCACCAGTGCTCCCAGTAACCACAAGCACCAAGTCCCCTGGCCAAGCCTCAGTTTCCACATTTGCTTAATAGCCAGGAGGAACTGGGCCAGGTGCACCAGTCCCTGCACTGCAGGGAGAAAAAGTCCAGCGTGGGTACCTGCAGCCAGGGTCCATGGCACGATTTGGGGCAGGTGGGCTGACATCTCACCTGTGGCAGGTGGCACGGTGCGGTGGGGATGCGAGGGGGAGCGAGCATCATCGAGCAGGTTGGGCAGTGTGACAGCCCAAGACGAGCTGGTACTTGCCTTTGTTCTGTGGTGTTGGAAAATCCCTTTTTCTCCTCTGGATGTGGTGCTGTCAGGTGCCTCGGTGGCATCGCATGGGGACTGTCAGGTTGAGACCTCCGAGCTCTACCAGCCTTTTCCTTTCTTTTTTCAGACTTTGCTTATAGGGAACTACCTCAAAGCCCAGCCTCAGAGGGGTAGGTGGCTGATGCAGACAGGGTGACGGCACTTCAAGGCTTGTCCCATGAGGGCTGTGGGAGAGTCTGGTGGAACTCGGTGGGAGCCATTTGGCCCTGTCCAAAAGTGGGTGCCCCCCCACCAGCAGCCTGGCCAGGGGGACACTTGTCATTGTCTGGTAGTGGCAGCTGACAGGCAGTAGCTCTGTTCAGGGAGACTGTGTATAAAAAGAGCCTGTTTCTCAGCACAGCAGCCCTCTGCTTTACCTGGTTGACGCTTTTGGTGACTGGTTGCCTGACGCTGTGGGACAGGAAGTGGGTGTCACCTGCAGGGAAGGGATCTGCCACCTGCACTGACAAGCCAAGGGTGATTTTGCCTCTGATCCAGGCTGCTGACCATGGCGCCTGGTAGGGGCTGACGGCCCGCGGTACATCCCTCCCAAGCAGAGATAGCAGGTTTATCTGCTTCTTCTGCCCCCTGCATGAGAGAGCACCAGGTGGGGATGCAGCAACATCACGCCTGCCATTCCCAACCGCTAAGCACACAGCCACAATTAATTTTAAGAGGATGAGCTGCCATTTTCAGTTGGATGTTTTTTCAAAGGCACAGTGGGCTATCGTGAAAGTCCTTTCCCGGTGTGCTGGTCCCATCCAGGGCTGCTGATAATATGCCAACCTCAAACAAATCCCCGAGCACTGGAGATGGATTTTAGTGTTTGCAATCCAGGTGCCAAGCTTTCCGCTGGCACCAGCACTGCTTTGGCTTATTGCTAGAGGACTCAGTGCATCCATTAACTCAGAGCACACGAGCCATTAATGTGACATTTGCACCTGATGAAATTGCACTAATTACAGGGGGGATCCCCCCCTTCCCTGCCACCCATGTCTCGTACCCGGGCCAGGCAGGAGGACGAAGTGAGGGGAGCCCTGCTCCCCGAGCAGACAGTGCTGGCACTGGGAGCCCTTCCCGAGTCACCCATGTTTTCCTCTCCTGGTTTTGGAAAAGCAAAACCCACGCAGGCGTTAGGAGGAGGGTGGGAGGACCAGCCCCATCCCTGGTCCCTGCTCCTAGAACGATGCTGCCCCGCGGCTTTGCAGCCTTTGCCCCCGGCGAGCGATCCCATCGGTTAAAGCCACCTTGGGGGTGATGACACAGCAGTAGTTCCAGCCAATGCGAGCCCCTTCAGGCCCTGCCCCCAGGGTTATGAATGAGCACGTTTCCCACGGCCCCTGCGTGGGGGCAGGACATGGGTGGAGGGGCTATGCTGGCTTATCTGCTCCTGGTGACTCCGCTGTATAGACTTGGGATGTGGTGAACTCTTCCATAATGTAACATACTTGTTTCAGTTTTGTTTTGGGGGAGGGTTGTTTGTCCTGTTACATTTTTTCCCTTTTTTTGTTGGGGGTTGTTTTTTTTTTTTTGCAACTTCTTTGTTAATGTGTATATATATATATATATATATATATATAAAATAATATAATATATATATACGTTATCGGATATGTCTGTCTGTGGCAGAGATTGTGCACTGAGTGACATCACTGCTCCTGGGATGGTCTCTTTAGGAATCACAGTTGGCTTTCTCCAAACCTGTGACAAAATGAAGAGCATTAGCCTCAGGGTTACTGAGCCATGGGCACAGCAATAAATCAGCAACACAAGCCGGCCCGGCAGCATCCTGGCTGGCAAAGCCCCTGAGAGCACAGCAGGCTCTGTGGGGCGGCTCAGCAGGAGGGTTTGCTCTCACTGGGGATGTCACATTTGTCCAGGGGGACTTTCCAAACATGTGGCTGTGCATCCACGGGAGCAGGGGGATATGTGGTACCATCCATGCTTGTCCTGGACTGCAACCCTGACTTAAAAGTCTGTGGTCACCTGGGATGCTGAAGCCCCATCTAAAAACATCCGTACACAGGAATATTCTCCATGCTGCTGTCAGCCCCCAGAGGCTGTCATGCAAAGGCACACTCTCCAGGGCATCAGGACACCAAGTGCTCCAGCCTTCCCTTTCCCAAGCCTTTGGCGGCCACAGGGACTGCTGGAAATCTCTGAGTGCTAGCCAGTTACTGCTGGAGCCTTGTTTCTCCTGCCCTTGAACGCAGATCCCACTCATACCCACCCGGTGCCTCGAGAGCTGTGGGAGGGCAGGGATGGAGGCTGATCGCATCCTGCACTGTGGTGGTGGGGCTGGGCACTGGCTGTGACATTTCTCCCTTCCGCAGAGGAGCCACTGCCCCAGCACAGCATGGCTGACAGCCAGCTCATCTCTCTCAGTGCCTATCGGTTGACATATGCCAGCACGGGGGGGCTGGATTCAGGTAAAATGAGCTGTGGCTGTGGGCCAGGGGCCTGGTCCTGCTGCATCTGCCCCAGAGACCTGCTTCAGGGCGCAGGAGTCCAGCCAGCCCTGACAGGGAGAAACAGCCCCCAGCACCAGGCTCCTGATGTTGCCAGCCCCAAGCAGCACTGAGCCTCGACCTGCTGTGGCTTGGGTCCTGGCAGAAGGCAGGAAGAAGGTCTGGGCTGGCCATCCAGGGGCATGTCCCTCAGGGTGTCCCCTGCACCCCACCAAACAGCACTGGTCCCTGGGTAGGCAGGGGCCCATGTGCCACCCCATCCTCTCCTGGCTGAGACAGAGCTGGACCTTGTGCAGGGGCTTTGCAGGCTGAGATGGGGTCACTGGGCAGAAATCTTCCCCAGTTGCCTGGAGAAGAGGCACTGGCAAAGGGGGGGGAGCCCAGGACCTGCCAAGGGGAAGCAAAGATGCACAAGCCCATGGAAGACAGAGCCCATCTTCTTGGTTGAGCATAAGTGCCTAAAATATTTATTAAGTGGAAAACATACGGTGCAAACCAACACTCCAGAATTAAATAGTTCTTACTTTGTTCCTTTGCTCTAGGCTTTTTCCATTAAACATTAACCACCAACACATGGAGCCTGGCCTCAAGATTGAGTAGTTGCTTTCATTATGGGACAAATCTGTGGCATTTGTGTTATCTCAGACCTCTGCTCTTCCTGCTTGGTGTCACTGACAAAGACAACTGTAATGAGCCACTCACTGGGACCTGACCTTAACTCTCCTGCTTCTTCCCCACAACACCATGAGCATAAAGACCCCACTAATCCAGAGCCCCACAACAAGCCTTTGCTGCAGCACCAAGGGTTCACAGGCTACATTTCCAGACCCAGCATTCCCTGACCCAGAGCCTTGGCAGAGCAAGACAGCCCCGGACTATCTGCGGCTTGCCAGGAGGCTTTTCCAACCCCAGCCCCTTCATCCATCCTCATGTCACTCTGCTCCCACCAGCCTGTTCGCTGCCTGTCCTGTGACAGAAGGGGGTGGGGAGTGGGGGGGTGCGGGGGGGGGTGGTGCGTGTGTGTGTGTGAGAGAGAGAGATATGCAGGTACTCCTCAGCTCCAGACGTTTGTCAAAGCAACGACACACTGAAAATAACACTTGGCCCTTGATGGACACCTTGACATCTGGACTTGAATTCACGTACCTCCATCTAGTTCTGCCTTGGAGACCTGCATGGGGGTCTGAGAGCTTCCCAGCGGAGCAGGTACAAATACACACATCCCAGTTCTCATCGCTAGCTTTGCCTCTTAGTCTTCCATTAGATTAAAGGAATTGCAGTTCAGAAGCGGGAAGTCAGACTGCAATCCAGCTCTCGCTTTTGGAGCAAATAGCCAAAGCCTGCCCATGTGGTGCTAAGTCAATGAGCCTGCTAATTGCACATGCCTTCTCTTTGGATGGTGGTGACAGCTCAGGGCAGAAGCTGAGGGCTGGAGTTCCTCTCTGCATAGCGGCATGTCTGAAACACCAAGAGAAGAGTTCAGCTGACATAAAGGACAGACAGCATAGCATGAGGATGGTGCTGCTCCTCCCTGGGGACCACCTGGAAAACTTGATCTGCAGCCCAGATAACAGTCGCCTCCACCTACTCGGCCTCCAGGCCTGGACCTGTAACTTCCCGGGTAGGAGCCAAGCCCTGCAAGGAGCTGTGATGTCCTAACACAGACACTGGAGTAAAACCCTGCAGCAAAGGCTCAGCTTTTGCTGCCAGCTTGGGCCCTGCACTGGGAGACAAGTTCCATCACTGGCCATGGGCTGGAGGGGATGGTTAGGCTTGCCTAAAGTTTCCTTGGCTTTCCAGGCTCCCTTTCAGAGGGATCCAGGTGCTGGGACTCACCCTGGGTTCTATTAGCAGCTCAAGCCCCCTTGCTGGCACTGTGAGTGTGGCCAGACAGCCTGGGAGGTCCCCTAGCACTGGGAGGACAAAAGCCAGGGGCCCACAGCATCTGGGGAAGGGAAGGGCATGGAAGCTGCTCTTCATTCCAAGGCAGGTCTGGAGACCAGGAAGTAGATGGTCCCAGCTGGACCTGCAGCTTTGATCACCTGGCTAAAACTCTGCCCTTGCAACAGAAAACTGGAGAGGAGATGCCCTCAGGCTTGAAGGTGAGAATATGAAGAAGCAAGAGAGTGACTCGGCATGTGGTAGCTGCCTCAGCCCGCCCTTTGCAGTCTGGGACTCCCAGACCTCCAGCCTCCCAGCAAAGGATGAAGATGCTGTTCTGCTGCCAGGGATGCTGTGAAGCGGGACCACTGGAGAGCAAGTATCAAAAGGCGCAAGATAGGAAGGTCTCAAATTGCCTTCTGTGCTCCTTTAACCACACGCTGCCACCAGCCCTGTGGCTGCTCTAGGTAGTCTTTCTGACACAGCCTACATGGGAAATAAGCCTGATGCTGCTTTCACTAACATCACTGGGACCAGTGCTGCCGACATCAGCAAGTCAGGAAATAAGCCTCAGCTCTTGAAAAAATCTCTCTTTCTTCATATTCAATTTTTCCTTATTTTTTGAACTTTCAAGTTCAAGCAAATGCTTCTTGGTGATCTGGGAGGTATCAGCAGTGAAATTGCACGTTTCAGTGCATCTTCAATCTTCCTTCTCGCATAGGTAACTCAAGTGAACTACAGACACAGGTTAGCAAAGCGTGGGCTAGGGGCTGGGGCAGGGGTAGGAGGAGGCAGTGACCAGACCTCCAGCAGACAGTGCTCCAGGATCAGGGAGACTCAGCTCAGCTTTTTTTGGTGGCTGGAGGACCTGCTTCAAAGCGAGAGAGGGAGGAAGACTGGGAATTGGCTTCTGGAACCCGACAAAACTCCAGCCTGGAAACTTCCACCCACTGAAAAAGTTGGATTTTTGGGGCCCTCAGGGGCACACCAAGAATTTAGCACAAGCCACATTCATCAAACCCTTCCAGCAATCCTCCTTCCAAAAACATTTTTAAAAGGCAAGCCCAACACATCAGTAAAAAAATGTGAGTGGATTCTCCTTTAATCTCAAACTTTCCCAAATTTTCTTCCAACACTACCAAATCAGAGAGGAGGCCATTTTCCCACTTGGCTCTGACACAGATCCTAACACACGTGCAAAAGGCAGGAGGTGACGCAAGCACAGGTGAGCAGACCCTGCCATTGGAGAGGTCCCAAGTATCAGAGCCCAGCCCTGCACCAAGCCCAGCTAACACCCGAGGAGCAGCGACGACACAGAAGAGCAAGATCTAATTACTCCTAAAACCTGCACAAGGGGACGCAGCTCCTGCCCACAAATCAAGGGCAAATCACACACCAGAAATACCAGTCTATACTCAACTGCCTCCTAAATCAGTGCTGGAGACTCTGCTCCTTGGGTATGAGTCACATTCGCTTTCATTTGTTCCTTTCCAATTTTCCAGGGCTCTGTCTCTGTCGGCTGGCACAGAGAGGGGAGAGAGAGGAGGAAATGCTTTGAAAATGATGGTAGCGTTGCAAAGTCAAAATTAAGACCTGTCCAAGAAGCCTGGATGTCCCTGCCTGTGCATAAGCTGATGGTACCCAGACTACATGATCCCTGGCTCTTTAACAGAGGTTGTTCTTCCTCGGGAGAGAAGCTGCTCATCGAAACGAAGCAGCTGTTAAACCCTTTTACCCTCAGCACTCCCATGCTGCACAGAAAGCAGAATTTGTCCTTTCCACATGAGCTTTTCTGTGGCATTGGCCACGATAGCGGAGTGGTTCACAAATACCCATTTCCAGAGCCCCCAGGAGATGCAGCAGCATTGGCTGTGCTCTGCGGGAGGCTGGCACCTCGGCGTGGGGAGGCTGAGCAACTGTCCTGCTGTGGGCAGGAGCTGGTGGCGTAGGGCACTGCCCTTCTCGGAGCTATTAAAGCTTTTAGAGGATGGTGCTTAACACCCACCCCAGTGACTGCCGGGATTGACTGAGCTTGGGGACCTTTTCTTTTTTTGAAAATTGAAAAATCAAACCTGGTGAAGCGGAAGCGTTACCCAAATAGTTACAAATCAGCAACCAACCAGCAGAAAGCAAAGCCTTACGATGGGAAATGCCAGGCACCGCTCTCTGCCTGTTACCCCACCGTGAAAACACCAAAACTGCAGTGAAAATACACCCTGTACACCCCCCCTTGCACATCAGCTGAGCCCCTAGACCCTCCAGAAGGTTACTCTGCTGGGGCTCGTACCAAGCTCTCACCACGACTCAACAGCATGGACCAGTGGGGACAGGGAGAGGACACGCCACCGCTGGCTTCAGGCTACCTGTCAGTGTTTGCTCCTTTTGAAAGCTCTAGAGGCCTCCTCACGTTGATTTGGCAGTGATCCTGGCAGAAAGCAGCTCCCTGGACAAACGGTTCAACCAGTGCATACGCACACCGTCTTCCACACGCATCTGGAACACAAGGACACCCGCAGCTGCCCCGGTGGGGTAACTATGTCCCCTCTACAGTCACAATGCCTCCCTGTGCCAGCTGTTTCCAGCACATGTGTGCCAGCTCTGCATGCTCCAGAGGGTCTGAAGGGAGATGGCTTGTGATGGTGGCCAAGCTCCCTCACTGCAACCACATACACATGCACTGCTGGCTCAAAAGCCTCCAAGGTGTTAGGGGTGCTTGCAACAGCCAGCCAGTTCTCATTTCTTCTGACCATCTCACAGGTTTTCGTAGAATCTTTTAGGTTGGAAAAGACCTTTAAGATCATCAGGTCCAATCATAACCCAGCGCTGCCAAGGCCACCGCTAAACCATGTCCCTAAGTGTCATGTCTACGCATTGTTTTGAACACTTCCAGGGATGGTGACTCCACCATCTCCCTGGGCAGCCTGTTCCAGTGCTTGACCACCCTTTCACTGAAGAATTTTTTCCTAATATTCAAACTAAACTTCTTCTTCATAGGACAAAGAGCATGACTAGTCACAGGGAGCTCAGATGTTCATCAGACCCAGCAGCCTCAAGCAAGACACCCCCTTTGATGCAAGGAGTGAGTCAGAAGCACCAGCCAGCCCTTGTCTATGGGTCCTCGTTACAGATGAGCCACAGTTGGTGGCTGATGAACGGCTCACTGCTGAAGTTCATCTAACATTAATTGAGCACCAAAGTGCAGAGATGCTGCAGCCTCACAGAGCTTTGGAAAAGCCTGTGAAATCCACTTCACCTGTGACAGTTGCATTTGGCTCCCATCCCAGTTGTCACGGGCAACCTTCATCCCTCCTATTCTGGGGAGGATTGATGTGTCCTCCTAGGAGCTAGGGTTTCTGAGGCACTGTGGGTGGAAGTACTCCTGAGCCCACTGTCCTCTACCCAGAGGAGGGAGAAGAAAGCTGTGAAACACAGCCTGTGCTCAGCAAGTGGCTGAGCCACACTGTGTCTGCCTGCGGTGACTGTCTGCCATCCCCACCTGCAGCCTGCCAGGGAAGAGAGGCAGCCATCTGCCCACAGATCCAGCAAGCCCAACAGCCTTCTCCAGGACGGGTTCTGCTGCAGCACTTAGGGATTCGTTTACACATAGGGAGTGTGTCCTGGCAGGCTCTGGCAGCTGGCAGCTCAGAGGCGGTTTTGAGCTGGAAGTTAGGCTGACTCTGCACGGCGATTTCCACCCACAAATAACTCCTCTTCCAGCACTTGTCTTGCAGCAGTGGGGTCCATGAACTGTGAAGCAGCATCAGAAAAAAATAATTTTTTGCACTTGTTTCAAAATTTGCTTCCTGATAATTTCAGGATTCGGGCAAAGACCTCCTGGTTTGCCTCCTTTGTCAGGTACAATAACAGCATTAAAGTGTTGGAAAGGAGGAGTTACTTCAAGCTGTGACCAATTTGTGGACTTCAGTGCATGAGGCAACACGGGGGCCAAGAGCTTCCAGAGGGAACCTGCAATGGAGGGAAGCGGAGGATCCTCTGGTGCAGGGTTGGGCTCTAAAACATGCCGCTCCTTCCCTGCTGTGGAGTAGATGAACTGCTGATAGGGATCACAGCTTTGGCGGATAGGATCGGGACTGGCTGCTGCTGTGAATAAACAGGGCACTTGCCCTTTCCCTCGATGAGCCTCAGTGCTGCAGAGGATGACAGTTAATCCAGATGTCTAAAGAGCTGGCAGGGCTGGGAGCTGCTGGGAAACACAAGCCTTTGGAAAGCGGCAGTCTCAGGGGTGCTGTGAATCACACCCTCCCCATCCTTCCACTACAAGCAAACGAAGGGAAACTCCACACCATCACTCCAGAGATCGCTTTATTGTCCATGTAATGACTGTGTTAATCAGGGAAATGGGACGTGCCTGAGAGGTGGGAGGGAGGCACACATTAGCCTCCGAGACTGCTGCTGGGTGCTGAGCTTCCTTAGCCCAGCCCTGAACCCACATACCCAGAATAAACCACAAGGCCAACGCGTGGTCCCAGTGGGATGAGGAGCGCCAGGACAGCAGTGCAGGAGGCTCACTCTTGCTGAGGCTGTTCTGTGTGGCTCAGCACCCAGCCCAGCTGGTGCCAGACAGGGGGAATGGGAAAGGCTGGGCGGGGGATACAGGACAAAGGGAGAGTAGATGGTACAGGGTCAGCCTGTACTGAGATGGGCTGCCCTGCACAGAAACAGGGCAGTGACTCCTCTCGTGTCCTCTGGCTGTGCCCAGAGCCTCTGGAGCGAAATCATCATTGTGGGACCCTCCTTTCTCCTGCTTTACCCTCCAGTCAACGTCCCAGGACAAGTACAGGATGAGTGCCACCAGCCTTGGCACAGGAATGCTCCTTTCAGCCCCCTTGGCAAGCTGAATATGGTCCAGGGCTCTCCAGCCACATTTCCTGAAGCAAGGGAAAGCTTTACCCTGCATGCAAGGATGTAATTGCTAGTCGTCTTTATTTTTATGAAGCAGCCGATGCTAGCCAGAGAGCAGGAAGGAGCTTTTTCCCCTTTTTTCTTGCTTTATTTGATGCATTTCTCCATTAACCTCTGGTTTCTAGGAAACAGTATCTCTTGTTGATGAGCACCTGTGAAAGTAAATTTAAAACCATTACTGGCATTGCAGGTTGCCTTCATAGAAAGAAAAAGACTTCACCGAGAAGATGAAATGAGCTTTTCCACTGCTTTCCAGGAATGCACTTTTAAACACGAGGCTTCAGTGTCACAAGCACCGCAAATCAAACTAGAAATTGCTTCCTCGAATCAACCAGGAGGGGAAAAATCAGCCTGCAAGCTGTTAGCTTAATGAAGGTAGCTGTGAGCGTGTCTTTGAGGGATGTTGCCGAGCCGAGGTGTATGCACACAGTGCAGTGGGGTCTGAGATGCCAAGAGCTGGGGTCTGCAAGGGCAGCTCCCAGAAGGCTGCTCCTCCTGCATGGGCAGGGCAGGAGGCGAGAGCCCTGCAGGTTGCTCTCATGGTACAGACGCTCAGGGCTCTGTGGCCAGCGGCTCTCATCTTGAGAGCCCAAGCTCTGAGACTTGGGGGATGCAAGAAAAGGATGATTTCTAAGCTGTTGCATGAGCTTGAAAGGGTTAGCAGCACATTTTGGGGTGGGCTGAGGAGAAAGTGGATGTTGGCTTTTTATTTTTTTGTTTCCTTTGGAGTTCATGAAACAAGTAATTAAAAATAAAAAAAAAAAACCCACCAAACTCCCTTGCCAGAGCTCAAAAATCCTACTGACTTTCTGGGAGCCCTGGAGCTTCACCCCTTCTCCTGGAAGCTGCAAAGAAAAGAGACAGGACAAATTACTATTTTTATATAGCAAGTGACATCAAGAGACTGCCTCATCTGTTCCTGTCTGCTAACAACAATGGCTTGCACTAGTGATAATCCTAGCCAGGAATACAAAGCTGCAGTCCCTTCATCCATGAATTAAATTCCTTTTACTGGTGAATTCACTCTAGGTTGAAAAAACCCCAAACCAACAGTTTAATAAATGGACAGAAAATTACACCCCTGAGCCTTTCATAGACTGCACTGGGTGAATGATTTATAGTGCCTGTACTACATTGTCTGAACTGGCCCCAGATTAGTCTTCCTTAATAGAACTCTAATTGATTTTTTTTTTATTTTAAATACTCATCTGAAGTATCAGCCCCTAAAATTGACTGTTCTTGTTCATCAGATATGTCAAAGCATCACTTAACATGTTGCAGAAATACTCTGTTGGTCTGGCTATGGAATGATGGACAAGATCTGCAATGACAGCAGAAAGCCTTTATTGAAGCCTTTCTGAATTTTAAAGGGGGTGTCAAAATCAGGACTTACAAAGATTGTCACCTGAAGTCTGTTGGCATTTGGGCCCAAGTGGGGACAGGGAAGAGGGCTGGGCAGGGTGTGAGAGTGCCCCGTGTGGAGTGGCGCATGGAGCTCTGCCCCGTGCAGCCGTGCTGCTGGGGCAGCTGGTTCTTTCTGGCCAGCACTGCGCCAGCACAAGAGCAGCAGAGAGATTCCATCCCTCTGATGGAGCTGGGGACATCAGCAGCACTTTGTGCCTCAGATAAAAAAGGCAGGGAGCTGCTAAGGGGAGGGGATGCCAGCAGCGTTCCTGTTTCTGCAGCCCAGCGTGTCGCAGCCACCAGCATGAGGTACCAGCATCTGGGAGCAAGACAGGAGTGAGGCTGGCACAGGACTGGTGCCGATGGCTCTGTGCAGACAATGCAACGGGACCCAGCCTCTGCTTGGGAAGATCACAAACCGCAGCTGAGCCACTAAGCAGTGCATTGGCTGATCCAACGTCAGGAGCCACTAGCTGTTTATTTTCCTCTTGGGGTCCCAGGGGAGTGCAAACAAAATGTTAGGTATTACCCAGAAGCACCAGCCCAAAAGCCAGCAGACATCAGCTGCACAGGTTCCGCAGTAACCCTGTGGCAGGACGCGCAGGTGGCAGGAGCTGTATTGCGGGAGAGAGCACTGGAAGCAATTACTGATGTGACAGATAGCTGCAGGAACACGTGCTGACCCACCTGGAGAAAGGCAGGCAGAAACTGTCTTCCAGCCACTCGGTGGTATTTGCGAAACTAACCTAGCCCCTTCTCCTGGGAATACTATGCCAAGGCTTGTCACAACATTGTCCCTGCTCCAAAGCTGGTCCCCGTGGTCAAGACAGGAGCAGCACAAAAACTGTTCAATGGAAATGAGTCCAGTTCTCCATGGCAACGAGCAAGAACTGGGTCAGCTGCGGGATGCGAGGAGGCAAGCGCTCCCAGGAGTTTTAAAAGCAAACACCCAGCCAGAAAGGCACGCAGAGCCATGGGGACAGGGCGGGGAATGAGGGGACCCTGAGCCCTGAGTACGTAGGACCCCCAGAGCTGAATAACTGCTCCCGCTGAGTGTCACACAGCACAGTGAGCTCCCCCAGGCCTGCCCAAGCTCTGGGGGATGGCCATGCCCCAGGATACAGGGAAAGTCACATCCATGCCAGCTCCTGCGGATGTTTCTGTGTGCAGCAGCACACCCACAGCTGCACTGAGCAGGGGCTCTGTGCGATCCCCTTGGCACAGCCTGCGAGCACAGACACCTCCATGGCCATGGTCTTCTGCCTGAATTCTCAGCAACTGTGCCCTAGAAATGCATCCTTCCCTCTCTTTCCCAACCACATTGAGCCAAGTGCTCTCTCTTCGCATGGCCCCTGCTTTCCTGTCTCTCCTGGCTTGAATTTGGCCCTTTTTTTAATTTAATTAAAAAATGCATTGCCAGGGATTCTCTTTGCAGAGGCCATCCATGTGAAAATCCTTATTATGGCTCGTTGACAGGGACTGCTCTACCTCAGCTTGCTGCCTTTGATCAGCTGGATGCAGCAGTGTTGAGCCTGGATCCAGGCGATGCAGCTCCTGCCTGTGTACTTGGGAGCCTTGTGACAGAGGCTTCATCATTATCTTGCTTCCAACATACAGGTACCTTTGCAGTGACAACCCTTCATTAATTACCTGCAACTACAGGGCCAGTACTGAGCTGTCAGGGCAGAAGTGATTGGTGAGGCGATTTGAAAGAAAAAAAGCTCTTGGATGGTGGGACTGGCAGAGCAGAGCACCAGGTCACCCCATGCTGCCCACAGCCACGCTGCAGGCTGGGAGCACCGGCCGTGCTTGTGCTGCTGACATCAGTGTGCTGTGCAGCTTTGGTACATTTTTAACATGTATGCAGCCAAATCAAACATCAGTTGCAAGTTTCGATAACAGTGAAAAAATTACCAGCAGAGTCTCTACAAGGCCCATGAGAGCTGTGAGTGCAGCCGCCCTGTTTACCAGCGGTTACAAGAAGACATCACCACTTTCAGCTGATTGAATGTTTTAGGTGACACTTGGGCTCTGGTATTTTATGTACCAAAAGTGCAGCAGTCATTTGTCAGATCTTTGCCCTTCACTTGTCATTAAAAGTCCTCCATTCTGTTCCCAGCTGTCTCAGTATGTGACCTTGATGTGAATAACTTCTCTCGAGCAGTGTCTTCATTTGTAAAGTGGGCTTCTTAATCCTGTACCACCTGATAATGAATTAAACACACTCTTAACATTTACACAGCACCTTAAGAACAGAGGGGAAATGCTGTTGGTGACAAAATTACAGTGTTATTTCAGCTCAACAGAGCACAGCAACTGCACAAATACACAGCAGCATCCTCTGAGACGATGGAGACACCCTTGTGCCTTCACCCTCATGGCATGATGGAGCCTGAGGCCCCCGCCCCTCCACACTGTGCACACACTGACAACTCAACTGCCCTCACAGTAAAAAATCTCTGGGGGAAAGTCTGTCTCTGCAAGTCTGTTCCTCTCCAGATGTTGCTATATTTTATAACCCTGATCAGCTCTGCCCCCGGGCTGTGTTCCACAGCCCTGGCTCCCACTCTTCACCCCAGCCAGGCTGGCCCCATGGCACAGTGGAGCCCCAGTGTCGCTGCTCACAGCCACGTGTGCTTCCCAATTAAGTCACCATCACAAAGATCCAGGAAAGCAGGTGTGGAAATGGCCACAAGCACTGCCTGGCCTGGGGAGGTGGGTGTCAGGGTCCACTCAGTGGACTCGTGATGGTTCGTTAACTATGATCTCAAAACGCAAAAATCAAGGCAACCACGCCAAGGGGTTATGCTTCAATTAAACAGCACAATTTTATTGTTTGCCCGTAAAGCGGTGTGCAATAGGTAGAAAGACAGAAAGCAAATAAAAGATAAAGTAAAAAGAAAAGGAAAGAGGTTTATAGCTACCGCCATGGGTCCAAGGCATCCATATGGTCCCGGGTCCAGGCAGCGTCCCGCCAGTCCTTCCGATCGTTGTGATCCTTGGTGGGGAAGCTCTCCAAAGTTCAGTTGCTAAGAAGGCATCTTTTTATGCCAAGCAACACACCTTGCTCCTCCTCTGGTCCACGGACTGCCGCCAGTCTCTGCCCTCTCGAGCCAGGTTATCTTGCCCCAGAGGAGGGCAGCTTCAGACCAGGAGGCGTGTTCTTGCATTGTTTTCTGGTTCGTTGTTATGACCACGGTTGTGATCCATCTTCTGGACAGCTGTTATGCGGCCTTATTCAATCCCAGGCCGCAGGGAGCGGCATAGTACTCCTCATACCGTGCAGTTCTCTTTCCCAGGGTCTTGGCGTCTTGGTGTCCATGAGGACCACGTTCCATCTCCAGGTCTCAGCTGGCAATGTTGAGACAATATTGTTCTCTTTAGACCGACTCTTACAGTGGGCAAGGCTGGGATGCTGCTTGCTGTTTTCCTGCATCCCTGCGCCCCTCCGGGAGAGGCAATGCCGGAGCAATTCAGGGTTGCTTAATGGGATGGGAGCCTCTTTGCCAAGTAACCCTGATAGCAGGGGCCCATCGAGTGCCTCTTACATCATCATGGGGAATACCTATATCCTCCAGGGCTCCTTAGCCAAGTGGGACGCTCCCCCTGGGCTGTGGTGCAGTGAAGACAAGATAAGCAGATCCTCCCACGCATGCATTTCCATGGGAACTGGGATCTGCTTCCCGACATGCCCTCTGCACAGCCCTCCCAGCACACCCGCTGCTGCCCCAAAGAGCCCCCAGCTCATTTAGCACAGGCTGCAGTACTGGCTTTAACCTGGGTTTCACCTTAATCCCTTTAAAATGGGATCCCCTTCTGTCCACGCTGCCCTCACTTTCTTTTTCATGACCACCAGCTGCCAGTTAAATGGGAGCTGCTGCTTCAAGAAAAGCTTTAAGGAACAAAAGCCGCTTGTGTTTTTTTTTTCTGAAAGCAATGCCAAGATATCACTGGGGCAGGGTCAGCTTTTTGAGTTCAGTAGCTGTGACTCCAGGGCTGAGCACAACTCAGAGGAGACCCAGCTGCAGGTCTTTGCAGCTGAGGCTTTGCCTTCCCCTGCGGCCCCTTGCTCAGGGCTGCCGCATCGCGCTGTGTAGCACAGGACGGCATTGAGAGCCACAGTCGGACAGTTTGGGAGTACCGTGTGCTGGCTCAGGAGCTTTGTGACTTCCAAATATCATCTCAGCTCAGCTGGGGCTTTGTCTGGGAAGAAAAAGACTGTCCTGTGGCTGTGCCAGCTCACAGCAAGCACGGTTTGCACTTCAGAGTAAGTCCCAGGAGAGCAAAGGGCATTCAGGAGCTAAAAGTGGGGTCACAGGAACAATGCCACCTTTGATCGATCGGTAGGTGGGGCTTTGATCCCTGGGGCGAGCTTGACCAGCCCTCACTCAGGACCTGAGCACAGTGTGAAGAACTCACAAGTCCAAGGGTCAGGTCTCAGTACTGCACAAAAGAGTCTGAGTAACTTTTTGAAACAAAAGAGAGACGAAGGGAGCCCTCACTGAAACAGAAAGCTTTTAGAGCCAGATCTCGTGCCTGTCTGTGATGTGCCTATGAGCAAGCCTTTCACTGCCGCTATGGAAGGCTTCCAGTGTGATGTTTCTCAGCATCATGTTTTCACTTGGGGTAAATCGGCATCGTTTCAGGTGTTCAGGGGGGTTGCCCTATGCTCCAGCCCTGCCCTGGCTTTGCTCACTGCCACACCAGCCAGGACCTCCTCCAAAAGCGCTTCCCATGGTTTTTTATGCTCAGCCCTTTAAGAAACACCGGTGGGACAAGTCTCTGCCCCTCTGGACGGGCTCTTACCTGTCTCAGCAGCAAGTCAGGCAGGAGGGACCAGCTTCTTGCACCTCCTTTCCCGAAACCCCTCTTCCTCACTTGGACTTCTCCATCCACAGCTCTAGACCAATGATGTTGGGTAGCATTGCACTTGATGCCAAGACCTGCCCAGTCAAGCCATGGACTTGAGCGATCAGAAACAAAGGTAGTGAAGGAATTTGTAATTAAATTGCCATTAGATGGGTAACAGATTGTCTGGCAGCTGACAGTGAGTGAAAATGCTCTATTCTGTCATGTTGTATCAGCATGAAAACCATTTGCAAGTGCTCTAATTACATTCCTAATTGCCAATGTGATTAGGGACCTGCAGCTGTTCATTAAGTGTGTGTCACCCTCAGCCAGTGATCTGTAGGAGAGAATATTTAATTAATTGAATAGCACACTGGATGAGAGGGGGAGATGGACAAACTTGGAAGCTTGAGGGAGGAGTGGAGGAGCCTTGCACCAAAAGGTGTTAGTGGGTGGCAGCCATCCTCCAGCTCTGGGCACAGTATCATACAACGTCTTTCAGAAACTTCATAAGCATACCATTAAAAAAAAACAGGTTTCTGTCCATATTACTCCCACAGGAGGTCTCCTGCCCTGATGGGCAAGAGCTAACTTCTAATTTCCAGCAAAACTTTTATCTTCTAGTAGGTTATGCTCTTTGTCAACAGGACGGTGTGCTCCATCTCGCTTCTGTTCTCAAGACAGCCCTTGCTCCCTCCTGGCTCCTCCCCAGTGCACTGACAGTGAACAGAGCTCGCCCAGCTTGCATGTGGAGAAGGATGGAGGTGTCAAGGTGCCCTGCTCAGCTCCTTGCCTGTGCTGCTGCATCGCCCTTGGCAACTCTCCCACCCTCTCTTCTTCTTTCTCAAATGTGCTGACAGGCCAGGCAGGGTCTGACTTCTGCTGAGATGGGCAGAGTGGCTGGGGACCCTTCAAAGCCCTCCTGTGCTGTGCTCAGCAGCCAGTAAGGCTCAGCACTGCAGTCTCAAACCCACCCAAATTCAAGGGAAACCACAGTGTGGACAAATCCAGACTGTGGGTCTGGCACTGAGCTTCGGACACAGTTGGGGGGTCTGATGTAGGAGGCAGCGAGGCTGCTCATGCAGTCAGGCAAAGGAGCGCAGATGCTCCAGGACACAGGGCAAGAAAAGGCTGTGGCTACTGGCTAAGCAGGTTTACACAAGCTACAAAGCTGCTGGCTCCTTGCAAGGGCTGCCAGAGCTCAGAGCCTCACAGGTGGAGGCAGCAGCACTTGCATGTGCAGGCAGTGAGAGCAGGCAGCCCTCACACCTCTGCCTGGTAGGAACCGCGCTGCTGCCAGCGGAGCAGCACTGTTTTGCTGATGGAGACCAGGGTGCTGGCACACGGGATGTGTCGGCTCATCTGGGCAAGCTGTGTTGGTACTATATAGAAACAACTAGCTGGAGGATTATCATAGTTATCTTTAGATAACTTCCAGAAGACTTTGCCAGGAATTTGCTTTCCAAGGAGGCGGAAGCAGAGGTAAAGGATGAACCACACAGAATCATGGAATTATTTAGGTTGGAAAAGACCTTTGAGATCAAGTCTACAGCTAACATCTTTCATTCCAGAAGCTGCAACAAGAAGGGCTTGGAAAAGACCACCCGGTGGCCTTGGTTCACAGTGTGCTACAGAGACAAGGCTGACTACAAACCCCTAGAAGTCCACCTGGAGCAGTCAGCTCTGCGGGACCGGCTGGGCACTGCATGCTCCTGCAAACCTGGGAAGTTTTTTCCATGGCCTCAGGAGGAAACATCCCATTTGAACACTATGGCAGAGGAGTGAATCCCTCCAAAGCGGCCAGGTCTATGTTGACAGGGTCCTTCCCGCAGACCACCTCCAAGAAAGGAGCAGAAGGTTTCTGGAGAAGATTCAGCTGCCTACTGTTTCGCCCATGACTGAAATGCGTGCAATAAAAATATCCAGACAAGAGTTCGTTGTGCCTTGTCACTGCTGCCAGCAGGAAATTGCCCTGGGGAAGAGGCAGGGGAGGATAAGCGTCTCTGTGTGCTGTCACAAGGATTTGGCTGCAGATGCTCCATGTATGAACGGAGCCCCCAACCTGTCATGAGATGCTCTTTCCTGCATTGCTCAGCTGCTGTTACCGCACAAAAAATACCAGCAGGCTAAGACTGTTACACGTATCCACAGGCACGGCAGTGGGGTTCCACTTATCAACAGCATCCCACCCCACGCTGTAACCACATGGCTCTTTGAGCTGGTCTCTATTAAACCACCTGCGATGTGCCCATGGTACTGGGTGAGGTACACGAGCATCTATAGCCAGCTGCCGACAGAACTGCACCGACAGAGCTGCTCGCTGCGCAGACATGCCCCACGGGGCAGAAGGCAGGACTACACGTCTGAAACACAGGTTTCACTTCCAATTTACCTGCTGCTTTTGGACATCTTGTGTCTCACTCCATGGATGCCTTCATGGCTTTCTGCCTTGGCATAGCAAGTGTGAGGGGTTTAACAGCTCCATCTCCAACACCACCCTTTCTGGATCTGTAATGAACACTTCTTGTTGGGAACGTGGGCTCCTGAGCACGGGCAAGAGCACTGGGGAACCACAGGGGGAAATGGTCTTTCTCATTTTATCTAGGCTTTCCTTTACAAAGCATTTCAGTTTCGCTCCCATTCCAGGCAGTGCTTGCAAACAGGGATGGGACATCAGGGCTTGGAGGAGGCACACAATTTAAGAGCATCTCTGTTTAGTACCCCAACACGTTGAGCTCCCTCTGCTTGCCTGAGCAGCAAGACAGAGGAAGAGGAAAAAACATGACTAACTCCAGATGAGCTCATTTCTTCAAATTTAACATAGTCTGGTGCCTTAAAATATTCTTGGTCACAACAGGGAAAGTCTTAGGAAGCTTCACCTTAATCCCTGTTTAGTTTCCACTTAAAAAAATGTCACTGTGGATGTTTAGTAAGAATTAATTCTGGGTTTTGTACAGTTACTTTCAATTAAATAGTCCCAATGTTTCCTGACTCTTCAAACAGACGGTAAAGCACATTGAATCCTGCTTTCCATTCATAAACTCCAGCTTCCACTTAGCATCAGAGCTTGCATTTCTGCAGCCGAGATTTGTCAGTGCTGCACAGTGACTCCACTGCATGACAGATGAGGAGGAGCTGTGGCTCCTGTCTGGGCTCCGCTGTGGCAGTTGTTTATTTGGGCTGCCACCAGGCTCTGGCTCAGCCTGGGTATAATTTTAGCCGTGTGTGAAGGGCGTGGGGCTGTCTGTAGTCATCTATGAAGGTGATATAGTCTGCCTGTGAAAGTGTTCCTGTGCCATTAGCTGTTGGCTTAAACTACAGGGATGAGATCCAGGATGCGGGTAGTTCTCCTTATTGGGAAAAGAGAGAAAAACGTCCACTCTCCCCACACTCAAAGGACAGAACTAACTCCTTTTGTTTTCTGGTTTCACTTCCAATGCTGCTGAGCCAACTCTCAAGAAAGAGATCCAAGCAGGGCCAGGCTGAATGAAAATGTGGTTTGCTGGAATGACAGCTCAAGATGTCCCATCACTATCCACCAAGGGGACAGGGAGCCCAGACCAGATGGCCTAGGGAGATCTGCAAAGCCTTCGCTGTGTCAAGCCTCATTTCCTGGGCATACTGTGTTCCAGCTTTAAAGACAGCTCCCAAAAAAGGTGCCTCCAGCTCCCTCCAGCACCTGCTCTCAAAGAAGGGTCCACAGGACCTGCTGAGCCACCTCACCTGGTGCAGAGGGAGAACAGATCCTGATGCCTGACATGCACTGCAGGAGTCTGGATGGGCTGGGAGACACTGACAGCAATGAGGAGCGCACACACATGGATGCCCCAGCCCCTCTGCGTCCACCCTGCCCTACAGTGGGTGCCCCACATGTGTTCAAACCTGCCTCTGGCACTCCTACCCCAGCCCTGGGGAGCTGGTTTAATAGAAAGTGGGCAGTAAATAAATAACTAGGGAATCGGAGAGGTGCAGCTTCTACAGAAGCGTTGGTGAAGTGGTGGGGCTTGTTTTCATACATCCTACCAGCACACGGTGACAAGACCTTTGGTCCCTAGCTGTTCCCAGGTGGGATGTGCCACAGCCCTCCCTGGAGACAGCTCTGACCGTAGCTGATATTGAGACCCCTCTTCCCCCAGGGTAGCCAGAGCCAGTCCATGCCAGAGGAGAGATTTCCACTGCCACTGCTAGTCAAAGCATCCCCTGATGAGAAAGATGCCTGCTACTCTTGTCCGTCTCCCGCTGACAAAAAAAAACCTAATTCATCATTGTCACAGCAATGCCACACAGAACCACTCAGCCTGGGATAAGAAAGCCTTGGGTGAAGCTTGCTGCTCCCAGACATCCACATCCTCTAAGGCAGGTCAGACCTTCTCTGGCTAGCCCTGCAGTTCTAACCACAGAGCGCGTTATGCCTCTTCTCATCCTGTTGCAGTTTTTTCCCCTAAGTGCAGGGCTTAGCAGTTGTTACTATTGAATTTTCTGTCATCGATTTTGGACTATTTTTTTCAGCATGTGGAGATTGTTCTGAATGCCAAGCCTGCTTTTCCCACTGCAAGTCCACAGCACATCCCCAGGCGGTGCCCTCTTCCCTCCACTGGCAAAGGACCATTTGGCCAAAGCCCATTTCACTCTAAGCTGCTTTCTGTGGTGACAGTGCTGAGGGTGATTCCTGGTACCTGCACAAACCATTCCCTTTAGCAGCTGCAGCCCTAGATCCCAGCAACTTGCCCATCACGCATCAGCCTGTCATTCACCTCTACTGAAGGTACCTGTGGAAGTTTGGGTCCCCCAAAAAAACACTTCTCTAGGATACTGCTGACCCAGAGCTATCTTCCCAAGGGCAGCCCCACATTGTCTCTTTCCAATACTTTCACAAGCAACACGGTCCGACCCCATAGCTGACCCTGCCCTGAGCAGGAGGCAGAAGCAGAGACTCCCAAAATGCCTCCCCACCACGTTTTTCCCTGTGATCCTATAACATTCACACACCGGTGATGCAGTCCTGGCTGTACCTCTGAGCAGAGGCAGCTGCTCACACGCCTGCGTGGCACTGACACTTTAGAGGGCTGGCAGGGCCACGTGACCACAGATGGAAAGGCTGCGAGAGCCGTTCCCAGGCTAATAAGCAGTGGGGTAATTAGCAGCGTGACTGGCAGCAGGAGCATGTGTTAGTGGCAGCAGAGGAAGACAAGTAGCCTGATCACAATGAAATACATCTTCATAACAACGGGTGAAAATTTGATTCAATAAGGATCTCCCCCACCTCGACTGACAAAGTTATTTCCCATAACAAAGACCTCTTTCATCTCCCTGCTGCCTGGGTGCTGAACACGCTCTCCATTGATGAAACACCAGCCTGCCAGAGGAGTCTGACTCTTCCGATTTCCCAAAGTGATGGATGTGGCAGAACCTTGCACACTCAGCAGCCTTCTTGCCTGTTCCCTTGTGCCCGGAGGATGTGGGTGCCAAAATCCACAGCTCCGCTACTGGAGGAGTTTGAAACTTTGGCTGCTGAAGGAAAACGCATAAAGTTACCTCTTCTGATTGTCTTTTTGAGCTGCCTTTCCCCCGCCAAGAGCAAATAAATGCTGGCAGCCTGATTGATTGAATTCAACAGAGTAATATACTGTTCCCTAAATCAGATTTTAGTGGGAGCTCTTCATAGGAGCATTCCACACCCAGTACATGTGCTGTTCTCCCAGAGGGAAAGAAAACACCCCAGTTTGGGTCATGGGAAGACACGTGGGTGAGAGAAGTAGTTATTCACAGCACAGCCCAGAATGGGTACAGCCAGAGGTAGAAGGAGCGCATGCTAAAAACTGCCTGCACCTGCTTTTTCCAGTCCCGGTTTCTGGATGTTTGGAATAAGACAGGCAAGGAGAAGACCCCCACTCCTGGAGGTCCCCAGCTCCAAAGAGCAGGGCAGTGCCATGCTGCCGTCTGAGCGCAGTACACAGCACCTGTCAGGAAGCACTCTCCAGTGGGAGAGTTTTGGGAAGCGATGTGTGTTCCCCCAGAGACCGAGTAGCCCCTTAGACTCCTCCAGAGCCTGTCTGGTAGCCAGGAGCCTTCCCAGATGTTTCTGGCTGAGCCTGTCTCCCTTGGCACCCCACAGCCTCCCAGCAAGGGACAAGAGACACCAGAATCACAGAAGAATACACAAAGGGGGGAAGGAAACAGAAACATATGGAGTGAGGTTTGTCACATCATCTTGGATGTCTTCTTTGGGAGAAGCTTACCTGGACTTGGACGCTGAACTTTGGACACTGTCCTTTAGCTCCTCTTTTATTGCTGAGCTCAACAGAGAACATGGGGGGCTCTTGCTCTGACAAACCACCAGGATATAGGGTGAGAAAAGGCAAATGGCACTTTAGGCCTTCAGACCCACCTTGATCTGGTTGCTCTATGGCAGGGGTCCTCAAACTTTTTAACCAGCGGGTCGGTGCCCAGATGAAGTGGCAGGCAGTCATCTGTGGCTGCTTGGTGTCCCCCCTGCCCCCAACCCCCAGCAGGGGGGTTCTGTAAATACCGGGGGCTGGATTGAGGACCCTGGAGGGCCATATCTGGCTGGCGGGCCGTAGTTTGAGGACCCCTGCTCTATGGGATCAACTCCTCTCCACCACCTCTCATATCCTCACGCAGCTCCCTGCTCCCGCTCAGGCGCCCTGTTCCCAGGGGCTGCCATGCGCCTCCCTCTGATGAATCTCTCTTTAAACATTCCTTCCCCTTGCAGCTTCTGTGCTGAGCCGTGCAGACCTTTGTCATGCTCCAAATGAAGGGTGAAGCATAAAAGTATGTTGTGTGTTATTTACGCTCTGAATTGCATGTAAACAGGAATGCTGAAATTTTAAAGGTTTTTAAAATCAGGTAAAGATTTAGATTTCTTTGTTGGTGACATTTGAAACGATGTTGCTAAACACTGGAGTGTAGCTCATTTGCAGACATTAACAAACACATCAGAGGAGACTGAAGCGTTAACAGTGTGTTGCTAATCTCTTATTTACCATACTTGGTCTCTGGGTATCACCAAGCCAAGAGCTGTTAGCCTGCAGCTGGAACATACATATTTCTTACACAGAGCATCAGATCCACAGCCAGCCTTGAGTGATGTGCAC
This sequence comes from Falco punctatus, assembly GCF_963210335.1. Classification (NCBI taxonomy): domain Eukaryota; kingdom Metazoa; phylum Chordata; class Aves; order Falconiformes; family Falconidae; genus Falco; species Falco punctatus. Next base: position 23,712,839 of record NC_137595.1, on the reverse strand, counting down.
ATGTTGTGGGGAGCAGCATTCATCATCCCTTGTCTCTCCAGGCACCCATAGTAAAGGGTGTAAATCCTCATGGTGGGTGGGATGTTTTCACTTTTCTTCAGCGGTAAGGTGAAACAGCACGTGGGTGACTTTTGAGGATGCAGGAATTGAAAGCAGACTGTACAAGACCTTGTAGAAAGTGGGACCTGGCCCCAAAACAGGCTGTGGCTGCTCGGAGAGTGGCCGCTGCCTCTGTGCTTCGCTGAAAGCAGGACAGGAGCCCTGCAAATCTAGGGCTTAGCCTGCTGCTAAACCTGCACAAATGCAGGAGGAAGAGGAGGTTCTTCTGTCTGGGACACGTGGGTTCCTGCTGGCAGTGGCTCCAGCCATGCTGCTTCTCCAGGGTGGAAATCTCTAGTTCACAGCATGGGTGGGTAGGGAATTCGTACCAGGGACCTCGCAACGTGGGAGAGCAGCAGGCATGGAGCCCAAACCCCGTAGGGCTGGTGACACAGTCTCCTTTTGAGATGAGGAAAAATTCCACTGGCAGGCTATGTGCCATTTCCCTGGCTCATGCCCTGGTAGCACAGAGGGATTCCTTAAACCATTTGAGACCTTCACAGATGCATGTGAGACACTTCCCTGGCACGTGCGTGCAAGTTTCTCAGTTCACCATAGGGGCTCAGGGCTGATTCCTGGGGTGGCAGAGGCAGGGCATCATCAGCCAGCCCGCTCCTCTTGCTCGGCAGCAGTGCTAATTTACACCAGCCAAAAATCCAGCTTTTGTTAATGTGGGTTGCATCATCCCCCAGCCCCTGAGGCATACCGAGGCTCGCTGGTGCTAGGTGAAGAACTCATCACAAGTGGATGCTATGTGAAGCAGCTGGAAAGCCACCATTTCTGTTCAGTCCCTTCTTCTCCAGGGCTGGGACCCAATTAGAGCCAAGTGCTGTGGGCATCTGTCCACCAGCAACCAAACCAGAATGACTGTTTCTTTTTACCTTAGAGGACTGAAGAGACTAGGATCAGCAATTGCTTCCTCTAATTAATGGCCAGATTTAACTGGGGCTATGTTTTACCTAGTAATTCAAAAATGAGAGACTCCATAACCACCCCTAACACATGAGAGTCATTTCCCCATAAAGAGCTTTAAATGAAGATCTTTGAGCTACTAGTTACACAGGAGGCAATGAATTACTTGTGGTGCTTAAGACAGACACATTATTTATTGAACTCGGGGAATTAAGCCTTTCTAGTCTATTGGAGATGAACCCAAGCAGACATGATTTAGAAGCCAGGCGTCACTGGCAGCTCTTAGCGTGGCACACAGCAAGCTGGCGGCTGCGCCACTGCCTGGGTAATTTACAACTCTTTGTTGCTAGAGCATAATACATTATTAATCAGTCATATTTTAGGAGATCCAAATTTATATTGGCTTTAATTAGACTGGTCTCTCTTTAATCTCCAAGTGTGCACAGGACTAATGGCAAATGGGAATCTCACACTGAGGGCTGTTTTCTGGAACACCATTATCTCCTTTCTCAGATCCATCTGAAGGCCTGCAGGTTGCCATTAAGATTCATATCCATGATGATACAGCCATGCACCATCCCTCATACCTCCCAAGTCATCAGCAAGATCTCCTTGGAACTATTTTGAAAAGGTAAAACCGAGGCTATTAGAGAAAAGACCTTGAACTGAATACGTTGGAGTCAGAAACAGCATGTTTGGTATGCAGCATAGATGCAGAAGAGTGAATGTTCCCATGCCAGAAAATGAGCAGCGAAGGGGAACGAGGCATTTGGAATATGTGATCAGCCACCATCTCCTATGCATGAGGGAGGAGGAGTGCCGGTCCTTGTCCAGCTGAGTCACCTGGGGCTAGCATAGACAGGTCCTGCAGAACCTCACACAGCTGAGCCGAGAGCACCCTCCGGGGTCTGTGCACCTGCAAAGATGGGTCCTGCCAAAGCAGTGACCTTGGCAGGCAGCTGCCTGCTGTTGGTTTGCTCTTGTGGGCCTCTGGTGACTGCATCTCTTGTCACCTTAACTTCCCCCAGCACCACTGAGCCGTGGCCCTGGTTGGACCCAGGAGTGGGGACAGTGAGAGGGACTTGCAGGAGCGAAAGAGAAGAGAGCTCCCAAAGGCAGAGAGAGATCAAAGCACGTTTAATACACCTACAGCAGCCAGTAGCTGGGAATTTAAATGAAATTATGCAGAAGAAAACAGATGATGGTAAGATAGTGTAGCACAACATTAGGATGGTAAACAGAGCAGGACTGTATAAATGAAGGCAGCCAGGGAACGTCCAGATTACATTATTATCTCCTTCTCCACTCAAAAATCCAATATGAGGTTTAACAGATGCCATGCTGGCTTCCTAGGAAGACATGTGCTTTACATAGATACAAAATAGCAGAGTGGTGTCCATTAAAAAAAAAAAAAAAAAGCAGATTCCCACTTCTAGCTCACGTAAAACGCGGAACTTAAATCCCTCCCATCCACCAAAGTTGTTCAACCTACGTAAATGATGGTGCGAATCAGGAGCGATGGGCCGCAGGGCAGGAGGGGCATCCCCAAGCACGGGGAGGCACAAGCCAGGTGTTGCACACCACGGGAAGAGAAATTGTTGTGTTGATGCTGCAGAGGAGTCATGGAGAGGATGGGCAAGAGTAGCTGCCTATTGCCTGACACAAAATCCCAGCTTGGTGCCTCTAGCTCTAGGTCTGCAATTGCTACAAGGAAGCTGCCTGGTACTTCAGAATATGCCTGTGGAGAGCCAAAGTCTTGAAAATTAAGCAGACACTGCTATCTGGCTAAAAATTAATTCCCCGCTCTGATCCCCAAAATTCAGTCTCTGTTAATGATTTTCTGCCCTGCAAGGCTCAGTCAAACAGCACAAATTGGGACCAGCAGATGCTCGCCGTGAACGGCACAAAAACCCTGAGCCAAGCCCCGGGAATTGAAACTGTTCAGTAAATAACAACATAACTAAACCAGAGGTTGCCCATGAATGATTTATCATCCTGCCTTACACAAGAGGTCAGATCAGGTGATCATAAAAGTCTGTTAAGATTAATGACTTGAAGAATTAGCCAGGAAGGAAATAACATTGCAGCTGAAACTCCTCAGCCCTGTGCTGTGAAACACCTCCCTGACAGCAGTAGTTACACGAGACATATTCACACCACTGTTGTGTAATCCTTTATTTTGGATACACTTAAGTTGCACAAAGGTTTTCTTTTCTTTCCTAACACGTAAATATTAGTACAGGTACTTCCTATCATTGCCAGCTTCAGGGGACTTCAAGATTTTGCGCCAGCCTCCTTTCCCACTCCCCAGGCTGCTGAGAAGTGGAGAAAGCTTATCCTGATCCCAGAAACATCTTCAAAAATATTAAAAAAAAAAATAAAATCCTTATTACAAAGACAGATGAAAAGCTGAAATAAAATTAATGTACCTAAGGCAAAAAGAAAAAAAATTAAAATCAGAATTCTCTTTCTCCCTTTTTTCCTCTCTCTCAACATCCATCCATCCATCCACACACGCACACATTTAGAGAACTTCAAACATTTTGCTCCAGTTTCAGCTGATCTTTTGACTCACTTTCAAGCAGTTTATAAAATGAAAAGACATTGGAACTACTCCTCCTGAAAATATCAAGACCCAGTTTTTGTATTAACCATTGCAAACCATTTATCCACTCAGCAGCTTTTCAGACGGAGGATTCACTGAAGCTGCACATGCCTCTTCAGGCATCTGTATTTTTATATTAAAAAGAGAGGGAAAGCTGAATCCAGGGCTTCCAGAGGTGCTGCTGGGATCCAGCCTTGCACCTTAGGATGGGCCAGGCTGGGGTGATAGACTCCCTCTTATTCTGCATCCTTCCCAGGTCCCTAATCTCCTGGTCAATCAACCCTGGAGCCTTCAGCACACCTAACACGCCTGATCCTGTCCTCTTCATTTAAGCCCTGTGCATAGAAAGAAATGGAAAAACTGCTGCTTCATCCCCAGCTTTCCAGACCCTCTGCACCATTCTGCTCCTTCCAGCACTGCACCATGAGCCCCCAGTAACTCCCTTGCTCAAGGTGGCTCTAGAACCTTTCCAGGTTCAGTTTCCCAGCGAGCCCCAGCTGTGTGATGGGTCTGTGCTGCCTTTTTAATAAGACAGTTTATTCAGGAATCCAAACTGTCCCATTGTGCCCACCCTGAGCTATTCTTTGTACGCTGCCAAGATGATCTGTCAGCTGCTTGCTTTAGAAAGAGCAATTCTACATCACCTCACAGATCACTGATGGAAACAGCAATAAGCCTTGTACAGATCCCTTTGGGATCCCCATGGAACACCCTCATTCCTCCTTATTCCCTGCTGATTGCCTACTGGACTTGCTGGAAACTCTTCCTCCTGAGACCAGCAACCTCTCCAGCACCTCCACCTGCAGCAGCAAGACATTGGAGCTGGCCCAGCCCAGCCTCCCACCCCAACAAACACCAGCTGTAACAGAAGGCTGTTGCTTGGATATTTGTTTCATCCTGACCAAAAAAAAAATTTAAAACTGAATAAAAAGGAAAAATTGTTTTATTTACTTGTAGGAGAAGCAGTACTGGAGGTGATGCTGCGGGCAGGCCTGGCTGGGGAACAGCTGGCCCCTCTGCTGTAAACTCCCCACCAACAGAGTAGATAAAAATGGCACAGACAAAGGAAATCAGGGAGCTACGACTGGGTGACCTCATTGCACTGGCAAGTGTGGCTTGGATGTATTTGAACCACTCTGGCTTCTTCTGATGACATTGCACTAGGACATTATATTTAAACCAAAAAAGCACAGATCAAGAAGTACTGTTCCTTCCCAGAAATCATTAGGAGACATTTTTTCCATATGAGCCATAGCTGTAACTTTCCTCATTAAAGTATGCAGATATTCACAGGGTTCTGGGAACATTCAGTTAATATTTTCATCATTTATGGCAAGGGTTTGCATTTAAGAAAAAGTTCCGTTCTTGTATTCCCAGGCTTGTGACAGCCTCAACTGCCCTGTGCAGCACTTGCTGCAACACAGACACATCCATGGATTTGTAAACCTGGTCGGAACTCAGGCTCCCTCCTCCCACCCTGAGGCTGACTGGGGGACACTGCTCTGACACTTTGGTTCAACTCTGGGCAGGGCTCAGACTCAAGCACATCTGTCTTGAGCTCCATTTGCCTGATGGATACCAGCTGGGAGCTCCAGTTGAAGGGAGGACAGGGATGGGGTGGAAGGAAACAGAATGGGGGGCTAGGGGTCCCTCAGCAGAGGCAGCAGCACCTCAAGGCTGCCCAAGAAGCAGCAGCATCCCCACTACCACTCACGCACAGCTGCATTTCAACCAGCCACAGCTGCTCCATTGATATTAAGGTCTCACATCCATCATTACTTTGGCCAGGAGGCAGAACCCTTCCTCTCTTTAAAGAGAGGCACTTCAAACCCCCTCCACACCCCACAGCAGCCAGTTACACGTGAAAGCTCAGGCAGATCCTCCTTTGCTCACATTCCTGCTCATTGCAGCTGAGCACATCGTCACTTGGGCTCACAAAGCCCTGGGAACAGGCTGCCCACAGCGAAGGGTGCTTTGCCAGAGCAGCAGAGGAGCATTGCGAGAGCCTGCTGAGGAGAGGGAGAGCTCAGCTGCAGAGGGAGCAGCCTGGCAGCATAGCAATTGTATGGCAGCTGTGTTGAGTAATGGCTCCATTACCGATCTGTTATTGAAAATAATGGAATAATAATCCACCACAGAACAAGCAGCTACCCTGACACTGAAGGGTGCAAAGTAGCTAAAAATTATCCGATATAAATACTCCAGGGGCCCTAACACGTGAAGTCCGAGAGGATATAAGCAGGTGAGAGCCTTTCTGTGATGTTCCACAGGAGACAGAGGAATCCTTAAGGTGGCAAAAGCCATCCCCAGCCAAGGAGGCAGCCTTGGGAAAATGCTGTGTTCAGCATGGGTGGCCTTTCCCAGAGCTAGTGTCTCTGGGTGAAAAATAGCTCTGAGCAAAAAAACCAATAAAGATAAACGTCCAGAAACATTCTCCCATGAAGAGAGTCTGAAAGGACTGGTTGTTTCCTTCAGAGGGGAGACAGATGAGAAAGACCTGGAGAAAAGCCTATGAACCAATGGCAAAAAAAAAAAAAGTAAGTTTTTATGTTCTCTGACACAAGAAGGGTCGGGGGGAGATATTTGCTGCAAGAAATCCCAGAGTACTAAGAAACAGTGCCCTGCTGTCCAGCTAAAAAATGTGGTGGCAGTGCTGAGCGGGATGGGATGCTCGTGCCCAGGGTCCAACTGCCCACCCTGCAGTCAGAGCAGAAACAGACCTGCTCAGCACAGTTTTGGACACAGTGTTGGAGGCCAGGCTGAGTCATGTGAGCCCCAAACAGGCAGAGGTCCCTGCTACTACGCTGATGGCCACCCAGTGCTGCAGTGACTCTGCCCAGGAAACCCAGGAGGGTGCCACTGGGCACAACAGCATGTGCAGTGGGACTTCTGAGGGCAACAGCAGACGTGTTCGTGTCCAGGCTGTGGTTTTCTTGCTGGTTTAGGCAAGTAGGTTAAGGAGAAGCAGAGAGCAAAGCAGAGGGCAGAGGGGAGCAGTTTCACTGGGAGGGTTTTCCAGCTGCTCCCTGAGCCCCATTCTGCTCAGCCTTCCCCGGCCAGTTACTCCACAGGCAGTGCTCCCAGCTAGACCAGTTCAGTCCCAGCTGTCATGAGCTCAGGCTTGGGCTGTGTGATCTTCCCCAGCTCACAGGCTGGTCTCTGATGTGGGTGGGTTTTGATGCATTGAAGGATTGTGGGACCAGGCTTTAAACAGGCATCAGGAGCTCACTTCAAAGCTGAATGTGATTTCAAAACTGGCCTTGCTCTGAGCAATGGGATGGAGCAGACACTTCCCTGTATCCCTTCCCCACGCTACTACTGCATGTCTGGGAGATACGGATCGAACCCAAGGACTCCTCCCTGGATGTGTCTTGCTCTTGGGACAGGTCACTTGGCTGTAGTGTTATTAATCCAAAAGGACATGTCTTCAAAGTTGGTTTGTTTCTTTAGCAGCAACACAGCAGCATTATTCTTTAATGAAACACACAGTTTGTGTCCAGCCCCTCAGGCTAAGCAAGCTGCATTTGGCTCTATTCCTTCCCCGCCCCCCTGCCAGCACCAGTTTGTAATTAAATAAATCAGGAAATAATGAAAGGGATTTTTGATCAGTAGGGAGGAAAAAAAACACACCCACGAATAACACTGCCCATGTCCCTGGAGAGCCAGGCCACCACCCTTCTGCCAACAGCAGAGTCCTCTGGATGCTTCTCAGAGCTAGGTCTGGAGACACATTTAGCAAATTCACATTAAATCCTGCGTTAGGATCTTGCATCGCAGAAAGTCAAGCTCCTAGATAAACATGTTATGATGGGGCAGCACTGAGGCATCTCTGACCTTGGCTCACACCTTTGAGATCTGTTCTTCTGCAGGAGTCAACGGTTTCACCACAGATTTGGACAATGGGTGAAGGGGCACATATTAATGTGGCAGACCACGCAGGCTGCCAGGAGGAGCGAGCACATTAGAGGGCAGGAAGAAAAGGACCGCCACCACACAGGAAAGCTCAGGAACAAGCAGGGTGCAACTGTATGGAGAAGGAAGCAAGTCTTTCCAGATGGGAAGGAAAAACCTGGCTGCACACAGGCTGGCTGGGTGAAAGCAAGTTAGGAGCCACCCTGCAGAAAAAAAAACACAGGAACTCTGCAATCAAATGCAGACCAAGAACACCCTAAAAAGCTTTCACAGGGACAGGTAGGAGCATTGCCCATGCCACACACCTGGTGCTCCATCACCATACCCTCACTGTCTTTACAGCTGGCCAACCCTGCTCCCTCCAGCATGCACTTTGTCCCCAGCTGTCCTGTCCCACTGACTATCTCACAAGGCATGGTCACCTCAGCCCCTTGGCACTCATTTGAAGTTTGCTGTTCATTGCTGCTCTCCTTAGAGACATGCTCCTGTTCATTTGGAGGTAAACAGGCAAGAGACCAGTGGAAACTGTCACATAACTGATCTGGAGCTGGCTATTGGAAGAAAGAAAAAAAGGCCATATCACCTCCTCTGAGCTGTAGCCAGGAGAGAAAACAGAACTGGGAAATGGGAAAACTGTTATCAACACTGCCTAAGTATATATAGTAGCATATTTAGGACAACTCAGTGGAGGGTCTTGCGCTGGCAGGACAGCACTAGGTCTCTTCAGTTGTTGGCTGGTACAGCATCCTCCCTGCCCCTGGCTTGGGAGCAAGCCCAGGTCCATACACATTTTCCTGAATAGCTTCTGCCTGAGCCCAACCAACATGGGAAAACAGAGACAACATCCAGACTGGACCCAACAGGGGCTTCCTAGCCAAGCATTGGGCTTTTCCAGTCTGCCCAGACAGGGACCCATTGTTCTTTAGATACAAACATCTTCGGCCTGTGTATCCTCAGCTGAGACAAACTATTCCAATGGTGGTTTCTAAAGAAAAGCAGCTGCTACCAGCAAGAGAGCTGGGAGCTGACAGCAAGGCTAGGCGGAGCTCATGGACAGTACCCTGATGCCCCCATCTGCATGCGATCCCAGAGGTGTATGGCAAGGGGAGAAGCTGGGTTTTGCTTACAAGAACGAAAAACCTGTCAGAGAGCAGCAGCGTGTTGAAACTGTTGCTGCTGTGTTCAATATGCCGATGGCATGGTCTCGTGTCCTGCTAAGTCCAAAACTGTGGCAGTTCCTCCCAGTCAGCCATCTTTCATGTCAGGATCATCTTTTATCTGCACTACACGCTAGCCCTCACACCCAGTGTATCTCTGAATCTGGTGGATTCTCCTTGTCTCACATGCACGAGATACAGCTTCTCCTATTCTGCAGACCCCGCAAAAACACATGCAGAACCGAACCGTAGCACTGCTTCAAACACTCTTTCTGTGCAGTCCCCAGTAAGGCCTCTCATCTCAGTGCTGGGCCAGCACCACAGTGCCACTCACTCTCTCCTTACGATGCCATTATTATTCCCTCAGATCACAACGTCTCATGAGTCTTTGTACAGCCTTTTTCCATAGGACCTGGGCACAGTATTGCAGTCAAAGTGGCTGGCTCTCAGCCTGGATTCAGGCTTGGTTGCATCAGTAAGCATCCCCAGCATCAGGGAGCACCAGCTGTCACTACCACATTTAGTGGGAGCATGTTTCTCCTCTTCTTATTTGCCAAAATCCACCGGGAAACAGCGTGAATCTTAATAAAGCAGGAGGAATGTGTCACTTCCCCTGTGCTGCCTTTGCCGGGCTGAGGTTAATTAGATAATTACTCACATGTTGCCAGTTTGTCAGACAAACACAGCAATTACCGACAGGGAAAGCTTCAGCTCCCTGATAACTCCATTTCAGCCATGCTCCTGGGAATGCTGTGCTGACATACAGGCACCTCCAGCCTGCAAGCAGATTATGCCCTTCCACAAGCTAGAATTACTGCAGTTTTAGAGGTTTGGGGTTTTTTATTACTTTTTGCAATAAGTCACCTTAGTTGTACAATTCAGCTAGGGCCATATCCATGCCCTTGCAGTGGTACTTGTTCATTATTGTGTGTAGGCAAGATCGTCACTTCAGTGAAATCTTTCTGTGAGTGTGTAGCCAGCTCCCTGATCAGCTCAGAAACATCTCATGTTTCAGAGCATGTTCTGTACTGTATTTACCCAGGGGATAAAGCATTACCATCATCTTCTAGGTCAATAGAAATGTCTTATCACACATTTTCTAACACAAACACAGTATCATTTTCAAACTACCAGCTCTTGAAGAATTCTACTTCAACCAATGACACTTCATGCTATGTAGCGAGGCAGCACCTTATAAAAATCATTCAGAATAGTATGTTCAGCAGATTATGCCATGATGTATAGCCTAGCAGGGCAAGACATGAAAATGACATTGTTAAGCCAGTGCTTGTGTTGGAATTGCCAAGTGGAAAAACTGCATAGGAAGTCTGAGAGATATTGCCGATGCCCAGCACACTCTTTGCAGCTCAACAACATCAGGGAATGTTAAATACTGGAGAAAGCAGTGCTGTTCTTGCACTCCTGGCCCTCATCCCTCCTCCAGTGAGATCCAGGAATTACTGGTCATTTGGCATAGCTAATTCTTTCCTACTACATCCTTCACAGCCAGTGGTGATGGGCAGAATTAGAAATGCTAAGATACCCACATTCTGTAACACTGTTACACAAAAACAGCCTCATTCCCAGCAGAGGCTCAGACCCAGTGAAGACACCCAAAGCCATCCCAGCCCTGGGAAGTTTGTCTACCTGTTCCTGTCCATTATTAAGAAGTTCAGATGTTTACTTCTCTGGTGCGTAACCACTGGCAGTGAAAGCCAGGACTCATGCCATCCCCTGAAAGACAGGTTTGTGAAGGATGGCAACTGCACAATAAGGGGAGTACCCTCACTGAGTGAGGCCGTGCCTTTTTATCACTGCCAGCCCTATGGGTGCCCACCCGCAAGGCTAGGAATGGAACCTTTTCAAGCCTTCAGCAGGATGGAAGGTCCAGCTCAGAGTGCAAAACCTCCAGCTCCTGCTGGAATCAGGTAAACCATGCAGAAGTTAAAAGTCTTTGCCAAAGATATCGACCCAACCTCATCACTTTCCCTAACAAAGTGTGCACAGCCAAATTCACACAAGCATCTTTAACACAGACCCAGAGGAGAAGCTGGTGTGTTTCCCAGGTCCTAGGAAAAAGGTTTGTGTAGCAGAAGCTATGGGGATCATCCTCTCACCTGCAAACTCAACGGTTCTGACACCAAAGCCATTGAGAAAGAGGAATGGTGCAGTCTGAAAAGAACAGCAGAGCTGGTGCCCAGCGAGTCAGCCAGTGCTATGTCACACAACAGCCTCACGCAGGGGGGAAAACTTGGGAAGGTCTGAAAGTCAAAATATTTTACTCAGCAAGTTTGTGAGAACCATGGTGTTTCGCATTCAAATATGCAGAATTTCAAAGCGTCCAAGCAAAGTAGAAAATAGCCAAGTGTCTTCTCTAAGACCTTTCCCTTCCAGTCCCGTGACCCTGCTACAAGGGACAGCAGGAGGTCAGGACCACATCTACACGGTGCACCCCCAAGGCAGACCCTGCTACTGCAGCAAGAGGCTGGTGCCATCCCCGTAACTCCTCTCCAAAGTCCTCCTTATGGATTGTAACTGCCGGGCAGCACCTTTGCCACATCCTGAGGTCTCAACTCAGTATTTTCAACTCTGGTAACTACATTTGGCCTCCATAAATTAACTGTGCAAGTGCTGACCTGCTCTTCACTCCAATTAGTACACAGCATGCTGATGTCACACCAACTGAGCCACTTCACATGAGCTGGTTGCATCCCACTGGTCTCCGCTTTGCACGTGCTGACCTGCTGGCCACCAGACTAGAGAGAACTAACTACAGGGTGGGCTGCCTTGTGTCTGGGCAGAGATGGACTCTCTGCTTGGCTCCCAGCACTCACAAAAAACTGAAACTGGATGAACCCAGTTAGCATTGGTTAAAGAATTACCAGGGAAGGAACAGATGGTGTGACTGTCTGAACACAGCTGGGTAACAGCATATATTGCCATCTTTTACATTTTTGCAGTACTATAAAAAAAAATGTCAGCATAAGGAATCCACCGGGCAGGTACTTCACCCCAAGGAAGCACTGTCCTCAGGGCCTGTGGGCAGCCAGGATCCAAAACGACTCAAGAGCGTTGCTGAAGAACTTCATGACCTATTTCACAAGTGATGTTTATCCTGTCATCAAGCTATCAGACCAGCTCCACTGAGAGCTGTGTGTGTCCTGGGACATCTTGTTCTTTATTAGTACTGCTTAGATTTCTTTCCTTGCCTCCATCAAAGCTTCCCAGCATGGGCACAGTCTCTAGCTGGGATCACTGATCCCCAAAGGCTGCGGTGCACAGCAGAAGAGCAGCAGCATGCCAAGGCCATGAGCACGTGGGTATGTACAAGACAGACAAGAGCTTTTTGTAGAGTCCAGGAGCTGGGATTTAACCACAAGCCCCAGATATGAGCAGCAAAAGCAGAAGACTTTGCATTTTCATGCCAATTACCATATTGTCCACATCTGCTTGGCTAATGAAAAAGTATCATGTGCAGAGTAGCTCCAGCCGTGGGAGAGAGCAGTGAGAGCACCGAGAAAGGTGGGTCAGAAAAGAGGTTGCTCCTGTCACCTGGAGCAGGATTTCTTCTCAGCTCAGAGATGGCTGTTGAAGCCCTCGGATGGGCAAAGCAGCAGCTAGGCTTACCTGGCTTCACCAACATCACGAGCTGCTGGTCCTCTGCAGTCCTTGTGCCACCAGCAGCGGTGCCCGGCAACATGCTGGAGCCATGTGGGCTTCTCAGGGCACCAATGCTCACCATGGTAGCATATATTCCCTTGGGGTTTTGCTGAGAAGGAGCAGCTCGGGGTCAAATGACATTTATTTTCCTTCTGAACAGGAATAAGGACCTTGATTAGACCAATTCCAGCTCACTTATACCCCTGCATATTGGCTGGCTTGCCTGAGAGCCTGGAGATACAGGACAATCCACTGTCATGTTTCAGGACCTCATTCCTCTGGAGGCTGGCAGGACATTCTGTACTGGGAAAGCAGACACTACCTGACCTGACAGCACAACCAGCTTACTGGGCAGAATATGCATGCTTGAGCTGCGTCCTCTTAGAAAAGAGGGAGCAAATATAGGTATTAAGCCTAACTTCACCAAGCAAAGCCTAAGGTGAACCGGAACATGTCTGGCACCTCCAGGATAAAAAACCTAAAGTAACAGCAAAATACCATTCAGCAGCATGTGTTAGACCCACTCTCAGAACATGTCCACTTGACACCAATATCAAGCTGTCTGGCAAGTCTTAAATGAGCCAGCACCCTGAAATAAATTCTGTGGGTCCCTAGAGGCCACCTTATTTCCAAGAAAACACTGGGTACCAAAATGCAGGTGCCCTGTGCCATTGCCTTAGGATATCCTATCCACTTTCATGGGCTCTATGGGAGACCCAAAGGCTCCTGGAAGGGCAGTGGATGCCAACTGGGACACTCCAGATAGTGTCAAATGTCATCAAATCTGTTTGTTCTGGTGCCCAGCTCTTACCCCAGGCATCTGCCAAGGGCGATGGTTCTGGAAAGTTCATCTCTCCAAGACATCCATATGCAGGCATCATTGCATGGTCAGGGCAAACTCCAATATGCTGAAAAAATGGCTGAAAGCCAGCCAGCCACATGGCATCTTCTGTGAAAGTTTCTGTGTTCTGACTCGCCTGTATGATTTAAGCTGCATCTTTTGCTAATATTTTAGAAAAGATACCACCCAAACAGGTATGCAAAAACCAATGCATTGCTGCACAGAATGGTTCTCTCTCCCTGAACACCAGTAACAGCTTTTAAAATGTCACATCTGAGATGTCTGTGAAGCTGTAAGTGGGTGCACAAAGATCAAAATGAAATCAAAAGCCCCTCCCCTGGAGACCAGCTTACCGTCTGTATGATTTTGTTTTTAATTTCAAGAAAGGGGGATAACTGAAGGTGTACAATCATTTGAAATAAAAGGCAAGGAAGATTGTACCTGTTGCCATACAAATGAAGACAATAGCAAACTCAACAACAATAACTGTCAGCAGCTGTCAAGAAGTACTGCTCATTTCAATGTCAATGCAGGTTTGAGGCAAAATATGGAAGAGAACAGAAACAAAGCTCTGAAAAGCAAAGCACATAAGCAGCACCCTGAGCAAGGCCAACCCAAGTCAAACCACCACAAACACCTCCTAACCCAGGGAGTTATGTGCAACCTCTAGAAGAGTAGAGGTTTTGCCTTTCTGCTGTCCCTGTCTCTCCTGTCAAGGTTGTTTTCTGTTTTGCTTTGATGGGTGGAAGCTTCCCCATCTCCGGTGTTCCCAGCTCACTCCATCCATGCAAATATCTTGCCCAGATACCATTTCCTCCCCAGTGATTTTCCAGCCTACCAAGCAGTCAAAGCCCATCTGGCCGAGCCAAATTTTTTTAGGACTTGGCTGCATAGCCAAGGACAAACACTTACAGGCTCTTCCCATCTAGCCCATCTCAGCACAAGCTACCAGCCGAAGGATGGGCAACCTCACCGCGCACACGTTTCACAAGATGATCAGACAGAAAAGAGTCAGGAGAGACCAATTCACACACCCTGAGTGGACACACCACAGTTCTTTGGTGGGAAAACTTCACAGAAATAACTACATTTTGAAGTGATTTGCGTTGTCTTTAAATTAGTTTTTTCTTTTCCCCAAACCTTCCAAGTGTTTAAATCAAGATGACTTAAGACAACCAGCTCATCTCCACCCCTCTGCAAGAGACTGACTGGCTGCAGAAAATGCATAGGGGACACTATTATTGATTTTCCAATGAAAAGCCTGACAATACAGCCAGTGCCTACAACAGCCAGTGACAAATAACCTCTCATCAGTTTCTCAACACATCTGTTTTCAGCATTTTCTTCCCTTCAGTACAAGGTCTCATGCACTCCAGTCAGCCCTGACTGACCCACTTGCCCCCATACTTTGACAGCATACGCTCATCACAGCACTGCAAGGTGCTCATTTTTCAGGCTGCATTAAAACAAGAAAATAAAAAAAAACTATTCTGGATTTCTCAAAAATGATGTTGTTACCATTTTCTTATTGAGATAAAAACTTACTTTTTTTTTTTTTTCATTTGGAGGGGCTTTGTTCCATTTTAATCTGAAAAAAACCCCACACCATATTTCAGAATATTAATCTGGAAAGAAAAACAGGATTATTGTCTTTTAAAATCTCAAAATTAAGCATTTTAGCTTTCTGCTGAACAGTTACACTCTTCAATTTGCTTTGGATATTTGAATAACTTTACTCAAACTTCATTTTTCAAGGAATAAGTATTTTTCTAGCAGCATGCCACCCAGCTTTTTTTACAAGGAAGAGAATTCAGTCTTTGCTAGGCCCTGCTCCACCAGTTCCTGCTCTTACAAAATTACAGTCAAAATCAATTACAATTGCAACCGTCCAGCCTTTCCCTTAGCTTTATTTTCTGTCTGACAGGGTAAAATCCTATTCATGCAGTATTTTGCAATAATTTTCTCTCTGAAAATGATTTCAGACTGACACAGAGATACCCAATTTCCAGATCCATTTTCCTCCCACCAGCTTTTCTCCTTTCATTTCTTTCTATCCTTTTGTGTTTTCTTTTTTACCATATAATTTTTACTGCTAGGAAAAAAAAATTCTCTTTAAGTGCCTTGCCTTTTCCCAAATATTATCTGATTTATAAGCATTGTTGACATGAGCCTTTTCCTCTCCACTCGCTGCTTTCCTGGCTGCCCCAGGCTGCAGCCCCAGCCACGTGCCACGGAGAGGAGGCAGATGAACAAGTGCAAAACAAGTTTATTTTAGGATGATGAGACAGATCACCATCCCACAGAGGGGGCTTTGGTACTGTGCAGCCCTTATGTCAAGACACACGACAAAAGCATCACAGCTGTCCCATCCTCTCACAGACCAACTCCTCCAGTTCCTAGAGCTGCCACAGCTCACCCGAGCCATGCAAGCTGCATCCATCCAGGCACGGCTTTTAACTCTCAGCCTTGACAATATTTATGCACACCACAAAGAGTGAGCCCGGTCCATTTACTTACCCTGTAAAGAGTTCCCATCTGCACTTGAGACTTTTTACCCTTTCAATAAAAACCTGCCCACTTTTTTTTTTTTTTTTTTTTTTTGCAGCCTGCTGGGCCCCTCAGGCAGGGCATCAGAGGAGAAACAAACTCCCGGCAGCAAGCCCCCACCCTTCGCACCGTCCCCTCGGTGGGGCAAGCACACTCGCATCTCCCCAGGAAACTGCTCAGGCAGGCTGAAGACAGAGTCCTGCTCTCCCAGCAAGAGGCAGACAAGCAGGGAGGCTTTTCCCAGGGGCTCTGCTCCCTGCCCCCAGCCAGGGAGGTGCCATGCCAGGCTAGGAGGGCTGTGCACCAGCCCCCTCCTGCAGCCTCCTGCCCTCACAGTGGCCCCACACAGAGCTCACTGCCCACGCAGGGCAACCCCAGAGCAAGGACATCCACCAAGGAAAACAGAGAATCATTTAAGGTGGAAAAGGCCTGTGAGATCATCATGCCCAGCTGTTAACCCAGCAGTGCCAAGCCTACCACTACCCCATGTCCCTGACCCACCCTCTCTGCTATGCACACCTCCCTTCCCCTGCTCCAGCCTGCTTCCCCCAGCTCCCCAATTCCTATGCACCATCATCAGAAACAAGCTTTTAAACCCGAATAGGAGTTCTGCATCAAACACAGCCTTAAAACACAGCAGGAGCCTTAAAAATGCCCCAGAAGTGCCCAGGGACACCCCTGTGCTCTCCATCCCACTGCATGTGCATGGCATCCCACCTGCAGCCAGGCAGGCAGCACCTTGCCCTACCTCAAGGTCAAGCTCTTGAGCCTCAAGCCCTTCTACAAAAGCTCCCAGATGCCTTGGGCACAAGTTTCTCAGGAGCAAGGAGCACCCAGACAGAAAGTGCAAAGTAGCACACGGGCCTTGTGGCAGCACACTGGGAAGGGCAGGGCTTTGAGGGACACCTGTTCTCTCCTTCAAAAAGACCCCAAAAAAGATCAGACAGAACGGCAAACTCAGAAGCAGGGCTGTTCTAGCAGCTCCTCAGACCAGAAACTATTTCAAAAGAGGACACAAAGCAATTCCGGAAGCAGACTAGAAAAAAAAAAAAAAAAAAAAAAAAAGGAGATTTATAGCCACTCCTACCACTACCCTTCAGCATCCTTGCTGACAAGTCTTGTAAGCTTGCCTTCTGCCGGGGGCTTTCAGGGTCACTCTACAATGGGTCTCCTCAGGTTTGTAGGAAGCTTGTGCCTGTCCCTGTCCAGCCTCTTTGCACAGTCAGCCCCTTCCCCTCCTGCTGGGACTGACCCATCAGCAGCGGACACCTACCAGCAGCTGCTTGAGGAGGTTCCATGCACTTTGCTGCCCAGGCTTCTTTTTGTGCCTGCACTGCAAACGCAGAGCCAGGTTGGTCTCTCATATTTCCCCTACCCACAGGCAGACCACGGGGTGGGATCTGCTGCTGTCCCCACCAGCTCTCTGGTCTCATTCAGCACCAAGTGGCAATAGCAACACTGACACAGCAAGGAGCATCCCCGCTGCAAGCAGCGCATTCACAAGCCCAGTAGTCCTTCCAGCTGTGCCTCAGGGCTACAGCATCCCTCCACACCTTTTGCAGCGGAGGCAGCTTGAAACTCTCCCAGCCCCACCTGAGCAGCAGGGGATGGCTTGTCTTCAGTGTTCAAGCCACTCCAGGCACCAACATTAGATTGATCTGAACATCCAGACTTGTGGGGCATCATCCTGGCTCAGCCTCACATTGCAGGGGCAGAGAATGAACGGGCTGGCATGGTATCTCCTAGATGGGCACACCACCATGAGGCTCAGGGCGTCCTCCTCCAGCCCAGGGTGGGATGGAGAGAATTCAGGACCAGCTGCAATTCTTCTAAGCAGAATAAACACAGATGCATTTCCAACACTAAATCCGTCCTAGGGCTGCTGGCTTATCTCCAGGACTGACAGGGAAGTGCTCATGCTGTCACAGCTTCATCTCCACATTGCTGGGCAGGTTTCTACCAGCATAACTTCACCCGTGCCAGATAACTAGCAGGATTCCTCTCCTTCACCAGCAGGATTGAAATTCCTGACATTTCAAGCCTTCAGCACTGCTTTGCCCTGCACCTTCCTGTAAGTACCATCACTTGAGACTTCTTATTCTTCTGCCCGCCTCCTCCTCGTTTAAGAGGCTTTTCAGACAGCATGATCATGGTTTTAATGGACAAATAAATCGCAGCAAGATCCCTTCAGTTGCATCTCTGCTCCCACATCTTCAGCTTTACTACTCCAGCCTTGAATTCCCACACAGCTCCACCAAGCATCACTACCCAGGGTCTGCCACTCTCACAGACATGCCCCTGATGCTGTGGCTTCTGCCACCACCTCAGCGGCCAGGACAGCTGCCGCTTACCAGAGTAGCTTTCCTGGAACTCATGGTCTCTCAGATTTCCATTCACCCTGCAGTGTAACAGTTTTTCATCCCTCACCAGGCACTCAGCTTCTTTACTTCATTCTGCTTTAGTATTTCTTGCTTTGAATGAATTCTGGATTCTATTTGGGGTTTTTTGTGGGTTTGTTTGTTGGGGGTTTTTTTTTTGGGTTTTTTTTTTTCTTTCAGTCGACAAAGAGGGCTGTCATGTCTCCAGGCAGCTGCAACCTCTGAATTATTTATTTATTTACCTTCCTGGTTTTATATTGTTTTCATAGTTACTAACTGCAGTTTCAGACCTGCTTACCAAACCTCTGTTTGAAAGAGGTGAAAGAGCAGCCAGCCCATCCAGTCAGGCCCGGGGGGGGGGTGGGGGGGGTGGAAGCGGGGGGCTGAGGACTGTTGTCTGCTGGGAAAATCTCAGGTGGGGTTGTAAGCAGCAGCCCCTCTTCATCCATCTGATACCACCCATCAGCCAAATATACCCTGCCTCACAGGGACCAGGGACTCCCAGACCAAGGACTCACAGCTGATACAGGCCATGGAAAAAAATAAAATAGAATTAAAAACCAGTAGCCTCATGCAGACTTGTGAAAGCTTGCCCAGCTGTAATGGGCCAAGTTGGGTGCAGCAGACACAGAAGATATTGTGACACAGAGGATGCCACCGGGGCAGCTCCCTAGAGTCCCTGGGGACCCCCTTGTGGTTAGCATCCCCACCCTGCAACACCCCAGCCCCGCTGCCCCAGGCAGGGCCAGCACAGCAGTGTAAGATCACATGGAATCACTGTACCGCAGCACAGGCATCACAGTGAAACCCAGCAGCAGCAAGGGGAACCATCGCAGGCCCCATGGGACCTGGTGGCAGGGGCTAGTGTCACACACAGACAGACACACTGGCTGCTTTCTGTGCCACCACCACTACAGGAATATCATCCTTGGATCCCACCGTCCCCACAAGGCAGGGAGGGGAGCTGATCACACCTAATTCATCTTGCTAACACACTCTGCCTTTTCCAGAGAAGAGGCTATCTGCAATGTCACATCTGCTTGCCATGTCCGTGCTGCACTGCTGCATTCATCATGGAAAAAGCTGAACACAGAGACAGACTGAGCCCATGCCTGGCACTGCAAGCCACCACAGAGTGGCATGGCACTGGCTTCCCTGCAGCCAGCTTGCTGCTTGGGTGAAGAAGGCATCCCAGCAAATAAAGACCCCAACTGCATTAGTCCCTTCAGATACACATGACCACTTGCCTAAGTGCTACGTTTTGTCAGTGGGTGCCGACACGTGGACCCACACCAAAAGCCTTTTTTAGGTCAATGTTAGCGACAGCATTCTTATTTTCAAGTGTTTTAGCTAAGCAGAGGCACCTTCCCTTTTGTCTCTAGCGATTTTTAAAGTAGTTGATGAGTAGCAGAAGCCCTTGTTGTTTTTTCCCACCACTATCATGTATAATAAATGCAGTTTTGATTAAATTTTTACACGTTGCTTAATACATCAAACAGAAATATGATATTCCACCAGCAACACAAGACAAACCCCTCCTCAGGAAAACATTCGTTTCCCAAACTGTTTCTGAAGCATGTGTCACTTCCACATTAAGAAAAGATGATTGCGACAGTTTCCTGGGGGATGCTAAGACAACATCTGCTGTAAGGTTTTCAATCAACATGCCTTAATTTTCACAACTCCAATGCAAACATATTTATGGTAAATAACCCATCTCAAATGGAGCAAAAACAGGTAACCTTTTCAATCTGTGCAAACACACATGTGTTTCTGGCAGAAACTTGGAATCTTATTTATTCTTAACTTTTTTACTGTATAACTAAGTAAAACCAATGATCTGTTTAAACCAGCTTTATTCAAATTCCAGTCTCATTAAAGTACATCTCAGCCTTGGCCAGGAGGCTGCATTTCAGGGAACGTGGTTATTTTTCCAGAAGGCCACATGCATTCAGCAGCCAACGCCCCCTGCACCCAGGACTGCCTACCTTCTGGCTGAAGGGAGAGGGACTCTCTGTCCACACCGCATCCTGCTGGGCTGTAACCTGGGGAAATCCAACATCCTGAACTTGGAGGCACTCCAGGGGAAAGAAAGGGTCCTGCACTACTGCCCAGGCTCCAGGCATGCTGGCTCCAGGGCAGCCTCATTAGCCTCCTGTTCAACCAACACTGGGTTCCTTTTTACCCTGACCTCCCCAAGGAGGGGAGGACACCAGGGAAGGGGATAAGCCCCAGCAGGTTCCTACTGCCTGCAGATGGCAAGTGGTAGAGAAGGGTTGCAGGATGCTTTTAGCTGTGCAGGGCAAACCTCTGTGATAGCTGTCACCTGGTTCCAATCTCACCAGAAGCCAATCAAACAAGACAGCAGCCCGAGAGACCAACTTTGCCACCATGCCAGTGCTTGCAGCTACTTCCAGATTCCCACCAAATGAGTTGCAGAAGCACATGGGTGCTGTTGCTCTGATGAGCTCCTCAGCGCCTGAGCAATTACAAAGGAGTGAGGAAAGGATCAGGTGAAGAGTATCAGGAAGAAATGCAATCTTTTTATAGAGGCTGTCAGCTGTTTTTTGAGGTACCTAGACCACTTTCCTCAGGGTTTTCTTCTCTGTATAGCACTGCACTCTGTGCAGAAATATTCTGCTTTTGACTGGCAGAGGAGCTTTTTGTTGCTGGCAAACAGCTTGTGAGTGCAGAAGTTAAATACAAAGAGTTTCAAGGAATGGCTCAGAGGTCCTGGCGGGCTGGCCAAGTAGGCCAGGCTCCTGCAGTCTCCTGAGCTTGTACAGGTTCCCAATAGACAGCTTGAATGAGCTCCTCCTCTCAGGCAACAAGTAAAAGCTGCATCAGGCCGGTGCTTCCCAAGGGGAAGCCCAGCTAGCTGTAGGCTATTTTCCAGCTTCTGACAGCTTGCCTGGATCCAGCCTTCTGCCTGGCCACCTTTTGTAGGACCCAAGCCACAGCTTTTACCCTACATGTTAAAGGTGCTGAGTCCAGGTCATGGTGCTGGCCAGGGCAGAGGTGCGGGACGGGGTCCTGCTCTCAGTACAGTTGATCTGGGGGGCTGAGGGAGGAGAGGCATGCAGCAGGCAATACAGCATGCTGCGACCATCAGCAGTGCAACATCGGGCAAGGCTCCTTTGGAGTAAAACATGGTAGTTTGGACCACAACAGTAAACCTGGCAGGTGTGCTGGCTGGAAGAAGGCACCGTTTACTGCCCCTTGCAGACACATGTAAGTTTCCAGCCTGCTGCAACCACCTTGAAAGGATTTAACAGCCTTCAATTGTCACTGAGGAAGCTCTTGGAAGCTGTTGGTGGGTGACGAGGCTGAGTTGTCTGCATGTGCTCTGTGCATTGGCTTCAGCAGACATGTGCTCTTAACTGCCAGAGAGGGGAAGAGCTTGACCCGCTGCGAGCCAAGCAGCTAAGACCTGTCGGCAGTGACCCAGGAGGGTTAGTACAGACCAAATGATTAGAAGGGAGAGTTGTGACACGCCACCAAATAGGAGATTAGGGAGGATTAGTGGCTGGGAGGCAGAATCAATCAAGACAAGTTCCTGGCCTGCCCCGTGGCTTTGCATCACCTTTTTATTCCACAGCTCTTGGGGGAGTTCTCAAAACTGAGCAGTTTGTGGCTTCCATGAGGCTGCTACGTGTGCTCATTGCATTTGCCAGAGCCCTTGAGGATGCACTTGTAGTGTGCATGGGGTGCTTTGGAGCCTTGCTGTACTGCTCGTGCCTTGGGCCCTGGCCCCACATGCCTCCTACCCATGGAAGCTGGCACAGACACCCTGCCAGCAGCACTGGTGCTCCCATGTTCATGGGGATCATGGACGGGCTTAGGTGCAGGGGCCTTGCTGCTCCTGGCTGCCCGGACCTGATCTCTTCTTGTCCTTTTCACCAGCATCATGCTGCTTTCTGAGTCCCGCTGTTCCGCTGGCTGCTGGCTGGGGTCCTGGATCACAGCTGCAAGCTCTTGCAGGACATCATTCACATCCCACCGAGCTGCATCCTGCAGAGCCACGGTGTGGGCTGTGGGGCTGTGTGGGGCAGGTGCCTGGCTCCCTGCCTGTGCTGCTGTGCCCTGCTTGCTGAAGAGAGAAGAATTGGTCCCTTCGCTGCCTCCTGCGCTGTGGGAGCGAGAGGCGCACGCTGCTCCTCTTCCTCAGGAGCTGCAGCCAGGGCAGCAGCTGCTGCCTCGGTGTCCGTGGGATGTGTTGGGGCAGGAGATGCGCTCTGCAGGTTCCCGGCTGAGACTCCTGCGTTGTGTGTGCATGAGCTGCTGGGATGGCAGGGCCCGTCCTGGAGCTTTGGGAACAAAGGGCTGACCCATGTGCTGTGGATATTGACGGCCACTATTGGGACAGGTCGTAGTAAATGATATCATCCCAGTCAAGCTTGGCCAAGGTCCCTGGGTGGTTCTGTGGCACTTGCAGGACTATGGCCCGGGGCGCCCTCGACCAGTTGTTCCCACGGACATGGACTGTCGTGCTTGCAGCATGGACCTTGTCTCGGTTCCCACTCAAGAGGCACCGGTTTGTCTCCTGTGCAGCGTTGGTGTTGGCTGTGGGGCTGCATGGGGCACGCCTGCAGCTCTGCATCCTGCCGGCTGCATCCCACTCACCACAGTAGACCCGAGGAGATGGGACAAGCTGTTGGGGTCTGCTGGCAGCTTCCCTGCCCTGGGAAGAAGATTCGGAGGGTGCTGCTGCCTGCGGCTGCCCATGGCCCACCTGTGGGCAGGAAGAGCACGAGTCAGGTGATGGAGGTGGCTGCCTTGGCACAGCAGCCCCCCAGTGCTGGCAAGCCCAGCCGCAGCACCGAGAAAGATCCATGTGGCCCCGTCCCACCGCCACCACCCCCTCCTGCCCCATCTCTCACCTGGTGCAGGGTCTGCAGGCTGGGCAGCCTGCTCTGGTGCTGGGGGCGGGTGTTCGCCTCCTCATGCGTGGGCATCTTTGGCGGTGTCTGCTGCTGACCTGCCATGGTCACCCGGGGGAGATGCTGCCTCCTGAGGGAGTCGCTCTCCTGGGAGTGGACAGCCCAGGGCTCTCGCCCCTTAAATACCCCCACGGTCACCGTGGAGACACGCATCACATTGGCCTCTGGGCATGATGCGCTGCCTGCATCACAAAGCCCTGGGCAATGGCTGTGGAGATGCCCACGCCCCGCCCGTGAGCACCTGCGCCCCTGTTGAAGTGTCTCACTTGGTGAAGGACGCCAATGGCAATAGCTTTGCCACCAGGCTCTCCAGCATCTTTGTTTTTTGGCAAAGCAAGCCTGCACGGACACGATGCGGGTGGGTTCTCTCCCGTTGCTGGGGGCTGCTGGCTGACACCGAGAGGCGTGGGTGTTGTCCGTGGGCAGCTGCCTTCCCACACGGTGAAGCTTCAGCACTGGCATCAGCTGTGGCTCTGCTCCTGGTGGTTCTGCCTGCTCCGGGCTGGGCGCTCTGGGAAGGGGAAGCATCCGTGAGTGTAGGAATGGGGATGTTTCCGAGGAGCAGCCCTGTGGTTTTCTAAACCTTCTGAGTACTGGGAGCCGAGCAGCGCTGGGCTCTGTGTGTGCCCGGGGCAGCTGCTCTGGCTGAGAGCGCCCTTCCCCTGCGATGCCTCTGCTGTCTCGCTGTCTGCCATGGGCTCTCCTCCCAGGTTGGAAGGGGGTGGCGTTTGGATCTTGGCTGAAGTGCATTCTTGATGGACGCGACCAGAAGGGGCAGATGTAGGCCTGTATGCCTTCAGCACCTTCCTAAGGGGCTTGTGCTGCTTTCCCCCCACAAAGACGGAGAGCCTGTGTTTCATGATGTGAGGTGGCTTCCTCTCTCTTGCCGCAGGGCAACAAGCCATGGATCTCCCTGCCCCGTGGAAAGGGTATCCGCCTGACCATTGCTGAAGAAAGAGACAAGAGACTGGCAGCCAAGCAGCGCAGCGGGTGAGCTCCAGCTCGGGTCAGCCGTGGTCCTTTCAGTGTATTAATTATACCGTTCACCAAGTGGCGGTGTGAGTGGCTGAGGAGCATCCAAGGGCTGGAGGGAGCCGTGCTGTGCCAGTGTGAAGCCACACTCTGCTCTCTAGAAGGGCCTGCTGATGCGGGGAGACTCCTGGTGACCTGACCAATCACCAGAACCATCTTCCAGAAGGGCAAGGGGGAGCGGTAGGAGACCCTCCAGGCTGGTCCGCTCCTGGGAAGGTGCTGGCAGAAACGCTCTGGGACAGCGTTCCCAGGGACATGCTGGAGGAGCCGGGCTCTGGAAGAGCCAGCTGGGCTCTCCCTGGGGCCAGTGGTGCCAGACAGGCTTGAGGCTCGCTGGGATTGCCCCTGGGCGCGGGACTGAGCAGAGAGGGGAGGCTCCGTGACCAGTGCCAGGGGTGGGTGGTGCATTGGCCGGTGAGTTGGGCTTTGGCGGGGGGCGGTGCTCAGCATCCTGAGCCCAGCTGGCTGCTGCTTACTGGGATGGATGGTCCCTCACGGGCTGCTCTTCAGTGCCTTTCCTCGGAGGCGGAGTGTTGGGGTCTGCAGCGTGTCTGCAGACGAGTTAGTTGACTTTAAAGACTTAGTCGTGTTCCTTTAAGACAGCCACAAAAATGACAAGTATGTGAACAGGAAGGGAAGAACCGGAGCTTAGAACCGCAGCAAACGGGCACCTACAGCAAGAGCAAAGAGCAAGCAAGAGGAAGACGACAGCAAGCCTACCAGGGTCTGACACATGTACTATCTAAGATCTATAAGCAATCTGTACAGATAATAAAGGCCATTCTGGCCATTTTGTCTGAACCCAGCCACGTAGATATAGTGTTTTTATGTCCGTCTCGCGTTGCGTCGCCACAGTGGAGCGTGTGAGGAATCACAATGACAGCAGGGGTAGGGGAGGCCCCCGCACTGCGGGTGGCAGTGGCAGTGGTGGAGGCTTGGCAGCTCTCGGGGGGGAGTTGGCCAGGCCAGAAGCATGGGCTGCTGCAGGCCCCAGGAAGTCCAGCAAAGGCAGGTGCTGAGCAGCGGCTCGGGGATGGGCTGATGCCCCCTGCCCAGGGGCTGTGGCTGTGGCCGGGTGGCTGGAGAGCAGCAGTGCCTGTGGGAAAGGCCCCAGAGGCCAAGGTGGGCAGGGGCGTGCGGCATGCCCGGGCAGCAAGGGCAGTTCCGCAGGCCGGGCTGCGCTAGCGAGGGCACAGGCGGCACTGCGGGGAAGGGGTTCCTCTGTGCCATGGGCCCAGGGGAGTGCGTGCCGGGCACTGGGTGCGGGCTGGGGCTGCGCGGGTCCGGGCAGACACGGGCCCCGTGGAGCGAGGCCAGCGGAGGCCCCATCTGGCTGGGAGCTGGAATGCCAGAGGCATGGGCAGAGG
Organism: Falco punctatus; assembly: GCF_963210335.1. Classification (NCBI taxonomy): domain Eukaryota; kingdom Metazoa; phylum Chordata; class Aves; order Falconiformes; family Falconidae; genus Falco; species Falco punctatus. The sequence goes on along the minus strand of NC_137595.1, from coordinate 23,687,389 downwards.
CCAAGGGCACAGGCTCTGCTCAGCGTGGAGAAGAGGGAGCACAGGGGCTCTCCAGCTCTGCCTGCTGGCGTGGGCCTTGCCTGCACGGGTCTTTCTGCCAGGGTGGAGCAGGCACACATGAGCCCTGGGGGAAAATGGTCAGCTTTTATTGGCCTCAGAAAGCACGCAGGGCCCAGCAGAGGCTGGCACCACGATGTCCTCAGGGCAGCTGAATGCGTGGGGCGCAGTCCCGGCAGCCATCCCTCCAGTGCCTCCCTGCGCTGCTCCTTCCGCATGCAGCACGGGCTCAGGGGCAGCCGGCACCTTCATGGGCCCCGCTGGCAGCAGGGCGCTGCTGCTCTCGCTGTGCCGTGATGCAGGGACAGCAGAAAGCCCTGCGCAGAGCCCTGAGCACCCTGCGCAAGAGGGAGGGCCGTCGCCGTCGAGCTGGGGTGTGCGGCAGGGCGGCGATGCCTGTGGAAGAAGGAGAGCTGTAGGCAAGGGGCTGGGCAGGTAATGGGCAAGGTCCTGCCTGCTCCCCACCACCGAGGGCTTTCCCCAGGGAGGGGTGTGCAGGGAACGGCCAGCCCCTCTGCACGCAGTCCTGCCGCCCTGGCCTGGGTGCAGGTCGCCGGGACAGCCGGACCGGGCCTGCCCTTGCCGAGGCAGCGCTCGACTCGGACGTACCTGGGTCATCCTCGGGCTCATCCCTGGAGCCGGAGCAGGGCGATGTGTTACCACTCTGCTCGGAGGCTGCCTGGCCCTCCGGGGGATCAGCGTGGGGGTCCTGGAAGAGCTCCAGGCTGATGTCTTCCCACTTGTCGTCCTCCTTGGCCAAGACCCCTGGCGCCTCCTATAAAAACATGAACAACAAAGGGAGAGCTAAGCATCCGCCACTGGATGCGGGGAGAAACAGGCGCTTGGGGATGGGGTTTCGTGGTAGGCTTGGCAGTGTTAGGTGTCGGGTTGGCTGGGCTTACGGTCCTGCAGCCAGAGGAGGGCTGCGTGTCGCCTCTGTGCTGGGAGGTCGCCTGCATGGGGAGAGCAAGACTAAAGGCGCGGGCAAGAGGGTGGTGGTGGTGGTGGGGAGGAGATGGAGAGGATGTCCACCAGCCATGTCCCTGCCACACATGCCCTGGGCGCGGCGCCTGCCTCCGGTACCTGGGGATGCTCGGTGCTGGCCACGCGCCCCTGGCTCACCTGGTGCCAAGGCTCCCAAGGCAGGGGACAAGTTGTCTCATTGTCTCCGTTCTCTGCTGCTGGGGCAAGGTGTGGTGTGGCGGTGTCGTCCACAGCATTTTCAGGCAAGGAAAAAGCCCCTTCATGATCGTGTGCTGCCGGGGAGACGATGGCTGCACTAGCCTCTCCTGGATGGTCTCCAGACATGGGAGAAGCCATGTGTTCTCCATCCTGGCGTTCGTCTGGGACAGGAGAGGCTGTGCTGGGCTCTCCCTGAGGCTCTGCAGCCAATGTAGACTCGCTCTCCTCAGTTGCTGCACGTGGTTTTAGTGCCATCGCCGCATCCATGCTTTGTGCCGAGTGCCGCTGTTCCACCGGCTGCTGGCTGCGTTCTTGGATCACAGCCTCAAGCTCGTGCAGGAGATCACTCATGTCCCACGGAGCTGCGTCCTGCAGAGCCACGGTGTGGGCTGTGGGGCTGTGTGGGGCAGGTGCCTGGCTCCCTGCCTGTGCTGCTGTGCCCTGCTTGCCGAAGAGAGAAGCCGGTGCCTTCGCCGCCTCCTGTTCTGTGGGAGCGAGTGGCGAGCGTTGCTCCTCTTCCTCAGCAGCTGCAGCCAATGCAGCAGCTGCTGGCTCGGTGTCCATGGGATGTGTCGGGGCAGGAGACGCATTCTGCACGTTCCCGGCTGAGACTCCTGCCGTGTGTGTGCCAGAGCTGCTGGGACGGCAGGACCCCTCCAAAAGCTCTGGGAACAAAGGGTTGACCCAGATGCTGTGGATCTTGATGACCTCTTCTTGGGACAGTTCTTTGGTGCTGGTATCTTCCCAGCAACCAAGCTTGGCCAGGGCCCCTGGGTGCTTCTTTGGCACTTGTGGGACTAAGGCCCTTTCGGCCATCGCCCAGTGCTTCCCGCGGACATGGGATGCCATGCTTGCAGGACTTCCTGCAGGACTTCCCCTCCTCCGGTGCTGGCTGTGGGCCAGGAATCTCGACTCCAGCTCTGGCAGATCTTCCTCCTTCCTGGAGCAGTCTGCCACATGTGTCATATCCTTGGGCATCCTACGGACCCTCCGTTGGCTCCGCACCGGCTTGCCTATGAGGATGCACTTGTAGCGTCCCACTGGTGCTTTGGAGCCTTCCTGTACTGCTTGTGCCTGGTGCCCTGGCCCCACATGCCTCCTACCCATGGAAGCTGGCACAGACACCCTGCCAGCAGCACTGGTGCTCCCATGTTCATGGGGGTCATGCGCGGGCTTAGGTGCAGGGGCCTTGCTGCTCCTGGCTGCCCGGACCTGATCTCTTCTTGTCCTTTTCACCAGCATCATGCTGCTTTCTGAGTCCCTCAAGAGGCACCGGTTTGTCTCCTGTGCAGCGTTGGTGTTGGCTGTGGGGCTGCATGGGGCACGCCTGCAGCTCTGCATCCTGCCGGCTGCATCCCACTCACCACAGTAGACCCGAGGAGATGGGACAAGCTGTTGGGGTCTGCTGGCAGCTTCCCTGCCCTGGGAAGAAGATTCGGAGGGTGCTGCTGCCTGCGGCTGCCCATGGCCCACCTGTGGGCAGGAAGAGCACGAGTCAGGTGATGGAGGTGGCTGCCTTGGCACAGCAGCCCCCCAGTGCTGGCAAGCCCAGCCGCAGCACCGAGAAAGATCCATGTGGCCCCGTCCCACCGCCACCACCCCCTCCTGCCCCATCTCTCACCTGGTGCAGGGTCTGCAGGCTGGGCAGCCTGCTCTGGTGCTGGGGGCGGGTGTTCGCCTCCTCATGCGTGGGCATCTTTGGCGGTGTCTGCTGCTGACCTGCCATGGTCACCCGGGGGAGATGCTGCCTCCTGAGGGAGTCGCTCTCCTGGGAGTGGACAGCCCAGGGCTCTCGCCCCTTAAATACCCCCACGGTCACCGTGGAGACACGCATCACATTGGCCTCTGGGCATGATGCGCTGCCTGCATCACAAAGCCCTGGGCAATGGCTGTGGAGATGCCCACGCCCCGCCCGTGAGCACCTGCGCCCCTGTTGAAGTGTCTCACTTGGTGAAGGACGCCAATGGCAATAGCTTTGCCACCAGGCTCTCCAGCATCTTTGTTTTTTGGCAAAGCAAGCCTGCACGGACACGATGCGGGTGGGTTCTCTCCCGTTGCTGGGGGCTGCTGGCTGACACCGAGAGGCGTGGGTGTTGTCCGTGGGCAGCTGCCTTCCCACACGGTGAAGCTTCAGCACTGGCATCAGCTGTGGCTCTGCTCCTGGTGGTTCTGCCTGCTCCGGGCTGGGCGCTCTGGGAAGGGGAAGCATCCGTGAGTGTAGGAATGGGGATGTTTCCGAGGAGCAGCCCTGTGGTTTTCTAAACCTTCTGAGTACTGGGAGCCGAGCAGCGCTGGGCTCTGTGTGTGCCCGGGGCAGCTGCTCTGGCTGAGAGCGCCCTTCCCCTGCGATGCCTCTGCTGTCTCGCTGTCTGCCATGGGCTCTCCTCCCAGGTTGGAAGGGGGTGGCGTTTGGATCTTGGCTGAAGTGCATTCTTGATGGACGCGACCAGAAGGGGCAGATGTAGGCCTGTACGCCTTCAGCACCTTCCTAAGGGGCTTGTGCTGCTTTCCCCCCACAAAGACGGAGAGCCTGTGTTTCATGATGTGAGGTGGCTTCCTCTCTCTTGCCGCAGGGCAACAAGCCATGGATCTCCCTGCCCCGTGGAAAGGGTATCCGCCTGACCATTGCTGAAGAAAGAGACAAGAGACTGGCAGCCAAGCAGCGCAGCGGGTGAGCTCCAGCTCGGGTCAGCCATGGTCCTTTCAGTGTATTAATTATACCGTTCACCAAGTGGCGGTGTGAGTGGCTGAGGAGCATCCAAGGGCTGGAGGGAGCCGTGCTGTGCCAGTGTGAAGCCACACTCTGCTCTCTAGAAGGGCCTGCTGATGCGGGGAGACTCCTGGTGACCTGACCAATCACCAGAACCATCTTCCAGAAGGGCAAGGGGGAGCGGTAGGAGACCCTCCAGGCTGGTCCGCTCCTGGGAAGGTGCTGGCAGAAACGCTCTGGGACAGCGTTCCCAGGGACATGCTGGAGGAGCCGGGCTCTGGAAGAGCCAGCTGGGCTCTCCCTGGGGCCAGTGGTGCCAGACAGGCTTGAGGCTCGCTGGGATTGCCCCTGGGCGCGGGACTGAGCAGAGAGGGGAGGCTCCGTGACCAGTGCCAGGGGTGGGTGGTGCATTGGCCGGTGAGTTGGGCTTTGGCGGGGGGCGGTGCTCAGCATCCTGAGCCCAGCTGGCTGCTGCTTACTGGGATGGATGGTCCCTCACGGGCTGCTCTTCAGTGCCTTTCCTCGGAGGCGGAGTGTTGGGGTCTGCAGCGTGTCTGCAGACGAGTTAGTTGACTTTAAAGACTTAGTCGTGTTCCTTTAAGACAGCCACAAAAATGACAAGTATGTGAACAGGAAGGGAAGAACCGGAGCTTAGAACTGCAGCAAACGGGCACCTACAGCAAGAGCAAAGAGCAAGCAAGAGGAAGACGACAGCAAGCCTACCAGGGTCTGACACATGTACTATCTAAGATCTATAAGCAATCTGTACAGATAATAAAGGCCATTCTGGCCATTTTGTCTGAACCCAGCCACGTAGATATAGTGTTTTTATGTCCGTCTCGCGTTGCGTCGCCACAGTGGAGCGTGTGAGGAATCACAATGACAGCAGGGGTAGGGGAGGCCCCCGCACTGCGGGTGGCAGTGGCAGTGGTGGAGGCTTGGCAGCTCTCGGGGGGGAGTTGGCCAGGCCAGAAGCATGGGCTGCTGCGGGCCCCAGGAAGTCCAGCAAAGGCAGGTGCTGAGCAGCGGCTCGGGGATGGGCTGATGCCCCCTGCCCAGGGGCTGTGGCTGTGGCCGGGTGGCTGGAGAGCAGCAGTGCCTGTGGGAAAGGCCCCAGAGGCCAAGGTGGGCAGGGGCGTGCGGCGTGCCCGGGCAGCAAGGGCAGTTCCGCAGGCCGGGCTGCGCTAGCGAGGGCACAGGCGGCACTGCGGGGAAGGGGTTCCTCTGTGCCATGGGCCCAGGGGAGTGCGTGCCCGGGCACTGGGTGCGGGCTGGGGCTGCGCGGGTCCGGGCAGACACGGGCCCCGTGGAGCGAGGCCAGCGGAGGCCCCATCTGGCTGGGAGCTGGAATGCCAGAGGCATGGGCAGAGGCCGAGGGCACAGGCTCTGCTCAGCGTGGAGAAGAGGGAGCACAGGGGCTCTCCAGCTCTGCCTGCTGGCGTGGGCCTTGCCTGCACGGGTCTTTCTGCCAGGGTGGAGCAGGCACACATGAGCCCTGGGGGAAAATGGTCAGCTTTTATTGGCCTCAGAAAGCACGCAGGGCCCAGCAGAGGCTGGCACCACGATGTCCTCAGGGCAGCTGAATGCGTGGGGCGCAGTCCCGGCAGCCATCCCTCCAGTGCCTCCCTGCGCTGCTCCTTCCGCATGCAGCACGGGCTCAGGGGCAGCCGGCACCTTCATGGGCCCCGCTGGCAGCAGGGCGCTGCTGCTCTCGCTGTGCCGTGATGCAGGTACAGCAGAAAGCCCTGCGCAGAGCCCTGAGCACCCTGCGCAAGAGGGAGGGCCGTCGCCGTCGAGCTGGGGTGTGCGGCAGGGCGGCGATGCCTGTGGAAGAAGGAGAGCTGTAGGCAAGGGGCTGGGCAGGTAATGGGCAAGGTCCTGCCTGCTCCCCACCACCGAGGGCTTTCCCCAGGGAGGGGTGTGCAGGGAACGGCCAGCCCCTCTGCACGCAGTCCTGCCGCCCTGGCCTGGGTGCAGGTCGCCGGGACAGCCGGACCGGGCCTGCCCTTGCCGAGGCAGCGCTCGACTCGGACGTACCTGGGTCATCCTCGGGCTCATCCCTGGAGCCGGAGCAGGGCGATGTGTTACCACTCTGCTCGGAGGCTGCCTGGCCCTCCGGGGGATCAGCGTGGGGGTCCTGGAAGAGCTCCAGGCTGATGTCTTCCCACTTGTCGTCCTCCTTGGCCAAGACCCCTGGCGCCTCCTATAAAAACATGAACAACAAAGGGAGAGCTAAGCATCCGCCACTGGATGCGGGGAGAAACAGGCGCTTGGGGATGGGGTTTCGTGGTAGGCTTGGCAGTGTTAGGTGTCGGGTTGGCTGGGCTTACGGTCCTGCAGCCAGAGGAGGGCTGCGTGTCGCCTCTGTGCTGGGAGGTCGCCTGCATGGGGAGAGCAAGACTAAAGGCGCGGGCGAGAGGGTGGTGGTGGTGGTGGGGAGGAGATGGAGAGGATGTCCACCAGCCATGTCCCTGCCACACATGCCCTGGGCGCCGCGCCTGCCTCCGGTACCTGGGGATGCTCGGTGCTGGCCACGCGCCCCTGGCTCACCTGGTGACAAGGCTCCCAAGGCAGGGGACAAGTTGTCTCATTGTCTCCGTTCTCTGCTGCTGGGGCAAGGTGTGGTGTGGCGGTGTCGTCCACAGCATTTTCAGGCAAGGAAAAAGCCCCTTCATGATCGTGTGCTGCCGGGGAGACGATGGCTGCACTAGCCTCTCCTGGATGGTCTCCAGACATGGGAGAAGCCATGTGTTCTCCATCCTGGCGTTCGTCTGGGACAGGAGAGGCTGTGCTGGGCTCTCCCTGAGGCTCTGCAGCCAATGTAGACTCGCTCTCCTCAGTTGCTGCACGTGGTTTTAGTGCCATCGCCGCATCCATGCTTTGTGCCGAGTGCCGCTGTTCCACCGGCTGCTGGCTGCGTTCTTGGATCACAGCCTCAAGCTCGTGCAGGAGATCACTCATGTCCCACGGAGCTGCGTCCTGCAGAGCCACGGTGTGGGCTGTGGGGCTGTGTGGGGCAGGTGCCTGGCTCCCTGCCTGTGCTGCTGTGCCCTGCTTGCCGAAGAGAGAAGCCGGTGCCTTCGCCGCCTCCTGTTCTGTGGGAGTGAGTGGCGAGCGTTGCTCCTCTTCCTCAGCAGCTGCAGCCAATGCAGCAGCTGCTGGCTCGGTGTCCATGGGATGTGTCGGGGCAGGAGACGCATTCTGCACGTTCCCGGCTGAGACTCCTGCCGTGTGTGTGCCAGAGCTGCTGGGACGGCAGGACCCCTCCAAAAGCTCTGGGAACAAAGGGTTGACCCAGATGCTGTGGATCTTGATGACCTCTTCTTGGGACAGTTCTTTGGTGCTGGTATCTTCCCAGCAACCAAGCTTGGCCAGGGCCCCTGGGTGCTTCTTTGGCACTTGTGGGACTAAGGCCCTTTCGGCCATCGCCCAGTGCTTCCCGCGGACATGGGATGCCATGCTTGCAGGACTTCCTGCAGGACTTCCCCTCCTCCGGTGCTGGCTGTGGGCCAGGAATCTCGACTCCAGCTCTGGCAGATCTTCCTCCTTCCTGGAGCAGTCTGCCACATGTGTCATATCCTTGGGCATCCTACGGACCCTCCGTTGGCTCCGCACCGGCTTGCCTATGAGGATGCACTTGTAGCGTCCCACTGGTGCTTTGGAGCCTTCCTGTACTGCTTGTGCCTGGTGCCCTGGCCCCACATGCCTCCTACCCATGGAAGCTGGCACAGACACCCTGCCAGCAGCACTGGTGCTCCCATGTTCATGGGGGTCATGCGCGGGCTTAGGTGCTGGGGCCTTGCTGCTCCTGGCTGCCCGGACCTGATCTCTTCTTGTCCTTTTCACCAGCATCATGCTGCTTTCTGAGTCCCTCAAGAGGCACCGGTTTGTCTCCTGTGCAGCGTTGGTGTTGGCTGTGGGGCTGCATGGGGCACGCCTGCAGCTCTGCATCCTGCCGGCTGCATCCCACTCACCACAGTAGACCCGAGGAGATGGGACAAGCTGTTGGGGTCTGCTGGCAGCTTCCCTGCCCTGGGAAGAAGATTCGGAGGGTGCTGCTGCCTGCGGCTGCCCATGGCCCACCTGTGGGCAGGAAGAGCACGAGTCAGGTGATGGAGGTGGCTGCCTTGGCACAGCAGCCCCCCCAGTGCTGGCAAGCCCAGCCGCAGCACCGAGAAAGATCCATGTGGCCCCGTCCCACCGCCACCACCCCCTCCTGCCCCATCTCTCACCTGGTGCAGGGTCTGCAGCCTGGGCAGCCTGCTCTGGTGCTGGGGGCGGGTGTTCGCCTCCTCATGCGTGGGCATCTTTGGCGGTGTCTGCTGCTGACCTGCCATGGTCACCCGGGGGAGATGCTGCCTCCTGAGGGAGTCGCTCTCCTGGGAGTGGACAGCCCAGGGCTCTCGCCCCTTAAATACCCCCACGGTCACCGTGGAGACACGCATCACATTGGCCTCTGGGCATGATGCGCTGCCTGCATCACAAAGCCCTGGGCAATGGCTGTGGAGATGCCCACGCCCCGCCCGTGAGCACCTGCGCCCCTGTTGAAGTGTCTCACTTGGTGAAGGACGCCAATGGCAATAGCTTTGCCACCAGGCTCTCCAGCATCTTTGTTTTTTGGCAAAGCAAGCCTGCACGGACACGATGCGGGTGGGTTCTCTCCCGTTGCTGGGGGCTGCTGGCTGACACCGAGAGGCGTGGGTGTTGTCCGTGGGCAGCTGCCTTCCCACACGGTGAAGCTTCAGCACTGGCATCAGCTGTGGCTCTGCTCCTGGTGGTTCTGCCTGCTCCGGGCTGGGCGCTCTGGGAAGGGGAAGCATCCGTGAGTGTAGGAATGGGGATGTTTCCGAGGAGCAGCCCTGTGGTTTTCTAAACCTTCTGAGTACTGGGAGCCGAGCAGCGCTGGGCTCTGTGTGTGCCCGGGGCAGCTGCTCTGGCTGAGAGCGCCCTTCCCCTGCGATGCCTCTGCTGTCTCGCTGTCTGCCATGGGCTCTCCTCCCAGGTTGGAAGGGGGTGGCGTTTGGATCTTGGCTGAAGTGCATTCTTGATGGACGCGACCAGAAGGGGCAGATGTAGGCCTGTACGCCTTCAGCACCTTCCTAAGGGGCTTGTGCTGCTTTCCCCCCACAAAGACGGAGAGCCTGTGTTTCATGATGTGAGGTGGCTTCCTCTCTCTTGCCGCAGGGCAACAAGCCATGGATCTCCCTGCCCCGTGGAAAGGGTATCCGCCTGACCATTGCTGAAGAAAGAGACAAGAGACTGGCAGCCAAGCAGCGCAGCGGGTGAGCTCCAGCTCGGGTCAGCCATGGTCCTTTCAGTGTATTAATTATACCGTTCACCAAGTGGCGGTGTGAGTGGCTGAGGAGCATCCAAGGGCTGGAGGGAGCCGTGCTGTGCCAGTGTGAAGCCACACTCTGCTCTCTAGAAGGGCCTGCTGATGCGGGGAGACTCCTGGTGACCTGACCAATCACCAGAACCATCTTCCAGAAGGGCAAGGGGGAGCGGTAGGAGACCCTCCAGGCTGGTCCGCTCCTGGGAAGGTGCTGGCAGAAACGCTCTGGGACAGCGTTCCCAGGGACATGCTGGAGGAGCCGGGCTCTGGAAGAGCCAGCTGGGCTCTCCCTGGGGCCAGTGGTGCCAGACAGGCTTGAGGCTCGCTGGGATTGCCCCTGGGCGCGGGACTGAGCAGAGAGGGGAGGCTCCGTGACCAGTGCCAGGGGTGGGTGGTGCATTGGCCGGTGAGTTGGGCTTTGGCGGGGGGCGGTGCTCAGCATCCTGAGCCCAGCTGGCTGCTGCTTACTGGGATGGATGGTCCCTCACGGGCTGCTCTTCAGTGCCTTTCCTCGGAGGCGGAGTGTTGGGGTCTGCAGCGTGTCTGCAGACGAGTTAGTTGACTTTAAAGACTTAGTCGTGTTCCTTTAAGACAGCCACAAAAATGACAAGTATGTGAACAGGAAGGGAAGAACCGGAGCTTAGAACCGCAGCAAACGGGCACCTACAGCAAGAGCAAAGAGCAAGCAAGAGGAAGACGACAGCAAGCCTACCAGGGTCTGACACATGTACTATCTAAGATCTATAAGCAATCTGTACAGATAATAAAGGCCATTCTGGCCATTTTGTCTGAACCCAGCCACGTAGATATAGTGTTTTTATGTCTGTCTCGCGTTGCGTCGCCACAGTGGAGCGTGTGAGGAATCACAATGACAGCAGGGGTAGGGGAGGCCCCCGCACTGCGGGTGGCAGTGGCAGTGGTGGAGGCTTGGCAGCTCTCGGGGGGGAGTTGGCCAGGCCAGAAGCATGGGCTGCTGCGGGCCCCAGGAAGTCCAGCAAAGGCAGGTGCTGAGCAGCGGCTCGGGGATGGGCTGATGCCCCCTGCCCAGGGGCTGTGGCTGTGGCCGGGTGGCTGGAGAGCAGCAGTGCCTGTGGGAAAGGCCCCAGAGGCCAAGGTGGGCAGGGGCGTGCGGCGTGCCCGGGCAGCAAGGGCAGTTCCGCAGGCCGGGCTGCGCTAGCGAGGGCACAGGCGGCACTGCGGGGAAGGGGTTCCTCTGTGCCATGGGCCCAGGGGAGTGCGTGCCGGGCACTGGGTGCGGGCTGGGGCTGCGCGGGTCCGGGCAGACACGGGCCCCGTGGAGCGAGGCCAGCGGAGGCCCCATCTGGCTGGGAGCTGGAATGCCAGAGGCATGGGCAGAGGCCGAGGGCACAGGCTCTGCTCAGCGTGGAGAAGAGGGAGCACAGGGGCTCTCCAGCTCTGCCTGCTGGCGTGGGCCTTGCCTGCACGGGTCTTTCTGCCAGGGTGGAGCAGGCACACATGAGCCGTGGGGGAAAATGGTCAGCTTTTATTGGCCTCAGAAAGCACGCAGGGCCCAGCAGAGGCTGGCACCACGATGTCCTCAGGGCAGCTGAATGCGTGGGGCGCAGTCCCGGCAGCCATCCCTGCAGTGCCTCCCTGCGCTGCTCCTTCCGCATGCAGCACGGGCTCAGGGGCAGCCGGCACCTTCATGGGCCCCGCTGGCAGCAGGGCGCTGCTGCTCTCGCTGTGCCGTGATGCAGGGACAGCAGAAAGCCCTGCGCAGAGCCCTGAGCACCCTGCGCAAGAGGGAGGGCCGTCGCCGTCGAGCTGGGGTGTGCGGCAGGGCGGCGATGCCTGTGGAAGAAGGAGAGCTGTAGGCAAGGGGCTGGGCAGGTAATGGGCAAGGTCCTGCCTGCTCCCCACCACCGAGGGCTTTCCCCAGGGAGGGGTGTCCAGGGAACGGCCAGCCCCTCTGCACGCAGTCCTGCCGCCCTGGCCTGGGCGCAGGTCGCCGGGACAGCCGGACCGGGCCTGCCCTTGCCGAGGCAGCGCTCGACTCGGACGTACCTGGGTCATCCTCGGGCTCATCCCTGGAGCCGGAGCAGGGCGATGTGTTACCACTCTGCTCGGAGGCTGCCTGGCCCTCCGGGGGATCAGCGTGGGGGTCCTGGAAGAGCTCCAGGCTGATGTCTTCCCACTTGTCGTCCTCCTTGGCCAAGACCCCTGGCGCCTCCTATAAAAACATGAACAACAAAGGGAGAGCTAAGCATCCGCCACTGGATGCGGGGAGAAACAGGCGCTTGGGGATGGGGTTTCGTGGTAGGCTTGGCAGTGTTAGGTGTCGGGTTGGCTGGGCTTACGGTCCTGCAGCCAGAGGAGGGCTGCGTGTCGCCTCTGTGCTGGGAGGTCGCCTGCATGGGGAGAGCAAGACTAAAGGCGCGGGCAAGAGGGTGGTGGTGGTGGGGGGGAGGAGATGGAGAGGATGTCCACCAGCCATGTCCCTGCCACACATGCCCTGGGCGCCGCGCCTGCCTCCGGTACCTGGGGATGCTCGGTGCTGGCCACGCGCCCCTGGCTCACCTGGTGACAAGGCTCCCAAGGCAGGGGACAAGTTGTCTCATTGTCTCCGTTCTCTGCTGCTGGGGCAAGGTGTGGTGTGGCGGTGTCGTCCACAGCATTTTCAGGCAAGGAAAAAGCCCCTTCATGATCGTGTGCTGCCGGGGAGACGATGGCTGCACTAGCCTCTCCTGGATGGTCTCCAGACATGGGAGAAGCCATGTGTTCTCCATCCTGGCGTTCGTCTGGGACAGGAGAGGCTGTGCTGGGCTCTCCCTGAGGCTCTGCAGCCAATGTAGACTCGCTCTCCTCAGTTGCTGCACGTGGTTTTAGTGCCATCGCCGCATCCATGCTTTGTGCCGAGTGCCGCTGTTCCACCGGCTGCTGGCTGCGTTCTTGGATCACAGCCTCAAGCTCGTGCAGGAGATCACTCATGTCCCACGGAGCTGCGTCCTGCAGAGCCACGGTGTGGGCTGTGGGGCTGTGTGGGGCAGGTGCCTGGCTCCCTGCCTGTGCTGCTGTGCCCTGCTTGCCGAAGAGAGAAGCCGGTGCCTTCGCCGCCTCCTGTTCTGTGGGAGTGAGTGGCGAGCGTTGCTCCTCTTCCTCAGCAGCTGCAGCCAATGCAGCAGCTGCTGGCTCGGTGTCCATGGGATGTGTCGGGGCAGGAGACGCATTCTGCACGTTCCCGGCTGAGACTCCTGCCGTGTGTGTGCCAGAGCTGCTGGGACGGCAGGACCCCTCCAAAAGCTCTGGGAACAAAGGGTTGACCCAGATGCTGTGGATCTTGATGACCTCTTCTTGGGACAGTTCTTTGGTGCTGGTATCTTCCCAGCAACCAAGCTTGGCCAGGGCCCCTGGGTGCTTCTTTGGCACTTGTGGGACTAAGGCCCTTTCGGCCATCGCCCAGTGCTTCCCGCGGACATGGGATGCCATGCTTGCAGGACTTCCTGCAGGACTTCCCCTCCTCCGGTGCTGGCTGTGGGCCAGGAATCTCGACTCCAGCTCTGGCAGATCTTCCTCCTTCCTGGAGCAGTCTGCCACATGTGTCATATCCTTGGGCATCCTACGGACCCTCCGTTGGCTCCGCACCGGCTTGCCTATGAGGATGCACTTGTAGCGTCCCACTGGTGCTTTGGAGCCTTCCTGTACTGCTTGTGCCTGGTGCCCTGGCCCCACATGCCTCCTACCCATGGAAGCTGGCACAGACACCCTGCCAGCAGCACTGGTGCTCCCATGTTCATGGGGGTCATGCGCGGGCTTAGGTGCTGGGGCCTTGCTGCTCCTGGCTGCCCGGACCTGATCTCTTCTTGTCCTTTTCACCAGCATCATGCTGCTTTCTGAGTCCCTCAAGAGGCACCGGTTTGTCTCCTGTGCAGCGTTGGTGTTGGCTGTGGGGCTGCATGGGGCACGCCTGCAGCTCTGCATCCTGCCGGCTGCATCCCACTCACCACAGTAGACCCGAGGAGATGGGACAAGCTGTTGGGGTCTGCTGGCAGCTTCCCTGCCCTGGGAAGAAGATTCGGAGGGTGCTGCTGCCTGCGGCTGCCCATGGCCCACCTGTGGGCAGGAAGAGCACGAGTCAGGTGATGGAGGTGGCTGCCTTGGCACAGCAGCCCCCCAGTGCTGGCAAGCCCAGCCGCAGCACCGAGAAAGATCCATGTGGCCCCGTCCCACCGCCACCACCCCCTCCTGCCCCATCTCTCACCTGGTGCAGGGTCTGCAGGCTGGGCAGCCTGCTCTGGTGCTGGGGGCGGGTGTTCGCCTCCTCATGCGTGGGCATCTTTGGCGGTGTCTGCTGCTGACCTGCCATGGTCACCCGGGGGAGATGCTGCCTCCTGAGGGAGTCGCTCTCCTGGGAGTGGACAGCCCAGGGCTCTCGCCCCTTAAATACCCCCACGGTCACCGTGGAGACACGCATCACATTGGCCTCTGGGCATGATGCGCTGCCTGCATCACAAAGCCCTGGGCAATGGCTGTGGAGATGCCCACGCCCCGCCCGTGAGCACCTGCGCCCCTGTTGAAGTGTCTCACTTGGTGAAGGACGCCAATGGCAATAGCTTTGCCACCAGGCTCTCCAGCATCTTTGTTTTTTGGCAAAGCAAGCCTGCACGGACACGATGCGGGTGGGTTCTCTCCCGTTGCTGGGGGCTGCTGGCTGACACCGAGAGGCGTGGGTGTTGTCCGTGGGCAGCTGCCTTCCCACACGGTGAAGCTTCAGCACTGGCATCAGCTGTGGCTCTGCTCCTGGTGGTTCTGCCTGCTCCGGGCTGGGCGCTCTGGGAAGGGGAAGCATCCGTGAGTGTAGGAATGGGGATGTTTCCGAGGAGCAGCCCTGTGGTTTTCTAAACCTTCTGAGTACTGGGAGCCGAGCAGCGCTGGGCTCTGTGTGTGCCCGGGGCAGCTGCTCTGGCTGAGAGCGCCCTTCCCCTGCGATGCCTCTGCTGTCTCGCTGTCTGCCATGGGCTCTCCTCCCAGGTTGGAAGGGGGTGGCGTTTGGATCTTGGCTGAAGTGCATTCTTGATGGACGCGACCAGAAGGGGCAGATGTAGGCCTGTACGCCTTCAGCACCTTCCTAAGGGGCTTGTGCTGCTTTCCCCCCACAAAGACGGAGAGCCTGTGTTTCATGATGTGAGGTGGCTTCCTCTCTCTTGCCGCAGGGCAACAAGCCATGGATCTCCCTGCCCCGTGGAAAGGGTATCCGCCTGACCATTGCTGAAGAAAGAGACAAGAGACTGGCAGCCAAGCAGCGCAGCGGGTGAGCTCCAGCTCGGGTCAGCCATGGTCCTTTCAGTGTATTAATTATACCGTTCACCAAGTGGCGGTGTGAGTGGCTGAGGAGCATCCAAGGGCTGGAGGGAGCCGTGCTGTGCCAGTGTGAAGCCACACTCTGCTCTCTAGAAGGGCCTGCTGATGCGGGGAGACTCCTGGTGACCTGACCAATCACCAGAACCATCTTCCAGAAGGGCAAGGGGGAGCGGTAGGAGACCCTCCAGGCTGGTCCGCTCCTGGGAAGGTGCTGGCAGAAACGCTCTGGGACAGCGTTCCCAGGGACATGCTGGAGGAGCCGGGCTCTGGAAGAGCCAGCTGGGCTCTCCCTGGGGCCAGTGGTGCCAGACAGGCTTGAGGCTCGCTGGGATTGCCCCTGGGCGCGGGACTGAGCAGAGAGGGGAGGCTCCGTGACCAGTGCCAGGGGTGGGTGGTGCATTGGCCGGTGAGTTGGGCTTTGGCGGGGGGCGGTGCTCAGCATCCTGAGCCCAGCTGGCTGCTGCTTACTGGGATGGATGGTCCCTCACGGGCTGCTCTTCAGTGCCTTTCCTCGGAGGCGGAGTGTTGGGGTCTGCAGCGTGTCTGCAGACGAGTTAGTTGACTTTAAAGACTTAGTCGTGTTCCTTTAAGACAGCCACAAAAATGACAAGTATGTGAACAGGAAGGGAAGAACCGGAGCTTAGAACCGCAGCAAACGGGCACCTACAGCAAGAGCAAAGAGCAAGCAAGAGGAAGACGACAGCAAGCCTACCAGGGTCTGACACATGTACTATCTAAGATCTATAAGCAATCTGTACAGATAATAAAGGCCATTCTGGCCATTTTGTCTGAACCCAGCCACGTAGATATAGTGTTTTTATGTCCGTCTCGCGTTGCGTCGCCACAGTGGAGCGTGTGAGGAATCACAATGACAGCAGGGGTAGGGGAGGCCCCCGCACTGCGGGTGGCAGTGGCAGTGGTGGAGGCTTGGCAGCTCTCGGGGGGGAGTTGGCCAGGCCAGAAGCATGGGCTGCTGCGGGCCCCAGGAAGTCCAGCAAAGGCAGGTGCTGAGCAGCGGCTCGGGGATGGGCTGATGCCCCCTGCCCAGGGGCTGTGGCTGTGGCCGGGTGGCTGGAGAGCAGCAGTGCCTGTGGGAAAGGCCCCAGAGGCCAAGGTGGGCAGGGGCGTGCGGCGTGCCCGGGCAGCAAGGGCAGTTCCGCAGGCCGGGCTGCGCTAGCGAGGGCACAGGCGGCACTGCGGGGAAGGGGTTCCTCTGTGCCATGGGCCCAGGGGAGTGCGTGCCGGGCACTGGGTGCGGGCTGGGGCTGCGCGGGTCCGGGCAGACACGGGCCCCGTGGAGCGAGGCCAGCGGAGGCCCCATCTGGCTGGGAGCTGGAATGCCAGAGGCATGGGCAGAGGCCGAGGGCACAGGCTCTGCTCAGCGTGGAGAAGAGGGAGCACAGGGGCTCTCCAGCTCTGCCTGCTGGCGTGGGCCTTGCCTGCACGGGTCTTTCTGCCAGGGTGGAGCAGGCACACATGAGCCGTGGGGGAAAATGGTCAGCTTTTATTGGCCTCAGAAAGCACGCAGGGCCCAGCAGAGGCTGGCACCACGATGTCCTCAGGGCAGCTGAATGCGTGGGGCGCAGTCCCGGCAGCCATCCCTGCAGTGCCTCCCTGCGCTGCTCCTTCCGCATGCAGCACGGGCTCAGGGGCAGCCGGCACCTTCATGGGCCCCGCTGGCAGCAGGGCGCTGCTGCTCTCGCTGTGCCGTGATGCAGGGACAGCAGAAAGCCCTGCGCAGAGCCCTGAGCACCCTGCGCAAGAGGGAGGGCCGTCGCCGTCGAGCTGGGGTGTGCGGCAGGGCGGCGATGCCTGTGGAAGAAGGAGAGCTGTAGGCAAGGGGCTGGGCAGGTAATGGGCAAGGTCCTGCCTGCTCCCCACCACCGAGGGCTTTCCCCAGGGAGGGGTGTCCAGGGAACGGCCAGCCCCTCTGCACGCAGTCCTGCCGCCCTGGCCTGGGCGCAGGTCGCCGGGACAGCCGGACCGGGCCTGCCCTTGCCGAGGCAGCGCTCGACTCGGACGTACCTGGGTCATCCTCGGGCTCATCCCTGGAGCCGGAGCAGGGCGATGTGTTACCACTCTGCTCGGAGGCTGCCTGGCCCTCCGGGGGATCAGCGTGGGGGTCCTGGAAGAGCTCCAGGCTGATGTCTTCCCACTTGTCGTCCTCCTTGGCCAAGACCCCTGGCGCCTCCTATAAAAACATGAACAACAAAGGGAGAGCTAAGCATCCGCCACTGGATGCGGGGAGAAACAGGCGCTTGGGGATGGGGTTTCGTGGTAGGCTTGGCAGTGTTAGGTGTCGGGTTGGCTGGGCTTACGGTCCTGCAGCCAGAGGAGGGCTGCGTGTCGCCTCTGTGCTGGGAGGTCGCCTGCATGGGGAGAGCAAGACTAAAGGCGCGGGCAAGAGGGTGGTGGTGGTGGGGGGGAGGAGATGGAGAGGATGTCCACCAGCCATGTCCCTGCCACACATGCCCTGGGCGCCGCGCCTGCCTCCGGTACCTGGGGATGCTCGGTGCTGGCCACGCGCCCCTGGCTCACCTGGTGACAAGGCTCCCAAGGCAGGGGACAAGTTGTCTCATTGTCTCCGTTCTCTGCTGCTGGGGCAAGGTGTGGTGTGGCGGTGTCGTCCACAGCATTTTCAGGCAAGGAAAAAGCCCCTTCATGATCGTGTGCTGCCGGGGAGACGATGGCTGCACTAGCCTCTCCTGGATGGTCTCCAGACATGGGAGAAGCCATGTGTTCTCCATCCTGGCGTTCGTCTGGGACAGGAGAGGCTGTGCTGGGCTCTCCCTGAGGCTCTGCAGCCAATGTAGACTCGCTCTCCTCAGTTGCTGCAGGTGGTTTTAGTGCCATCGCCGCATCCATGCTTTGTGCCGAGTGCCGCTGTTCCACCGGCTGCTGGCTGCGTTCTTGGATCACAGCCTCAAGCTCGTGCAGGAGATCACTCATGTCCCACGGAGCTGCGTCCTGCAGAGCCACGGTGTGGGCTGTGGGGCTGTGTGGGGCAGGTGCCTGGCTCCCTGCCTGTGCTGCTGTGCCCTGCTTGCCGAAGAGAGAAGCCGGTGCCTTCGCCGCCTCCTGTTCTGTGGGAGTGAGTGGCGAGCGTTGCTCCTCTTCCTCAGCAGCTGCAGCCAATGCAGCAGCTGCTGGCTCGGTGTCCATGGGATGTGTCGGGGCAGGAGACGCATTCTGCACGTTCCCGGCTGAGACTCCTGCCGTGTGTGTGCCAGAGCTGCTGGGACGGCAGGACCCCTCCAAAAGCTCTGGGAACAAAGGGTTGACCCAGATGCTGTGGATCTTGATGACCTCTTCTTGGGACAGTTCTTTGGTGCTGGTATCTTCCCAGCAACCAAGCTTGGCCAGGGCCCCTGGGTGCTTCTTTGGCACTTGTGGGACTAAGGCCCTTTCGGCCATCGCCCAGTGCTTCCCGCGGACATGGGATGCCATGCTTGCAGGACTTCCTGCAGGACTTCCCCTCCTCCGGTGCTGGCTGTGGGCCAGGAATCTCGACTCCAGCTCTGGCAGATCTTCCTCCTTCCTGGAGCAGTCTGCCACATGTGTCATATCCTTGGGCATCCTACGGACCCTCCGTTGGCTCCGCACCGGCTTGCCTATGAGGATGCACTTGTAGCGTCCCACTGGTGCTTTGGAGCCTTCCTGTACTGCTTGTGCCTGGTGCCCTGGCCCCACATGCCTCCTACCCATGGAAGCTGGCACAGACACCCTGCCAGCAGCACTGGTGCTCCCATGTTCATGGGGATCATGCGCGGGCTTAGGTGCTGGGGCCTTGCTGCTCCTGGCTGCCCGGACCTGATCTCTTCTTGTCCTTTTCACCAGCATCATGCTGCTTTCTGAGTCCCTCAAGAGGCACCGGTTTGTCTCCTGTGCAGCGTTGGTGTTGGCTGTGGGGCTGCATGGGGCACGCCTGCAGCTCTGCATCCTGCCGGCTGCATCCCACTCACCACAGTAGACCCGAGGAGATGGGACAAGCTGTTGGGGTCTGCTGGCAGCTTCCCTGCCCTGGGAAGAAGATTCGGAGGGTGCTGCTGCCTGCGGCTGCCCATGGCCCACCTGTGGGCAGGAAGAGCACGAGTCAGGTGATGGAGGTGGCTGCCTTGGCACAGCAGCCCCCCAGTGCTGGCAAGCCCAGCCGCAGCACCGAGAAAGATCCATGTGGCCCCGTCCCACCGCCACCACCCCCTCCTGCCCCATCTCTCACCTGGTGCAGGGTCTGCAGGCTGGGCAGCCTGCTCTGGTGCTGGGGGCGGGTGTTCGCCTCCTCATGCGTGGGCATCTTTGGCGGTGTCTGCTGCTGACCTGCCATGGTCACCCGGGGGAGATGCTGCCTCCTGAGGGAGTCGCTCTCCTGGGAGTGGACAGCCCAGGGCTCTCGCCCCTTAAATACCCCCACGGTCACCGTGGAGACACGCATCACATTGGCCTCTGGGCATGATGCGCTGCCTGCATCACAAAGCCCTGGGCAATGGCTGTGGAGATGCCCACGCCCCGCCCGTGAGCACCTGCGCCCCTGTTGAAGTGTCTCACTTGGTGAAGGACGCCAATGGCAATAGCTTTGCCACCAGGCTCTCCAGCATCTTTGTTTTTTGGCAAAGCAAGCCTGCACGGACACGATGCGGGTGGGTTCTCTCCCGTTGCTGGGGGCTGCTGGCTGACACCGAGAGGCGTGGGTGTTGTCCGTGGGCAGCTGCCTTCCCACACGGTGAAGCTTCAGCACTGGCATCAGCTGTGGCTCTGCTCCTGGTGGTTCTGCCTGCTCCGGGCTGGGCGCTCTGGGAAGGGGAAGCATCCGTGAGTGTAGGAATGGGGATGTTTCCGAGGAGCAGCCCTGTGGTTTTCTAAACCTTCTGAGTACTGGGAGCCGAGCAGCGCTGGGCTCTGTGTGTGCCCGGGGCAGCTGCTCTGGCTGAGAGCGCCCTTCCCCTGCGATGCCTCTGCTGTCTCGCTGTCTGCCATGGGCTCTCCTCCCAGGTTGGAAGGGGGTGGCGTTTGGATCTTGGCTGAAGTGCATTCTTGATGGACGCGACCAGAAGGGGCAGATGTAGGCCTGTACGCCTTCAGCACCTTCCTAAGGGGCTTGTGCTGCTTTCCCCCCACAAAGACGGAGAGCCTGTGTTTCATGATGTGAGGTGGCTTCCTCTCTCTTGCCGCAGGGCAACAAGCCATGGATCTCCCTGCCCCGTGGAAAGGGTATCCGCCTGACCATTGCTGAAGAAAGAGACAAGAGACTGGCAGCCAAGCAGCGCAGCGGGTGAGCTCCAGCTCGGGTCAGCCGTGGTCCTTTCAGTGTATTAATTATACCGTTCACCAAGTGGCGGTGTGAGTGGCTGAGGAGCATCCAAGGGCTGGAGGGAGCCGTGCTGTGCCAGTGTGAAGCCACACTCTGCTCTCTAGAAGGGCCTGCTGATGCGGGGAGACTCCTGGTGACCTGACCAATCACCAGAACCATCTTCCAGAAGGGCAAGGGGGAGCGGTAGGAGACCCTCCAGGCTGGTCCGCTCCTGGGAAGGTGCTGGCAGAAACGCTCTGGGACAGCGTTCCCAGGGACATGCTGGAGGAGCCGGGCTCTGGAAGAGCCAGCTGGGCTCTCCCTGGGGCCAGTGGTGCCAGACAGGCTTGAGGCTCGCTGGGATTGCCCCTGGGCGCGGGACTGAGCAGAGAGGGGAGGCTCCGTGACCAGTGCCAGGGGTGGGTGGTGCATTGGCCGGTGAGTTGGGCTTTGGCGGGGGGCGGTGCTCAGCATCCTGAGCCCAGCTGGCTGCTGCTTACTGGGATGGATGGTCCCTCACGGGCTGCTCTTCAGTGCCTTTCCTCGGAGGCGGAGTGTTGGGGTCTGCAGCGTGTCTGCAGACGAGTTAGTTGACTTTAAAGACTTAGTCGTGTTCCTTTAAGACAGCCACAAAAATGACAAGTATGTGAACAGGAAGGGAAGAACCGGAGCTTAGAACCGCAGCAAACGGGCACCTACAGCAAGAGCAAAGAGCAAGCAAGAGGAAGACGACAGCAAGCCTACCAGGGTCTGACACATGTACTATCTAAGATCTATAAGCAATCTGTACAGATAATAAAGGCCATTCTGGCCATTTTGTCTGAACCCAGCCACGTAGATATAGTGTTTTTATGTCCGTCTCGCGTTGCGTCGCCACAGTGGAGCGTGTGAGGAATCACAATGACAGCAGGGGTAGGGGAGGCCCCCGCACTGCGGGTGGCAGTGGCAGTGGTGGAGGCTTGGCAGCTCTCGGGGGGGAGTTGGCCAGGCCAGAAGCATGGGCTGCTGCGGGCCCCAGGAAGTCCAGCAAAGGCAGGTGCTGAGCAGCGGCTCGGGGATGGGCTGATGCCCCCTGCCCAGGGGCTGTGGCTGTGGCCGGGTGGCTGGAGAGCAGCAGTGCCTGTGGGAAAGGCCCCAGAGGCCAAGGTGGGCAGGGGCGTGCGGCGTGCCCGGGCAGCAAGGGCAGTTCCGCAGGCCGGGCTGCGCTAGCGAGGGCACAGGCGGCACTGCGGGGAAGGGGTTCCTCTGTGCCATGGGCCCAGGGGAGTGCGTGCCGGGCACTGGGTGCGGGCTGGGGCTGCGCGGGTCCGGGCAGACACGGGCCCCGTGGAGCGAGGCCAGCGGAGGCCCCATCTGGCTGGGAGCTGGAATGCCAGAGGCATGGGCAGAGGCCGAGGGCACAGGCTCTGCTCAGCGTGGAGAAGAGGGAGCACAGGGGCTCTCCAGCTCTGCCTGCTGGCGTGGGCCTTGCCTGCACGGGTCTTTCTGCCAGGGTGGAGCAGGCACACATGAGCCCTGGGGGAAAATGGTCAGCTTTTATTGGCCTCAGAAAGCACGCAGGGCCCAGCAGAGGCTGGCACCACGATGTCCTCAGGGCAGCTGAATGCGTGGGGCGCAGTCCCGGCAGCCATCCCTGCAGTGCCTCCCTGCGCTGCTCCTTCCGCATGCAGCACGGGCTCAGGGGCAGCCGGCACCTTCATGGGCCCCGCTGGCAGCAGGGCGCTGCTGCTCTCGCTGTGCCGTGATGCAGGGACAGCAGAAAGCCCTGCGCAGAGCCCTGAGCACCCTGCGCAAGAGGGAGGGCCGTCGCCGTCGAGCTGGGGTGTGCGGCAGGGCGGCGATGCCTGTGGAAGAAGGAGAGCTGTAGGCAAGGGGCTGGGCAGGTAATGGGCAAGGTCCTGCCTGCTCCCCACCACCGAGGGCTTTCCCCAGGGAGGGGTGTCCAGGGAACGGCCAGCCCCTCTGCACGCAGTCCTGCCGCCCTGGCCTGGGCGCAGGTCGCCGGGACAGCCGGACCGGGCCTGCCCTTGCCGAGGCAGCGCTCGACTCGGACGTACCTGGGTCATCCTCGGGCTCATCCCTGGAGCCGGAGCAGGGCGATGTGTTACCACTCTGCTCGGAGGCTGCCTGGCCCTCCGGGGGATCAGCGTGGGGGTCCTGGAAGAGCTCCAGGCTGATGTCTTCCCACTTGTCGTCCTCCTTGGCCAAGACCCCTGGCGCCTCCTATAAAAACATGAACAACAAAGGGAGAGCTAAGCATCCGCCACTGGATGCGGGGAGAAACAGGCGCTTGGGGATGGGGTTTCGTGGTAGGCTTGGCAGTGTTAGGTGTCGGGTTGGCTGGGCTTACGGTCCTGCAGCCAGAGGAGGGCTGCGTGTCGCCTCTGTGCTGGGAGGTCGCCTGCATGGGGAGAGCAAGACTAAAGGCGCGGGCAAGAGGGTGGTGGTGGTGGGGGGGAGGAGATGGAGAGGATGTCCACCAGCCATGTCCCTGCCACACATGCCCTGGGCGCCGCGCCTGCCTCCGGTACCTGGGGATGCTCGGTGCTGGCCACGCGCCCCTGGCTCACCTGGTGACAAGGCTCCCAAGGCAGGGGACAAGTTGTCTCATTGTCTCCGTTCTCTGCTGCTGGGGCAAGGTGTGGTGTGGCGGTGTCGTCCACAGCATTTTCAGGCAAGGAAAAAGCCCCTTCATGATCGTGTGCTGCCGGGGAGACGATGGCTGCACTAGCCTCTCCTGGATGGTCTCCAGACATGGGAGAAGCCATGTGTTCTCCATCCTGGCGTTCGTCTGGGACAGGAGAGGCTGTGCTGGGCTCTCCCTGAGGCTCTGCAGCCAATGTAGACTCGCTCTCCTCAGTTGCTGCAGGTGGTTTTAGTGCCATCGCCGCATCCATGCTTTGTGCCGAGTGCCGCTGTTCCACCGGCTGCTGGCTGCGTTCTTGGATCACAGCCTCAAGCTCGTGCAGGAGATCACTCATGTCCCACGGAGCTGCGTCCTGCAGAGCCACGGTGTGGGCTGTGGGGCTGTGTGGGGCAGGTGCCTGGCTCCCTGCCTGTGCTGCTGTGCCCTGCTTGCCGAAGAGAGAAGCCGGTGCCTTCGCCGCCTCCTGTTCTGTGGGAGTGAGTGGCGAGCGTTGCTCCTCTTCCTCAGCAGCTGCAGCCAATGCAGCAGCTGCTGGCTCGGTGTCCATGGGATGTGTCGGGGCAGGAGACGCATTCTGCACGTTCCCGGCTGAGACTCCTGCCGTGTGTGTGCCAGAGCTGCTGGGACGGCAGGACCCCTCCAAAAGCTCTGGGAACAAAGGGTTGACCCAGATGCTGTGGATCTTGATGACCTCTTCTTGGGACAGTTCTTTGGTGCTGGTATCTTCCCAGCAACCAAGCTTGGCCAGGGCCCCTGGGTGCTTCTTTGGCACTTGTGGGACTAAGGCCCTTTCGGCCATCGCCCAGTGCTTCCCGCGGACATGGGATGCCATGCTTGCAGGACTTCCTGCAGGACTTCCCCTCCTCCGGTGCTGGCTGTGGGCCAGGAATCTCGACTCCAGCTCTGGCAGATCTTCCTCCTTCCTGGAGCAGTCTGCCACATGTGTCATATCCTTGGGCATCCTACGGACCCTCCGTTGGCTCCGCACCGGCTTGCCTATGAGGATGCACTTGTAGCGTCCCACTGGTGCTTTGGAGCCTTCCTGTACTGCTTGTGCCTGGTGCCCTGGCCCCACATGCCTCCTACCCATGGAAGCTGGCACAGACACCCTGCCAGCAGCACTGGTGCTCCCATGTTCATGGGGATCATGCGCGGGCTTAGGTGCTGGGGCCTTGCTGCTCCTGGCTGCCCGGACCTGATCTCTTCTTGTCCTTTTCACCAGCATCATGCTGCTTTCTGAGTCCCTCAAGAGGCACCGGTTTGTCTCCTGTGCAGCGTTGGTGTTGGCTGTGGGGCTGCATGGGGCACGCCTGCAGCTCTGCATCCTGCCGGCTGCATCCCACTCACCACAGTAGACCCGAGGAGATGGGACAAGCTGTTGGGGTCTGCTGGCAGCTTCCCTGCCCTGGGAAGAAGATTCGGAGGGTGCTGCTGCCTGCGGCTGCCCATGGCCCACCTGTGGGCAGGAAGAGCACGAGTCAGGTGATGGAGGTGGCTGCCTTGGCACAGCAGCCCCCCAGTGCTGGCAAGCCCAGCCGCAGCACCGAGAAAGATCCATGTGGCCCCGTCCCACCGCCACCACCCCCTCCTGCCCCATCTCTCACCTGGTGCAGGGTCTGCAGGCTGGGCAGCCTGCTCTGGTGCTGGGGGCGGGTGTTCGCCTCCTCATGCGTGGGCATCTTTGGCGGTGTCTGCTGCTGACCTGCCATGGTCACCCGGGGGAGATGCTGCCTCCTGAGGGAGTCGCTCTCCTGGGAGTGGACAGCCCAGGGCTCTCGCCCCTTAAATACCCCCACGGTCACCGTGGAGACACGCATCACATTGGCCTCTGGGCATGATGCGCTGCCTGCATCACAAAGCCCTGGGCAATGGCTGTGGAGATGCCCACGCCCCGCCCGTGAGCACCTGCGCCCCTGTTGAAGTGTCTCACTTGGTGAAGGACGCCAATGGCAATAGCTTTGCCACCAGGCTCTCCAGCATCTTTGTTTTTTGGCAAAGCAAGCCTGCACGGACACGATGCGGGTGGGTTCTCTCCCGTTGCTGGGGGCTGCTGGCTGACACCGAGAGGCGTGGGTGTTGTCCGTGGGCAGCTGCCTTCCCACACGGTGAAGCTTCAGCACTGGCATCAGCTGTGGCTCTGCTCCTGGTGGTTCTGCCTGCTCCGGGCTGGGCGCTCTGGGAAGGGGAAGCATCCGTGAGTGTAGGAATGGGGATGTTTCCGAGGAGCAGCCCTGTGGTTTTCTAAACCTTCTGAGTACTGGGAGCCGAGCAGCGCTGGGCTCTGTGTGTGCCCGGGGCAGCTGCTCTGGCTGAGAGCGCCCTTCCCCTGCGATGCCTCTGCTGTCTCGCTGTCTGCCATGGGCTCTCCTCCCAGGTTGGAAGGGGGTGGCGTTTGGATCTTGGCTGAAGTGCATTCTTGATGGACGCGACCAGAAGGGGCAGATGTAGGCCTGTACGCCTTCAGCACCTTCCTAAGGGGCTTGTGCTGCTTTCCCCCCACAAAGACGGAGAGCCTGTGTTTCATGATGTGAGGTGGCTTCCTCTCTCTTGCCGCAGGGCAACAAGCCATGGATCTCCCTGCCCCGTGGAAAGGGTATCCGCCTGACCATTGCTGAAGAAAGAGACAAGAGACTGGCAGCCAAGCAGCGCAGCGGGTGAGCTCCAGCTCGGGTCAGCCGTGGTCCTTTCAGTGTATTAATTATACCGTTCACCAAGTGGCGGTGTGAGTGGCTGAGGAGCATCCAAGGGCTGGAGGGAGCCGTGCTGTGCCAGTGTGAAGCCACACTCTGCTCTCTAGAAGGGCCTGCTGATGCGGGGAGACTCCTGGTGACCTGACCAATCACCAGAACCATCTTCCAGAAGGGCAAGGGGGAGCGGTAGGAGACCCTCCAGGCTGGTCCGCTCCTGGGAAGGTGCTGGCAGAAACGCTCTGGGACAGCGTTCCCAGGGACATGCTGGAGGAGCCGGGCTCTGGAAGAGCCAGCTGGGCTCTCCCTGGGGCCAGTGGTGCCAGACAGGCTTGAGGCTCGCTGGGATTGCCCCTGGGCGCGGGACTGAGCAGAGAGGGGAGGCTCCGTGACCAGTGCCAGGGGTGGGTGGTGCATTGGCCGGTGAGTTGGGCTTTGGCGGGGGGCGGTGCTCAGCATCCTGAGCCCAGCTGGCTGCTGCTTACTGGGATGGATGGTCCCTCACGGGCTGCTCTTCAGTGCCTTTCCTCGGAGGCGGAGTGTTGGGGTCTGCAGCGTGTCTGCAGACGAGTTAGTTGACTTTAAAGACTTAGTCGTGTTCCTTTAAGACAGCCACAAAAATGACAAGTATGTGAACAGGAAGGGAAGAACCGGGGCTTAGAACCGCAGCAAACGGGCACCTACAGCAAGAGCAAAGAGCAAGCAAGAGGAAGACGACAGCAAGCCTACCAGGGTCTGACACATGTACTATCTAAGATCTATAAGCAATCTGTACAGATAATAAAGGCCATTCTGGCCATTTTGTCTGAACCCAGCCACGTAGATATAGTGTTTTTATGTCCGTCTCGCGTTGCGTCGCCACAGTGGAGCGTGTGAGGAATCACAATGACAGCAGGGGTAGGGGAGGCCCCCGCACTGCGGGTGGCAGTGGCAGTGGTGGAGGCTTGGCAGCTCTCGGGGGGGAGTTGGCCAGGCCAGAAGCATGGGCTGCTGCGGGCCCCAGGAAGTCCAGCAAAGGCAGGTGCTGAGCAGCGGCTCGGGGATGGGCTGATGCCCCCTGCCCAGGGGCTGTGGCTGTGGCCGGGTGGCTGGAGAGCAGCAGTGCCTGTGGGAAAGGCCCCAGAGGCCAAGGTGGGCAGGGGCGTGCGGCGTGCCCGGGCAGCAAGGGCAGTTCCGCAGGCCGGGCTGCGCTAGCGAGGGCACAGGCGGCACTGCGGGGAAGGGGTTCCTCTGTGCCATGGGCCCAGGGGAGTGCGTGCCCGGGCACTGGGTGCGGGCTGGGGCTGCGCGGGTCCGGGCAGACACGGGCCCCGTGGAGCGAGGCCAGCGGAGGCCCCATCTGGCTGGGAGCTGGAATGCCAGAGGCATGGGCAGAGGCCGAGGGCACAGGCTCTGCTCAGCGTGGAGAAGAGGGAGCACAGGGGCTCTCCAGCTCTGCCTGCTGGCGTGGGCCTTGCCTGCACGGGTCTTTCTGCCAGGGTGGAGCAGGCACACATGAGCCCTGGGGGAAAATGGTCAGCTTTTATTGGCCTCAGAAAGCACGCAGGGCCCAGCAGAGGCTGGCACCACGATGTCCTCAGGGCAGCTGAATGCGTGGGGCGCAGTCCCGGCAGCCATCCCTCCAGTGCCTCCCTGCGCTGCTCCTTCCGCATGCAGCACGGGCTCAGGGGCAGCCGGCACCTTCATGGGCCCCGCTGGCAGCAGGGCGCTGCTGCTCTCGCTGTGCCGTGATGCAGGGACAGCAGAAAGCCCTGCGCAGAGCCCTGAGCACCCTGCGCAAGAGGGAGGGCCGTCGCCGTCGAGCTGGGGTGTGCGGCAGGGCGGCGATGCCTGTGGAAGAAGGAGAGCTGTAGGCAAGGGGCTGGGCAGGTAATGGGCAAGGTCCTGCCTGCTCCCCACCACCGAGGGCTTTCCCCAGGGAGGGGTGTCCAGGGAACGGCCAGCCCCTCTGCACGCAGTCCTGCCGCCCTGGCCTGGGTGCAGGTCGCCGGGACAGCCGGACCGGGCCTGCCCTTGCCGAGGCAGCGCTCGACTCGGACGTACCTGGGTCATCCTCGGGCTCATCCCTGGAGCCGGAGCAGGGCGATGTGTTACCACTCTGCTCGGAGGCTGCCTGGCCCTCCGGGGGATCAGCGTGGGGGTCCTGGAAGAGCTCCAGGCTGATGTCTTCCCACTTGTCGTCCTCCTTGGCCAAGACCCCTGGCGCCTCCTATAAAAACATGAACAACAAAGGGAGAGCTAAGCATCCGCCACTGGATGCGGGGAGAAACAGGCGCTTGGGGATGGGGTTTCGTGGTAGGCTTGGCAGTGTTAGGTGTCGGGTTGGCTGGGCTTACGGTCCTGCAGCCAGAGGAGGGCTGCGTGTCGCCTCTGTGCTGGGAGGTCGCCTGCATGGGGAGAGCAAGACTAAAGGCGCGGGCAAGAGGGTGGTGGTGGTGGGGGGGAGGAGATGGAGAGGATGTCCACCAGCCATGTCCCTGCCACACATGCCCTGGGCGCCGCGCCTGCCTCCGGTACCTGGGGATGCTCGGTGCTGGCCACGCGCCCCTGGCTCACCTGGTGACAAGGCTCCCAAGGCAGGGGACAAGTTGTCTCATTGTCTCCGTTCTCTGCTGCTGGGGCAAGGTGTGGTGTGGCGGTGTCGTCCACAGCATTTTCAGGCAAGGAAAAAGCCCCTTCATGATCGTGTGCTGCCGGGGAGACGATGGCTGCACTAGCCTCTCCTGGATGGTCTCCAGACATGGGAGAAGCCATGTGTTCTCCATCCTGGCGTTCGTCTGGGACAGGAGAGGCTGTGCTGGGCTCTCCCTGAGGCTCTGCAGCCAATGTAGACTCGCTCTCCTCAGTTGCTGCACGTGGTTTTAGTGCCATCGCCGCATCCATGCTTTGTGCCGAGTGCCGCTGTTCCACCGGCTGCTGGCTGCGTTCTTGGATCACAGCCTCAAGCTCGTGCAGGAGATCACTCATGTCCCACGGAGCTGCGTCCTGCAGAGCCACGGTGTGGGCTGTGGGGCTGTGTGGGGCAGGTGCCTGGCTCCCTGCCTGTGCTGCTGTGCCCTGCTTGCCGAAGAGAGAAGCCGGTGCCTTCGCCGCCTCCTGTTCTGTGGGAGTGAGTGGCGAGCGTTGCTCCTCTTCCTCAGCAGCTGCAGCCAATGCAGCAGCTGCTGGCTCGGTGTCCATGGGATGTGTCGGGGCAGGAGACGCATTCTGCACGTTCCCGGCTGAGACTCCTGCCGTGTGTGTGCCAGAGCTGCTGGGACGGCAGGACCCCTCCAAAAGCTCTGGGAACAAAGGGTTGACCCAGATGCTGTGGATCTTGATGACCTCTTCTTGGGACAGTTCTTTGGTGCTGGTATCTTCCCAGCAACCAAGCTTGGCCAGGGCCCCTGGGTGCTTCTTTGGCACTTGTGGGACTAAGGCCCTTTCGGCCATCGCCCAGTGCTTCCCGCGGACATGGGATGCCATGCTTGCAGGACTTCCTGCAGGACTTCCCCTCCTCCGGTGCTGGCTGTGGGCCAGGAATCTCGACTCCAGCTCTGGCAGATCTTCCTCCTTCCTGGAGCAGTCTGCCACATGTGTCATATCCTTGGGCATCCTACGGACCCTCCGTTGGCTCCGCACCGGCTTGCCTATGAGGATGCACTTGTAGCGTCCCACTGGTGCTTTGGAGCCTTCCTGTACTGCTTGTGCCTGGTGCCCTGGCCCCACATGCCTCCTACCCATGGAAGCTGGCACAGACACCCTGCCAGCAGCACTGGTGCTCCCATGTTCATGGGGGTCATGCGCGGGCTTAGGTGCTGGGGCCTTGCTGCTCCTGGCTGCCCGGACCTGATCTCTTCTTGTCCTTTTCACCAGCATCATGCTGCTTTCTGAGTCCCTCAAGAGGCACCGGTTTGTCTCCTGTGCAGCGTTGGTGTTGGCTGTGGGGCTGCATGGGGCACGCCTGCAGCTCTGCATCCTGCCGGCTGCATCCCACTCACCACAGTAGACCCGAGGAGATGGGACAAGCTGTTGGGGTCTGCTGGCAGCTTCCCTGCCCTGGGAAGAAGATTCGGAGGGTGCTGCTGCCTGCGGCTGCCCATGGCCCACCTGTGGGCAGGAAGAGCACGAGTCAGGTGATGGAGGTGGCTGCCTTGGCACAGCAGCCCCCCCAGTGCTGGCAAGCCCAGCCGCAGCACCGAGAAAGATCCATGTGGCCCCGTCCCACCGCCACCACCCCCTCCTGCCCCATCTCTCACCTGGTGCAGGGTCTGCAGGCTGGGCAGCCTGCTCTGGTGCTGGGGGCGGGTGTTCGCCTCCTCATGCGTGGGCATCTTTGGCGGTGTCTGCTGCTGACCTGCCATGGTCACCCGGGGGAGATGCTGCCTCCTGAGGGAGTCGCTCTCCTGGGAGTGGACAGCCCAGGGCTCTCGCCCCTTAAATACCCCCACGGTCACCGTGGAGACACGCATCACATTGGCCTCTGGGCATGATGCGCTGCCTGCATCACAAAGCCCTGGGCAATGGCTGTGGAGATGCCCACGCCCCGCCCGTGAGCACCTGCGCCCCTGTTGAAGTGTCTCACTTGGTGAAGGACGCCAATGGCAATAGCTTTGCCACCAGGCTCTCCAGCATCTTTGTTTTTTGGCAAAGCAAGCCTGCACGGACACGATGCGGGTGGGTTCTCTCCCGTTGCTGGGGGCTGCTGGCTGACACCGAGAGGCGTGGGTGTTGTCCGTGGGCAGCTGCCTTCCCACACGGTGAAGCTTCAGCACTGGCATCAGCTGTGGCTCTGCTCCTGGTGGTTCTGCCTGCTCCGGGCTGGGCGCTCTGGGAAGGGGAAGCATCCGTGAGTGTAGGAATGGGGATGTTTCCGAGGAGCAGCCCTGTGGTTTTCTAAACCTTCTGAGTACTGGGAGCCGAGCAGCGCTGGGCTCTGTGTGTGCCCGGGGCAGCTGCTCTGGCTGAGAGCGCCCTTCCCCTGCGATGCCTCTGCTGTCTCGCTGTCTGCCATGGGCTCTCCTCCCAGGTTGGAAGGGGGTGGCGTTTGGATCTTGGCTGAAGTGCATTCTTGATGGACGCGACCAGAAGGGGCAGATGTAGGCCTGTACGCCTTCAGCACCTTCCTAAGGGGCTTGTGCTGCTTTCCCCCCACAAAGACGGAGAGCCTGTGTTTCATGATGTGAGGTGGCTTCCTCTCTCTTGCCGCAGGGCAACAAGCCATGGATCTCCCTGCCCCGTGGAAAGGGTATCCGCCTGACCATTGCTGAAGAAAGAGACAAGAGACTGGCAGCCAAGCAGCGCAGCGGGTGAGCTCCAGCTCGGGTCAGCCATGGTCCTTTCAGTGTATTAATTATACCGTTCACCAAGTGGCGGTGTGAGTGGCTGAGGAGCATCCAAGGGCTGGAGGGAGCCGTGCTGTGCCAGTGTGAAGCCACACTCTGCTCTCTAGAAGGGCCTGCTGATGCGGGGAGACTCCTGGTGACCTGACCAATCACCAGAACCATCTTCCAGAAGGGCAAGGGGGAGCGGTAGGAGACCCTCCAGGCTGGTCCGCTCCTGGGAAGGTGCTGGCAGAAACGCTCTGGGACAGCGTTCCCAGGGACATGCTGGAGGAGCCGGGCTCTGGAAGAGCCAGCTGGGCTCTCCCTGGGGCCAGTGGTGCCAGACAGGCTTGAGGCTCGCTGGGATTGCCCCTGGGCGCGGGACTGAGCAGAGAGGGGAGGCTCCGTGACCAGTGCCAGGGGTGGGTGGTGCATTGGCCGGTGAGTTGGGCTTTGGCGGGGGGCGGTGCTCAGCATCCTGAGCCCAGCTGGCTGCTGCTTACTGGGGAGGTCATGGGTTGCTCTTCAGTGCCTTTCCTCCGGAGGTGGAGCATGCAAGGAATCACAATGGCAGCAAGGACAGGGGAGGCCCCCACACCAGCGGTGGTGGTGGTGGTGGTGGTGGTGGAGGCTTGGCAGCTCTTGGGAGGGAGTTGGCCAGGCCAGAAGCATGGGCTGCTGCAGGCCCCAGGAAGTCCAGCAAAGGCAGGTGCTGAGCAGCGGCTCGGGGATCGGCTGATGCCCCCTGCCCAGGGGCTGTGGCTGTGGCCGGGTGGCTGGAGAGCAGCAGTGCCTGTGGGAAAGGCCCCAGAGGCCAAGGTGGGCAGGGGCGTGCGGCGTGCCCGGGCAGCAAGGGCAGTTCCGCAGGCCGGGCTGCGCTAGCGAGGGCACAGGCGGCACTGCGGGGAAGGGGTTCCTCTGTGCCATGGGCCCAGGGGAGTGCGTGCCGGGCACTGGGTGCGGGCTGGGGCTGCGCGGGTCCGGGCAGACACGGGCCCCGTGGAGCGAGGCCAGCGGAGGCCCCATCTGGCTGGGAGCTGGAATGCCAGAGGCATGGGCAGAGGCCGAGGGCACAGGCTCTGCTCAGCGTGGAGAAGAGGGAGCACAGAAAGAAATGTTTGAGGTTCCCCATCAAAAAACACATCTTTTTGATGAAGAACGCCCACCTTGTCACAGCACAAAAGAGATTGGAAAGATCTACAAGAGAAAAAAAGACTGATACACAAGTTAATCTTACTGCAAAGCTTAGCTTCTGAGATTAGCCCGGCGTGGGACAGAGATGGCCCCGCAGGCACTGGGAGCAGGGTGAGGCGGCGCTGGGCGCATTGCTGGTGGAGATGCTCGGGTGTCCTCTCCGGAGGTTGTGCAGCCCTGAGTGTGGCTGAGCTGTGCCTGTGGTGAGAGCGGCTGGGGCACAGCCACCTCCAGCCAGCCTTGGGGCCAGCGCTGCTGAGAGAGCCACGGCTGGGCCAGCTCCGGCCAGCGGCTCAGGAGCCCAAGGGCAGGTCTCTCATGCTTCATGCTGCAGAGACTGGCTCCTGCCCAGCTCTGCCTGAGCATCGCTGACCCAGAGGCGTTCATTGCCCTTTTCTCCACAGAAATTACTCCTTTCCCAGCTCTCCCAACCTGCAGGATATCTCCAAGCTGTAACAATGTTTTATGGATTAAAGTTAGGGAACTAAAAGAAGCAATGCCACAGAGATTACAGCAAGCACTTTCATTGGGAACAGGGGAGGGATTTCCATCAATTAATCACTTGACTGTCTTTTATTTCGTTTAGGTTTTTATTACAGAACTTTGTAGTAGAAGTTGTGATTAATCTGGATAACTCCCCCAGCAATAAACACTAGGGCAGTAAATTACACATCATTAACTAGCCCTTGCCTACCAATGCTGTGCAGGGGAAGGCTCTGCTGCCTGCGGGGAGGGTGGGAGCTGGGGCATAGGCGTGATCTGGTGGCTTGCAGCCCATCCCGCACAGCAGGACAGTGCTGAGCTACAGGGACAGTGGTTTTGGGGGCGGGGGGGTGTTTAGCCATGTAGTATGCCCTGCTAACCACCCTTTGCCTGGTTGTCAGTGCAAGCAGATGCCGGGGTTGGAAGCCATTGGGCAGGATTTCTCGGAGCCCTGCAGAGGAGCCCTGGGACACCTTTGCCCTGGGTGAAGCCCAGTATGTAACTGGGGAAAAATCAGAGCATGATGGGCCAGGTTAGCCTGGGCCATTGTGCAGTGAGAAAAGAGGGGGACAACATCTGAAAGTGAGAAGTGGTGTTCCTGGGGCATAGGGTCTCCAGCTACCTGGACAAACAGCAAAGCCTCCTTGGAGAAGTCACCCAGCTGTAAATGCCATGAGTTTTGCCCTTTTCACCTCCCAAAAGTTACCTCAATTTACCTTAAAGGTAGGTACCTTAGTGGTGCGGGTTTGGGGATGGGTGCTTTGCTTAGAGAATGAAGAGCCTGTATCAAGCCATGCTGATCCTGAAGAATTTATCACTGTCTTGCACACAGGAGAGTGTTATTTCATTGATGCTGAAGCAGCCATAAGCAGCTCTCAGCTTTCATTAACTAACCTGGAACTTACATCGAACCTGCACGGGAGGACAGGCCCTTTGGAGAGAGCAGCTTGGGAAAAGAATGGGAAGGAAAGAAAAGCCCACGGTGACTCTGGTGTGCATATCCAAAGACTCCATCCTACCCAACCTGACCGCCTCGTTGGCAGCCATTCCCTGGCATTCAGACTTTGCCAAGTTTTACCCCATTATTCCTGCTGGTACGATTTCATCCAGTTTCAAACTTCTCACTTCTCATCTTGTCTCACAGTAGCCCCTGGGGCCCTAGAGAGAAGTTCCCTGCCACCTTTTGCCTATCACTGCCTGAGCTGTGCCTAAGAAATACTGATCCCAAAGTTCTTGGGCTTGGCTGGATAGGCTGGTTTTCTCCAGGAAGGACAGGAGGCTGCACCAGTCCCAGCCCAGGTGCCTCCAAAATGAGAAGGACATGCTCCTTGCTGCTCCATCTGTGCACCCCATGACGCAGCATCCAGCTGCCTTTGAAGCTCAGTGCATTTACACTCAGCCTTGGACTGAATCATTGACACATGGAAAGCTTTGCAGATGCTTCTTCTCCTGTCTGCCTATGCTGGTTTTCTGCCAAAAGGCAGACTCTTCTTAATATGGAAGAAGTAACTGATCTGAAGGCAGCATGATGGAGAGCAGCTCTTGGTCACAGTTTTTGCTCCTATTTGTAAAGCGCTTTGGACCCCCATGGGGCAGAAGCACATCCCTGGGGCAGTCCCGTGTGACAGAGGGGCAGGGTACCCAGGCATGAGGTTCATGCAGGACTGAGAGAGCCCCATGACACTCTCACTGCTGGGCAGTGCAGGCAGTATGCTGCTGCGAGAAAGAGCTGAGCTGTCAGCAGCATTGTAAGCATGGATGAAGGTTTGAGCACAAGTCAAATCCATGAAAAGTTTCATAGAGGTGGGAGAGTCATATGGAGCTTTTTCCAGGCCCAGCTGTGAGAGAGCTGGGCTGGAAGACATCACAAGGGAGGTTGATCCGACGACTCCGAGCTCACTATGTGTGCATCCTCTAGGTTGCTGTCAAGGAACAAATAAGCAACATGTTTTGGAGGGCAGGCTGGGGCAGCACAACTGAAGCCCTAGGACAGTACTTCTCCAGAGACTGCAGGACAGCCCAGGGAGTCAGCTCAGACAGGGATGCTGCCTGCACAGCAAATGCTGTGAAGGTGAAACCCTGCCCCACATCCCAGCCCTGCCTGTGCTGCTCATACCCCAGGCTCCCCCTCATCATCTTGCATGGGCAGCAGGGGAAGCAGCAGGGATGCAGGTGATGCAGGGCCACAACAGTGGCACCGAGGACTCTGCACCTCCTCCCTGGAACAGGCAGGTCACAGAGTTGTACTTACTTCTGAAGGCCTGAAATAGCAATTTATGGCTTGGTTCTGCATGAAGAGGTATCACCGGGTGTGCAGGGATCTGGCTGCAGGTGCAGCAGCAAAGCCATGAGATGCAGCAGCAGAGCTGTGTGGTGGAGAGCAACATGCAGGTTGGAGATTCCAACAGCTTTGACTGCCCTTGTTTGTCCTTACATCTCCCCAAAGCCCTGCTCTTTGCCAGGAGCTTCCTCCCAGCCACTCATCCCTGGAAAGCCCAGAGGTTTCCAGTACTGGAGGGGAAGCAATCTGATCCAAGTCACATTTTGAAACAGTTTTTTATTTCCCCAGAGATGCTGCAGCAGTAGTTCTGAAGGGAGAACAGTTAATGCTCAGTTTAGCTCCACATGACCTAATTTGCCACAGCTTATTCAACAAGGGAGAAGGAAGCAAAGAGAAATCCTTGCACATGGACCTCGAGCGCTGCTACATTCCTGGGGGTACTAGGGGAAGGGATATTTCTGTGCTGGAGTTTGTGCAGGAAGGTAGGTTGCTCAGCAGTGATGAGCTGGAGACATAAACCAATAGTCCCTCAGGCAGGGATGATGCTGTGGATTCCTGGTCCAAGCTTCTCCAAAGCTGGGCTCCAGTGCTTTGAGTCTTCCAGCAAGACCATGCCTGATGTGCATCTGCCCTTGGGTCTTCTGTGGTTGCTTTCCGTGGGGAGCTTGGAGGGCTCACCTGCTCTACCCACCTAGTGCATGTTCCTGCACTGACCTGATCTGACAGGAATTGCCTACCTTTTCTAACCCAAAAGCACAGTACCTTTGAATCTAATATTTCTGTGCTATTCTGTGGCCTGAGCTTCTGCCTGCCCCAGTCCCTCCTCTCTCAACATGCCTGCTCCCACCTCGGGCACACCACTCCTCTGAGGTGCTCACAGCTCCTTCCCATTTCACTCAGACCTCCATCCCTGCACACCCTGGCTCCTTCCTCCCTGCCTGTGTGACCTACATATGTTCATCCTTTTGAAGGGACAAAATATTTGAAGGGTAAAAATAATTGTACTATTAGAGATACATGTAGTCTTTCAGAAAATCTGACTCAATGCTACACCGATATTTTGGTACAGATATTTGTACCATGCAAAATTATTTAGACAGCCATTACATATATTTTAAACAAGCTTGCTGGGAGCTTTCCGGTAAAAAGGATCCCCCAGTAATCGTTCTTGGGCGAGCACACTTTCAGAACAGCAGCAATGATGTAAAAGTCATCACTGGCAGTTTGCAAATGCCAAAGCTCAGTGGGACAGGGTTCAGGATGCACAGCTGCTCTTCTGGGGTGATCCAAGTGATTTGTCACAATCCAGTGAAATGGGTTTAATCAGCCAAATGTTTCTGGGGTGGTACAGTCAGGTTTGGAAAGCAGGTGGAGGAGGGGAGGTGCTGGGAGCCCCAGGAGCTACACACCAAGGCCTGGGCAAGAGGCATTACATTTGGTGTGTGAGGGTGCTGATGTATGGAGAACAGTCCTGGCAGCTCAGAGGTTTGCAGACCTGCTTTTGGAGGTCTGATCATCTTCTGCCTCAGGAAAGTAAATTTAGATATGCTTTACCTTGAGAAAAGGTGCCATTTTAAGCATTGTCTGACCTTAGATCAGAGGCAGAGAAAATGGAGCAGCCAATTGCATGGAGCTCATAAAGACAAAATATCTCCTCAAGCACATGTCTTAACAAGGTTCTGGGAGAGATTTGAAAGTCCTGACCTGTTGACCAGGGTGGCAGTTGTTCTCCCAGGCTCTGGAATCTGTCATCCTGTAAGTCTTGCTGGTTTTTGTTGCTCTCCTCACTTTACAAGCCATATGGTAGCTGAGCTTGCCTGTGCCATCCCAAACATCCTTTAACAGTACATCAGTGCTTTAAAGCAGCCTGTTTAATTTGGGAAGAGATCAAAACAACGTTTTCTTTGATGCACTGAAAACCAGTGAGGAGGCTGTGAGGAGGGAGGGCTTGGGTAACCTGAACATGAGTTCGGTTTGCACAGTTTTCTTCTTTCAGCAGCCAGCGTGAGGCTCTGTGGAGTGGGGTCACAAAAGGAGCCAGCAGCTGGAAAAGCATAGGAACTGCAGGAAGATCTCAGGGTAGGTGAATCCAGGGTCTCCATTCTGGGTGAATTTGTGTTCTGCTGTTCCCACAGCCTCCTCAGTCCAGGACTCTGGCCTCTTACATAATTCAGGAGTCAAACATCTACTGGTGAGGTATTTTCTATCTCAGGACCATGCTTGCTAAATCTCAGGTGCTCAGATGACATTGCTGCCTGTTATGTTTTGGGGTTTGGTTTTGGGCATCTTCACGCACTATCTGTCCTTCTGTTGAGGCCATAGGGAGAGAAATGCACATACAATGAGTTGTCCCTTAGCGCCATCCTGTTACTGGAGTGAAGGCTCTTTGCTGTGTGATGTGGTCTTGACACAAGCCACGTGATTTGCGGTGCCTCTTGGTTCAGCCATCAGTCTTGCCATTAGCTACCAATATAGCTCGCTCCCCTCATCCCTTTTCTAGTGCTGCTTCTGGTGCTTTCACACACCTGCATTTCCATTTCCACTTCCTAATGCTCTTAATGGCTCTACTGGAAATCTCTTCCATACCTCCTTTCCCCTTCCAAGCTTAACTTTCCTCCTAACAACATTCAAAGTTAGACAAGTGCATTTCTGCAGCAGGAGTTCACACTATCCCATTTCCCTTCCAAGGGCCTATTTCCAACATGCTATTACTCTAACATGTAATATGCAATCTTTTTATTTAAGAAAACAAGGATAAATGTTTGCTAGTAAACATTTCAGGGAAGTGTGCCAATGAGCATATCCTCCTATTCCTTACAGAAATGTAAAGCATCAGCATGCTGCCAACCACAAGGATTGTAATGTTTTTCCTTTCATACATAAAAATGTCTTACTAATTAATCATCCTCTCGCAGTAGCCAAAACGAAGCAACTCTGCCATATGCTAATGCACATCGGGACTT
Source organism: Falco punctatus (assembly GCF_963210335.1). Taxonomy (NCBI): domain Eukaryota; kingdom Metazoa; phylum Chordata; class Aves; order Falconiformes; family Falconidae; genus Falco; species Falco punctatus. The sequence continues at coordinate 23,649,944 of NC_137595.1, read as the reverse complement.
CGTGAGTTGTGAAATATTTAATACTAATCAGACATAGAGAATACTGTTCCCTCTATGCATAAGCAACTGCACACCATTGCCTCAAAATGAAAGGTCATAAGCTGTCCTCCACGGCTTGTCTCCTCCTTCCCCGTCCATCTGTTCAGATCGCACATTGTTCATGGCAGGGGTACTCACCAGCCTCACCACCCTGCTCTTGCCTGGGATGCCTTGGCACTACTTATCATAAATCAGGAATAACTGCAGTCACCAATAGCAGATAAACTCAGGTGAACTGACACGAGCAACAGAAATACGTGCCGTGAAGGCAGTGCCTGACAGTTGCTGCTGCTTCCAAAGCTTCATAGCACAGAGGGGTGGCAAGGGCACAGGTTACATCTTCTAGGGGAACTGGAGACAGGTGAGGCTTTCCAACAGGTTTTAACATCATCACACACACAAGCTTGCCTCCAGAATAAATCGCAGATTCCTGCTGACCTCACCAAATGGCTATTGTCAGAGCCCCTCCCAAAGCATTTCCCCAGAGTAAAAAAATGCCTTAAAATATATTTAGAACATTAAGAAGTGATGAAGGCAGAGCCAAAAACTTTAGTTCTGTGAGAAACCATTTCTATTTGCAGAGTCCTAACCTGCTGAGGAGCAGTTTCTCTGAAGCCTGTTCTGATGTTTGTTTCCTTCACGACAGAGAAAATTGTGCTCTTACTCCTGCGGATGATACAGCTTGTGCTTCCTAAGAGGAGTGACAAGAGGCTCTGGAGATGCTTCCGTAAGAGCAAGAGGCTCAAAGCAACGCTACATGTCCTCCTGCTAGGTGGCCTTGGGTGGCACTGGGCAGATCAGAGAGGGACAACCCTGTCCCATGGGCAATAGATCCTGGCACGCCACGTCAGCGTCGGCACTTCTGGCCTCACCTGGGGCTGGGTTAAAGCTCAGCTCAGTGACTTGCATCTCCAGCAGGCTTGGAGTGGACTAGCTCCGACCCTGGGCTTCCAGAGATCCTAAACAAGCAAAACTGGCATGCAGCCCTGCACACCCCCAGGTCTCAGCCACCAACCTCAAACAACAACAGCCTTATTACAAGGCTCCCATCATCTCTGTTCTGCAAGAAACCTCACCTCCACACTTTGGCTGCAGGAGGCCGTGAATATCAGTCTTAAAACCAGTTCCTTTGGATGAAAGAAACCAAGAGATCGAGGAAAACCAAATATATCCAGATCTGTCAGAAGACACTGCAGGCTGAATGCAAGGGGAGCAGAAGGGCAAGAAGTGGGTGGAGACAGATCCCTGAGATTCACAGCCCTTGGGGGTACTGCCTTTGCAGACTCCATCACGGCATATTGTTCACCCCCCTCCATGGACATCCCAAGCGGACAGGGCAAAAATGTGGCCCAGCTGGGATGGCAAAAAAAGAAAAACGTGGGACGTGCTGCCAGAGGTGCAGGACCAGCTGGATGATGCTGAGCAATGCTTTCCTCATACCTGGGAGCACAGGGCTTCCTGTGCAGCAGGAACCAACCCCAACATAGGACTAGCAACCTGTAAACAGAGAGTATCAACATCAACAGTGATGTGTCAGATCTCTACAGAGGAGGTAAGATGGCTGGAGGAGAAGCCAGAAGGAAGAGGCTTAATTGGCCTGATGCACTGCCTGTCAGCCACAGTGCTGTCAGAGTGCTCAGCTGGCATCTGGAGGCACAAAACCCAGGAGTGACACATCTCCTGCACAAAACCTCTTGAGACCTCAGCCCCAAATGGCCAGTGACACACAATAAGCTGGAGATGGCCTTCCTGCTCAGCGCTGGGGGAAGTTCTCCCAGACCAGCTGGATTTAAATGTCTCCCTTGGATATGGAGACTGTGAGACATCTTAAACACCAGTGTGGGCTGGTGGATGCCTGAGAGATAAGGAGCTGCCAGGGGATGGAGCGTATCAGCAGAAATCCAGCTTGGCATTTCCTTGCTCTGAGGCTGCAGTTTCTGAATCTAAGAGGTCAAGACATCTTGCAGCCACAGGATTTAAAAGAATATGTATAGCAGTGCACTCAGGAAACAGCTGGGGGGTGAGGTCCTTGTCACCTTCAGCAGAGCCGCTCTCATTGTGCCAACATCTGTAAGCGCATCCAAAGGTCCAAGTCCAAGCTTCAAGTCTAGCATCAAGAGAGGGTTGCCCTGAGGTATGCGAAACAGGCTCGCAAATGTAGGAAGCTGGGGGTCAGCACACAGATCCAATAGTGTCACTGTCACCCACAGCAGCCTGTGCCACCCCAAAATCTCAGAGCCACACTGGTTTTTTCTCACCACTGGGAAGAGCAGTGAGCCTCCACGGCAGATGCTCAAAATGCTGCTGTGCAACCAGGACCTGACACAGCCCTATGCAGCACTCGGTCAAAGGACACTCATGTCCAGGAGCTTTCAGAGCCTTTTACGGACCAAATGCCTGGAGGAAGGTGAGATAAGCTGCTGTGCTTCTTGCCCACGGTGCACTCGACTCTGCGTCGCTGTCCCTCTCCCATTGCAACTCCCACTTGTTGCTCACTCAGCAACGTGCCTAGAGATCACATCCCACTCTAGCAACCTGATGTAAATCATGTGGGAGCCCTTAATGGCAGATATGACATTTAATAAACAGCGTGGATCATACCGGAGGTGTAGATCTTGGTGGGTGTTATTTGTGAATAAATGCCTTAAAGTGCTTTCTTTTTAATTACATTCATAAAGAACAGAGGTATATCAGTCACTGGCCTTCCATTACAGCTATAAAGAGCATCGCAAACAAATCATTAATACACATAAAGATGACAGATAATTAATTGTAATATTAGCATAAATACTAGTGTGTGACTTTATTACCAGCCTGACCTTCAGGAGGGGACATCAATAGTATTAATTCAATAACATCTTCCAAATTAACTATTACCAATAGGGGCAAGGTATTTTTTAAGAGCTCAAGGCTAAACTGAGACACCATTAGGGCTGTCAAAACAGGTCTTAGAGTGAGGTGCAAGGATTTGTGTGGCCTTGGTTTGCAGAGCCTTTGCTGCTCTGCGACGACAAGACTAGGCTTCCCTGCCACAGGGGTGGGTTTGGCATGGGCTGGACAGCCCCTGGCTGTGCCTGAACCCTTTCTGTGCTCCAGCGCTTCTGGTGGCACTTCTGGTCCCCTGGGAGGTGTTAGGACTTAGTCCTGCCTCTGGCAAACTCCATCTGGCTCCACCAGTGCTGGACTGGGCTTTCGCCTTCATCCCGCCTCTCCTAAGACAGGGCAGGGAGGTATCCCGTACCCCACAGGGCTCAGCCCCTTTGCTGAGCGCTGCGCTGCTGTTCACATGCCAGGGCTGTGCACACTGCTCAGGAGCTGGGCACACAATTTACCACCTGGACTAAAACCAGGTGCAGTCAGAGCTGCTCCTTCACCAGCCACCAAGACACTCCTCCAAGAAATCACCTCCCGCTCTTTGTACCACAGGAATTCAGCCTCCCCTGGGTAAACTGCTAAAAGCCACGGCTAGTGGAACAGAGGTTTCATTTTCATAAGCCTGAATCTCCTTTTGCTGGCAAGGATGTGACCCACAGGCAATGTTTGCTTTGCAGAGGAGCCCATGGGCAGAGGTGACTCAGTGCCCAGCCGGAGACACGAGCCCCAGAGCCTGTCCTGCTCTGCGCTGGTGCCAGCCCTGCACGGGAAGCAGGAGCCACCTGCTCAGTGCCCAGCGCAGCCAGGGGCGGAGGGCGGCTGCCTCTGTGCATGTTTGAGAGCTGCTCATCCCCCGGGGAATAATCCCTTCCCCAAAGGCAAAATTGCCCCTACTTGGTTAATTGAGTGGGCACCAAAAAAAAATCAAAACACCACCACACCAAAAAACGACAAAACCCTATAACACAGAGTCCTTTCAGAGAATGGGAACAGCAAGAAAAAATCCATTGTGCATGTCAATTAACTCTGCAGACAAGGTGTTTGGGCACGCACCAAGGGAAAGAGGGGACTCTGTACACCAGCATGAAGAAATGGATAATTACTTCCCCTGCTCTGGGACAACACACAGACTAACGAGGAGAAGGACAAAGGGCCTTTTATTTGCTTTTTGGCTCTGTGTCAGTGACAGTGGGTGCTCTATGCCTCTTCACTGCTTGCTGAGCCACACCAGGCTCTTTGCCGTGCAGGGTCTGTCTACACATGCCCTGGCCAGAGCTGGAGATGGGACAAGCTGCAGCCCACAGGCACCCAGCCTTGGGCTGGTGAGGTGCCCTCAAGCACCAGGACTGTGTCTGGGACACAAGCCTTCCCTCATGGGGAGCAGCATGTGCCCACACCCCATCCCTCTGGGCAGTGCTGAGCATGTCCAGGCAATGGTTTACACCACCACCACCCTACCCAGCAAACAGCACCTCATCACAGCCCAAAACAAGCCAGTAAAAGAGCTTTTCTGCCAGCACCACGGACTGCCCTGCAGACATCACCAGAATCTCTGGGCTGGCTGGTATGAAGTCCTGCAATCACGCTGGCCAAGCCTCATACCGCAGCTCTAGTCATCCAGCATGGATGGGGCAGAGCCTCTGGGCTTCACCAGTCTCCCAACACACTAGACCACTTACCATCTAAGCAAGGACATCTGGCGCAGGACAATAACCCCCCTCCTACCCTGCCCTGCAGGCTGGATGCCTGCCTGGAGATGAGCCTGGTGATCCCTGCCACTCTCCAAGATGCTGGCCCACCGCCTCTGAGGTTCACCAGTGCCCCAGCCCCACAGCTGGCACACCCCACAGCTGCCCTTGGCAGGCGCCATCCTGGTGGCTCTCGCTGCCCCTCTCTCCTTTGGTCTGCCAGGACACAGCTTGTCAGCAAGCCCACACATCAGCCCTGCTGCACCTTGCCTGCCTGGCTGTGGGGCCCAGCCCCTCGGCAGTACCCCTACCACATGTAGAAGAGCAAACCCCACCGCCTTTGTGCATCCCCAGCCAGCCAGGGCTTCTGCCTGATCCATCAAGTGGCAGGGAGAATCGATTAAAGAATTATAAGTCTACTCATGTGCATGTGAGCCACGGGATGTGGACTCTATGTCTTCTGCCACAGCTCCAGCTGTACGTGCATACATGCCTAGTGTTTGTGTTCATGTCCTTAACGAATGCTGTGTTCACTTAGTCCTAAGCTAATACAATGACAGAAGATGAACATCAATTTGTGAGTTAGAATAAGAGGCAAAGAGAATAAAATAAAAGCAGTTTGCAGGCTGGAAAACAGAAAATCATACTTGTGAAGCCCTGAGCTTGCATAAATCATCTTGTGACTGAATGAACTGTCATGAAGGCTGACAGAAGCTCAATCCAGAAGTAGTTATCTCATGCTCAGGTATCAATTACAATTTCTGATTTTGAAACCAAAACCAGCTAATGCTAACTGGGGACCAAGAATTAAACTGTCAGGAGTTAAACCATCAAATACATTTTCTGGTTGTTTTCACCAGGAATTTTGAGTTTGAAATGGCCAAAACCACTGGGCCATAAAAGACATCTAACTGCTATGAGATAAAAGAAGAAATCACAAACATCAGCTTTCATCTCAGGCAGATCTGCTTGTAGAAGGAAATAGAAGGCATTTCCACCCTGCCTTTGTCACAGGGACTGAATTACACTGATGGGCTGGTGTGGACACTGACTTCACGGAGAAAGAGCTGCTGCCTTACACTGTCCCCAGGTAAGAGGGGTGAAGCAATAGGGAGAAGAAAACATGAGATGCCATTAGGGTCTCCAGCCCATGAGATCCTGCACATCATATATTGCCATGGCCCTGGCTGGGGCTCATAAGCTCACATTTCCCAGGGTGGGCTCAATGTGGGTCTTCCAGGGGCTGGGGCTGGTGGCACAGGGAGATCCTGCTTGTCTGCGGCGATATCTCTGCCCAAGAGTGCAGTGCCTCCTCTCTCCCCTCCTTACTGACGGTCACACTGGGCTAGAGCAGACCCTCTGCTGGAGTCCAGGCTGGTCTCATTTGTACTTCTGGGGTGAAGGATGATAAATGGGGTCAGGCAAGGCCATCCAGTTGCTATTTTTAAGTGTTTCCTGGCTTCTGACTTCAGCAAGCCGAGCTGTGTCAGTGTCTCGCAGCAGAGCCACCAGCTCCCTGCGCTGCCGACCTCCCGGCTGGATTTCTAAGTGGGATGAGATGCCAAAAGGAGTGCAAGATGTGCTGATTTATCAATTTCCTGACAAAAGGAATTGCAGCTCCATCTGTTCCCTGCCATTGCTTTCTTTCCTTACTAATCTCTGCTGCACCACTCCCACAGGAGCCGCCACTGGCAGCCCTGGGCTCAGTGTGAGCATCTTCTGCCTATTCTCACCCCACTGTGGAGGGGGAGGGCTTTCCAGGGTCTGCCACCCCTCCTGAGCGCTGCACAGAAATGTCTGAGCAACATAACTCATTTCTTCCCCGCAGGATCTGCCACTGTGGAAACCAAGATGCTGGCCATGCCCAGTTTCTCCAGCCCCACTCACATACTAGACCCCATCAGAGGGTCCCAGAGCTCTCCTGGGAGCGTCGGTCTGTAGCTGAAGGTGGAAGCATTGCTCTTGCTGCCTATCTGCTTTCAATCAGAAAAGTGCACCAGCACAGCACAAAGGTTGGGAAGTTGCCCATGGGCCATAAGTGACCTCATCTGGTCCAGATGGCCAGCTGGAAGTCAGGGCTGGAAGCCAGTGTAGCAGTTCAGCAGGGACAGGCAAAAATAATCTACAAGGTCCTCCCCCATTTCCCTCCCACTATCCTATGCTGACTTTTGTCACCTCCCTGAGGAGCCTAAAGCTGCTCTGATTATTCTTTATGGCACTGTAGGTCCTACCTGTTCCCACCAAGAGGGGCCCCACCTATGCAGAAGTGGGATGGCTCCCCATCCCAGATCTGCAGCACGAGGAGCCCGGCCGGACAGAGCGAGAGTGAAAGACAGGGGTGATATGCCCAGACTCCTGGGCAAAGCTCAGTCCCAGGTCTCTGATTGCCCCTTCATAGCTCCTCAGCTTCTTACAGATTAACACCATGCTGATCCTTCCGTAGGACATTCACCACTCCAGGGCATGATCCTTCCTCCCTTCACGCTCCAAGAGGAGCCTCAGCTACTGGCTTCTAAAGTCCTGCGAGACATCGGGATGCCTGGGCTGGGATGGCATCGGCTGTGGTTGCAGCAAGCCACCCTGCCCTTCCTGCTGTCCTCCACACGCTGCATATCACCAGGCTTTGCTGCTCCTCATCAGGAAATGTGGGGCTAGCACAGGCTCCCTGCACAGGCACATGCTGTCAGCATCCCCAGGGCTCACAAACCTGCCTCTGCCATGGCCCTGCCCAGCCGCGATGGGCACACAGGCACTTTCCCAGCCTGTTCCCATCCAGCAGCCACGCTCCTGCAGCACAACAGCAGGGCAGCCAGCCAGCACAAGGAAGATATATGGGGTGTCTGCCTGTCCCTTTGGGTGTCTTAATGGCCATTTCAGGGTAAGTAGTCTGTTTCCATAGGCTTAACCATATACTTACTGAAACCACAGCCCGGAAATGATGACCTGGCTTAGAAACACACATCTGATGTCCGCCTCCTGCATGGCCAGCAGCCAATGCCCCTGGGAAGGGGTAAGGTTGTAGCAGCCACATGTGGGCTAATATGCCCCACACTGCACTGCATGCCGCAGGTCTGGCCTCGTTGTGCCAAGGGCAAAGCACGCTCTCTCCTCCACACACAGCAGTTGTACTGTCTTTCTGTGATCACTGATAGTGTCAGGTAGAGACCAGCACCTCAGACCACTGTGTTTCCAGCTGGTGATGGGGTCTGGAGCCAGCCTGAAGTCCAGGTGAGAGGATCTTGTGATGGGGAAACTGGGAAAGATGAAACAGTGATGGGGACACTGGGAATTTGCTGAGACCATGTGTACTGCCAGGCTCAGATTTCCACAAGGGAAAGATGATAGCTGCATTTCCTCCTCTTCACCCCACCAAGAATGAAGATGGTGAAGACTGCAGCCACCTTATTTAGCGTTTTATGGAGCCCCAAGTGCCTGGCAAACACTAATGGAGAAGCCTTCATTCTTCCCTATGGAAGCTGAGACAAACGAGACCCACCATCAGGAAGGATGCAAGTCATTCCAGCTGTACATGGAGAGCTGAAGACAAGTGACAAGCTGCCTTTGCCTGCTGAACACGTCACAGGGCCATGCTGGGTTGAGCACATCCCTCTTGGAGCCTCATCCTGCCATCAGTGGCCAATCATGATAAATTCACCATGTGAGATCATTAACCTGGATGAACCCATTTGACTGCAGTGTGGCGGAAGCAGTAATACCAAACTGCCCTGCAACCCTGGTAATTAAATATCTGTGCTCACTGTGAAGTACTGCGCTGACCCTGTGGCTCAGCCGTTTGGAAAGGTTTCTTGATGGTTTTCTAACACTACAGCACATCTTGGCCCTTCCTCTCCACACTGTCCAACAGGATCCAAGCAGAGCCATGAGAAAAAATCCAGAAAACCCTCACCAGGGCAACTGTGGGAATGAAAGCATGGGAACTTTCCCATCCCCATCCCCTGCCAGGTGAGAAGGCAGGGAAACACAGCTGGCTGCAAGCACTTTGCTCCTGGGCTTGCTCTCACCCCGCTGAGGACATTGCCTCTGCTCTGTAAAGCACTGCGGGGGCTGCACAGCTCTCCCATCCCTTGGTCCCCACTCTCCAGAGATGAATGCTGTTCACCCAGGACACAGCCACCTTCCAGAAGTCCCTGATGAATCTGTGCGAGTATAGCCACTTCCCTAGGCAGTTCCACATGGGTATGTCAGGATCTTTCTTGGAAAAGGGTGCTATGGGCACCAGTTCCCACAGCTGCAAGGAGCACCTGGGGCTAATGCTCAGCACTCCTTCACCGCTCACAGTGACTGTCCCAGGGTGCCTGCAGGCTCAGCTCCTGCCTTCAAGTCACTTGCACAGAGCAGGGCATCCAGTTCCAGAGGGCAGCTCCTTCTCCTTGATTTCTCCAACTCTAGTGAACATTTTCTGGGTAACTTAACCCACATTACGTTTAAAGCCTCTTTTTACAACCTTGAGCATGAGACACTATGAAAGGGCTGACTCCACTGCAAAAAATGTGCCACCAGGACCTGGAACCTGCAGTGCCCACTGCCCTCATCACTGCTACACTGCTGCACAAACACAGCCTGAAAAAGCAACTTCTTCCACAATGAGCTACTGATTGCAGGCAAAAAATGAGCACAAGTAGAGAGAGGGGAGTGGAAAGGCACCAGGATGCTGTACGGCACACACAGCCAGGAGGGTGGGCAAGCGTCAGCAGGCTGCTGGGGTCAGGGGTTTTGAATCTGTAATGGGCAGAAGGGTCCTGAGCAGCAAAAGGTTTAAGGTGGATTTGCCTGGATATTTTCTATATGATGAGCTCCTTCAAAAAGAACTTTTAAACTCAAAAGTGAAGCTTTACCTGAAGAGAAACTGGAACAAGTTACTTTTGAAAGTATGGGAACCTCAGAAGCAGCCGAGTGTGTCAGAACAAAAATTAAAGGCGATCAGAACCAAACCTGCATCCTCCCAGCAGGTCCTTTCCTCTAGGTTTGCTTTCCACCCCAGCTCTGTGACTTTCAGGAGTTACAGCAGGTCTTCAAAGCCCCTCCAAGGCCTGTCCCCATGTGCTCTCACCTGCTCTTGGCGGCCGTGCCCAGCTGCACTGTGCTGACAGACCATCAGTCTCCTCCTCCTGGACAGCTGGGGATGTCAGCTACCAGGCCATGGGCATCTTCCGTGACAGCAGTCCCCGCAGAATGTCAGGGAAGAGTCCAAAGAAAGCAAAAGTACTCTTGCCAAGCTGACATGACCACAGGGTTCCCTGGAAAGGGATGGTGTGACTGGGGAGAAACTCAGGCAAATACATTTGCCCTGGTGGTGCTCTCCAAAGCCAGTCTGTTCGGCCATTGATCTCCTGGCTCTTCAGGCAGGGTGTTTGCAGTGGACTACAGAGACTGTGCTCAGCTGGGCTGGCCATGTTTGCTCTTCAAACGTGGCAAAAGCCTCATGAGGAACGAGATACTCGGTGCACTGCATTATTGAGGGCTAATTCCATTTCTCCTTCCATCTGCAGTGCTACTGGTGTGTCCTAATAGCATCACCAACAAAAGATCAAACGTTTCAGGACAAAACCCAATACAGTCAAAGTAAGGAGCAGCAAAATGCACCTGTTTTCATGACAACGAGACAAAAGGTTTGGCTCTGCACACCACAAGATCAGCAGCCCCCTGTCCCACATGGAAAGCCCAGCACTCCTCACCTCTGACCAGACATGCAGCCCCCAGGAAGAGTGATCCAGGTGGGCAATTCCCTGCACAGAGACAAGGGGTCCCTGCCAAGAGAGGTTCTCCCTGAAGCTACAGCTTGTTGTGGATTAGGCCAAGCAAAAGTGCTTGCTCCAGAGGGTCCCTGAGCCCTCCCCTGGCTTAGAAATGGGCTCTCCTCCTCCCCACACTCCCCAACATTTTGTGGCTGAGCTCTTCGTGCACACAGCCCAGGCATCATCCACTTCTCACCCCATCACTACAGGGCTCAGCAGCCCCGGAGTCCTTCCTCTCCTGAGGCAAGGATTCTCCATGTGGATGTTGCTGCTCACGCACAGTTAATGTAACAGGCACAACACAAACAGGCATCTCCACCTGCCAAGACTGTCATCTGCTGCTGGGGCTTGTCTATTCAATAAGTCTCCTCCTCCCTTCCTCAGGAGACCCTAATTAGATGCTGTCACTGATTAAGCAGTGGTAAGAACCTGTGTGGTGGAGGAAAAGTCTGGATGGCTGTGGCAGGACTCTTGCTGACACCATAATTGGGTCTGCAGAGCCACTGATGGAGCGTCAATTGAAAGCTCCATTCTATGCAGAAAGCAGCTCTTCACAGCTGCCCACACACAGGTTCTAAGGCTGCTGGGCTGCCCAGGCAGCACAGGCGTGCTGTAATTATCTCAGTGCACTGAATAAAAAAGAGGGGCGAGACAGACTTTATATCTGCAAAGCGTGCGTGGGCTTGTAAGGGAGGAGATGCTCCAGCACTTGCCCAGGGTTGCCAGCATGCAAGCATCTGTGAGACAGGGCAGGAACAGCCACTGAAACCCCAAAAGGGAGGTGCTGTGCCTTCAGACGTCCCTCCCCAGCCAGCCCAGGCTGTACAGTGAGCGTAGAGTTCTCAGTTCCTCTGATGCAGCATGTCTTTCTGATGCAGCATGTCCTTGGCACCATCCTCTGCTAAAGTTGAAAGCTGCACATGGCCTGGCCATGAGACACCAACGGCCCTGTGCTTTTGTTGCTCATTTCAAATGAAAGCATGAAAAAAGGCTTCTTTTTTTTTTTTTTTTTTTCTGAGGTCTCCACCTGTGCCAGGGAGTTATATCAGGGCTGGTGTTCCCCCAGGAGCCTACTGGAGAAGGTCTTTCATCACCGTGGCTCCAAACTCCTGACCCCACCCATGATCACTGAAAATTAGATGCTCCTAAATCCCACCCAGGAGTCATTCAAATTGGTTCATTAGGACAGGTTTGGGTTGTGCTCTTTCAGCTCCAAGACAGCCTCAAGGAATACAAGTGTGCTGCTGGGCAGCATGCGGTTTGGTCGTGCTCCTAAGGGCTCTGTGCACGGGTGACCTGTGTCCCCAGATCAGGAAGGCACGAACACACCACAGTGCTGGTTCAGCCAAATTCACTTGTGGGATTCAAGCACCTCCAGTGACTAATTTTCCAGTGACTATTGACCAAAAGGCAACTGCCAGCAGCTGGGGAGAGGTGGTCTCTGACATGGGAGGCAGACATTGCTCTGCTGTCTTCCCTTAATTATGGTTCATAATTTATCTAGGAGCATTGCACACGCCAACGAAGGGCATTTTATCCTGGAATAGTCACACTCTCCTATATACACATACTTCAAAAACTGACACAAAGAGCAGCAAGACATGTGCTATCGACCTGGCTGAAGGGGCGCAGAGGAGCCCAGGGGTCGGAGTTGCTGGGTGGTGTGGACAGACAGAGACCCCACGGCTACCCTATAGCTACCACACTGGGGGACAGAAAGGGAATGGTAGTTCTGTTCCACAGAGGATTTTCAGTCTTCCTCTTTTGATGTGGAAGAGAGAAAAGTGCTCTGAAGGAGGCTGTACTAGAGGCTTTTTGGGGCAGTGTGCCCTGGAACCTAAGGGGATATCCTGGGACTCCACATGTCCCTTCAGCTTGGGGCAGGAGAAGCAGGGAAGTGCTCCTGCAGGACGGTTTGCTCCAGTGTGGAGATGGAGCTGCTCCCAGGAACATTTCCCTCACTGTGTGCTGTTTGGGAGGCTGAGCCTTGACTTGTGAGGATGTTTCTGGAAGGCGGCAGCATCTGTGCAGGACTGCTCACTGGCTCCAGGTGACCTCTGCCCACAGGGTACCTGTTGACTCTGCTCATGGCAGGATGAGGTACTGAGCAGGAACAGCCTTTCCCCACGCCTAACAGGGGTGCATATTCACAAATTATTAGGGATGTGTTTCCTGGTGCCTTTCAGGTCATGCCGGGTGCTGCTGAGCAGAGGTCCAGGGCAGGCTGCGGGACCCAGGGCAGGGGGTGCTCCGGCAGGTGCTGGGGCCATCACCCAGCTCTCCTTCCCTTTTCCAGAGATATTTTTCCCAAGCACGCACTCCAGCAGCCGCAGGGGAAGGAGTAATGCAAGCAGAGCTTTGCACCTGGCCCAGCAAAGCACCAACCCCATTTCCTTCCCGTGCTAGGACAGCTCTTGCAGCATCCCATGTTGAATGCCTCCTGCCCTGACACCAATAAAAAGCTTCGCCTACTGCCTGCTCAGTTGTTGATACAGAGCTTTCCACTCAGCCTTACTGACTGGTGCTGCACAGTTTCTCACACAGGACTCCTGCCCCGTGAGACATGAATTATTGGAACTCGTCAGTCGTCAGGAGGCTCTCAGGTTACCTCCCCTGGGTAAAATGTGAATCTCTGGGGTGGGGGGTCCCCCTAACCTTGCACTAGCCCCAGCCTGCTGTATTGCCCTCTTCAAAATCAGGATTAAACTGAGCTCAGCCTCCTCCCAGCCACTGGTATGCCAGGCTGTTGGCCAGGGTCATCTCTGGGGAGAGACAGGCAGAGCCTGTGCTACCCAGGTCTGGGACCACCACCCTCCCCCCACCACCAGAGCCAGGACCATGGAGCGCTGGCTGTCCCCCCTCGCCACTGCAGGGGACCTGAGGCCAGGTCTGCAGTGGGGCGAGCATCCCAGCTGGCCTCCCAGGAGGAGAGGGAACCTGAGCCAGAGGGAGGAGGGGAGAGCATGAAGGGTGTCCAGCATTTCGGCGGGAGGGAGGCGAGTGCTGCAGCTGGAGGAGAACAGGCAGGAGCAAGCGGGCCAAGAGGGATGAGAGCCCAAAGCAAGCCGGCACACTTGGCCGTCAGCAGCACTGGGGTCTTTGCAGAGGATGAGCAATATTTTCCTTTTCCCCTTTTGGGCCAAATCCCTTCCCCAGCAGTGATGCTCAGCATTTCTAGAGTGATTGCACAGTGACACCCAGAGGACAAGCCCCGAAAGCTGTCACCATCACGCCCAGCCACCACGCCAGGACAGAGGTGTTGGGGCTGCTGTCCAGAGGAGCTTTGCAGAGCAGCCAAGGAACCAGAAGTTCAGAGGTAACCGCTCTCCTTCTGGAGTCTGCTTTGATGATGGACACATCTCACATGAGGAGAATAAATAATTAATTTCTGTTCTAGAAATACGTATTTCAATATCGAAAAGTAACACTATTTCCAGGAGAGGAAGTCACCCTCCAGGCCCTATAAATATTTATATAAAGCCAGGCAAGAAAATACATTGGTAATTTAGTATGTCTTTAAAATATGTTGCATACAAACTAGACCATATTTAATTAAATATATTGCTGCATTGTATATGGCTGCTGCTCAGCTATTTACAGTCACATCAATATATTAAAAGGTTACATTAGAAGAAGACTAAAGCCACTGAATATAAATGTAAAGTCACACTTTGGCAGAGAGGGACTTTGCTCTGGACTCCTCACCAGCTCTAAGATGACCTTTTCCCTGCGCTGGTCTGAGTCCAGCTGGGGCAGAGTTGGCCAAGACCAAGGACACAGGTCCTGCCTGGTTTGGGATGAGCCACAGGTCCACCTCACCTGCTTGGGCTCCTCCTGCTCCATGTGTCCTGTGCTTGGTGGGGTGTTTCCCCTCTTGGAGGAGATGCTGCCATCAAGGGGCAGCTCATCATGGTCCCCAAACCACCTCTGCCCATCGGGTACCGGTGAGCTCAGACATCAATGCCACAGCCAGAGCCTGCCCAGCCCAGAGCAGCAGTGCTGTGGACAGGGGAGAAACGTGGCTTCATGCTGACTATCCAAAAGCAGGGTCTCGAGGTGCAGGACTTGTTGTACCCTCATGTGCAGGTGTCCTCAGCTCTGTCCTCCAAATGACCTTTAGGATCAGTGACGCTTGATGCTTCTTCTCCTGTTTGAAAGAAACAAGGCAGGTCAGGTCCTGGAGGTGCCTACACCTCTCCAGGGTACCTGGCACAAGGAGGAGCATCTCCACCACAGGGAAGGTTGGTCATCATCCCATACTTCTCTTTAATAAGCTGCACTGAAGTGAGGTCCTGCCCCAGAGGCCCTGCTTCCTGGTCCTACCCCAGTTCCCAGCAGAGACCCTGGCTGCTTCATGTCCCATGTCCCAGATATTCCTGGGCTGGTGCTTTTGGGCTTCTGTGCAGATGGCCTGGGCATGAGGTGTGTGTGGAGCCTGGCAGCACAGCCAGGCTGGAGCATGGGGCTCCTGCATCCCAGGGCCATTTTCCTCTGCTCACAAATTAAAAAGACACCACAGGGGAAAGAAAGCATCCCCATTTGAGTCACAGGACTGTAGGAGAGAAATCCAGGCAGCTGGTGGTGTCTTGAGTACTTTTAGGATGGGAAGTTCAGCAAAACTCACAGCTTTGCAAAGCAGGAACTAGCTGCACTTAAATCTCTGAAAATCACGGCAAGATACATCCAAAAGCAGCCTCAGTGCCCTCTGTCTGGAAGGCAAGATCGCCCATGCAAACACTGCATTAGGAGCCAGCTTGAGTAAATCAGTACTTGAGGGAACTACAGGAAAACTATGCCTGTGATAGACGGACATGTGAGACATCCTTTGTCACCCTGATGTCTGCAGGACTGCATGTGCGCTTCTAGAGACTGGGGGCAGGGCTGGGACAGCAGCACTGCACAGCATCTTCTCACCTGGCTTGCCCATGAGGAGATGGGACGGGCCAGGTAAGGGACAGGTAAAAGCATGGTGCTGGGCAGCACCTCCGCACTGGGGAGAGCAAGGACCTGAGCACAGGATCCACCCTGGCCGTGACCGTGAGGCTCTGCTCTGCAAATCACACTGTGCCATGATGAACACAAGACCTCTTGGGTGGTATGGGCATGCGGAAGGCTCACAGCAGCTGGGGTTATGGCCCTGGGTGTCTTAAGCTGTGTTTGCTTGTTTTCTGTTGAGGTTTGAATGGCTTGAGTTCTGCCAGACAAGACCCTAGCTGGCCCAATTTGTGAAGAAAAGCTGCCCGCAGGCTGCTGGCCACAACTCAGAGGTTTTGGATCAAACTCTGAATCCCTTTCTCCTTCTGCCCATTCAGAGGGGAAAAATTAAATGTAATGTATGTATTAATGAAACACTGAATTGAATGTTCCAGCCAGTGAGGTCTACCCATAAACAAGCTCATTTTCAAACCCATCCAGTAGTATGGAATAACCAGCAATCTTGATCAACAGATCATATTTGAAACACTCATCTTCCCAAATGAGGCATTAGTTGAACTGCCGCTGCATCTCATCCCTTCCTCCCTGGCTGCTGTTCGCAGCGTGTAAATCCTGCACGGCACATGCTGCACCATGGAGCAGTGGCTGGCCAGTCCTGACCTGCATTGCTGGCTTTCTGCTGAGACATCAGGTGCCTCTTTATTAATAAGAGGCTTGTCCCCCTCTGTTTGCCACTTGTGCATCCCTCCCGGGTGGGTGGCAGCCGTTTGCTTTGGCCACTGTTTGCTTTTTGCTTCATTTTTAAAGGCTTTCTCTGACCTCTCTGTCTCAGCCAGTGTTTCAGAGACCCCTCTGCCCCAGTTCCCTGTCAAGCCCTGATGCATTCAGGCTGATTCTGGATGCGTCAGGCTTCCAGCTCAGCTGATGATAGCATTCACTTGCATCTCGCTCTTTCCAAATCCCTCATCAACTTTTATTCATTGCAACATATAAATTATTGGTGGACCCCAAGCACTGCCACACATTTCCTCTGCAAACTTCCCCACCTCACAGCTTGGGGAAACCACAGCTGCTGCTGCAACTTTGACGAAGCCAAAATCCTAACCCTCTCAGCGTGATTGATTTAAACCCCCTGGTGCCAGGGTCCCACTGCGCGGTGGGCAGGGCAGGGATGCTCCCAGGCTTCCTTCACCTTTCACAAACGTTTCCCGTAGGGAGCCTCACTGGCAGCGAGTCAGACGCAGGTTGCCCCAGTGCAAAAGGTTTCACTGTCTTTGTTTTCTGTCTGATTCTGCTGCTGCTTTGGAAAATGCAGGCTAAAGACAGCTTACAACATGCTCTCACCAGCTTGGCTCTCACTTGTGGCCCAGGGCCCAGAGCTCATGGGTAAAACAGCTGATGCACAAGCAGCCATATGTGACCTTATCAACACTTTCGTTAGTGACAGAACAGCTTGTCTGATGTGCTGCTTGGGATGATGGTGAGGGAAGATTTTGAAAGCAGATAGTTACGGCAGGGGCCTGGGAAACAGCAGAAAGGTGAGTTTTCAACTCTGTGATGGGTCTGAAGCCCAGGAGAGTTGCTTTGGGCAAGGCTCAGTACAGGACTCGGCTGCCAGAGAAGACTTTAGAGCCCGGTGCTGCTGCATTTCCAGTACAGCACCGGTCTGGGGAATGGGACAACAGGCATGCCAACTGCATGCAGGCACCCAGCTCTGGCTCCTGACCTCATCGCAGGTGGCAGGGTGATGCCGAGAGAGGACCTGGGTAGCAAAGCAGGGAGAAGAACGTGTTTCCAGAGCATGCAGCAGTGCATCGTTACAGGGAGTTCTAACCAACATTTATTTAACCTGCTGAGAATCACTTAGTGAATGACATGGACAGTAATGACAATGCTCATCATGCATTTAATATGTGTGGGGAGCACCGCTGTGGCTGGCAGAACTAGGAGCGCAAGTTAGGAAGCGAGAGACATTTATTATTGTAATGGGAAGTGACAGTTATTGATCACCCTGAGTGACACTCCTCTTGCCACCGCATGCTAATGGAAGAGAATGAGCTGTTGAGGCAGGCTGGGGTGCAAGGAGCCCTGCCAAACCCTGGGTAAGATGGGGGGGATTTTAACACCTGTACCCCTGATTCTGCCTGGCATTGCTTCAAGGCATCAGCGTGTTTGGCTCCCATGTGTCATCATAGAATCATCACAGAATGGTTTGGGTTGGAAGACACCTTGAAGATTATCTAGCTCCAACCCCCCTGCCATGGGCAGGGACACCTCCCACTAGACCAGGTTGCTCAACGTCCCATCCAGCCTGGCCTTGAACACTGCCAGGGAGGGGAAGGACTGCAGTAATGCCGCAGGTGAGGACACATCCTTGTGACACTGTGCTGCCTGCAAGGAGGATGGGTCAGCTGCTGCCTGCGAAAGACTTGAGGGGGTTCTCCATGGGGAACACAGCCCCATGAAAAAAGGTGGCCCTTGTCCCTGGTGCTTTCCAGCTATGGATAATTTTGCAGTTTGGCAAATAGCCTTTGGAGCAGGAGCTTTCATGCACACTGACTCCAAAGGCTGTGCCAGGAAAATACCAACACTACCAGGGCAAAGAGCAGGGCAGATTAGAAATTGAGCCGGGACATGGGGTTAAGCTCCAGGAACAGGCTTCAGGCAGGTTCTGGCTGCTCAGTTAAAAGCTGAACACAGGGAATGGGATGAAGGCTAGCGTCAGGCCAGCGGCTGTTGGGTCATGGTTCAAGTTCAGGTTACTTTGGGGGCTAAGAAAATGGAACCTGTGTCCTGCTCATGCACTTTAACAGTACCCAGTCTAAAGGCTAAAACGTCCTCAGGGCACTGGTTATCATTTAACCTGAGAATCTAATTACTTTTCTAATGACACCTGTGCCGACCCTTGTTTCAGTTCTTGGGCAGTGAGTGCCGCACCTGGATTCAGCAGGCTCATCGTTTTAACGTGCCAAGTGACATGGACAGGACGCGGGTGTGCTCTGCCTGTCATGGTTACGGATCTGCTCTGGATCCCCTGGCGCATGCAGGTGCACATCCTCCCGCGCTGCTGCCCAGCCCCTGACTGCCACAGGGCTACATTAGCCCTTGGCTTTTAAACTGGTAGAAATCTTTAAAAAAAATCTATTGGCACAGGAAAAAAAAAATCTCAATTCATTTGCAAGAGCAAATTATCTTAAGGATTAAATAAAGAACAGACAAAAATGTCAATGTGGAGAATGCCATGCACTGCCAGCATAGCCAGAGCCCTCTGTTTCAGCAAAAGACAAAGATAAGTAATTCCGAGTATGCAGCAAGACACATCCACAAACGCCCTGCCCAAGTGACCCATATATTAGGACTCATTCAAAAATCACAGGCATTCACACGGTGTCAAGGTGTCAGTTCTATGCAGACTCAAATACCTACACTGCATCTATTAGAAGAACCATGTCCCTTTGCCCTGTAGATTGAATTTTGCCTGTGGGTTTTGCTGGATAATTATTATTTTGCACTAGTTTATTTAAGCACTTACTCATCGTTGCCAGCACATCAAGTAATGAGTTCTGTGTCCCCAAAGATTAAATAGCAACATGCTGCAAAATACAGGGGAGGAAATATAGTTGAGCTTTGTAAAGTTTTTAATTAATATTTTGATACTGAGAGAAATCACCTGAAGAGTGGGGCATTTCCCACACACAGGTGAACTTTGCACAGGATGATTTTCATTCTTAAGGGCAACGTTATGCCTCCTTGTTAAAAGCAGTGTTATGCCTCTTTGTTAAGAGCAGTGAGAGAAGCTCCTGGTGGCCATCGGAGCCACATGAGCATCCCCTTTCTGTTGGAAAGAGGACAGGATGAATGCCGTGGGGGCTGTCTGTGTAACAGGTACAAGACAGCCCAACACAGGGAGCCTGAGCTGTGACAAGAATTGAGGAAGAAGGAGGTTTCCTTCTCTGCCTCAAAAGACTGGGCACGGCATGGAAAAGAGTTAAAAGCACTGCCCTTGCCTTGTCCGCCAGGGTACAGCCTGGTGCTCTGCTGTCCCTTTGCGCAGAGGTTCATGGCACCACGGATGCTGAGCTCCCATTCTGCCCTGGGCCCCTGGGGACTCCCAGCCAGGGGTAGCATGGCACAAGCTTGTCCCCCAGAACTGGGACATTTTACACATGAGTACAGCAAGATGCCTCCTCCATGGGAGGAAACCCCCAAGAGACCTTACCACCCCCCCCACCCCCCTCCTTGCACCCCTGCTTTGTTGGGGTCCTGCATCAGCCAAGGCTTGGGGAGCTGGCTGCAAACCAAGCACCAGCATATGCGGGTCTCCGTGTCAAAGGGAACCTGGAGAGAGTACAACAAGCTGCGCTCAGAACAACCTATGAAATCCACATTACTTCTTCGCTGAAGTGCAGCCCATCATCCCAATGTACCCTTCCAAGCAGGAAGGACATGATGCCAAGAGTGTGCGTGTACACTCACATGGGGCATCTGCAGGATTCAGCATGCAGGCTGTCAGGAGCTGCAGTTAGTAAGGGAATATCACCAGCCTCTAGCTCAAGAAAACCAATTAGGGGTACAGTGGTGATCCAACAAGGTGTAATGATGTGATAAAAAAGTGGGAGACTTCAATTGTTCACCTGCTTTCGAAATTATGCAGCCCTTCAATGCAGCTTCTGCTCTGCCTGGCAGCAAATCATGTACCTGGACATGAAATGTCACTAGGGGTTGGAGGAGTTACAGGCCAGTAAGCTTTGTATTTGTTCCTGGAAAATGTTTTTAAATTGTGATTAAAAATAGACTAACAGAGCACAGATAGGATAACATGGATTCCATGAAGGAAAATGTTTCAGTCTCTCCAAAACATCCCTGGTGCTGCTCCTACGTCCAACAGGAGGTATGGCTTATTTGGGCTAACCAGAAGTCTGAGCAAGATGCAGCACTAAAAGCAGGCAAGAGGCCAGGAGAAAAATACCATTATGAAAAAAAAAACAACTCGGACAAAAAACTAAGGGGACTTAACCTTCAATTTTTTGTGAACTTTACCACCATGGATCTCATCACTGTGTATGTTAATGTTTTCCACAGTGATCTGGAAAGGAGAAAGAACTGGAAAGCAGAGCTCGGCTCACAGATGACAAAGAGGGAAGTTAATTGCATCCAGAAAAACCCATACGCACCTCAGAGAAACCTAAGCCAAGGAACTGGGTGATGACATTGTAGCTGAATATCCGCTTCAGCTGACAAATACTGCAGCACACAAGTTTCAGCCAGTGCAAAGCCCAGCTCAATACGTGCAGCAGTACCTAGTAGGGTGGAAGTGAGCTAATTTAAAGAGAAAAAGAGCTACTATAATGATTAGGACCATGTATCCTCCTATAATGATTAGGACCATGTGTAGCTAGGAACAGGGGATGCTGTATCCAATTTTGGTAGTGAATGGCATCAGTGAGGAGACCTGGTTGTAGGAGGTGCTCTTGGAGTATCTGGTCTGCCAATTAATTTTTAGTGGGAGGACAGGGACAGGAAGGAGGCAGTAGCTGTGGTACATTTGCCTGGGTGGGGATATTTCGAGCTACTCAGATGAAGTTCTGCAGACCTTGCACGTAACTCAGTAAACAAAGGGAAGAAAATTCTGACCCCAGGTGCTGTTCCTTGTCCTGCCCTGTGTCCTGGGCTACGGGACTGTGTCCAAGCAGACCCCTGCAGACTGTGCGCTGGGAGCTGCTCAGTAAAACTACATGGGTTGGTTGGAGAGCCCTGGGAGGGGGCACAGGGGGAGCAGGAACACTGTAGAATCTGCTGGATTTTGGAGCAGGACCTGGAAAGGGGCTTTCCAGTGGGACCATAAGGGATGGCTGGGGACCCACAGCCCCACAGGCTCCAAGGCAGTGCACCCCAAGGCCACAGTGAGATAAACAGCCACGCAGCTTGGGCTGAAGGTGTGTGTTTACCAGCAGCTCAGGCACATGGAGCAGCCGTGCTCCCTTGGCTGCTGCTCCACAAAACCATGGCCCCACAGCAAAGACCTGGGAAGGCAAATCAATGCAGGGCAGCGGGTGTGAGGCAGGACCTGGCTCAGAGGACAGTGGCTCCTGGGGGGGGGGGGGGGGCCGCTGCCCCCAGAGGGGTCCAGCAATGCCTCCTCTCTGGGGAAGGGACTTTGCTTGCAGATCCCAGCAAAACCACTCCAGCTTCAACCTTTTATTTTTTCTCAGCGCCTGCTGCACCAAGGAAGCACCTACAGCACAAACCTTGTCAGAGAGCACCCTCCAGTG
This sequence comes from Falco punctatus, assembly GCF_963210335.1. Taxonomy (NCBI): domain Eukaryota; kingdom Metazoa; phylum Chordata; class Aves; order Falconiformes; family Falconidae; genus Falco; species Falco punctatus. The sequence continues at coordinate 23,628,380 of NC_137595.1, read as the reverse complement.
GGCACTGGGGCCACTGGGAGCCCCACGCCTGTTGCTCGCTGGCCGCTGAAGGGAGTCGCTCGTCGGGGCAGCCTGGCAGAGCCCCGGGGTGAAGGGTCCTGGCAGCAGCTGGGGCAGAGCCGCTCCGGCCCGGAGCCTGCATCCATCGCGTCTGGCTCCGCTCAGCTGCTGCCCATGGGGAGCGCAACCTCGGTTCACCTCCACAGCCACGGCCTCCAGCCAAGCATTGCCCTTGAGGTGGAGGTCTTGGTGTGGTAAGCAGTTCTGCAAAAAACAGGAAGAGATGATGATTCTTACTCATATCACCAGGTGCTAAGTGAGAAGACACAACGCAAAGGCATTTACTGTCCTGCCCTCGCAGTGTGTGTGCCTGGCAGTCAGCCTCGAGGGCTCCCAGTGGGGTTTGCATGACAAGGGCAGGACCAGGCACTCCAAGTCGCCCAGCTGGCCACCTTTCAGAGACTGCAGCAAAACCCAAGGCTGGGTGGTTGCACAGCAGCTTGCAGGAGTCCCCAGCAAGTGAGAGCAGAGGAAATCCCAACTGAACAAGGCATCTGGCAGCCCTTGCTGCCAAGAAGCATCCCCCTCCTCCAGCTCAGCATTACATCAGCTGTGGGGCAAGGGTGGCCGGCAAGGCGGCTCCTCCACCGTGTCCAGGGCTCTGCACTCCTCAACATGCCTCCAGCTCCCTCCCTACTGCTCCTCTCAGCTGGAAACAAGGTGGAGGCCAAGCCAGCAGCTGTTGGAGCCAGTGCATTTTGGCAACTATTTTGTAGCTTAAAAGCTGCTGCCTGGTGCTTGCTGCAGTGGGAACCGCCAGAACAAGGCAGGGGGGAAGAAAAAAGGCCCTTTCCCCCTGCTAACTCCCTCCAGGATCCTGGAATCACCATCCCCTACCCCCTTACCAGCAAGTGAGACTCATCCAAAGCCCTGCCACCCAAAAAAGCCCACCCAAGGCATCGCTTCTAGGGCATGCCATGTCCCCTTCCTCAGAGGGAACGTTCCACTGCAGGGTGGAACAGAGCCGGAGCAGGAAAAGCATCCCTGCAGCATCTGGTTGCAATCAGTGTTTGCAGAACTGGCTAAACTCCTTCCTGGCCAGTAGCCAGTGGAGCTGTTTCCCACAGGATCCCGAGCCCATTCACTCCCTGCGCTGGGGTTTCACCTGTCCGTTACAGCGCATCACACCCCTGGAGCAGCACCTGGCTCCTGGCTCTGCCTACACCGAGGGGTCCACCCAGCAGAGAACCGAGACCCTGAACCCGGGGGGGAAATAACCCAGTGCAGGCATGGGACTATGCTGCTCCCACGCTGCTTTCCCAGGGGATTTCTCCCCTGGGGCTTGTCCAGCAGCTCCAGAGCTATTGCAGGGCTGCTCATTTCCAGCCCTCCTGCCGTGGCCAGCCCTGCTTTTAATGATTGATCATCCTCATAACATGGTGACTTCATTATGCAGCTTACTTCACATTTAAAGGGTCACTTTAGTTTTCTTACGCTAAACATTTGACAGAAGACTTAAGAAAAAACACACTCCATTTAGAAAAAAAGCCCGTTTAAGTCACTAAGCAACCAGATTTTGTGATTTATTAAGGTTCTTGTGCTGAGTGATTATTGTATGAATTCCTTACCTCCTGGAGTCGGGTTATTACCTGAGGATCTTCGCTTGCACTCAACGGTAAGGGGTGTTCGGACCTCTCCAGTTGCAGAGAAAGGCTTGAAAATCACGCCAAAGGCACATAGAAAGCAAAAGAAAAAGCCCTTGCCACTTACCAGGCTTAAAATCTGCCTACTTACCGAGCCAGCCTTGAGGCCTGGGACTGAGCCGAAGCAAACACCAAATACCTCAGCACTGCTGCTGTAACAAACCGGCAGCACAAGAGGAAACTGCCTGGAAACCAGAAGAGAAGTGGATAAATTCATGTATAGGTGGGGTTCCCTGCCTTTGTCCTGCCCACCGGCAGGGTCAGGTCCAGGTGTGCGCTGCAGCTGTTAGGAAGGACAGTTTAAACCTGGCTCTTGAATTTTGCACTGTGAGGAGGTCTTGAAATAAGCAGATCTCTATTGGAAAAGCCACAAAAATAGGCACATTGTCCGTGTGTGTTCTTTCTGGTTTGGCAGAGAGGTCAGTGTCAGGAAGGGTGGGTGGGCTGGAGATGGGAAGCAAGTGGAGCGGAGCAGAGTGGGCTCCTGTGCTCAGCACAGCCTGTTCTTCCCTGCTAGACCTATACCAGTGATCCTGATAGGCTCCAGATGCTCTCCTTTCCCGGATGATAATTCATGATTGGGGACTGACCAGGCCAAAAGAATCAGGCTGACTGCACCCTCTTTACCTCCTGGCAGGAGGTAAACAACCCCATGCCTCAGTTTCCCCACCTGCAAGACACGGAGACCTGCATAGTGCTGGTAGGGGGGAGCTGCTGGGTGGTTTCACAGATGACACGCAAAAGCTGGCTGCTCCAGCCCACGTCATGCACGGAGATTTCTGTGCGCGGGGGAAAGACAGCCCTCTCCTATCCATCACCTTCATGCCGTCTGTGGCAGCTGCTCCGCTCATCCCAAACCATTGCATCGGGGCCCTCACGCTCCACCCTCTGTCCTGCTCACACTGAGACAGCCCTCACCCCCTGGCGCTGCCTGCCCACAGCCCCCTGCCATGGGGCCAGGCCACCCGGGCAGCTGTAGCCATCCCAGCTGCTCGCCAGCTGGTTTGAAACCAGAGGCTAAAAAGAAACTGTTCTGTTCTGTGGGTTTTCTGCTATCCTTACAACACACCTACCTCCCCGACTCACCGCCATGCCACACATGCGCGTGAGAGAGAAAAGCCGGGCCAGGCTCACGCTTCCCAGGATTTGGGCCCCATCCCCAGTACTGCAAGGATCTCCCATGCTGCCAGTGCAGGGGTGGCCACGCTCAAGGTGGGTTCATCCCTGGTGACACCTCGCAAGCTGTGGGAGCTCACCTAGGAGCTTGGCTGCAGGGAAATCCAGGCAGCAGAGTACATGCAGCTACAACATAAATCCCTGGAGCATCGTGTGCCGGGAACAGAGCTGAGCCCCACAGTGCTCCTCAGCTCCCGCACCTGGGAAAGTGCTGCCACCATGGTCTCATCAGACCAGGGAAGAGACATCAGAGAGCTCTGATAGTGCCCTGGAGAAGACATTGGTGAGATCTCATCGCAGAGAAGGGCTAAGGGGCACCTAAGGATGCTGGAAAGGGGGGAAGGGAGAGGGAGAGGGAGAGGGAGAGGGAGAGGGAGAGGGAGAGGGAGAGGAAGGGAAGGGAAGGGAAGGGAAGGGAAGGGAAGGGAAGGGAAGGGAAGGGAAGGGAAGGGAAGGGAAGGGAAGGGAAGGGAAGGGAAGGGAAGGGAAGGGAAGGGAAGGGAAGGGAAGGGAAGGGAAGGGAAGGGAAGGGAAGGGAAGGGAAGGGAAGGGAAGGGAAGGGAAGGGAAGGGAAGGGAAGGGAAGGGAAGGGAAGCAATGTGTTCTTCACATGGTGGTAGCAGACCCATCAAGCTGGGTTTGGACACACAAACATTTCCGTGAGCCCAAGTGGAGCACGAACAGCTCAGGAGTCTAGCAAGTTTCACCATGCAGAGAGGTATGGCATTCAGCTCGGGAAATTCCTGATACAAATTCCATTCTCACTCTGCCCCAGGCAACTGGGGATGAAGTGCTGGCCTGGCTGAATCTGGGGGTGCACCCACCATGGCCGCTCTTCTCCCAACTTTTGCTGCTGCATGCTGTCCAGGACACATTCCAGCACAGGGGAAGATGCAGGTGAGGAACTAGTAAATGCATTCTCAGATTAAACCTGGCCTGCCCAGCCACTCTTAGGAGCCACAAAAGGGTTCCCCCATCCCTCCCACCCTAGCACTGCCCTTCAGGCCTGTGGCCGCTCAAGGGGACACCTGTGCAGCCACAAGAATATGCTGCCAACACATGTTTTTCTTATGGAAGAAGGGAAAATACTGGCATGAAGAACAGATCAAATAAGAACATGTTAAATATAGCCTGGTTAGGGAAGGGCACAAGGCTCCTCGAGTGCTGGCGGGAATCCTGCCCTCACTGCTGCCCTTGCCCAGGGTGCAAGAGCTCCTGTGCTCAGCTGGGGCCTCGCTGCGAGCAGCCTGGCCAAAGGACTGGAATACCCAACTCATGGCCCTGAGCCTGGTACCCTGACCCTCGCTGGGCTTGTCCCTTGGATGGGGTGCAGCCAGGGCCACGCAGCACTGGTTCACTCCTCAGCGTGGCCCCAGGGTGATGTACAGACCCACCGTGGCTGTAAAATGATGCTTAACAGTCCAGGAACCTGCAGGAAGAGGCTCTGGAGACTGCAGTGAAATATCTTTCCAGGTGCCTGCACTCCCCAGGGGAGAAACAGCCTCACACCCCTGCCCAAAGCAGGCTCTGCCTCACCCGAGCTCAAACCCTGCCCAGCCTTTCCCAGAGCGGCTGGCCGGCCAGCCGGGGAGCAGCCCGCATTCAGCCTGCAGTGACTGGGAGCCAGCAGGCAGTGCCTCTGTGCTACACCCCTGTGCCACCCCAGAGGGATGGAAGCTTGCAGATAGTATCAAACAGGGGAATTTTTGCTACTGGGCCAGCACAAATATTTGCTTTAGTGTGTGCTGGGGAGAAGGGAATGGGCAGAGGAGAGCAGCTGCTGGGGTCCAAGAACATCCGCAGGAGAGGAATGCCAGAAAAATTGCAAGATGAATGTGCTTTCCCAGCTGCGTCTACTGGGCTTCTGCCCTCCTCTTGGAGAAGGGCAACCCCGTGCCCCATACCGAGATCCCAGGGCAGTCGAGCCAGGGACCTGAGGAAAGGCCTGCACACCCACCAGTCCCGGCAGGCAGGGAGCCGCTGAAAGTGGAGAAAGCTGGCACCGGGGCATGGCCGTCCACTCAGCCCGCGGGGGTCCCGCCGGGACACAGCCCCGGACGGCCCCGCGCTCCCGGCTGCGTACCGCGCCGGGTCCGGTCTGTCCCTCCCGGCCGCCGGGATGCGCCCACGGGCCCCGCCGCCGGCCCGAGCATCCCCGAGCGGGGCCGCCCCTCCCCTCTCTTCCTCCTCCTCCTCCTCCTCCTCCTCCCACCGGCCGGCCCCGAGCCCCGAGCCCCGGCGCTGCCGCCGGCCCAGAGCCCTCGCAGCCGCGGGGCTGGCCGGGGGAGCCGCGCCGTGCCGTGCCGTGCCATGCCGTTCTACAAGCGGAGCGTGGTGGCGCGGCGGGGGCGGTCGGCGGTGCCGCTGGCCGAGCTGCGGGACGTCTGCAGCCTGGCGGCACTCACCCTGCTCCGGCAGCTCGCCGAGCTCTGCGGCCACTCGCTCGCCCTCCTGGGAGACATCGAGGGGCACGTCCTGGCCCTGGGTCGCCGCACCGGGCGGCTGCACCGTCGAGCCGCCCGCCTGCAGGCGCTGCTGCGGGGCCGGCCGCTGCGCGGGGCGCCCGCAGCCCCAGGTAAGGCCATCCCGGGGTGCTCCCCGGGGCCCCCAGCCCCGGGGGGTGCGCGGCCGGGGGTGGCCCCTCTCCTCTCCCCAGGGCGGGTGGGCAGGTCCCCTCTGCCGTTCCCCCGACGTGGTCCCCGCCGGGTGCCCCTCTCCGGGGCGGGTGACCTGCTGCCCAGGTCGCTGCCCTTCCGCCGGTGGGGGGGTCTGGCGGAGCCGGGCAGGGGGCGGCCCAGGAGCGATGCTGCCGCAGAGCCTGACCCGTCCCGGCAGCGGGGACAGCGTGCTGGCCTGTCGCCTCGGGGTGAGGCCGGGACAGCTCGGCAGCAGCCTGTCCCTCTGCCCGGCCTTTATTTGCCCGCACACAGTGGGCATTTTCCAGGCTGCCGGCCAAGCACACATTTCACGCTGTGTCCCCGATTACTGGGGGCTGTTTGTGGGAACGCGGGGATGCCGGGTGCGAGAGCTGGCCCTTGCCTCCGTGCCACTGTCCTTGCCTTGGGTGCTGCACTCCTGTGCCAGACCAAGGGACCACGCTGGCCATCCCCTCACCATGCTTTCAGCCAGCCTGTAGCTGCAGATCGGCGCCAAGCAGCTTTCGCTCAGGGTTTTGCACGGCCAGGGAAAATGACAAGTTGTAGCCCGGGTGTCCCGTCTGCTCGTCCCCTCTCCTGGCAGCGAGCACAGTTTGGTTTTGCCTGGACTGCTTTCATTTCCCATTTCAAGCATCTCAGTTTGGCACGGGCTTCTGTGCTGGGTCAGAAGCGGGCAGCGTGTTTCAGAGGAGCTTAAAATAAGCTTGTTTTGGAATTGTTTATAAAAGTTTATTTTAAAAGGCTTTGCAGGGTGGGGAGGGGGAGTGTTGTTCCAGCACGTTTTCCCCAGAAGCGTAGCACATTTCTCAGGCCCTTGGCAAAACGCGTGTCTCTTGTGCTTTCTGCAAACCCCCTTGCAAGTGTTGTTTTGCTGCTCCGTCTGCGTGGAGCCATGGGAAATGACTGCCAGACCCTCGCAGTGTGCTTTCCGGATGCAGGGAGCAAGCGGAGCACTCAGCCTCGGCCTGGGAGATGCACTGCTCCTGCAAATGCTGGCGGAGTAAATCACTTACTGGGGTAAGAAGAGGCTCCCACTGTCCCATGCATTGACCAGTAGATAAATGAGGGCACAAGGAGGTACTACAGTTGCCCAAGCTGACCCGTGCACAGCACCCGTGCAGCACCAAACCCTGCAGTGTCATCACTGTATGTGCTGGACCGGTGTCCCCTGGAGGAGGAGCTGGCTGTGATGGTGACCAGATGGTCCCTCGCTGTCCGCTGTCCGTGGCTGACAGGTTGGCAATGCTGGTGGCCTCAGGAGCCTGGGATAGCATGAGGACAGTGTGGGGGACGGACGGCAGGGATGGCTGCAGCGCAGAGAGGGTGGAGAGGCTCACAGGTTGGGTTGGTAGCCCCCGGGTTGTGTTTTCAGCTGCGTGTCAGTGCCGTGCGCCTGGAGTTTCTTGTGGAGCCACATCACAGCTGGTTGCAAGCAGCCTGCATAATGCAGTGGGCAAATAGGCCTCCCATGCTGCAGCTCCTCATGAATATGCATGTTTGCAGATGTGCCGGGATGGCTCTCTCAGCTGGCTGGCTAGCTGGGGTTTGGTGGTGCGTGGTGATAAAAATGCTTTGATATTTTTTTTTTGGTGGGAATAGCTGAGGCAGTGCAAAGCAAGCAGAGCTGTGCCCACCACCCCTCCCCATCGCCCCTGCTCCAGCAGTGCAGAGGCTGGTGGGTTGGGGGGGGGGGGGGGGGGCTTGCATTTCTCCCCGCACCCCAAGGGGAGCACAACCCACCCACCCTCGTGCCTGCACCTCACCCATCTGCCACCTCTGCTTCTGCAGCCAGCGGGGTGCGGGGAGCCTCTGGCTTTACTGAACTCTTTACTTAGGGGAAGAACAAAAATCCGATTGCTGTTTGGGTTGCTGTTTGTTTTTCTAAGAGCTCCGGCATCAGCCTGTTGTGGGGGAGCAGTTCATGTCTCTGGAGGAGGGGAGCTCCTTGCAAGCCCCCAGCACTGCAGGGAGAGCAAAGCAGCCCAAGACTGTGCAAGAGAGCTTTGCACTGAGCTGCGGCACCAGCACCATGCAGAGTCCCTTGTGTGAGAAGCAAATGCTTAATGACACCCCATTTGGGGCTTGGGGTGGGGTTTTTTCTCCTCGTTTCCATTTCTTGAAGAGGATCCAATGACAAAAATCACATTTCTCCTCTTAAACCGGGATAAAACCCCAGTGTCTTGTCCCTGGGAGATGCAGGGGAGAACCATCCAGTGCCCTGGTGTAGCCATCATGCAGCTGGCAGGGTCTAGGTGGTGTGTTGCAGCCGGCCTGACCAGCTTGTAAAGACAGTGATGGATCGGGCCCTGAGAGTGAGTGGATGGCATCCCTCCCAGGCAGGGCTGGAGCCCACGCCAGCCCGGCATGGTGCCGGCTGCAGCACCTGCTCACTGCAGTCCTCACTGGGCCAGGTTAGTCCCACCCTCTGGCTCCTTGCTGTCATGGTATGGTGGGGATCAGAGACTTCTTGGGGTTTTTGCAGTGAATGGGAGTGCTCCAGGCATTGCCAGACCCTAGGTAGGAAACCGCAGCTGTGCTGCCTCGGGACATTGGGTCGGCTGGCCAGCCCTGAATGCCCAGGCTCACTCCAGCTGGGGTCAGTGCGTGGTGGTTTGCCCTTCCCAAAGATGGTCCTCATGCTGCTTCAGCTCCCAGGTTTAGGCATCCTCAACTGTCAGGAGCCTTTGCCTGGCTTTGGTTCCTCCCAGGCAGGTTTAAAGGGATCCAAAAGCCATGGGTCTCCTCACCAGCAAGGGAAGCCCCACAGCTGGAGCGCTCAAGTCACAGCTGTGCAGCAGGACATGTCCATCCATCTGTCTGGAGGCTGTGAGCCGGTGGGGACTGTCTTGTTTTCCTCATCAAGAGGGGGAGACGCTGGTGTAGCAGCGTTGCTGCCAGATGAAGGAATCGCACCACAAAGGGCCGGGGGAGCACTTAATCCGAGGAGGCAGCGTGGTTGTTTCCAGTGCGAGACGGCAGCCAAGGGCTGTCGGATTCCTCTGCTCTTATTCATCGGCAGTTGCGTGAGAGCGGGGAGGGTGCACGCCTGTCCCCGGGGAGCTGGGCGCATCCTGCCCACCAGCAGTGGCTCTGGTGTTGCCTCCCTTGACACATGGAGATGAGGAGGGCAGGTTGTGGGGGTCCCAGTGCATCTGAGGGCAGTGCGGGCACCAGGCTCCCTATCCCTCTCCCCTCAGCACGGCCACATCTCAGAGAGGTGGCAATGAACCTGGCTCTCCTGCCAGCACCTGGCACTGAAGGCAGGGGCTACTTTGCAGCCCAGGAAAGCCCCTGGTGCTCCAGCTTGCCAGCTGTCATGCTGATCCCCGACCAGCTGCCATCCTGCCCATCGGCAGGGACACAGTTCCATGGGCGCCAAGCTGGGTGACACAAGCCAGCACTCCCAGCTCAGCCCACTCCCCTCGGGACCCAGCAGCTCTAGAAATAAACCTCAGCAAAGAAGAGGATGGAGGCCTGGCGCCAAGAGCTATTTAAACTGTCGTCCCTGAAGAGCTGTGGGGACGATTCTCTGGAAGAAACCCTGGGCTGTGCTGGCAGGAGGAGCTGTTTACTGCTTTTGCCGAAATATGCAGTGTTCACCATCCTCTGACCTTCCAGCCTTCATCTTGAAACAAGCCATCAAGATAGGCATAACCAACAGCCAGCCCCGGGTGCTGCTGCCCACTGCATCCTCTGCCTGGCTCTCTCCTCACTGGGTGGATAAGGGCTGGCACAGATGTTTTCTCCCAGATCCTGTCATGAGTTTAAAAAAAATAGAAAGACAGAAAAAAACCCCACCCTCAGCTGGCTTGCTTAAGTGTCCTGCCAGGCTAGAGTGGCCAGGCTGTCACTCGGCAGAGCCACTGCCAGAGACAGGGGCTGCAGCCACCTCTCACAGCCATGACCGCAGCCCCAGGGATGCGCCTGTGTGAACCAGCCAGAGACTCACAGCTCCGTTTTGGGGACTGGTAGCTGATCCCTGGCTCCCTCCGGCCCTGCAGCTGCCCTCACTAGCTCCTCTCTGTGGGGTCAGTGCCCTTCAAGTCAGCACAGAGATGCTGGGAGCGGTGCAGGGCTCTCACCATGCAGAGCCATGGGGAATGAGACACCCCAAACTCAGGGGGCAAGAAGGGCTGGTTCAGAGTGAGCTGTGGCTTCGGTCCCCACGTGCCAGCAGCTGCTGCCTGCAGACATGGGGACAGCAGTGCTCTCCTCCCCGGCAGCCCTGACCTACCGTGGCCAGCACCACCACCAGGGAAGGGCCAGCTCTGAGTCTCCTCGGCCATCAGGACAGGCTGTGGCAAGCACGGGGTGAAGGCTGCTTGCCCCCGCAGCAATTCTGCAGCAGTTTGCAGAGGTCCCCGCTCAGGGAGCCCGGCGCTGCTCAGCCTGGCCACAACCCACCACAGCCTCCTCTGCCAGGCAGAGCAGCTCCCAGAAACCTCCCAGACTTCCAGGACACTTCCTCTGCTTGATTTTTGCTAAACCAGCCATGATTTCAGCATCGGAGGGGAGAGCACAGCTTCCCCCAAGGCTGCCTCGGCGTGGGCGGGAGGCGGGAAGCTGACCAAGGCCGGGATGGATGGCTTTGGCTGCCAGAGGAGGGGAGCTGGATGCCGCACCCTCCCTCTTAACAGGAATTGTCTGCGGGAGCGCCTCAGCAAAAAGGTGGATAAATGAATCACACATATTTCCCACCCGGGCCCGCTTTGGCTGATAGCTGTCCCCAACAGCAGGCTGACAGCCACTCTCCAAAACAGGCAGCACAGTGCCTGGGAGGAGACACCGTCCCTGCCTTGCAGCAGCACCCTGCGCTGCTGAAGCCGCTGCAAGGAAAGAGCAGCCCCGGGTGGGCTTTGCCACTCTCTGTGGCAGTGATTCCGCCCCCCCTCCCCCCCGCCCCAGCACACCCTGCCCATGGGGGTGCTGTCCCTGAGGTGCCCGGCCCCACTCAGGGGGGACACCCTCGGGATGTCTTGGAGCTGATGGTGAGGGTGGCATCTCCGGTTCATTTCCATGACCTCTCTCCCTCCCTGCTGGGATTTTGCTGGGGCTGAGACTCCTACTTAGATGGACCCAAATCTTGCTTCCGACGGGAAGCATTTTCACCCTTGGGCAGCATTTTGAAAGGATTTATGTGAGAGCTGATCTGGCTGGTGGTCTTTCCTCAGGAGCTGAGCTGTGACCATCAGGGACAGCAGGTCCCTTGGTGGCAAGCAGGTCTTTGGGACCCCTCGTCACCCAGCAAGTAGTGCATGGAGGCACGAGGGAAGGTGGCCACCACTGCCCCCTCGAAGCCTCATACATCCCTGGTGTTCATGTTTCCTCCTGCCTGGGCCAGTCCCTGTGGTGTGAGCTTAGAGGAGAGACTTCTTTAGTACCAGTATTTCTGTGGTAGTGGTTCCTCTTAGGAAGCACTTACGACATCACATCAGCTGTGAATACGGCAGCAGTTGCGGTGCACAGGAACATGGATTAGCTTCAGCTACGTGCCTCCAAAGAAGCTTGCGTCGTCTTAAAACAGATTGAAAGATGCATTCACCTCCATGTGGAAGCAAGAGCTGGAGCTTGCTTTGGCAACCTGTTCTCCAGCTGCAGAGAACTCCTTGATGCTCAGAGGAAAAGGTGTAGGTGTGCAGGTGGGTCCGCTCCCCACAGTGCCTGTGTGGGCTGTCCAGGCAGCGAGGAGTGGCAGGCAGGTCGCTTTGCTGGCTGGATTTCTGATAGTGCCTGAAGGAGCATCGTGACTTGCAGAAGGGCCTCATGCTCTCTCCTTCAACCGGTGGCTTTGTGAAGTGCCAGTTAGCTGGTGGGGCTGTGTTTTGGGAAGCAGGTGACCCCCTGGGCTGGGATGGAGGGCTCTGTCTCACCTCGAGAAGATGCTTCTCAGTGGTGCCAGACACTGGTGATGCCGTAACCCCCCGCACTGCTGCTGATGAGCAGCTCATCCCCTCAGTGCCTGGAATTTGTAGGACTTTCATAGTTGGCAGGAGCCAGATGCTGTGCAGACCAAATAGACCGTCTCCATACAGCATGTGGTGCAGCTCTTGAGCACAGCAAAGGTCATCTCTTGGCCTTAATGACTGAAAGGCAGGAGCCGCTCACCCGAGGGTGAGGCTCCTCATTGCCAGCTGGGGCTGGGACACATCTGGCAGCATGGCCAGGGCTCCTACCCCTGTTCCCAGGGGCGAATATATGGGGCCAATGTGTGGAGTGTCTCATCACAACCCAGTGTGGGGCACAGGGCCATGTGCTGGGGCATTCAGGGTACCCCATAGCCCTGCCCCACATCCAAAGCACAGGTCCTGGCTCCCAATAAGCAGGGATTTCAGGAGTGCTGGCAGCACTGGGCTGCTGTGGCATTGGGGCTGGGGCACAGTGGGGCTGGCGAAGCAAGCAGGGCACCCAACTGGCAATGCTCTGGCACCTGTGGGTGCCAGCTGACTCTGTGCTGCCCACCTGCCCCTGCCATCAGCCACCTCGGGGGGTAGCCACAGGGTGGGGAAGGGATACTGATGCAAGCTGCCAGCAACAAAACCTGCCCCTAGACCCCACAGCACCCCAGAAGCCAGCATCCTCCCACATAGCTCCTCATGTCCCAGTGTCCCTCACCCAGCCCTTGCTGTTCCCACCTTCCAGCTGATGCTGCTCTCTCTCCCTTGTGCGGCACTGGTGCCAAGGGCAGAGAATGCTGCCCTGTCCCACACCCCGACTGCCAACCTCCCCGTGTGCTGCTGTGGGTGACAGGTCTGCAGCTTGTGCCTCCAGGCACCCCCACTCTGACACCCCTGTGCAGTGGGGTGCCCCCTGCATCCCCCCAAGGCATGTTCTGCCACCTCGCTGCTGCTCATGGGGGGCTGCGGCTGTGTCTGGCACTGCTCAGTGTGGCCCAAATGCCATTGAGGGCTCTTGCATGCCAACCTTGTGCATGTTGGGCATCCACTGCTGCACTCTTGACGGGCATGAGGAGGACACAGGGACCAACCAGGAACTTGTCCTGGCTGCTTAGGAGCCCATCAGTCCCTTGGGGATTCATATCCAGCTCCCAACGTGGTCTGTGCTTCCTGGGTACCTGGTGCCAGCACCACACCTGCTAGCCATACCTCGCACCCCGCAGCCACTGGCACGGGGCTGGGCAGCACGCTGGCTGCTGCGCGCGCATGGGGACCGTTTGCTGGCAGCACAAAGCCTGGATTGAGCAAGAGCTGGCATGGCACTGAACGGGCCAACTATGCTGGCAGGGAGAATCGGCTCTTCTTCTCACCCGTACCAGTGGGCTCTGCCACCCTCCTCCTGCGCTTGTGCCTGGCAGCGAGGACAGCTGCCCACCACAGGCACCGAGATGCCGCTGGCAGGGGAGCGTCGGGCACCAGCAGCGGCCCATGCGTGGCTCTGGGTGAGTACCCGCTGGCATGCTGGGGTGACCAGCCCCCTTCAGCCAGAGCCCTGAACCCTGGCACAGATGCCAGCCTGGCACGGTGTGATGGCTGGCAGCTGGTCACAGCTCCGGGAACCTTGGTGGAGCTCCTGGAGGCAGGGGGGGAGGCTGAGCGTGGTGGGCAGTGTGGAGATCGGGAGCAGGTCGTTAGCCCCTCGAGTTAATCTAATGACGGCAGATCGAAGCAGCTGAGGGGAACAAGCTAATTCCCCCAGTTAACCAGGCGACAGCTGTTAGCAGCAATTTTCCTCTCTTCCTGTCACCTCGAGTACCAAGCAGCATGGCATCACTGTGAGCTTGGATCCTGCCTCCATGTCCCCATGGCCCGGCAGGAGAACGGGGACAGGAGGGCAGTCTGTGACACTGATGCAGGGCAAACACTGTCCTCATGTGTGCGCTTACGTGTTGCCTGAGCGTGCACATAATGTGTCTGTTGCAGAGGTGAAGGGGCTCCTGGGCAGGCAGCAGGTGTTGGGGTCTGTGCCTCCAGCACTCCACAGCAGCTGCTCTCAGAGGAGCCTCAGCCAGTCCATGGCTCTTACGGTCTCTGAAATCCTGAAGGAAATATTCCTGTAGCTTGCAGCAGGCGCCACCAAAGGTATCATCCCCCTGACTGCCCAGGCCCTGAGAGGGGAAGGCAGAGTGCCTGGAGATGCTCACAGTTGGTCCGGGCACAGTGAAACTAGGGGGGTCTTTGCTGCTGTGTGGTCAGCCCTGAGACAAACCCAATGCGTTTGCAGGATCCCTGCTCCAGCGCCCAGAGCCATCCCTCACAACTTGCTTGCAGCACCCGCGGCAGCCCCAGTGGAGCCCCAGTGGAGCAGGGGCAGTCCCAGTGGAGCCCCAGTGGAGCAGGGGCTGCCCAGGCTCCTTCCCTGCCTGCGGCGCTGGGGGCCGGGGCTCTTTCCCAGCCCCCCCAGCCATGCTGGCAGCTGTGCCGGGCAGGGCTCGCCCATCGCCGTCCCGGGGGCTCTGACAAAGCCACATACTGCCGAGCAGAGGGAGCAGATCTTTCTTTGCACATCCAGCTTGTGGGTGCACCCTTGTCTGGGGCACAGAGAGGCTCCCCCGTTCCAGCTGCCCCCCTGGGGTGTTCTCCCTCCCCACGGCTGTGGCCGGCAGCCGGCAGCCTCCCGGGTGGTCCCGGCTGTCAGGCAATGCGTGGGCTGCCGGGGCCACCTGCAAGGGGCTGCCTGTGTGGGACCAGCTCCCTTCCTGGCCGCACCGGGAGCCGAGCCAAGGGCGGAGGGCGGGGGGGGGCGCTGGGCGGCTGCCACACTGAAAGCCATGGGGTGCAGCCAGCCCTGGGAGGGGCTGTGGGGCCAGATTTGGGCTTCTTCAGGCTGCTCCCCAGGGAGCCCTGGGGCTGATGGCTTTGGCAAAGAGCTGCGGGGAGTCCGAGATGCTCCAGCAACCCACTCTAGGAGAGAAGCCTGCTGACTGTGGGCAGGGCGGGTTTGGGCAGTGCTGGATGAGGCAGAAGGCCCTGCTGACCAGTGGGTACCTGAGTGAGCCCGAGCAGAGGAAGGGGCTCTGAGCTCCTCCAAAGCAGCTGGGATCTTGCTAATGGGAAGGGGGGTGATAGTGTGTGTTCCTCTGGGGAGCTGTGCTCTTAGTAGGCTGTGCCCCCCAGGCCCACAGTTAGAGATGATGCCTGGCCATAGGAGAGCGTGCGTGGTAGTGGGAAGGAGCTGCGTTTGCTCCTTAAAATCCTCTAGCCCTGCCTGCACCGTCTGGTTCAGAGGTGGCAGATGTGTCCTGTACCGCATACATGACCCACATGTGGGCAGTTCATGGGTGCTCATGCTCTGTGGCGTGTTGCTGGCACACCAGGTTCACCTTGCACCCGAGCAGTTTATCCATGCATGTGATGCGTTTCAGATGCGCCGGGCTTGCTGCCTGACATCCTCGCCCTCCTTTGTCTCACAAGTAGCCAGGCAGCAACTTGGACACAGCAGGCCTGCTTGTGCACCACATCATGGACATGCGCAGCCTTTCCAAATGTGGCCAGATCACTGCCTGAGTGACAGGGCCATACACCCAGGCGTTGTTCACCAAAACTGGCAGACAGGCAGAAGCTGCCAGATAATTTCCTGAAGTGGCAGAAAAAAGCTAAAGGGAACTTTCTGCTGCCGGAAGCAGAAGGGGCAGCAGGAGCATGAAGAGAGGCTAATGCACACCTGGATTGGCAGTGGGAACCTTGGGACAAGAGCTGTTGGAGGGTTGCTGCCAGCACCAGTGCCTTCCCTGCCACTGTCCATGCCAACTCCACATGCCCGTGCAGCCCTGTGGCTTTGCAAACCCTCTTCTCCTGGTTTGGCTGGGACAGGCTGTGGATGCCTACACTGTGTGCATGGGAACGGCTCGTTTCATGCTTACGTGGGAAGTCTGAGCACTCCTGGTGCAGGGGGCTCCACTGGAAGAAGTCAGGCAAAAGGCAAGGGGGGATTTGTGCTAGCGAAAGCTGCCTGCTACCCCCAGGTTTCTGCTCACCCACAGGACAAGCGTAGCGAGAAGTAAGGGCAGGGTGGCAGGATGCTTTGCCTGCCCCACACATTGCCCTGCTCCCCCAGCAGTTCTGCCCCTGGGAGGCACCGTGGCTAAGGGAAGCCCCGGGCAGACCCCAGAGCACTGGGCCGGCAGCGATGGACAGGTTGGTGGGTCACACCAGGCGGTGTGTGGCACCCATCAGCCTGTGCCGAGACAAGCTGCCCATCCACGCTTTGGTGATGGTCCCTAAAGCCTGCCCCCAGTCCTCCCAGGAGTGTGCCAGGTGTGGGGAGCGCTGTGGGGCTGTCCCCACAGGCAGGCAAGGTGGGGGCTGCTCCAGCTGCTCCAGGCTGGAGTCTGGAGCAAAGCCCTTCACCTGGCTGCCTGATCCCTTTTAATTACAGGAGAGGGGAGGCTGGTGCTGCCCATGACAGCCACGTGGGCAGTCACTGCCTGCCAGCGTCAGTTGTGGGGTAGCATCTCCTCTCCAGGGGTCCCACTGTCTGGACCCCTTGCTGTGGCTCCCAGGACCAGCTGGTGGGATGCCAGCTGGCAGCCGTGCTGTGCAGGGCAGGCTGGCGGGACACTCTGGCCCCACTCTGTCTCCATGGCTCCAGCATCCGCAGCAGGGACGTGTAGCTATATCTTTAAGAAGGGCCTGGGCTGGGGTGGGAGAAGCATTTCCATCCAGCCTTTCTCCCAGCGAGCCTGGATCGAGTTAGCATTAGCAAGCAAGCGAGCGGCAGAGTTGGCGCTGGGGCCGTGCCCCTGCTCCCAGCTGGGGTAGCCGCCAGCTCACCCCCTGAGCGGTCATGGGGGTCCGGAGCAGCCGGTGGGGTGTGCGGCAGCCATTGTCCCTCATGGCCTCAGTCCCTGCAAGGAGAGAAAGAGGAGGAGGCAGAGCTGGGTATGTATAAGTTTTATCCTCCTCCCTGCCCACTGGACCCCCTGCCCCACTCTGGGGAGGGGGCTGGCAGTGCCACAGGACAAGGGTGGGGGGCACAGTGGGTGCGTGGCACAGGACAGAGAGCCGTGTCCAAAGGTGGGTGCTGGTAGCAGGCAGCCCTGTGGCTGGCCCACATGGCTGGGGCTGGCAGAGCTGCCTGCTCAGCTCCTTCTGGCCCCTACCCACACACGCTGAGTGACGGCAGGACGGGACCAGCTGGGCATCTCATGCCTGTCATGGGATGCACTAATGGTGACAGCGGGCAGAGTCCCAGGGAGGGGGGATGCAGCACCTCTGCCCAGCCCTAGGGCTGGATGCGTCCCTCCTCTTCCTCCCCACCTGCTCAGGCTGGGGCATGGAGCATCCCCTGGGACCCCATCATGAGGAAAGTGCCTAGCGCACCCCTGCGCTGCTGCCTGCCTCCTGCCACGGCAGGCAGGGGTGCTGGGGCATCTGGTGGCCATGCAGGGGGAGATGCCAGTGCCGTGCTTTGCTCCTCATGTCTCCCATGACAGAGAAACTAGTAATGGCATCACAGCACATGGTGGCAGTCCGGGTCTGCGCTGTTCTCTGGCACAGCTGTTGTGGGGTGTGCTCAGTTTTCTAGAGCCAGAGGAAGCTCTGGGTGGCTGGGGGTGCGAGTGCAGGTTGTTGGGGTGATCAGGGTCGGGGTCCCCGTGTCCCCTGAGCCTGACCTCTGTGTGGGAAGTGGAGGCCTTGCAGCTTTGCCTGTGCTGCTGGCACGGTGGCCATCAGAGTACCCCGTTGTTGAGTCCACCATGTGTTTTCCCTCCCCTGAGCAGCTGCAGGGGTCCCGGAGCAGTGGTCCTAAGGCTAGAGAAGAGCCTGACTGTGGCATGGCCATAGGCCAGCTAGACACAATGGTGCTGAGCTCTGGGGCTCGGATGCACAGGGTCGGTGCACTGGTGCAGCCCCTCGCAGTGCTTGCTCCCCCAGTGTGCTGACCCCATGCACGGCTTTATGATGGGCTCCAGCAAGCTTCTGGGGATGTGGCTGCTTGGCAGGCGCCAGGCTGCCAGCTCCTCCAGCCATGGGCAAAGCAGGGGTGTGGAGGGCACCACCGGCAATACCCCTCCCCAAGGAGGATGGGTTAGTCCCTGGTGCAGCTCCTGGGACAGGGAGCAAGGAAATATGTTTCTGCATGGGAGGAATGCCAGGAATGCAGAACCCGGAGGGGACACGAGGTGGCACGGCAGTTTCAGCCCAACTTTTCAGTCACTGCAGGCAGAGACTCCTGCCAGAGCCAGGCAGGCCTCGCAGGGGCAGCTCGGCGGTGCAGGAAGGCAGGGGGTCACGGTCACCTTCAGTGGGACGAGCGGAGGGGCTGCCAGGCATGGGGCTCGGCAGTCTGAGCTCTGCCTTCCCGCTCGGCCGGGACCCCGCCGTGGCCATACCCCAGATGGATGTGGGACCCCCTCAGGTTCCCACACAGCCTTGGGAGTGAGGAGGGGGCTGCCCACTCTCCACAGTGACTGTGTGGGGCTGCACAGCCCTGGCCCTGCTCCCCCAGCCTTGGCCCAGCCCTGAGTCGTTCTCCTCATCTGCTTTGCTGGTTATTATTTTTTAACATGGTCTCTTGACCAGAAAATAATCAGCTTGTCTACTTAGCAAGTGTTTATGGCTTCTTCAGAGAAGCTGCTCTCTCTGCCAGGAGAGGGGCTACTTTGCAAATGGAGAGCTGAGCTGCTCCCCACACTCGGGGCCAGATGAGGATGCTGGTGCGGGCTTTTCCCCTGCTCAGTGCCTGCGGTGGGCATCCGGGACATGCCAGGCCGCCTGTGCCCTCCTGCCTTCACAGGCCTGGTCACGGTGGGCCCCTGTGCCGTGGGCAGGAGGGACTATCTGGAGCCGCTTTGCAGCACGCAGGGAGCTTGCTTGGGCTGCAACAAGCGCACAGCTGGGGAAGTGCAGGTGACCTGCATGCACCCACAGGGCTCTGAGGAGGACACAGGGTCTAGGGCTTCACCACAAGCAATGCTGAGTAGCTCAGAGTGATGAGTAGCTTGCTCAGCTCCCCAGGACAGGGTGCAGAAAGACAGCCATGTTGCCCACAGTGGGGTTGTTTGCAGAAGTGCTGCTGCAGCCTGGCTTTACACCATGCACCTTGGCTTGGCCAGGGGCTTGGGGGAACGGGAGCAAATATTTTCTTGATGGCATTTCTGCAAACCACCCAGGGCTTGCCTCAGTCCTTCATCTTCCCAGAGAGTGGGCAGAGGCCAGAGCAAGATGGGAGTAAGCCTGCGCTGCCTGCTACAGCCCTGTGGCGGGCTGTCCCCGTAGAGCCGAGGAGCTGCCACAGCCCTGCCCCAGCACAGGGGCACAGCACGGGGCTGTGGGTGCCACCGTGGAGCCCCCACACTGCTGCAGCTGTCACACCCACCTGCTCCCACATCAGCCACACACCACTCCTTGCGCTAAGTACTGATCCAATTTGTGGCTGTTTCCATAACAACCTCCCAGTGCTTTCTGGTCCTTTCTGTCGCTATGTGGATGCTGAGCTTCAGCGTGTAAGGGATGCTCCGGCCTGGGACAGAGTAGCTGGGCTGAGCTATCACCGAATACCTCTGGCTTCTGGGTGCAAAGGGCTGCTGGCGTGCTGGAGACCAGGGCATACCGAGCAAGCTTCCCCTGACCTGGGAGTGTTTTTTTCTCATCAGAGGGATATGGGGAGGTTTGGGCTGGGGGAAGAAGGAGCCCAAAGGCAATAGTTGATCTAGGTGTGCAGCCCTCTCATGGGGGGTCCCTGAGTGCAGGCCTTGTGCAGATGTGGCACTGCCCAGGATGCTCAGTGCCCAGGGATGGGGCCCCTGGAAGTGCTGGCAGCTAAAGGCCCCCCCGTTTCCTGCAGTGACCCCACCACCCGCGGGCCTGGCTCTTGCCATGTACCGTGGCTCTTGCACAGGCTTTCCCCATGGGCCGACAGCCCTGGGAGCTCACCCCACCCCCTCCTGGCTCCTGCTGCCCCAGCGCACAGCTCAAGCTGTTCTCGGAGCCGCCACGTTCCCTGCCCTCCTGCCACCATCCATCCCTGCTCAGCCTCCCGTGCCCTGCTGGGTAGCCTCGTGTCCCCCACCCCCCCCCAGCCCCATTGCTCCGTGGGGGCTGCCTGACCCTGGTGCCCCCCAGCTTCCCCCAGCCCCATCAGCCCATGGGGGGTGCACAGACCCAGGACCCCTCGCCCATCCCCATCCCCATCCCCCTGCGGGGGCTGTCCAGTCCTGGCCCCCTCCCCACCCACCCCCAATGCCAGTGCCTTCCATCACCCTGGGGGGACCCATCCCCAGGACCTCCACTACCCCCCCGGGAGGACCCAGCCCCATGCCCCCCTCATCACCCCGTGGGGTTACACCCCCGATCACCCCGGGGGGACCCAGCCCTCGGACCCACCATCACCACCCCGGAGGGACCCAGCCCAGGATCCCCCCCCCATCCTGCCCCAGCCCCATGCCCCTCACCACCCGGGGGGCCCAGATCCGCGCCGCCCCCCGCCGCCCGCCCGGCCCCGCTGCCCCCGGCCGCCCCCCGCAGCCGCCGCCATTGGGCGCTCGCTCAGCAGCGCGGCGGCCCCGGCGCGGCGGGCGGGCTCCGAGGGGGCGGGCGGGCCGGCGGCCGATGCGGCGGGGCAGGGGGCTGCCGGTGCGATGCGATGCGGCCCGGCTGGGCTCGGCCCGGCCCGGCCCGGCCCGGCGGCTCCTCCCCAAGCGGCGCGGCGGGCCCGGCGGCGGGGGAGGCGATGGAGCCGGCGAGGAGCGGCCCGGGGGCGGCAGCGCGCTGACCACCGGGGCCGGGTGAGCCGCGGCGGAGGATGGGCAACGCGCAGCGGAAGGCGCCGCGCAGCCAGCGGCGGGGCAGGATGCGCTCAGCAACAGGTACCGGGGGACGGGACGGGGCGGGACCGGCCCCGCTCCCCGCGCTGCCCCCCAGCCCCCGGCCCCGCGGGCGGGCGTGGAGCCGGCGGCAGCAGCCGGGGTGGGTGTGGGGGGGCGGTGGGCTCGGCCTCTGCCGCGGCACCCCCGCTCCTCAGCCTGCCCGGCCGCCTTGGGTCGCTTAGAGGACACGGGGAGAGGTCACCTCCAGCTGAGGTCTGGCCTCCCCGGCCCGGGCAGCGAGGAATGGGGCTGGTGGTGGGGCCCACCGTGGCCCTCCAGCGCGCGGAGCAGGTGCTGACCCACACCCCGGGCAGTGGGGAGCCAGCACCGAGCAGCGGGGGAAGCAGCCCCAGCCATGGGGAGCCAGTTCCAGCCATGGGGAGCCGGCCCCGGGCAGTGGGGAGCCGGTTCCATCCGTGGGGAGCCAGCCCTGGGCAGTGGGGTGCCAGCTGCAGCCGTGGGGAGCCAGCCCAGCAGCAGGAGCCAGCCCGGCAGCGGGGAGCCCTTGCACTTGCTGGCCCTAGAGCTGGGTCCTGCCCAGGCAAGGAGCCCATGCCCACATAGCATCCTGCACCCACAACTCTCTTCTCCCACTGATTACAAAGGTAGTGGGTGTTCCTGAAGGACCTCATACCACAAATTTTCTAAGGAAGGCAGAAAACCCTGCAGATCTGCAGAGGGCATCTGGGGGGAGCAGGGCAAGCAGAGGGCTCGCTCCGAGCCAGGAGCAGACAGCCGAGTGCAGGTGCCCTCTGAGAAACCTGGGTCGAACAAGCAGGACCTGTCGGGTCACTCCTTTGTCCCCACCTGGCCGGCCCAGGCAGTTCAGCAACCCTTTCCAGACACCTGGGACTCGGGATCTCCTCCCCAGCCCAACCCAGCTCCTCCAAGAGCCCGAAGACCTGAGGGGCTGGGGTCTGCCGCAGCTCCTGGCTCAGGGCTCCAGCCAAGGTCTGTTTCCCTGTGCATCCCGGAGCGCAGCGTGCTGGGCTCTGCTGGCACCAGGTCTCATACCCACTGCCCTTTGCCTGCCCGCTGACTGGAGAGCTGGGACATGGCAGTGCAGGCAGCGGCAGGGAGCTGCCAGGCCTGGGAGAGACCTCAGGAAGATTATGCTTAGAAGCTGCAAGAAAATGGGGACTGTCACAGCTTAATAATTAGCGGGCAGAGGGGGTGGAAGTACAGCCTGTCTCTGTCTAATTTTGCAGGCACTGTTGTAGCGATTGTTGCAAGGGACTGAAACGGGGCAAAAGAGCTTTGGGTTGCACGGGGGAGCAGGAGGGGATCCAGCGGGTCCTGAGGAATGAAGGGTGCTGTGCCGGTCCGTATCCAGCGCATTGCCCTTGGCTCCCATCTCACAGGATGCAGGAGCTGTGGCTGAACTCAGAGGGGGCCGCAGGATGCTGGCCTGCTCCCTGCCTGCCTCTCCCACCCTTGCAACTCTTCGGCATGGCTCAGAGTGGGACAGGAGCTAATTGCACTTCTGCATCATCAAAGGGATTCTTGGGAGCTGCAAATCGCCTTGCCAGTGCTGCTGGGAAGGGCCCAAGAGGGGTTTGCAAGGGGTTCATCTCTGTCCTCAGTCGCCAGGCACCTCTCCCTGCCAGTCTGGAGACCTCTGGCAGATCTTCCTTCTGGTGTCTGGCCTCCCCTGGGGAGACAACAGAGCTGTGCCTGGCTGCTGGGAGCAGGGAGGAATGGGATTTAGCACTGAACAGCTTGAAACATCTTGGTCGTGAAGCTGGGGCAATTACTTGGATGCTCCCAGGCTGTTTAGACTTGGGGCTGCTAGGACCTTGTGGCTTGGGCATTCCTGAGCAGCTACGCTAATGCTTCCTTGTGGAGAGGCGGTGTTGGGTCCAGGCTGGAGCTTATCTGCCAAGGGGAGGGAGCTGAAACTTGATAAGAAGCAGCCCTGCAGTGGGTCTGGGTCACTGGCAGGGTGGGATGCTGGGAGAGGAGGGCAGAGACCCGCCGTACCAGGAGGTACCTTGGCTCATCTCAGGCAGGATCATTCTTCTGCCCAGTGAACAGGGCAGCGTACAGTGGTGTCTTTACGCTTCCATCCCTGACAGTTAAAATCCAACCTTTCTCATGTCCTGACGGGCTGGGAAAGGCTGCATGAATCTGGGGCATGTGAAACTTAGCTCTGCCTGGCAGGCCAATACGAATCTTTGATGGTCCTGTAACACTGGTGGGGGCTCGTGTCCCCCTGCACCCCTTCTTTGGGTATCAGAAGAACCAAGCAGGCTACTCCTGACCCCAAGGTGCTTGCTTGCAAGTGTGGTGGTGTTTGAAGGGGCTTGTCAGAGAAGGCAGCATGCTCGTAGGCTGCTGGAACTGATGTGATGAGTTTGCAGGTCTCTCTGCCCAATGGTCTGGTGAGGCTGGCAGGCAACTTTCCAGTTATTGTGTCCTCAACTGGCTTTGTAACTGCTGGACGAGGTGCCTGAAGAAGAATCTGGGACAGGTCTTCTTGTCCCCCCAGTCTGTCAGAGCCCTGTGCAAGTGCTGCCTGGGTTACCAGGGGGAAAATGAACTCTGCTGGTATCCTTTACCCATCATTTGGGTTTGCAGTGTCGCTGGCTGCCTGGCACAGGGGTGGATGGTACCAGCATGTGCTCCTCATGGTGCCTCAGCAGCCCCAAACCTCTTGAAGTAAGCCAGGGCTTGGGGCTGCATTCCCGTCTCTGCTGCACTCCTGGCTCCCAGGGGCCTCCGTCCTCCAGGAAAAGCAGGCAGAGATTTACAAACTCCTGGGGTGCTGGGAAAGTGGTCTCCGAGGAGCCTTTGCTCGAGGCTTTTGGAAGGAGCCAAAGTGAGAGAAAGCACTCTCTGGGGGCTCTTGCATCTTCCGGGGCAAAGTCATGTGAATTCAGGAAGGCTCCCCACTTTTTTTAACTAATAAGCGTTGGAGGCTGGGGGGCCAGCAGCTGGAACCAGCTGGGAGGCAGTGGCAGGCTCTGGGGCACTGGTTTCCAGGCGAGAATGCCAACAGCTGGAGCACGCAGGGACAGCCCTGCTCTGTGCGTGCTGGTGTCCCCCCACATCACCCCTGGCTTTCAGATGGTGCCAGTTGCTGCTCCAGCCGTGGCTGGGGGATGTTTTGGCTCCATGATTCTGCTGAGCCAGGGGCCCAGCCTGTCCTTGCCACGGCCCCCAGGACCCTCTTCCCTTTCCAGGGTCTGCAGCATGGATGTACAGAGAGAGGGACGAGCCCCTCCACCCCCACTCGCCGCCTTTGCAGGACCCCTGGGCAAACAGCCGGCAGGGTGGGTGGACAGAGGATGGGTCGTGCGAAACCACGGCCCCTCCGCCATCCCTCGCCGGGGCTGGTGGCAGGGAAGGAAGAGGGGCTGGGGCCGGGACAATGGGCTGTGGCGCTGACTCAAACAGCCAGTTCCTGGTCGCTTCCTCTCCGCCGGGGCTGGAGCTGCCGCGGGCAGGGAAGGCGGAGGAAGCTCATTTCTCTCGGACTGTTTTCGAAGCAAGAGCTCGGGCAGCAGGGGCAAGCACCCTCCCACCTGCGCCTGCAGCCATGGCCAAGGCAGAGTGGCTTCTAGCGCCCTGGCACCGGGGAGGTAAGGCAGGCAGCGTGGCAGCCGCCTCCAAGAGGAGTGGGTGGCGAGGGTGGTGGGTTTGCAGGTACTGCTTGCTCTGCAGGGTGAGACCATGGGTGGGAGTGAGCTGTCGGGCATCGGCTTTTGTCTCCGGAGGCCACGCAGTAGCCACAGGGTCAGTGCTGCCCGGCAGCGTGGATCTTGTCCCGCCTCTCCCAGCCTGGCCTTGACTGTGCTGTGGCCCCTTCTCTTTTAAATCTTTGCTGCCATTCCCCAGTCCGTTGGGGTGCCCTTGCTCTGACAAAGGAAGAGAAGGACAGAGACCCCCTGCCCATGCATCCCACCGACTGCTCCTCAGGCTGGGGCTGAGCCCCACTGGCATGGATCCTGCCCGACCCCATGGTGCTGTACCCTTCTGGCAGTTCTCACTTGCTGATGGTGACAGGAGTGGAGACTGTGGGACCGTAGGCTGACACAAACGTCGCAGCCAGCCAGAGCCCTCATTGCTCTCGCTGCTCTTACTGCCCTCACCGTTGCTCCTGCTGTGGCTGATTTCACATCTCGGGCCCCCTTTGTCCCAGGGCCTGGCTGTGTTCCCCTCTCAGGCAACTTCCTCACATTGTCTTGGCCCCGCAGAGTGTAAAACCGGCCGGGCACAGGGAAGCAGCGCTTTCCTGGAAGCACCCCTGCCCAGTGAGGGGCTGCAGCCTCTCTGGCACAGGCAGCCCACATGCCTGGGAGAGCTGTGGGTGCTGCCCTGGGCACCCCTGCACTGCTGAGCAGTCCTGGCCAGGCTGGGGACATCACTGGGGGGAAGCTAGTGGGCAGCTGGCCTTGGCCACTCTGTGCCTGGGGGTGCTGTCGGCTGCAGTGCGTGGCGATGCTGTGCCAGGGTGCTGAGGACCAGCTGGAATTGGGTCTGGCAGGTTGCCCTGGCAGGTTTCCTGAGGCTCTCAGGAAAGACTTGTGCCTGGATTTTTTGGCTGGGAAGTGCATGAGAGCGAGAGTTGTTGTATGAGGAGGAAGCCAGGCTGGTAGGGAGCCATGGCAGGACTGGGAGAAGGGGTCTGATCCTGCTGCCTGTGGCTGATGGCTTGCTGCAGGGACCTGGGTCTGGCCAGGCTCCGGGCTGGCGAAGGCAGGAGCGCCCACAGTCAAGCCCAGAGCAGCCGCCACCAGCACCAGGGCTGCCACTCCATCCTCTGGAGCAGCGGCTCTCGGCCCCTTGGCGGGGAGCAGCATGAGTTCACCTTGGCTGGCTGCAGTACCTGGGCCAAGCCCCGCTGCGAGCGTGGCTGCGGGCAGTTCCCATCCCTGCAGCACAGGCGGATGGTGCGCTGGGGCTCCTCCTGTGCTGGGCTCGCTGGCCAAGTCTTCACCGCAGCACATGCACCTCCCCTGCCTGAAAAATCTCCCTGACAGCATTCCACCTCGCGTTGCCAGAGCCAAAGGTACCTGGTGTGGCTTTTCACCGGTGGCCCCCACTGGTCGCCCAGCCTCCGCACCCACCGGGCTCAAGGGCCGGCACTGGGCCAGTGGTGCCACAGCTCGCGGGGACTTTGGCATCAGCTGTTCCCCTGTCACCCTGCTCCCACCACAGGAGGGTCTCCCAACCTGTCTGCATGGGGTCATGACTGACACCATCTGTGGGGAGCACACACATTCCCTCTGCTCCTATCCTACACAAGACTTGAGGTGAAGATGATGGATCAGTTGGGATCTGGCTGGAGAAAGAGGGCTCTTTCCTGTTTGATCAGATCTCATCACAGGGCCAGGCAGGCAGAGTGGCCTAGCACACTGTTAACTCTGAGCCCTACTGATGGACGCTGACATTATTTACTGTTTTGTTGCTAGAGGCTTTAATGGAAACCTCTCTCATAAGCCAGCCTTCTCCCCATGAGCTGAGTGACCTTCACAGCTGCCAAACCCACCACCCCTGTCGTGCTGTTATCTCCTGTCAGTACAAAAATAAGCTGATTGCATGTTAAACAGGGAGAGTGAGAAGAGCTGAGAGCCTCCAGCAGATTTTGTGTTCAGGGTGGTGTTATCCTTCAGTACCACACAGTCCTGCCGGGCACCTGTGCAGAAGCATGCAGACGTGCTCTGCAGGGCAGCATCGGGGTCCTGCCACGGGCACACCCCTAAAAAGCTTCTAGCCCTTCCGGGCTCAACCACCAGCCAGTCAAGCATCTGTAAGGATGGCCCTGCCTCGCTGAGGGCTTGGAGACATGCCCAGAAGACGTGTAACGGGGGGACAATGTCCCAGGGAGGGTCCAGTTTTGGACACAACATGATATGTCAGCCGTCCCAGTAAGGGCTCATCTTGGGTACACTCCAGCCTGCGTGCAGTGAGCACTTGTAGCAAGGTGGGCAGGTCTGCCCAGTGAGCAACACTCCCTTGTGGCCTTGGGCATGGGGATGTTCCGTGGGGTGTCGCTTTGGCATGTTTTTGGGGCCTGGGCAGGCATCCAGCCCTGGAGCTGCCGTGCGTGTGGATGCTGCTCTGCATCACGGCGGGCAGCTGGACCGGTGGATCTCAGTTCAGCAGGGGGTGAGCTTGGGACAGGAGGTGCTTTCTGTGGCCGCTGCCAACTCCCGCTGTTTGCTCTTTTCTCTTCCTCTCCACTCGTCGCAGAGCAGCATGTGCTTTGGCTCTGTACCACAGGGAATGTCATCAAGCCACACGCGCCGGGAACGAGCAGTCACGGTGCCGGCAGCAGGCCGGGGCACTTGCTCGAAGCCGGCAGCATATGTTGCCGGCACTGCAGTGCATCAGCTCCTGCCAGCGGGGTTTGGGTTGCTGTTGGGATCAGTCTCAGCCTCCGAGTTCGCAGTCTTCATCCTCCAGTTTGCTAGGACCAGCGGCAGCGGCTGGCTTGCTGCTGTGCCGATACCCGTTGCCATGGCTGCTCTGCTAATGGTGCATCGCCTGCTGCTGCCGTTACATCACTCCTGTGATACTTCTGCATCGGCAGTGAGAGGCCGAGCAGCACCGTCTGCATTGCTGGTGCTTCTGGCTCGCTTGGAGCGAGCTTGAGAAGGAAAAGTTTGGTGGGGAGTTGGAGCAAGAGGCATCGTCTCAAGGGAGCATCGCCCTGAATTGAAACAACTCCTGATGGCTTTATCGAATATCTCCCTGTGGATTCGGGATGCCTGGGCAGTAGGTAATGAGGGGTGCTGGCGTGGAGTGGGGGTGACTGGGGGAGATGCTTGTGGAGGGCACGTATCCTGTGTTCTGGGGCTGGGGGTGCTGCAGGAACGCTCCTCTCCCAGGAGAGAGTGAAGCTCGGCTCCCCTTTGGAACAGGCTCCCCTTGGCTTCAGCCCCAGTCCTTGTACACCCACAGTGGCCATGGTGTCTCCAGCCTGAACGCTCGCGCTCAGTAAGACTCTGCAAGTGGTTAGAGGTGGCAGCGCCCATTGCAGTTGATGGTGCTGGTTTGCACCCCAGCTGGGGGCAGCCCGGTGGGAACTGTCCCAGTGGGAGGGATGCTGCCACGGCCCTGCTGCCAGCGCTGCTCCTGCTTCTAGCCCCAGGGCGAGGAGCAGAGCTCACTGCTGTCAGCCTGCAGCTCTGAATGGGGACAGACCCTCTGGGAGACATGGGGACTTGTGGGGAGCAGCCTCTGGCAGCCCTGGCTGCCAGTCATTAACACCTCTGCCCATGCCCATGCTTCTCTGCTGCCTGCTCCCCTCCCCAGGCCTCAGGCAGGGAGGGGGACTGATGCCAGCGGGGAGCTGGGGCCAGAGGCATGCGGGGTAAGCCTCCCCACCAGCCGTGCCTCAGTTTCCCCCCAGCAGTGAGGCTGGCCAGGCTGAGGTCAAGGGTGCTGGGATTGCTTGGGATGGAGCCAGCCCTCCGGCTCTGCTCTCCCAGGACATCTTTGCCTCCCGCAGGGATTTGCTGTGGGGTGGGGGCCCCCTCAGAGGCATTTTGTATTTTGAGCCTGTCACCAATAAGCTTGGCAGGAGGGTCACCACCAAGGGCAGCAGCTCTGCTCCGACTGCACCGTTCCTGCCGGCTGCCATGTCTTCCCGCTGGGTGCTCCAGCTCGGCTGGGGCATCCTGAGTGCCACAGATGTGAGTGGCACCCGCAGCTTGCACTGACATCCCAAACCTGCTCTTGCACCAAGCCTGTACCAGGCTGCTTCCAAATACAGCTCGGCCCTCGGGAGCGCTGGCAGCGGCATGGCTTTGTCAGCCCCTGCCACAGGCTGTGCTGCTGGCTCCTCGCACCGCATCGCAGAGCCACCGTGTGATGCTGAGCTCTCAGCGGCTGCTGGGGCTGTGCCTAAAAAACCAACTGAGGGACTGCTCCCAGGGAGCAAAAGCCAAAACACCAGGGTGTTACACTTGCTCTTGCACACAGGGCGGTGTGAGCACAGCGAAGACCCTCGGGGCATGGGATTGAGGTACCTGGGCCACCGGAGGGATGGATGCTTGGCTCGTCTGGCCTTTCCCACCCCTTCTCCCCCTCAGCTGCTGCTTCTGCTGGGAAGAAGAAACCAGCCCTGCCAGCACCTCGGCGATGGCTGCGTTGCTGCCAGCTCGCCTGCGTTCCTATATGAGGGCATCTCTGCAAAGGGTAGACAGCCCTGTAGGGCAGGACCCCGCTACTGTCCTGCACTGCCCTTTCCTCCTGTGCCCCATGGCCGGCCGTGCTGCCCTCCCCTCCCCGCCTACAGCTTGCTCGGGCAGGGCAGGGTGCCGGCCCCCTTGCCAGCCCGCTTCCGCTTTGCCCGGGGTGGCCCCAGGTTTCGGTGCTGTGGTTTGCCTCCTTCGCCTGCGCGGTTGGAGCCCGCGGGGTGGGTGCCTGGGGGTGCCCCAGCAGCAGGGCCATGGCTGTGGAGGTAGGGTCCTGTACTGCGGCTCTGGGGAGGGTGGCGGGGGCCTGTGCTTTTGGGGGTGTCCCCAAGTCCTGGGGGGACGTCGCGTCACTCCTGCAGGGGTGGGGTGGGGTGGGGGGGCAGGGGGGGTGGCCGCTGGGGAACCTGTGGGCAGAAGGCAAGGAGGATCGGCACCCATCGAGGCCAAAGGCTGTGTCTGTGTGTCTGTGTGAGCCAGGCAGAGGGGTGCAGTGAGCCAAGTTGTGGGGCTTGCCCTTGGATGTGCTCAGAAATGAGGGGGGGGGGGGGGGGGGGCGCAGCGGATCCCCCCACCCTACCTCACCAAAGAGAGCAGTTAGGGGACTGGGGTCTACAGAGGTGAACTTGTAGTCCCTGCCTACCTTGTGCCCCTGGCTCCCCTCCCGCAAGCCTGTAGGTCAGGATTTTGGGGAGATATCCTTACCTTGCCCTGTGCCTAGCCATGCTCCCGGCTCCCATCCCCAGGGCACCCCTGGGCGTACAGGGTGAGCCAGAGCCAGGGCACGGGGCTCCTTCTGCCAGAACCTCCAGCCTCTCTGGGCATCGCCACCCAGCAGGCACCAAATTGGGAGACGAGAGGAAGAAAAGCCACATCCCCGTGTGGGAAAAGGGGGCTGTGTTCACCCGCAGCAGGGAGAGCTTCCTCCCCGGCTGCATGGCGCTGCCTGCCCTCTGGCAGCTCTGCTGCCGGGTGAAGCCTCAGTGTGGTTTATACACACACACACACACACACACACACACACACACACACATGCCCTGACACCTCTTGGTTGATATGGAAACGAGTCAAATTATTTAAAGGAGAAAGAAAAGAAAAAAAAAAAAGAAGAAAAGAAAGAAAAAAAAAAAAAGAAAAGAAAAAAAGCCTGGTGTTAAGGCATGTTGTTATGGTAACACAAATTATAAAAGTAACTAGGCTGGGGACGTGGCACCTTGCTTTTGGGTGCTGAGCGTTGTACAGGCTCGGCTGCTCCACCAGCTGGAGCTGGGGGGGAGGGTGGGCAGGTTGGCACCCGCAGGCAGGGGTGACGCTTGGGATGCAGCTGCTGGGTGAGCTGGGGCATGGTGGACCAAACAGCACAGGAAGAAGGGGACATGGCTTGTGCAAGGGGTGCTGGGGAGCCCGGTCCCAGTTTGGGGCCATTACCCTTCACCCAGGCAAGTGGACTGCTGTCACTGCCTCGTCTGGTGTCTGGCATGAAGCAGGGTACAGCAGCCAGAGGCAGCTGCGTTTTGCTGGGACAGTGGCATGCTCTCTGGGGACGGGCACCCTGCAGCCCCACATGCTGCAGGTAGCAGAGGGGAAGCGTTTGTCATGCTGGCAATAAGAGCACCTTGACCAGTGGGGATGGGGACAGGCATGCGGCAGAGCCTGCCTGCACCCCCAGTGCCATTGGAAAGCTCTCGGCCTCCTGACAACCAGCATGGCCGCGCTTCCCAGCAAAATGTGAGTCACGCTCGGGATGTCTCTGCCCCTGGCTAGGCAGGTTAAGCAGTGCTGGCTGCTCAGTGGGAATGTCCTGGCTACCAGACAGGGTGAAGGCACATCAGACCCTGGTTCCCAGGGGTGACACCCAGCCTGGTGAGTGACACTGGGCACAGGTCCTCGTGCAGCACCTGGTGCTGACAGTGGCCATCCCTCTGCCCACACCAAGGGCAGGTGGAGAAGGATTAGCCCGCAATCCCGTGAGGGTGAGACCCTGGGTATCCACAGGCTCCTTTATTTGAAGTTCACAAAGCCGCTCTCTGCCTTCACTGCCCAGGTCAGGCGTGATGCACGCGGCAGGCAGAGCGGCACTCCCTTGGCTCCAGCACAAAACCGCGCTGGGTAGGAAGCGAACATCCGCTCAGGGCCGGCGCTGCTCCGAGCGGAGGGGCTGTGGTCACAGGGTGTCCTGTGGCAAAGCCAGTTTGCTGGAGCACCGCTCAGCTCCCAGCACAGCCAGCTCACTGGCAATTCCATATCCTTCTCCCGAGGACTTTTCCACCCGTATGGGTGTTTCTGAGGGTCTGGGCAAGTGCGTGGCCCATCCCCGCAGAGGTTTCCTTCCCAGGCGATTTTTGCAGGGCGTCCACTGCTGAGGTAGGGCGTGTTAACCTCGCTGAGCAGGCTGAAACCAGCATGATGAAAGGCACTGTGTCCCCTTCACTCCCTCCTTTTCGGCTGCAACTTCTGCTCTTCTGCAGTCAGGACATTGCTTCAGCAGAGTGTGCAGCGTTTCCTGCAGCTGGGCAGTCACCCAGGGCAACAGGGCTTGCTTCCTTCCCCAGTTTTGCCCTACTCCCTTCTTGGCTTGTTCTGGCAGCCAAGCCCCCAAAGCAGCAGTAGTGATGGGGTCTGATCCCACCCTGCAGCAGCCCGCCTGGGTGGCTTCGCTGAGGTGGGACACAACCGCATCCTGGTCCTCGCGTTCCTGCAGGGACCTAGGACAGGGTAAGCGTGCTGTGCTGGTGCCGTGTCAGCCAGCAGCCCACGGCAGTGCTCACAGGGAAGCTGCCTGCCTGCCTCCCTCTCACTCTGCTCCTTCCCGCTCACAGCCACCTCTAACCTGGACCTCGAGAGCAAGAAAGCCACCCATGCCAAGCTGTCATGGCAGCAGCCAGTGAACGTCTTCCTGGCAGCTGGGCGCCCACCGGGCATGGAGCAGCTGCACCAGGAGGCCCAGCTCAACCTCCAGAGCTTGCTGCAAGGTAGCAGGGCAAGGGGGGCTGGTGGTGGGCTGGGTGAGGGTGGCAGGGATGGATGCTGCCCTGGGTGCATGACCGCCATGCAAACAGCGAGGTCATCTCCTGCCTGCACATGTCTGAGCTGTTCCCTGGTCCTTGCCAAGCTGTAGGAGTGGGTCCTCATGGGGTCACAGCCTCCAGCAGCCCCTCTCTGATCTCTGCTCCCCAGTCACTGCTATAAGTGGCAAAGCAACCGGGGCCAAGACCAGCTGCCAAGGTGCCCACCAGCCCCACCACGGCACGGTTCCGCCCACAAGGGCCTTGGGGACCTGGCTGATGATCTATCTGTCTGAACAAGCCTGGCCATTGATTTTGTTGCCTTCCAATTTCTTAACCAAGCTGTCGTGCAGCCTCAGCTTGGAAGCTTTGTAGGCATCGATTAGATCAGCAGCCCAGCCTTCCCCCAGCTTGTAATCTCATTAAGTCAGCCTGAGCAGACCTGGTTTCCACCAGGCCATAACGACCGGCATTAATTAGCTCAACAATTACAGGATGGGGACACACTGAGTTCCCTCCTGGCAGTCCCCACCAGGGCTCTGCTTCCTTGCAGGACCCACTCCATCCCCAGGCAGCCCCCTGGGAGAAGTGGGGTGGGATGCCGGGGCCTCAGTGCTGCCTCTGCTCCCCCTCAGTCCTGGCATTCCTCCTTGGGGTCTACCCCCCACCCCGTCCTGAGCCACCTGTGCTGAGCAGGGACAGTAAGCCAGCCTGGGGACAGACAGCAGGGGACAGCTGCCCCTGCCATCATGTTCCTCTGGCCCTGCGAGCAAAGCTTTCACCTGCAGCCAGTGGCTGAAGCAGGGTCCCAGGCACCATTTCTCTTGCAGAGGAATATGAGGAGCAGTACGCTGAGAACAGGGTCACCGGGCAGACCTTTCGCGCCGCCGGACACCTGCCCCCTGACACCCCCCCCGAGCCATCGCCCCGACCCCCGCCTGCCAAGCGCCTCGATTTCGTGCTTATGGTGAGTGCTGGGGTGGCAGGGCAGGGCAGCACAGCCCCGGCATCACCTGGAGCAGAGGGGTTGGCGTGGCCAGTCAGGCAGCAGGGCTTGGGGGGTTGCTGTTTGTGTCCTGCCCTCCTCCCTTTGGTGGGTCACATGCCTTTCCCCCACAGCCCCCAAGCCAGCGAGCAACCGAAGAGGAGACTGCCAGTACGACCGCACTTGGTGCTCAACCGTCTGCTGCCTCCCTAAGCCTCCCCACCAGCCCGGATAAGCAGCCAGCCTGGACCAGGGCTTTCCCCCTGCCCACCGTGGAGGAGAAGCAGTGGCACCAGTCCTGCTCCATCCAAACCAACATCGTCCCCATCAATGTCTCGGGTAGGGCAGTACCCCCGTGGCGCAGTGCAGAGAGAGGTGCAAGGCAGCCTCAGTGCCAAGCCAGCACTGGTAGGGGATGCGGGGTGTGGGGAAGGATGCCCCTCAGTATCTGGCTGCAGTGAGGTGCAGTGCAGTGGGAGCGGGGCTGGGGCTAAGAGCCTGCGTCCCCATGGGCCAGGCAGGCACCAGGAGCAGAGCAGGGGACAGCAGGGCCACACTGGCATCTGTCATTCCCAGCCATTTCCTGACATCTGCAACTTTGTGCGTCTGATCCACTGGCCACGCCACCATCCAGCCTCTTGTTTCCACTGTGCTGCCCAGCTGCCCAGTTCTGTTGTTGTCACCTTGGCTCCCACTGCGCTCCGTGCGGTTAGCCTGTCTCACCTGTCTGTCTGTCCATCCGTCCATCCTTTCAGGGTTGCAGCTGCCAGCAGCATGGTCCTGCCTGGTCCTTGCAGACAGGAGTGCCATGCTCTGCCCCTGAGTCAGTGTCTGGGGGCAGTGGCCAAGCAAGGTGCACCTTCAGAATGCCAAAGGGTTCTTTCCACCCTTCCCCTCCATGATGGAAAAGACATGTCAGAACCACGCTGGTCCCTTTCTCTGCCCTGCTGTTCCTCATGTCCATGCCCCCAGTGCAGATCAGCACCACTGGCCTCATTAATGACAAAGCCCACCGGGGTCTCCACAACTTTCTGTGCATCCCACCTCCACCTGCGGCATCTCCGTCTTCCCCTGTCTGGCAGCACCTGCCATGCCTCCATCTCCACCACGGCTCACCCCACATGACTCACCACCCTCCTGTCATCACATGCTCCTGCCTGCAATCACCATCCCAGGCCGGGGGACACCCAGGGGACACGCGGCAATGGAGGGAGGCCGAGCCCCCACCCTGTCAGCCCCTGCGGGCACCACTGTGTACAGCCTGTTTGTTTTGGCTACAGGGCAGCAGTTTACTAGGCACGCAAGTGCTCGTCACTCCCTGTTTAACACAGAGACCGCGATGAACCCCAAGTCCACCCTGCGGCGTAGACGGACCATTATCGGATTCCCTAACCTGTCCCTTCGAGACCAAGGTGATGGCAAGAACCTTGCAGCCCCTTTCGTGCGCAGGCAGGGCTGGCACCCGGCAGAGCTGCCCTGACAGTGGGCAGAGCCACCCCAGGGGCTTGGCAGCTCACAGGGACAAGATGGGCTCCCCGGGGATGCCCTGGCCTTGGGGAGATAAAGGCCACCACATAGGCTCTGCTCCCTCCTGGGGCACCAGGATGCTAGGCACACTGGTGATGCCAGGCTGGCCCTGGGGCTGGCATGGCATGGGGAACAGCCCCTTCACCCCAAGTCAGGCTCCTGCACACTTATGGGGTGGGAAAGCCACTGAAACTTCTCCCAGTGACACGAGTCACTCACTCAGCTCCAGCAACTCCTGCCCTGTGCCCAGCTTCCCTGACTCTGTACACAGGGTGCCAGGGCTGCAGGGCACATACTCTGCCTGGGTCTGTGTCAGGGCTGGCGAGCCAGCCCATGCTGGCATGCCGAGGGTGCTCGTGCAGCTGAAGGTGCCTGCAGCACTCCCAGCACAGCCATGGACCAGTGCCCATGGGGACAGCAGCCAGCCTGGCTCCATGGCTTTGTCATGCCATACCCTATGGAAGTTGTAGGGAAACCAGAGCCAGCCTCTTCTACAGGAGGCCGGTAGGGACAGGAGGAGAAACCATGGCACCAGCTGCTCCAGGGGGAATGGTCACTGGGTAGGAGGAAGGATTTCCCCATGACAGTGGTCAAACCTCCAAGACGCTCCTGCCTTGGAGGCATTCAGACTGCAGCCTTGCGCATCCTGCTCTGCTGACTGGGCTCTGAGCTGGGTCTCCAGGTCCTTCCCTCTACAGGCTGTTCTGAAGTGAGATGGCACGGTGAGCCATCACGTCCCTCCCTGACCCAGGCGGCAATGCCTTGCTACACTCTTCCCGGTCCCCATCTCTGTCCCCACCACGGGGCAGCATTGGGACAGCACTTTGGTCACCATGGGGCCAATGTCCCCATGGACAGAGACTCCTGCCATGGCTGCTAAGTTGACTATGGTACATCCATGACTACGGAGACCCCATGGCCAATGGATGCCAGGCTCAAGGGGACCATCCCCAGCTGGGATGTGGCCACACCAATACAGGGGGGTAGGAGAGCATCTGGTGGGAGGGTGTCAACCCATTCCCTCCAGTGTGCCCGGGCACATTTCATGCCTGGGCAGAGATGCAGCCTCAGAGATTGGCCATGGGGTGGGACCAGTCCTGGCCCCACAGCACATGGGGCAGGACCCTGCTACCAACCCGCTGGCAAAGCGTGAAGTGGGATAATGCTCACCCAAGCCATCTCTCTTGCAGGCAGCACCAACGGTCCCACATTCAACGCACACGCGCCTATCGCCGAGTCCGTCTCCTGCAACTTTGTTCGTGAGGCCGCAAGCAGGGGGAAGGTGCCCCAGGA
Source organism: Falco punctatus (assembly GCF_963210335.1). Lineage (NCBI taxonomy): Eukaryota > Metazoa > Chordata > Aves > Falconiformes > Falconidae > Falco > Falco punctatus. The sequence continues at coordinate 23,593,126 of NC_137595.1, read as the reverse complement.
GATCAGCCCCTGCCAGCCCCTCTCTGCCCCTCTGAGGAAGACCTTCAGTGACCTTGGGGCCCGCTGCTGCCAGCCGCTTGGTGCCATGGACAGCGCAGCCACCCCCTGTGCTGGTACCTGCAATGGGCCACAGGGCAGCGCCTTCCCCCCGCCCTGGAGCACCCTGGACTATGCAAGCCCCCCCAGCCCCACTGCCGGCCGGGGCAAGGGGCCTACCTGCACCTCACCGGGTGGCTCCAGCCCATCGCCTAGCCCAGGCTCACCCACCACCACCTCCTTCTTCATCGCCACGGACGAGCGCATGAGCAACAATGGGCCTGGCTCCTTCTCTGGCATGGTGCCCAAATCCCCCCTGACCTCCGGGAGCTGTGAGGGCCAAGAAGCCAAGGTGAACTTCTTGCCAGGAAGCCAAGAGGAGCCAGAGCCAGTGGCGGGGCTGGCGCGGCTGGAGGTAGAGCAGGCAGGGTGCCGGTTCCGTGAGCGGTCACTGTCAGTGCCCACTGACTCAGGCTCCCTCTGCTCCGTTGACATCGCATACGCTGAGACCCGGCGGGGCAGCGCCAACTACACCTTGGGCTACCCCAGCGCCAGCTCCGAGGGCAGCACCAGCACTGACAACGTCTCCCTGGGGCTGGAGCAGGAGGGCCAGCGGCGGCGGCGCTCCAAGAGCATCTCCCTCAAGAAGGCAAAGAAGAAGCCCTCGCCACCCATGCGCAGCGTTTCTCTGATTAAAGAGGGGCAGGATGCTGACGTGGGGCCTGGCTCAGCACTGCCCAAGGATCAGCGACCCAAGAGCCTGTGCATCCCAACGGAGCCCCAGGGCCACCGGCTGGTGCACGCTGACCCCCAGGAGAGCACAGGGAGGGAGCCTGAGGGCACAGCCACCCCCCACCAGTGGCATCTTGCGGACTGGAAGGCCAGCGATCCCTACCGGTCCCTCTCCAGCTCGAGCACGGCCACAGGGACCACGGCCATTGAGTGCACCAAGGCACAGGGAAGCTCTGAGTCCCTCACATCCCCCTCCATCTCCAGAGCCACGACGCCCTCTCAGCTCTCCACCGAGGCAGACCTCAAGACCTCCTCCCCAGGCAGACCCACAGGGCTGATGTCCCCATCCAGTGGGTACTCCAGCCAGTCAGAGACCCCGACGCCCACCATCCCCACCTCTGCCATCCTCGGGCACTCCCCACACCAGGTGCAGGTGAGGCCGCTGGTCCCTGAGAGGAAGTCCTCACTGCCCCCCACATCCCCCATGGAGAGGAGCCCCAAGTCCAGACTGTCCTTTGACCTGCCACTCATGCCACCCACCCACCTCGACCTCTCGGGGCTGAAGATCTCCTTGAAGGGGAAGATGAAGGTCAGCCGGCATCACTCTGACTCCACCTTTGGCACCAAGCTGACCCAGAAGACCAGCCCCATCATGCCCATCATGCCAGTGGTCACACAGTCTGACCTGCGCTCTGTCCGACTCCGCTCCATCAGCCGCTCGGAACCAGAGGACAATGCCGACGGCCTGGAGCACACCGAGGAGCCGGCACGCGGTCCCTCCCTGGGGTCGGAGAGGAAGGTGAAGCCACCCGTGGCAGAGAAGCCACCACTGGCCAAGCGGCCCCCGAGCATCCTGCCCAAGCCCCCAACTCTGCGGGAGGAGGGTCCCCTGTCCCCCACATCCCTGCCCGGTGCTGCCACCAAGGAGAAGGGGCTGCCACAGGATGGCTTCATGGTGCTGCGGAAAGGGGAGCTGAGGAGGGGTCCCAGGGAGCACCCTTCACCTCTGACCCCGGCAGGACCCCGGCAGCTCTCGCAGGGCAGCCTGGAGGATGAGCTGCGGCCGGAACAGAGTGGTGCCAGTGAGGGGGAGTGGAAGAAGGCCAAAGTGCCGCCACCAGTGCCCAAAAAGCCCAGTGTGCTCTACCTGCCACTCGCCCCAGCCCCAGCCCAGCTGGGAGCCAGCATAGGGGACCAGGTGCCCACCCCCAGCCCCATCATCACACTGGACGCTGACCCCACCTGCTGCAACCCTGATGCTGAGGACCCACCATCCTTGGAAGCCCTGGGTGCAGCACAAGCCGGCGACCCTGCCTCAGAGCAAGGTGAGGGTCTCCCTGCTCCTATGGCAGATTTCCCCCCAGGAACAGGGGAGTCCTCCCATGCCCGCACAGGGCGGTTCACAGCTGCCTTCTCCTCCCTGCCTGCAGGCAGCCCGGCGGAGGCCAGCACGGAGGACAAGAGCTTTGCCAGCGACAAGACAGCTGACTCTATCGCGGAGGAGGATGATGATGTGTTCGTGATGTCCCGCACCACAGAGGATCTCTTCACTGTGATCCACAGGTAGGGCTGGTGCGTGGCACTGGGAGGGCACAGCCCCCTGCCACCTGCCACGGTCTCAGGGCCCAGCACAGTGTCCCCCCCAGCCACAAGACCTGAAATTTTCCACACCAGGGCCGATGCTCACACTTGAGGGCAACCTGGCTGTTGTTGTCTCAAGTGCTTTGGTGTTTAGCACCCCGAGCCTGCAGCCAGGCTGGGTCACCAGCTTGTCAGGGGGGTCCACCACACCATCAGCCTTGGGGCAAGTTGGACCTAGCTGTCAGGAGAGTGTTTGCCAGAAGCTAGGTGCATCGCCTGCCATGCACCGGGTGTCTTCTTGCCCCAGCGGAGCAGGCACAGCCGCAGCCAGGCAGGCATCGTGCCCGTAGCTATAGGACCTTGCTCCATTCAAAGTGGCAGTGGCTCCCACCCAGGGCTGCTCCCACCACATGTCTCTTTGGTGCCTAGGTCGAAGAGGAAGGTCTTGGGGCGGAAAGAGCCTGGTGACACCTTTGGCAGCCGGCCCAATTCCCACTCACCTGTAAAGACTTCAGGCTCCCCAACCGGCGAGACCCCAGCAGCAGCAGGCAGCGCTGGGAAGTCTTCCAGCAGGAATGAAGACTTTAAAGCCCTGCTCCAGAAGAAGAGCAGCAAAACCAGCCCTGGTAGCCGGCCATCCGCTGCTGAACTGCTCAAGACCACAAACCCACTGGCTCGGAGGGTCATGACGGAGTTTGCCCCCAAGCTAGACAGTGCCAACAGCCCCAAAAGCCAGCCCTAACCTTGCATGGTCCCTTCTGGCCGTGAAGGGCTGGAGATGGCTGCAGAGGGAGTATTGCTGTGGAAGGGGTGTCCTGGCTGCGTGAGTGACTCCATGTGTCCTGCCAGGGGTTTTCTTCTGCTTTTGTTCTTCCTTGGAGAGCCACTGGCGGAGAGGCAGAGTTTTGAGCCCAAGGCCTCATGTCTCTGGCAGAGCTGGGTCCTTTCCAGGAGGGAAGAGGCAGCACCACGGTTGGGGCCGTCCCCTGCTGAGTCAGCTGCCAGGACTGAAGGTGCGTGCTTGGGAAGCAGAGTGGGACTGCAGCCCCTGGCGTTGCTCAGTGCAGCGAAGCTAGCTTGAAACTGTTTGGTCACTTCGGCATGTGGTACTTTAAATGGCTTTTCTAATGCACAGTGGTGGTGATGTTTTATTCTCTTTTCATTTGACATTGTACCTTGAGTTTCCCAGGCAAAGATCCCAGGTTTGAGTTCGGCTGGATACATGGAGACGTGCTTTGGGAAGATGTTAGGGGGGCAGCTGGAATTGAGGTTGCTTTTGAAGAGACACAAAAGGTTCCCCCTCATCATTCCAAGCATCCTCCCCACAACACGGGGAGCAGGCACCTCAGCATCCGCAGCCAGCGCGACAACCTCAAGCCAAAACCCAGCCCCTCGAAAGCCCCCAAAATGCTGCATTTCAGAGCTCCTCGGCTCTCGGTCCAAAAGCAAACCCCAGGGTTGCCTCCGCTGCCAGCCCCAGGGAGCCTCGCCCTGACAGTTGCACCACATCTGGAGAACTGCCAGTTGCCCCACTCCCCACCAGCCTCCCTGCACAGCAGGTCCTGCACCAGGCCATCAGCCCCAAGTGACCTGGGGTGTGTGTGGCCCTGCTGCCACGGGAAGAAAGGACTGTGGCAGGCCAGCGCTGCCCAGGGAAGCCCTTCCCCAGCTCTGCCTCTTGCATCGCACCCAAGGACCCTACAACAGCATCTCCTGCAAACATCTGCCGCATCACCTGCTGGAGATCCTAGGCTGCCACAAAGCTGTTGGCCAAACCCAGCCAGACATCACCTGAGCCACCTCCCAGTGGCTCCTGGGGTCCTTCCAGCGTTACCCACCCCTCTGCCCCTGCCCACTGGCTGCAGGGGAGCTGTGCAAGGCCAAGCAGGATGCATGTCAGCACCATTGGCAGAGCAGGGGCTGCACCCCACCACCACGCACTGGGTGCTGTTGGCAGTGCCACTGTCCCCCAGGCACACACAGGTCCTTCAGCCAGCCAAGCTGCGTTCCCCTGAGTGTCCCATGAGTAGGACACACTGCCAAGGCATGCAGCGGACCCCCCACAGTGTGTGCCCACCCATGAGGCTGCCCATGTGGATGCTGCAGGCGTGTGGCACATCCCGTAGCAGCACTGGAGGATGCAGTGCTACCTAGCCCTGCCAAAGGAGTGGTTTGCACATCCCCAGATGGGGTTCCAGCCCTTGCCTGGGGCGCAATGGAAGGTGTGGTGTGGGATTTGTCCCCCTCTTGCCCCCAGCTGCTTCTTCCTGGCTTGGCTCCAGCATGGGAGCCCCAGCTGTCAGTGACAGAGGCCACGATGAGGGGCAATGGGGGGGGGGGGACAGCCAACAGGGCCAGGGCAGAGCTCAGGAGGAGGGCAGGACTGCAAGGAAATGCTAGCCCCAGCTCAGAGCATGAGCATGGCTACGCACCCATAGCAAGAGAGAAAGGTCCAGACTGTGGCTGACAAGGAAACGGGGCATTTAGGAAAATTCCCACTTTATTTCATGATGTATTTCTGCAAACTCTAGCACACCTCAGCCCTCCTGTGCTTGGGGGAAAGGGGGAGAGCGATGTGGCTGGGTCCACGCAGCAGTGGGGAAAGGAAGGCACCATGGCAGCACAGCAGCGTTACGGCTGCCCCTCTGAAGAGCCAGGGCTGTTCTGGGGGGGTCTCTGCCCCCCGAGGGAGCTCTGCATGCCACACAGGCCCCCTCTGCGAACACCTGCCCATCCACAAATTCCATGCTGAGTTTGACCCTAAGAAAGGCTCCACTCTCCTTGCAGTTGTTTCCCCCTCCCCTCCTGGTTACTTGCACATTGCTCCCTTCCCTCTCCCGGGGTTGCAGATTTAAGCCTGTAATTAAGATCCAGGCTGAGAAACTCAGGAAAAAAAAAAAAAAGAAAAAAAAAAAAAAAGCTCTAACAAATTTCCATGCTTCATCTCCATCCCACGGCACCCAGCCCTCCTGCTGCTCCAGGGCCTGGCGGCAGGGTGCTCTCCCAGTGGGGATGGGGTTCTGGGGATGGAAGCAGGAAGCTCTGGGGACAGGTACGTTTTGCACATGACTGCTCAGGAAACCGGTGGTGGTGGAGGCCGTGGTCAGGGGATGGCAGCTGGCAGAGCAGGCTGGGGACAAGCATGGGGCAGGGGCACCCCTGCAAAAGTTCTGCACCACTGGCCACAAAGGTGGCCATCTGTACTGGATAAGAAATGTCCAAGAGGCCTAAGTGAATCCCGGCTGCTGAGCCAGGAGCTGGGCTGTGGGACAGAGAACCTCATTTCCCAGGCCAGAGGAACAGCCCCTTCTCAGCAGAGCTGGCCAGCTCTGGGCTGAGCTCATCCCTGGCTGCTTGCTTTCTCCTCCCTCTGGCCGTGGATGCAGAGCTGTTTCTGTGGCTGCTTCACGGTGGGTCCCTTGGGAAAGCCCAGGCAGCAGTGACAGCCCACCATGGTGTGTACTTCTGAATGTTGTACTTTTTAATCTCACGAGCTTGGTAAACGGCTCCCTGCTGATGGCTGCCTGTGCGTGCTGGTTCTTGTGGCTGCTGAGGCGGGCCAGAGCCCCGTCGAAGGGTGCTGGGGAGAAGGGGGATGGGCATCCTGATCCCTCCCAGGGTGACCCAAGGGGCTGCTGGCAAGCACAGAGCCCACTCAGCCCCTTCCCACCAGCGTGTCCCAAATGGCTCTGGGTGAGATCAGGGACACAGCAGGGTGCTGGAGACAGCATAGGGTGGGTGCTGGGGTCAGCCTAGGGTACTGGGTGGGTGCTGGGGACTACTCTAGGATCCTAGGAGCAGGCAGGGTGGGTGCCAGGTACAACCTAGGGTGGATGCTGGGCTGAGCTGGGGTACTGGGTGGGTGCTGGAGACCAATCTGGGGTCCTAGGAGCAGGCAGGGTGAGTGCCAGGCACAGCCCTGGGTGCCAGGGACAGCCCAGGGTGGGTGCTGAGGTTGGCATGGGAGGGCTGGGGATGGGCTTGGGGTCCTGGGAGCAGGTGGGATGGGTGCTGGGGACAGCCCAGCGTGAGTGCTGGGGTCACCCCCGGGTGCTGGGGACAGGCCAGGGTGGATGCTGGGTCAGCCCAGGGTCCTGGGTGGGTGCTGGGGACTAATTTGGGGTCCTAGGAGCAGGCGGGGTGGGTGCCAGGGACAGCCCGGGGTGGGTGCCAGCGGGTGCCGGCTGCGCTCCGTCGCGGCGGCTTGAGGCGCAGGCGGGCGGGCCCCGCGGCGGCGGGAGCGGGGCAGCCCCAGCCCGGCGCGCCGGGGACAGCCCGGGGACCTCGGCGTGGCCTGACGGCGGCAAGATGGCTCCCAAAGGGAAAGGCAGCGGCAAGGCGGGCAAGGGTGAGCGGGGCCGGGGGCAGCGGGGGCCGGGGGCAGCGAGGGCCGGGCGGGTCTCAGGACGTTGCGTTCGCAGGCGGCGACAGCAGCGGCGGCGGCGAGGGCAAGGCCCAGGGCCCGAAGGGAGGCGGCAGCGCCGTGAAGGTGAGTCTGGGGGCCGGGCCGGGCCCCTCGGGGAGGGTTGGGGGGGTCTCCCCGCTGCTTCCGTGGCCGGCCCGGCCCGCCACGCCGCGCTTTGCTCCCCGCTGCCAGGTTCGGCACATCCTCTGTGAGAAGCACAGCAAAGCCATGGAGGCCATGGAGAAGCTGAAGGCCGGGCTGCGCTTCAGCGAAGTCGCCGCGCAGTACAGCGAGGACAAGGCCAGGCAAGGGGTACGTGCTGCGCCCACCGCCCGCCCGGGGGGGAACGCGGCCTTGCGGGAGCTGCGGCCTTCGAGCACGACCCGCCGCTGGGGTGGGCAAACAAACACAGGTCGGGGAAACCTTAGCTGCTAGGCAAAGGCACAAGCAGGGGCCAGTAGCTCAACCATAAATACTGCTTTGCCTGTACAGCAGCAGGCCAGCACGCAGGGAGGGCAGAGCCCAAGCCCGAGCCCACCGTGGTTTCGGCCAGGCAGCACTTGCTGGGAGGCAGCCCCGTGTGAGAAGCTCATCTCTGTGTTGTCCTCCCTCATACCACCGAGATGCCCTGCTGGGACAGGTTACCAGTCCCCACGGCCACATCACCTGCCCTCCCTGTTAACAAGGCTGCTGTTCCAGTGAGGTTCGCAAAGCTTAACCCAGACGGTCCCTTCTTCCAGGGAGACTTGGGCTGGATGACCAGAGGCTCCATGGTGGGACCTTTCCAGGAAGCAGCATTTGCCTTGCCTGTGAGCAGCATGGACAAGCCAGTGTATACAGACCCTCCTGTCAAAACAAAGTTTGGGTACCACATTATCATGGTGGAAGGCAGAAAATAAAATGTGAATGACCATTTGACTGCTTGAATCCCGAGATTTTCCCAGACACCTTGACCTTGCAGCAAGCAAGTTGGTCATAACCAGCAGCGTGCTTGGAGGCAGCCAGCCATCCCTGCCACTGCGGCAGGATGCACAGATTACAGCTGGCAGAGAACAGGGCTCTGCCTAAGAGAAGTAAAGCATTCCCTGGAAAAGGTGAAATAAGAGTTTTTAACAGTTGCTGAAATCTGTTTTGCCTAGCAGTCCAGCCTCTTGCTTTTCCCATTGTGGAGACGTTGTCCAGCTGAATAAGGTGCTCAGGCTTTCATCTGCAAATGTAGATGATCCAGAAAGGGGGGCTCCCCAGGGCCTTGACTTTTATCCCCATCCTTGCTAGCGAGAATGCAGACAGTTCCTGTGCCACAGTTGCCATTCCAGAGCTCAGACTTGGACTGGGAGGACAGTCCCTTGGTAGAGGGTGGGTAACACTACAGCTAGAGCTAGCGGTAGCCATCCCAGGCAGGCAGCTTGTTCTTGCCACTACCGGGCAGAGGCATGGGCCAGGCCAGGGTTGGAGGTGCCCCAGCTGAGCACTGGTGGCAAAGGAGCTCTCCTGAACACAAAAGTTAGCCCTACTTAAACCCACATCTTACCCACTCAAAGCTGGGGGAAGAAATTGTGTGACTCTGGCTTGAATGACAGAAAAGCCACTAACTGTATTGCTTGTTGCTTCCTGCATTCTCCTACTGCTAGGTGTGCAATATGTGTCTCAAGCCTACCAGGCTGCACCTAGTCCTTCTGGTAAAACCACCTGAAGGACAGCATGATTGATGGGAGTGAGACAGCCCAGCAGGTCTCCCAGCTCTTTAGCAATACACATCCCAGTGCAGTGCTCCCCTTCCTGCTGAAAGGCAGCACTCAAAGTAGACACATCTCTAGCAACAGACACACTGGCTTTGTTTGCAGGTGAGCATTGTGCAGTGTCATGAGGGCTCAGAGATGGGGAGAAAACATCAAGAGAACAAAGGGCCTTTCCCAAGATCATATACAAGAAAGAGGTGAAACCAAAACCAGGGCAGGGCTTTTTTCTCCTTCCCTTTTTGGGGTGTTTGTTTTGTTAAGAGAATGGAAGGCCCAGAGAGGCCAATGAATGATTGCCAAGCTCTAATTCATTAATATTTTGTTATGAAAGGCAGGCAAGCCTTTCTACAGTACGAGAACAGATGCAGCCTCATTTAAGAAATGCTCTATTAATAAACTGCTTGTTTCCAGGCTACCAGAGCTTTGTTCTACCTCTTAGCAGAAGCACATTGGCACATCTCCTGTACCAGCAGGATCATTGTTTGTGTTTGTCACATCTCCTAGTACAAAGGATTCAAATTCAGTAGATCAGTTTCCTCTCCAAAAACTGCAAAACACAGCAAGGTGTGAAAATACCCCTTGTTATCATGCTGTAATACAAAAGGCAAACTTGCTAGGCACTAAACATGCGCACATAGCATGAGGGAGCATCAAAATTCACTGCTGAAGAAGACTGTACAGACAAGAAAAGACTGTACAGAAAACAGTCATAGTGATTGAGCATACTCATGCCAAGTTTATCTCTGTGTGGTGGCAGAGGGGCAAGTCAGGTAAGCAGAACATTGCTAAAAGCCAAAACAATGTTCTTCTGATTTTAAGTTTGCATGGGTCTGAATTACAAACCCATTTCATAGCTTCATCATTCAGTCTGCTACAGCTAAACTGTATGTGGAAAGCAGGTTAACAGACTTCCTTAGCAGGGGAAAAGCAGCTCAAAAATTTAAAACCAGCATTCCCCAGTCCTGCTGCCTTTGTGCAAGACAGGCTTTGACTGTACTACTCAGAGGGAAATAAAGATGGGGGAGGGGGAAAGGACAAAATAAGGTTAGACTAGAGACTCCTTTGAAGTCGTCCTCAACTCCTCCAGCAATACCAAAAATTTTGAGGTGTTCAGCACCTTGCAACAGTCAAGGTCTAATTGCTTATTCCAGTTCTTCTGCACCAACCACAGCCTGCCAGGGATTTGAGCAGAAGGGTTTCTGCAGCACTGCATTTGGTGTTAGACCTGGCACCAAGCAGATGGTGTGCTGGCCCCCCCTTGCTTAGAGGATTTATAGCAGCAACCAACTTGGGGGTGTGTGGTGTGTTTGTTGGTTTGGAATTATTTTTTTTCTTTCCCCTCCACAGCAAATACAATCTCAAAACCAGGTTGCAGTAGCTCTTCTCTCTCCTTTGCACCACCGTCCAGCTCATCCAAATGGTGGGGTGACATTCAGGCAGAAAAAGTCAGCTTATTTCAAGACAAGGAGCAGGGAAACTACAGCAGCTTGAGGGAGAAACAATGCAGCTGCCATGGAACAGCAGCCTTGGCATCCTCTCAGAAGAGGGGCAGTGACAGAATCTAAAGGGCAGGAAGATGAAGCCAGGGCTGCAAGCTTGGAGAGGAGTTTAGATATAAAGTTTACTATTACATAAACAGACAGGAGCATGAACTGTTTCCATCTTTGTGAAGTGAGTCCACAATGAAGTCCCTTCCCCAACACCCAATACCCAACAACTAGATTATTAGAGAGTTTTCTTACACAAGAAGAGATGCTATATTTGTTCAGTCACCATGAAAGATGTGTATATTGCAGCCATCAGTCTTAAGCTAGTTCAGAAACACAGTGATGTAGTTCAGACAAGCTTTTAATAAGAAAAAAGTAAGACTTTTACAAAGCAACGTACACATTTCATTTCTGAGCTAGCTGTCTATATAAGTTCAATGTCATAAGCATAACTTCAGGATCTCCACTTCTTATGTCAAGAGCTTGCAGGAAACAGTTCAATGCCTCCTGTAGTTTTCCATCATTCTTAAGTTTCTTCCCACTGTTTACCAAGGTATCGTAATCTATGGCAGGAGAGGAGTTCTGACCAGTCTCTTTTTCAGAGATGTTTTCCTGGGTGAAGTAGTCTATCTGCTCACCTGATTGAAGCTCAGCATCACCAGTGGATTCCTCCCGAGGCGACTCGGTCTCATCTGCTTCAGGCTGCTCAGACAGCATGCTGTCTAGATGGAAGGATTCTTCAGCTGTATCAAGCGTTTCTCCAGCGGGTTCTTCTTCAGGCTCAGCAGATTCCCCACTACACTCTTCAGCTTCTTCCTCCACAAGGTCATCTTGTTCCTTCTTCATGTCACCATCATCATGGTCTTCATCAGTGGTTCCCATGATTTCTTCAATATCCTCAACCTCATCTATCACCTTGTTGATTAGAGATTGCCTGGAAGCAGTAGACCTGTTACCACTGTTAGTTGGTTGGGGAGAAAAGATAGCTTTTGTTATACTTCTGTCAGATTTAGGAGTGGATGCGCTAATTCCTTCCAGAAATGGATGCAGCGGGCTGCTCAAGGGAGAGGGCCTTTTTTCAGACTGGTTTTCCTCCAGGGTCATAATGGAACGGTCTTCATCCTCACCGTCTGAAACAATTCTTTTTAAGCATTTCTTTCTAACAAAATGAAAGACACCACTGCTTTCATCTGATGCTTCACTCCCTTGCAGGGAATTATTTGGCTCTTCTTCAGCTGTGTGACAGGGTTTTCCACAGTTACTGTTCTCACTTAGCCAAGTTTTTGTTGGAGATTTAAAAAAACTTTCTGCTTTTACTTGGAAGCCCTCCTTTTCTGGGTGTTCCAGTGAGCTTCCCCTGTTTGAGGCACATCGCCATCCATCTTCAGACTCTTCCAAAACCAGATTGAAGTCAACTTGATCCTGGAAAGAAGGCATAGACATACCCTCCAAGCTGCCTTCCAACACACAAGACTTCTGGAGCCCAGCATGGATTTCTGGTGTAACGTTTGATAAACTTGGCACTGTGGCAGCCAAAGCTAGCTCAGGAGCATAATTCTTGTCTGTCCTCAAGGCAGCAGGTGGGTCAAGTACTTGATCTGACATCTCTGTATCTCTTAACCTTGTGGGATCATCAGCCATACCAGACTCATTAATGCAATGCTGGAAATGCCCTGACAGGCCATTCCCTGCCTCAGTTAAGCTACCTGAGTTTACAACACGTGAACACTGTTTCTGATCAAGACTCTGACTCTCTTTATCAAGTGGATGAAGTCCAGGTGATGATGGTAAAATGCTTAAATCAAGATTTTGCTCAAATTCTTGTATATTGCGTTGTTTCACTGTCTTCCTGGTATTAAGCAGCTCCATGTCCATACTGGAAACATCTTGTGCCAGCTGCTTTTCATCCAGGTCATCAATAATCAGACTTTTCATTTTGGAGCCAACTTTAAGAACCTGGTCCTCTTTGTCATTTTCATGTTCATCAGCTTGAGGTGAAACAAAGTTATTTATGTTGTTCAACCCTGGAGACAACTTCTTTGGTTTTGAAACCAATTCTGGTTGTCTTTGCCACATCTCTTCACAAGCATTTCTGATCTCCTCCATCCTCTGGTCTCTAAGCTGAGACTCTAACTGAACTAGTTCATGGGCTTTCTGTACCCTCCGCTGAATGTACTGATGGGCTTCTTCACTGTCAACCTGATCCTCGTGAGCCATTTCCCTCGTGCAGATCAAGTCGTGATCAGAAATGCCAAACATTTCCAGAGAATGCAAATAAGCAATATGTTCATCTAGCTCCAAGTCAGTGTTTCTTTGGGTGGCATGCAAAGACTGCAGCTGGATCTGAGTTGCAGATGTTCGAGTATCTTCTAATGTGAAAAGCTCCCTTAGCTCCTGTTTGGAGAAATATCTAAACAGGTTCTTTTTGTCACCAGTAGTCTGTCTTATTAATGAATCCTTAAATACTTGTCGCCTGTATATCTTCTCTTCCACTGTACCACAGGTAATCAGTCTATAAATTACTACGTTCTCTTTTTGCCCAATCCTATAAGCTCTGTCTACAGCCTGAGAATCTGTAGCTGGATTCCAGCTGGGATCAAAGATCACCACTCGGCTGGCTGCCGTTAAGGTTATACCAACGCCACCAACTTGTGTAGTGAGCAGGAAGATGGAGTAGTCCTTGTTACTCTGAAAAGCATTAATGCGCTTCTCCCGCTCTGTTAGGTGGGTTACCGTTCCGTCAATACGCGTGATCTTGAATTGTCTGCAAGACAAGACACGCTCTATGATATCCAGCATCTTCCTTGACTGTGAGAATACCAGGGTTCTGTGTCCCTCTTCTCGCAGTCTTTCCAGAAGTCCTACAAGGAACAGCATTTTCCCAGACTCCTGAATCAGAGTCTCATCAGAGAGATGATCTATTTTATTAGCACCTGAAAACACACCTGCTTCACTGCTGTGATCCTGCTCAGAGTAGCCCTGTTCTTCCAAGCCCAGCTGGATACATGCATTTGCAGACAGGAGCCTAGGGTGGTCACACAGCTTCTTCAAGACAGTCAGCTCAGCCAGAGGTGATCGGGTTGTCATCAGCACTCTTTTCACATGATCCAGAGAGAGAAAGTTCCTGTAAATGTCTTCCTGCACTGGTGCCAAGTACACCCACACAACAAAGTCATTTTTCCTAGTGAGAGATGGCATGACAGGAACGCTATTCTCACTTGGATCCTCGGGAAGAGGAGCATCTGGTTTGTCAGCACAATTGTTTTTGATATCTTCTTTGGTTCTTCTGAGGAAGTACGGCTTTATAATTGTCATTAGATTCTCAGATATCTTTAGCCCCAGTGCTTTCTCACCTAGAGTTGCATCCTTCTCCCTTGCCCTAGTAATAGGATTCTCATATTCTATTTTAAAAGTTTTGGCCGTTCCCAAGAGAGAGCCTTGGCATGCGAAATCAAACAAGGACCACATTTCCTGCAGGTTGTTCTGCACTGGGGTGCCTGTGAGGAGAAGGCGATGCTTTGTAGGAATCATATATACACACTTGGTTGTTTTGTTAGATGGGCACTTTATTTTATGCGCTTCGTCAAGAATGATGTAGTCCCAGATAAAGTCCTGCTCGTGGCTGCTAGCAAGCTGCTTCCAGTTGTTAATGAGCATCTGGTAGCTCGTGATGACAACGCCGTCCTTCCTCTGGACCCTCTCCAGGTTCCTGGTACGCTCCATCTTGCTAGGGCCGTGGAACTCCTTGACACGCAGGCTGGGGGTCCAGCGAGAAAACTCCACTAGCCAGCTGCTGACTAGGGTGGTAGGCATGATAAGCAGGACGTGCCGGATGAGCTGGGCATCGAACATGCCTGAGAGGAAAGCAATGACCTGGATAGTCTTACCCAGGCCCATGTCATCTGCCAGAATACCACCAGGCCTACCATCCCGGTGCAGGCGGTACAGGAAGGCAACACCTTCCCGCTGGTGCTGGAAGAGCTTCCTGTGCATCCCCTCATAGATCAGCAGGCCACTACTGCACACATCCACGAAACCTTCCTTCTCAACATCATCCTCCTCCTGCTCTGCAGCCAGCGCCTCCTCCACACGCTGCATGCGGCCCCGCAGCTTCTCGCTGGGGCAGATAGCAGCCGCCATCCGGAACAGCCTCAGCGCCTCCTCCAGCTCCCCGTTGCCCGCTGCCGCCTTTGCGCCGCTCACCAGCCTGCGAGAACCACCGGGGCCACCGCCCGTGTCAGAACCACCTACACCGGGTCAGCCCGCGGGCCCCGCCGCCCCCACCGCCGCCGCCCCCACCGCCGCCGCCGCCGCCGCTCCCGCGGGCCCCGCCGCCGCCCCCGCCGCCCCGCCAGCCCAGTGGCCTGGGCTCGCCCCTCACCTCCGGTACCGCTGCGCCTCCTCCAGCTCCAGCCCGGCCGCCAACCCAGGGGCCGCCATGGCGCCCTCGCTTCAAACGCCAGCGCTTCCCGTCCTGCCCCGCGCTGCCCTGTGCTACACGCAAATGAGCGGAGCCCGCAGCCAATCAGCTCCGCGGGTGGGCGGGGCGTGGGAGCGAGCTGACAGCGCGGGGCGGGCCGCGCCGCGTCCCGTGGGAGCCGGGGGGGCACACGGGGGACCGCGGCAGCCCGTGGGGAGCCTGCCCGCAGCCTGTCGGGCTCAGCCGGGCTCGCAGTCCCGCCGCGTCCGCGCGAGGGTGCCCCCCCGGGGGCGCCCCCCGGCACGCCCCGCTCCGCGGCAGGCGCGGGTGGGGCAGTCCGCCCGCCAGCAGGGGGCGGTGTGGCTGGTGGGCGGGCGCCGCTCTGCGCCACGCCGGTGAGCAGCGCGAAGTCGCCGGGAGACCGAGGCGCCGCCATGGAGCCGCCCGCCGCGGCCTGGGGCCTCCTCGTATCCGCCGGGACTCTGCCCGGAGCCGGGGGGAGCCGGGGGGAGCCGGGGGGGGCTGGGCGGGTGGCGGGGAGACGGGCAGTCGGCGGCGGTTTCCTTAGCTGCGGTGCAGAGCGTTGCCGGCACGGAGGTGCGGGCTGGGCGGCGGGAGCCGTGCGTGCTCAGCCTGGGCCGGCGGAGCGGCCGCTACGGGTGAGTGCCGGGCCGCGGCGGGGCCCACAGTGGGGCGTCGGGGTGCTGCCGCCGGCGCAGCCTGGGCCTGGCCCGCTCGGCCCGTTAGCGGGACGCGAGGGCCCGGCTCGGCTCCGGGTGTCCGCGGGCGGCGGCGCCGCTCCCCCGGCTGGGCCGGCCGCTTGTGCCGGTGAGTCAGGGCTGCCGCTGCCGGCGCCTCGTCCGGGGACGGCTCCTGTCAGTCTCGCCGCCCCCGCCGCACCCCGCGTCGCCCAGCCGGCACCGAGCTGGTCACCGCCGTTGCCACGGCCTCGGGGGACCCCGGAGCTGCGGGGGGCGGAGGGGGGCGGCGGCCAGGTCTTCCCCGGGTCCCCGCGGTAGCAGGCAGGGCGATGAGGGCCTCGCCTTCCAGCCGCGCTGCCTGCGCCCTTCCCGGCTCCTCAGGGTCTCCCCGAGGAGCCAGAGCTTCTGCTGCCCTAATGCCGACTGGCCTGTGGCCTTTCTCACCGCACGCACCCACACCCGGTGTGGCTACAAGCTGGTTTTTCCCTTCCTCTTCTCCTGTCCCAGCAGTGCAGCAATAAGAATCGAACACTGTGTTTCTTTGTAAATACAGCTCTAGTGACTATGTCAGTGTTTGTCGGTATACAAGGAGGGAATTACTTCTGTGTTTTTTTACAAGTCTTTTTTCTATCTCCAGGGTAGTTATCCATTCACAGGAGAAAGAAAACTCTGTTTCGGATTATATTCCCATCAACAGTCGCTTTAAATGCATACAAGGTACCAGCTCTCCTAGAGTGGGCTCTCTTGTGGTGGCAGGAATCCACTGCTGTTTACTGGCAAATGCTGAAACTAGTGGTGTTTCTTAACCTGCCTCCTGAGCACCCGTATAGATTGAATGCTTCCCCATGAAACTAAAACTCACAGTTTATGGAAACCTGCTTCTTCCTCATCTGAGTGGGTAATCTTTCCCTGTCAGCATACAGTTGTGAAGAACTTGACTGGTTCAGATGAGTGGTGGGCTTGGCATCCTGCAGAGCCAGCATCTTCAGCATGTGTCTGCTGATGTCTGTCTTCTCCATCACGGCAGCGCTGGGAGCTTTAGTCTGATTCCTGCATGTTTAGATCAAAACTTCTGTAAAGTCTGGCAAACTGTCAGGTCCAAACAGCTACCTGTGGAATGGGAACGAGTTTCAGGCCTCGTCTTAGAAGAATTTAAATAGCAATGTATGTCCCTGGGGCAAATGCTTGTTCAGGAATAAAAGCACTTTTTCCTGGATTAGCTTATAGCCTTCTACATAATGAAGTGTGGTTCTGCTCATTGTTTTTGCTGTGTAGACAAGCTCTGCAGTTCGTTTTCAGGTTGGCCTTTCCTAAAGTAGCTACACTAACATGGAACATACCATCCAGGTGTGCGAGAACTCCAAATGTTGGGAATTTCCCTGTGACACTTTGACTGTGGGAAATGGCCATCCAAGCTGTCCAGATATGACTGTTCTTTCTGCCAGAGCCATTATTAATAGTACAGATGTAAATTAAAGCCATTTGTTCTTTTGTTAGGACTCTCTTGTGGTTAGTAGCAGGCAGTACGCTTTTCTTAGTACTCAATTACTGCAACATTCAGTGTGAACTCTCTTGATCCGTTTTTCTCTTTTTTTCCAGAGGCGGAAGAAACTCTGCTGATTGATATAGCTACAAACAGTAAGTTTTATAACTGCAGTTGCATGGCTAAAGCTCCTTTCAGGAAGCAGGCTGCCCATTGGGCACTGACACATGCTTATTTTATCTTCATAAACTCCATACTTTGTGTTTGTCTTTTAGTCAAGCAGGGATTGTGTTTCCTCTAATGTTGTCTGGCTCTTTCAGAGAGTCAGTGGTCATGATAGACATGGTCTTAAATGCCCAGATTGAAGTGTTGGCAATTGGTTAAACTGCGAGATTGCAGTAGGGAGAAGTATTCCTAAAATCAGGAGAACATGACTGATGGTACCTCAGGCAGGGGGGCATATCTCAGAAGCATAGGGAAACTAGCTTAGGTGCCGATTTCCATTGGAAACAATAGCTGGAAGTTGGCTTTCATTGATGAGCTCAAGGGATACCGTGAAAGCCTGGTCACTCTCGGGGCATAATATCTGCAAACCAGCCTTGGCTGACTCTGTGAGTCTGTGTTTGTGCCTGAAGCAGGCTGTAAGGTCCGGATACAAGGTGATGAGACAGCAGAGCGGCTCTTTGAAATCCCTGATGAGGAGCATTGCTTAGGATTCCTTTCAGAAGTGCACAGCATACAGGAAGGTAAGCAGAGTTAGAGTTGTGTTCATGAAATCCTCTGACTGCCAGCAGTTTCTGACAGGGCCAACTTTTTTTTTTTTTTTTTTTCCCCCAGCCCACCTGAAAGCTTCTCTTTCTGAACCTAAGGACTCAACCAGCTGGCATCAGGTAGAGAAGAACCTCCCAGGTCTATTGCAGGCCTCTTCTTCAGGTACTGACCTGATTGTCACCTTTGTGTGCTGGTGGCCTGTATGGCAATGGGGCACTCAGGGGTAGGGAGCTCTGTCTCACCCTGCACTTGGCAGTCTGGCCTTTGCCCCGTTTGCTCACTTCACGTTGCACAAAATAAAACATCTTTGTCCTTGGATCTGCTGCCCTGGACCATTTGTTCCTTCTTGAGTGCTGTCTTCTGCCTAGTGCCTTGGTTTGTGCATGTTAAGCTCCCTTCTGCCTTGACTTGTCATTGGTACCCCTTTCTCTCATTCCCCGAGTCATCAGAGTTGATATATTGCTATTGTCGTTTGCTTTTTCGCTTTCTGTGGAGTTATATTTTTTCCTTCTTGATCTGTGCTCTTTTAATTGTTTCTCAGGGCATTGTGCTTATTTTTGTCATTATAGGAGCTCTGGGCTTTGACGATGACTTCAACACCTTAAGCCTAGAAGAGAAGAGAAACATGCAAAACCACCAAACGGGATCTCGCCGGGAACCCCCACCTCCTCCTGTGCCTCCAAGTAGGCAGTAAGTAACATGGTGGTTCTGTTCCCTTTTCCTTCTCTTCCTAGACAGCAGAACCGTTTTAATGCTGCTTTTGCTTCCTTCCTAGATTTCACCGAGAGAGAGAAGGTACATCAAAAGACCAGCCAAAAGTGACCAACACTATGCGCAAAATGTTTTTGCCCAGCACCCAGTCGGGACAAAGAGAAGGCCTCATCAAACACGTGCTTGCCAAGAGAGAGAAGGCATACGTCAACCTTCACAACTTCAGGTTAGAGCTGTGACTGAGGAACAGTGTGCACAGAGACAAAGCTGTTTAATCTCTTCTGTGAACTCGTATCTAGCCCACATTTGAAATCTGAGAGCTGCTGATGTGCAGCCAGCTTGGGTAGCTAAGGACCAGTGCAGACTGAAAGTCAGTAAGTGCCTGCGGTGTAGCTTCTCCTTTTGCATCGTTTCCCCTGTGTGGGTCAGATCTCTTGACCCTCAAGTAGGACTGAAGCAATTGGACAGAAAGAGGATAAAGGCAGCCATGTCTTAGCATTGCCCCACATGACATGATGTTAAAAGAGCCACATGTTTGCTGGCCCCAGTGATGAAATGTATTTAGTTTTGTAACATTCTGCAAAATCCTTGAGATGCTTGTCACTGAAAATGAGCCAAGCCTAGAAGTTTCAGTGACCCCATAGCTGGCGTGGCCCTGCACACGGACAGCTTGTATGTTGTGCTGGCTCCCAACCTGAATGCTGCTCTGCATGTGCTGGAGAGATTGGGCTGATGCAGTTCTTACTGTGTTTTCTAACAATTCAACTGCTTTTGTGTTGTAGATTTTTTGTGGGAACGTGGAATGTGAATGGGCAGTCTCCAGACAGCAGCTTGGAACCCTGGCTGGTGTGTGACACAGAGCCTCCAGACTTCTATTGCATTGGGTTAGTAGCAAGGACCTCATATTTTAGCTAAGGTGCTGGATTTCTTTTTGGATGCTGGTGGGCTGTATTTGTTTTAAGTTCCTATCACATTCTCAGAGGTTCCACAAAGCTGAGCTATGTCTCAGAAAAGCTGTCTGAGGGGAAGGAGCCATTTGGATGGGGCAGAGTTAAATAAGGCTGGTATGACATAACAAAATAGATTTTCCTTCAGGCATCTGCAGAGCTCTCTGGTTATCCTCCACCTAAAGTAATACTTCTCAGAGAGATGGTTGCTGGAGTGTATTGCAGTAGGGTGTCAGAGGCACTGTGATGAAGTTCTACTGCTTTATTTAGCAAGTGGGAATAAGGAGCTTCTCTTCCAAGAAGAGCCGTTGCTAGAGGTTTCACATTGGACCTTCCTGTAGAAAGAAGATGGTCTGTAGGAGAGGCGGGATGTGCTAAGTTGGCTTGGCTTTTTAGGTTCCAGGAGCTGGACCTCAGCACGGAGGCTTTTTTTTACTTTGATTCTGCAAAGGAGCAAGAATGGCTGGCGGCCGTGGAGAAGTCCCTGCACCCTCAGGCTAAGTATAAGAAAGTGAGTTCTGTTCAGTGTTGTGGGGTCTTGTCATACAGTTGGCATGATTGGGAGGAAAAGAGAAAACTTTGAAAGTTTGGGAGGAAAAGAAGAGGCTTCCACTTTCCTCACCTGACCCAAAGGGCGATGATTAGAGAAACCAGGGATGTATACTTGGCATGTGTGTACCCATGCCTGTGCCAAGTATGACAGTTTAAATGTGGAGAGCCTATTTCTGCCCCGCAGTTATAGAAGGATATTGTACTTTGAAGTAGAAATTTAGAAAGATGGGCATCAAAATGACTTTACAAAATACACAAGGTAGGTGTCAGGGAAGTAGTATGCTCAATAGAATCATAACAGTGGGTTCAAGTTCTTTATCTGTGTTACCTCTCACCCTTGTATTATAGAAGCAAGGTGTGTCTTGAGCAGGTAAATTAAATTAATAGCTTTTCCTTGAAGGGATGGGATGATTTATGAAGTGAAATCTAACAGAAGCTGCTACCTTGAGACAGAATTGCTTCAGTTGTGGCAGGAGGACTTTATTCTGGCTGGTGTAGAGTGAGCTGTTGTTGATCTCTGCCGTAGCAAACCTTTCAGCTGTAGATATCAGCCCTAAATACATTAACTGGTTTCTCCTTCCTCCTTAGCCCATGCGCTCACCCCTGTCACACCCCTGTCCTACCTGCATTGAGTTCAGCTCAGTGGCATGTGTTACAGGTAATCACAGCAGGAAAACAGCACCTTGCTGAACTGAGATGCATCAAGAGGGAGCCAGGGGTCATGACCTGAACTGTGGAGAGGCCTGTCCCTGTGCTTTACTTGAGTTTCATGTGAATTTCTCCCACCCTTGTGAAAGGGAGAGAACAGGATATGGCCGCAGGCGGGTGGAAGTGACTGAAATGTAGATAAAACTTGTGGTTGCGTACAAATTCCACTCTTGCAGAGTGGACTGAGCGCTTGGGCTCTTCCACTTGAATTCTCTGATTTCAGCTTCTTCCCTCACTACACAGACTGAATCCCAACACATCTTAACGTTTTTATGCCTCTAAAGTGAGCGTGTAGACTGCGCTCAAGAAGATGAGGCCTTGTCGCTGGCTTTCAAAGTTGTGACCCCACTGTTCTGAAGGTGCAGGGAGATCATGAACTGGGAGGTGCACTGGCTTAGCATGTGTAAAAGAATCAGCGGCAGACCCAAGATCCCTGCTGGGACAGTGCACATCAGCACTGTGTTAACACCTGTGGGCTGAGCTCTGCAGCAGAGGAGAACTTCTTAGCTCCAGAAAGAGGCTTTGCATTAGAAAACAAGTGTTTCTGGAAAGGAAAGCTTTATAGCTCGGAGATGGCTGCTTTTTGATACCCTGTGTGTCAGGCACGTTTGCCTCAGGAAATAAGACCTTTTCTGTATATTCCCCTTTAGTGTGTGTCACAGGCTCCGCTGTAGTTCAGAGTAAGCAAAGGTGAGCATCAACTCCCGGCTGGACCTGCAGCCCTCAGCGACAGCTGTAGCCAGCGCCTCTCTGTGACATGCCCATCTAGAGCACTCGGTATCTTCCTCTGGTTGTTTTGCTGATAGAGCACAACTTAGTGTGAAAGGCTGAGACTTCACAGACAGATCTGCTACATGTTTATTAAGTTTCCCTTGCCTTGCAAGACAGCCCTGTTTGTAGGTAAGCACCAGAGTGGGAAATGTTGTGAGCTCAGAACAGCTGATGGCTGTTGGTGGATGACAGATTGTCCTCTAACCCAGGGGTCCTCAAACTTTTTAACCAGGGGGCCGGCGCACAGATGAAGTGGCAGGCAGTCATCTGCGGCTGCTTGGTTTCCCTGCCCCCAACCCTCGAGGGGGGGGCGGGGCAGGGGGGTTCTGTAAATGCCAGGGCCTGGACTGAGGAACCTGGGGGGCTGTATCCGGCCCGCGGGCTGTAGTTTGAGGACCCCTGCTCTAGAACCTTGCTTTTGGACAGGAGGTCCTTTGGGTAATGTTGCAAGCCGGGATTGAGTACAAAATAAAACGAGGGACAGGGAGAGCCAGAGAAGCAGAACATCAGGTGGGGCAGGCAAATCAAAACTATTTCCATTGCCTTTCTGAGACATCGGGATCCCTTTTATATTTGCAGGTGCAAATGGTCCGTCTAGTTGGGATGATGTTGCTCATATTTGCTAAGAAGGATCAGCTGAGCAATATTAGAGATATCATGATGGAGTCTGTGGGCACAGGAATCATGGGAAAGATGGTGAGTTACCAAAGCCAATTTGTTGCTTCCATGTATCCATGCAAGGAGCAGCACAGTCTGGTTTTATTTACCTGTCTGCTGTCCCTGTCTTTTCCTGGGTGCCTCGCCTGCTGCCTTCACTAACGACCACCAATACCTGCTCTCCCCAGGGCAACAAGGGTGGTGTGGCAGTGAGGTTCGTGTTCCACAACACAACCTTCTGCATTGTCAATTCCCACCTCGCTGCTCATGTGGAGGACTTTGAGCGGCGAAATCAGGATTATAAGGATATCTGTGCTCGGATGGGTTTTGTAACCCCTGATGATAGTCTACCTCAGCTCAACATCATGAAACACGAGTAAGTTTATTTTGATGTTTTCCCTTTTGAAGTGGTAGTGAGTAATCCAAAGTGAGTCAGAATCACAGCAATGGGAGATTTCATGCAGATAAGTTTTCTGGCTTAAAAATATAACTGAAAGTGCCAAGGCCTTTCGTGTGCTAGAGCTCCTGCATTCAAACTACGTGGTCACCTCACTGCAGTGACTTGTGCAATTTGTCTGTAATGACCCTTTCCTTGCGTGTTGTGTTTAATACTTCCATTTCAGCAGGCACCATTCCTGAGTCGATGGCTGAATGTTACAGGGCGTGAAGAAACTGGGGGGGGGGGGGGGGGGGGTTTGTGATGGGGAAACAGGAGTATGAGTAGAAGAGAAGGGATAGTAGGTGAGCAGAGGCTATGCTGTTTAGGCTTTTTTGAATAACAAATGCTTGCAATTGCTGTTTCATTTTCTAATTCGTTGGATGATATACAGGCAATACTTTATTTATTTTTTTAATGAGGTGACAGTGGTGCTGAATAATCCAAATCAAACATGTACAACCAACCATATGAATTGTTTTCTTAAACAGATACAAATGATTAATGCTTTTGTAGTTAATATTTAACCCATTTAAAAACTGAAAGTAGAATGCAGAGTGGATTGGAACAGAAAAAACTTCAAATATTAGATTATCCTTGATAATCCACTAATGGAAATTTTGAGGTTTGACTATAAACAGGAAGAGCTTTTATACTAGAAGAGGGGGTTAGATCTTAATCTTTAAATGAAACCTTTATAGAGTAATGAGTGAATACCACAAGTGTTTCTTTAGCTGCTGGTAATAAGAAGGCTGTAGGTCTGTTTGAAGACCCAGAGAGGAACAGAGTAAGAGCAGGTGCTGATGAGTGAGATAGGACAGTAACTAACATTCTGGAGGTCATAAACTCAACAGGAACCTAACTCTACTTTTGCCAATTCTGCATCAGTCAGTCTTTGCTGGGTAGATAATACAGTAGTAGCCTGATCTGATTGAAAGAAAAGCAGTGGAAAACAAACCGGTAAAACCATGGTATCACACGAGGTCTGAGTACGCAGATAAATGCACATCAGCCTGCCTAACTGGCCAACAAGCAGGCTCTGCTTAGCAGGCTCTGCCACTGCCCTCTCCTGTGTATGCAAGAAGAGCCTGAATACTAAATGGATTTTGTGTAGGTTATGAAAGGTTATGAAGCTTGGTGAGATCCACTGGTTTCACTTCATTAGAGAGTTGGTGGTATTCTCAGGCTTTTTTCAGAATGAGCCAAACTCACATGTCTCCCGTTAAACTAAGTCTTCAACCCCACACAGGATGCCAAAGGAGATGGACTTAGTGCTGTAGTTACTGCTGCCACTAGGAGTTTCTGCTATCACACTCCCATCTTTCATGTTTCCTTTTGTCTTCCATGTGTCTTCCATTAAGGTCTCAGCCTTAATCACCAGCGACCAACCATCTATCCTCCTATGCCCCTTCTTCCCTGTGTCGCCTGCAATACTAACTACTGGCTCTCCTTTTCCGCATTTGTCTTTGTTTTCAGTGTTGTCATCTGGCTAGGAGACCTGAACTACAGGCTTTGTCTCCTTGATGCCAGTGAAGTGAAAAGTCTTATCAGTAAGAATGAGCTTCAGAAACTGCTGACATACGACCAGGTCAGTGAACTCTCCTGACATTTGCTTTGTACTTGTGAGGTCATCTTGGTTTAAGGTGTGCCTGTGCTTGGGAGGAGCTGGCAGACACCCAGCGATAAGTGTCTGTAGACATAGATGCTAGACCCTAGACAGCTCTGGGTGTCCTGGTGACATCAGCCCCCTAAACAAAAACAGATTGTACATTATACCGGGGTTAACTGGGTGACCCTGGCAATTACCATAGAGGTGTCTTTGCATCTCGTTGGCAGAGTTCTTTCTTACATACAAACTACAAGCTAGAATATAGGAATTTGTAACACCAACAAAAGCTGCGGTAATCAGTGTTCTGGAAGAGGTATTGACAAGACCAGCACTCGTAGCCAAGGCTCTCTGCTCAGCCAGTTTGACCTAAATTCTGTGCTCTAGTCTTCCCCGCTCAGCATTTCTTTGCAACACACTGAAAACTGAGACAGCACCAGATGTGCCTTTAAGATGAAGGGTTGTACCTGTGAAATATGAACAGAAATAGCATAATATCATCTCTGACACACAATTTAACAGTAAATCTGATTGATTCTGTTCTGTAGCTCATTTCTGTTGTACTGTGAAGCTTCATGCAGAAAAAACTATAGCTTAGATTTTTGTGAGGAAAACAATTAGGAAATTCTTCAGAAGAGGAAATGAGAAAAAGAAAGTAGTATCATGTTGTCAGCAGAGCAGCACTCCTGGAGGCCTTTGCTAAAATGATTGGCAGTGAAATATTAATGATGGTGATACTTAAGCCTGAAAACTAATGAAGGCATTTGGCACAAGCGGAGCAATTAATATTTCCCTTAACTATTGTTTTATGCTGTCTGTATGGTCTGGTAAGCAGTGCTGTGTCAATTTGTATTCAGTCTGTTTAGAAAACGTTGCACTGATGTGTTGAATTTTTACTTTTGTTAAAGCTATAAGGTCTGAGAGGCAATCTGGGGGATGCCTGGTGAATCCCATGGCCACAGGTTGCAATTCCTCTGCCTGCAGATCTGCTCTCTGACACTCTGTGTGTGAGGGGGTTTGGGGTGGTTTGTATTGTTTGGTTGGGTTTTTTTTTTTTAAGTGTTCTTTTTCTGGTTTAGCTGAATATTCAGCGCACTCAGAAGAAGGCATTTGCAGATTTCACCGAGGGAGAGATTAAATTCATCCCCACTTATAAATATGACTCTAAAACAGATCGCTGGGACTCCAGGTAAATCAGCTGCCAATGGACATGTTTACCTGTGACATAAAAAAGAATTTTCTTACAGAACTTGATTTCCTGCTTCCTAGAGCTGGAAATACGTCTGTTATGGTGATGGCCGGAGTGCACAGACACGTTTGTACTCCTTTGTTTTCCCTGTTTTCTGAAATAAGCAGACTCTCTATATGTTGACCAGGCACATGCCTTAAACTTTGGTTGCTGCTGATTTCAATAGATGAAGGTGGGTAAAGCCTGAACTCGCAAGTGGCCCTGCACCAGAGGGTTTTTTTCTGCTACCAGGGACAGACAAACAGT
The DNA here is from genome assembly GCF_963210335.1 of Falco punctatus. Classification (NCBI taxonomy): domain Eukaryota; kingdom Metazoa; phylum Chordata; class Aves; order Falconiformes; family Falconidae; genus Falco; species Falco punctatus. The sequence continues at coordinate 23,567,888 of NC_137595.1, read as the reverse complement.
ATAAAAAGAATTGGAGAGATAAGGAAATGCTCCCTCTGAGTCATCCTGTCCCCTGACATGCACACCCACAGGGGTGGCTACGCTGCGATAGCAGCAGTGGTTCCTGCTTGCTGATCTCTGCTTGGTGCTTCCCACAGACTTTTATGCATCTGCTGCAGAAGCTTGCTCTAAACAGAGAAACTCCCAAGAAGGAGTTTGAAACCACATAGCAGTTGGATTTTACTGTCTCTGTGGTTAGAATCAGCACAGTCGTTAATCTGGAGAAGGATAACCCAGGGTTCAGACTTCATAACATAATAGTAATAGCTGAGTAGACTTTCTGTAGTGGAAACAGTAAGCGATGGATCAGATAGTAGTGGGCAGAAAGATCTCGCAGCAAAAGAAACTGGTGCAGCTTGGGTCCCAGTACACATGGCTTTCAGCTGTGCAACGAGTCTTGTTTGAGGTTATTTTGTTTCCTGATGCTGGAAAAGACGGGAATTTTGTATAGGACAAGGCAAAGAGAGCAGAAGAAATGACGTAGTATTCAAGTTGAGGGAAGTGATAGGAATTCATCCCATCACTGCTGATGCAGTCACCAGTGGTGGGGGTGGAGGGAGCTGCCTGGCCAGGAAGAGGAACAGCTTGGATGTTTTACTGGGATTGTTGGATCTCCCTGGTAACCTGTTTTTCTTTGTAGTGGAAAGTGTCGTGTGCCAGCATGGTGTGATCGAATCCTTTGGAGAGGAGGGAACATAAATCAGCTCCGATATTGCAGTCATATGGACCTGAAGACTAGTGACCACAAGCCAGTCAGCGCACTTTTCCGCATCGGGGTAACTTTTTTTATATGCTAGAGTAAGATCACATTATTGTCATGCATTCCTTCGGGAGATGGATTATATAGTCAAGGCACTCCTGCTAGTGCTGCTGCAAGAGGGCAGAGTAAATAAAAATGTCTCCACTGTGTAGGTGTGCTGCTGTTTGGCAGCGGTGCCAGCCTCTGCTCAGCAAACAACTTGGCAGCTGTGGTCTTTACAGCAACAACTGTACAACAACTACACAGCACCTTAGCTGTGTAGCACCGGGACAGTAATGCTCACTCGTTTGCTCGATTGCTGGATGCTGGATGCACCCAAGCAGGTGCGGTCATGTAGTAAATAGAAGGGCATTCCCATTGACCACCTTAATGCTGCTGCTTAGCTTTTCAGGGTATAACCCCCAATGTCTAGTACTAGAACAGATGAGCTACTGTTTTCTCTTCACTCAGCAGAAACCTGTAAATAATTGTGCTTGCTGTTGCAGCGTTGCTTCTGATGTGTTAAGAGAGCAAGACATGGGTTCACATCTGAACTTCTTTGGTGGTGAATGGCTGTCAGCAGGTTTTAGTTTCCTAGCTTACTGTATAGAGACAGTCCGTGTCCATTTTTGCTACCTCCTGCTCCCTAGGTAGCTCAAGTCTCCTTAAAGGAGAGCCTTTCTCCTCCTGCTCCAGCAAATCGTGAATAATGCTGCGAGATGCCAATGCTGTTCCACAGAAATCACACCCAGTAATCTCCCAGTTGTGTGCGATCAGTGGCCAGAAAGACCCTTTTTGTCTAACATTTGTAGGGGTAAAACATGTGTAAAGTTGCATATGCAGCTTGGAGCAGATTCTCTTTGCCTTTCAGCTGCACATAGCAAGTGCTTGGAGAAATATTTAACTTCTGCGGTTTACTCATGATCAACAGAGTTCCTGTGAAGCTGGTCAGAAACTTTGCTGACTGTTTTCTTACCTTCCACAGGTAAAGGTTGTGGATGAGCAGAGGTATCGAAAGTTGTTTGAAGACATCGTTCGTATAATGGACAGAATGGAGAATGACTTTCTTCCTTCGCTGGAGCTAAGCAGGAGAGAAGTGAGGATGAAACCTGAATTGCTGTGCGCTTCCCAAGCCCAGCAGCATTAGAAGTGCTAGAACTACTTTTAAAGACTTTGGTTCAGTAAACTGGATTATAGGAAATTGAACTGTATCCATTATCTTATGATCAGGAATTGGATTAGAAGGGACATCTTGTCCTGGCTTCTTGGCAGGTCTTGTGTTAGGCGTTCTGCGTTCTGTGGGCACTTCTCAGTCATGGGCACTGCAGAGTCCGAGTACTAGCTGTGTCCCCCATCTTGGCCACTAACATGATTTGTGTTTTCTCTTTGCTCTGCAGTTTGAGTTTGAGAATGTGAAGTTCCGTCAGCTGCAGAAGCAGAAGTTCCAGATTACCAATAATGGGCAGGTCACCTGTCACTTCTCCTTCATCCCAAAGCTCAATGATAGCCACTACTGTAAGCCATGGCTTCGGGCCGAGCCTTGTGAAGGTTACTTGGAGCCAGGTGAGTTTTACCATAGTTTCTACAGCGGTAGTTCCTACCCCATCTCCACTCAGCCTTTCCTGTGTCTCGCCTTTCTCACCATCATGCTTGTCTGTCTTCTCAGTTTTGTGGCCTTTGTCACTGCCACTGTATGTTTGTCCTTGTCATACCTGTTGGAGAGTGTCTGTGTGTTCTTGAGAGCTCCTGTTTGTTGCAGATGAGAGCACAGACATCTCCCTGGATGTGTATGTCAGTAAGGACTCGGTAACCCTTCTGAACTCTGGTGAGGATAAAATCGAGGATATTCTTGTGCTTCACTTGGACCGAGGGAAGGACTATTTCCTTACCATCAGTGGGACCTACCTGCCCAGCTGCTTTGGCACCTCTCTGGAGGCCTTATGCCGAATGAGGCGACCGATCCGAGAAGTTCCAGTCACCAAACTCATTGACCTGGTGAGTGACAGCGTTCTGGAGCAGCTCTCTTAACAGGGAGAGAGCATATTCCCTTCTGTTTACTCTTAAAAGCAGGAGTAAAAGCAAGCCTTCAGCTGTGCTGGCTTTGAGCTGATTGACTTTTTCCAGAGCTTGAGGTGCTCTTATTTTTTCCTTCCACCACAACCAATGGCTTTTGACAGCCTGTACTTCATCCTCTGTTTCTGAGCAGGTTCTAAATATTGTTTGGTGGGACAAAAAGGTGATCCCAGCACCTTGTGTTTTGTTACTCTTGTGCTGGTGCTGGCAGGCTCAGCTGGGTGGCACTGGTGTGTCACAAGAGGAATGATTGAAATGCTTTCCTCGAGGTGCCTAAGCTTCTGCAGTGACAAGGACACCAGGATCTTTTTCCTTCTGGACACTTGTGGCATTTGTGCTTCTCCAGGGAAGGAACAAGCAGTAGCAGGAGGACCGAAGAAAGAACTTCAATGCTGTTAGGTGTACTGATGAGTACAGCTCAGCAAACGGCCAGTCTTGCAGCCTCTCTGGCCAGTTCCTCTCACACTGACGCAGTGAGCAATTTCTTCTGGCCTTGCTTCAGTGAGGTTCTGGAGGTTTAGTCTATTTACCTGTTCTGGTTTAGCTAGAAAAGCCATTTCTTTTTTTGTTCACTTGAAAGATTAGCCCAGTTCTTTTAGTCTCTCTGACATGTGATACCTTTCCTCTCTTCTCATATCTTGCAGTCTCATCCTAACATGCTTTTTTTTTTTTGTCCAGTGAGCTGCTGTTTTTTCACATCTGTAGATTTGACAGATTCCACTCCCATCTGCTTCCACTTCTTTGTCTTCCCTTTAGCAGTTGCACCACGCCTCTTGCTGCCTCTTCCAGTTCCCACCTTTTGTTTTGTCTACTTTTCTCACAGGCCCAACATTCAGAAAGGCCACTTTTATACCAGAAATTTGATTTTGTAATCATAAGATCAGGCTAAGCAGAATCCAGGTGGCAAGATACATGTTTGCCTCTTCAATTCAAGCAGCTAATCCAGGCCTCTGGCTCCTCGTACTTTTAAGGATTCAACTGAAAGTCAGCCTTGTTCTAGAAGTGTGTCGAACTTGGTCTGGAGCATTATGTCGGTCTTTGTGGTTTTTCCACCTGTGTTTTCCTGCTCAGTGCTCAGCACTGACTTCCTGCTTGATAGATAGGAACTTTTGTGCCTAGACTCTTAGCTTCTGCCCTCACAGACACACGCTATTATTTACTTTTCTAAGTGTACTTTGAGGCTTCTTCTGCTTCCTTTACCTGTGGGTTTCCTTCTTCTGTTATTCAGCGAAACGTATAGAAGCGCAGGAAGCAAAACAATTGGAGGAGTGCACCCTGTCCCAGTATCTGCAGCAAAGGAACAGTCTCATGTGTCGGTGAGGTCAGTGTGACAGCAGTACTTCAATGGGAACGTGTTACCAGAACTCAAGGAATCCAATGTGTTTAACGGCCCAAAGCAAAATTCAGTCACTTAGATTATAAAGCTATTTGAGGTCTTTTAGTTTTGATCATACCTGTGAGTTGAGAAATTCTTGGGAGGCAGGACAAGCTGAGTGCTTCCTGCAAGGGAGAGTGGTGCACATGGTGCCCTCTCTGCAGCCCAGAAGTGTTCTGGTCCAGTGACATGGCTTTAGCTGATGTTTAGACTGTGTGCAAGGAAGGCGCTATGTTTGTGTATTAAAAAACGTTTTCCCTCCTGCACTTATGCAGTGTTAGGGCTTGTCATTCACTTCATCAAGGATTTTTTTCAGCCTGGCTAGACTGTATCTGTGTTCAGCAGAGTGGGGTCTGGAAAATGCAGGTCGGTAAGGGTCTGAGAGGCCATTTGATGCAGGATAGCAAAGTGTAGGTGGGAGCTTCTTTGGAAATGGCTCTCCTAGTTCTCCTGGGAGAAGCTGCTGACACTTGAGCATCTCACCTTCGGGATTTCAGTATCAGTGTCTCATCCTGGTTTTTCTTGGAATCCTACTGTGGGCTTTAAAAAGCCTCTTGAAGAATCTCTGTCAGGAGCAGGTTAGTCTCATGGAGCTAATTGTGCCCAACGCTACAGGAAGAGAGGTGAACAGCAGGGCAAGCAGTCAGGTAGGTGGTAGTGAGACTGTTGAGATGACTCACCCAGTTATGAAACGAGCCTCTCTCCTGTGCAGCATGGCTATCTGGCATCCCAAACCTGTGACTGTGGTCCCTCCCCCTATGCCTTGGAAGAAGAACCTGCGCCATCTCATGTTTGAAGCAAGCTGTTCTCTGCAAAAGGCTGGTCTGTTGTGGCTGTGTTAAAACTCGGTGAGCCTCCAAAGGAAGCAGGCGCTGCAGAAGCCACAGGGGAGCCTGAGATGCTGCTCCCTCCCAGGCCTGCCCTGCGCAGTGGCAGCTGCAGCTATGTTTCCAGCTCAGTTCTTGAATGCTCCCACCCTTTAAAGGTCGATCTGCCAAAACTCAGCTTGAGCAACCTGCTTCTGTTTCCTCCTGCGGACTCCACTAAGCACTGTCTTGTGCTGCCAGCCTGTGCTGCGCTGAAAAACGGATGCTGTGGTTCAGGATCGCCTGAGGGACTGGACACGCAGCCTGGAGGGGGCTTTGGTATGCTCCTCCTTGCAGTGTGTTAATGCTATTAGGTTGAGACAGACGAGCAGCCTGGGGTTTTGAGCACAAACACTCATTTCCCTGACTATACACAAAGCTGCTTAGGGGGCCTGTTAGCTCCACAGCTGCCACACTCAGAAATACGGATTTAGCCTAGTGAATGTTTTATCTCTGCCCTGGTCACAAGGGAAGATGGCTGAAATAATACAGGGATATTTATTTCTGACCAGAAGGATTCAAGAAGGGAAAATTCTTCCTGGCAGACACCTCTGCCTATGGCCTAACTGTCTGCTGGATAGTGAACAGTGGTGCTGCAAGGCCCATTTGAGGAGTTTGCAGAAATCCTGACAAGGTTGTGCATCATGTGAGCAGGATTTTTGCTAATTGGCAGGCAAATCTCTCACCACAGGTTTAACTTTGGCCATGTCAGCAAAATGTGTGAGGGACCTAGCATTCAGTGGGTTCTTGTAATGCAAATTAGGTTTCTGCCTAATCTGAGAGTGCATTCTCTCTCTTAACGATACTTTTCCCTCTTCTCTCTTTCCCACTGCTCTCAGGGAGAAGACAGCTTCTTAGAAAAGGTAATGCAAGCAATTGCTGGGGAAGTCTGTTTCTTAGTGACTTGTGTGTAAAGAATGAGTTTTCCCCTTGTTTTCTGCTGAAGAGGGAAGGGGAGGTGGGTGCAGAGGGAGCGCTTGTTCCAGCAAAGCCTCTTAGCACAGCTGTGGGCTGGATGAGAACATGTAGGAGCACAAAAGTGACCCTGTAGCCAAGATGGGGCCAGCCCAACCGAGCTGCTTAAAGCTTACCAAATTCGCTTTGGGGAAAAAATACTCTCCCTGATCCTGGCAGCAATGATAGATATTTCCAGAAAAGATTGGCAGCCTTGAACGTATCTGAATTAGCTTTAACCATGCACATAAGGTGGGATTCACCATAGCACCCCATTCAGACACGTGGGGAGAAGGCTGAATTAGAAAACTGAAGTCTTGTGCTCTTTCCATGTTGTTATGTCCTGATGGAGGCTGAGGGAGGGCCACATAGAGGAGACAGACGTTTCTCCACTTCCTTGAGCAGCAGAGTTTGGGCTGCCGGCTCATGCAGCCACTGATGCCTGAGCAGGATTGCTGCTTTCCTTTGCATTTGTGCTCCGCACTGGGGGCCAAGCAAGTCATTGAAAGGGCAAGTGGGAGACGCTGGGGTGCGTGCGTGTGTGTGGCAGCATTTTTCCTGCTCTCCCTGCGCTTGGCTCAGACATCTGTTAACGCGTTTGAGTGGACTCTGTTCAGGCTTCCTGGGCTGGGTGACTTGTCCCCCTCCAGGCTGTCAGTGCAGGGTGAAACAGGAGAGGGAATGGATGTCCGCTCTCCAAGAGGAGCTTGAACTCGGATGCTGAACCAGATAAAGCTCTCTAGCCGAGGACAAGGGAGGAGTTTGGTGCTTGCCTTCTGGGAACATCCTTTTGCAGAGCATCTACCTCCCCGCAGAGGATGCAGACTTGCCTTCCCTTCCTGGCACATGGCAGGAGAGGGCGCTCGGGGCCCGGCCAATGCACAAGGAAAACCGAAGGCCCAGCGCCGCAGCCGCCGGCTCCTCATCCTCCTCCTCTGCCCTGAGGAGCCGGGACCCTCTTCCTCTGCTCTAAGCAGTCGGGCTCCCCTGCCTTGGGGGTCTCCCCAGCTCTCCAAGTTACGCCAAGGGCAGCCTGGCAGAGTGAAGCGCTGCTCTGGTGCTCAGCCCTGGTGCCGCGATGCCCTGGGGTGGGGAGTTTCTGTTGAAGAGCCCTTCCGCAGCTTTTATTTCGACCCTCTTAGAGGAAAGCCTTAACAGGCTTGGCTAACATGCTGCTTCCGAATCTTGCCTGTGTGCTTGGAGATGAGTAAGGCAGATGTGTAGCTGTGACCTAGCATCTGCTGGCTGGGTAAAATCTAGTAGTGTGTGGGGCAAAGCTGTGCTGTGTGGCAGACGTGGCTATTGCCTGTGCTGGCGGGGCTTGTGCCAACCTCAGGTGTCTGGGTGCGCAGCGGGATGCCGACCCCAGCCCTGGCTAGCTGTGAGTGATTCTGTGTGCTGCAGAGGGACAGCAATCGCAGTTGTTGTGTAAGCTGACAGCTGAAACGAAGTCCTTTACGCTTGGCTCGTGGTGCTCCTCTGCTGGTGTCCTCGGGTTTTGTTCCTGTTTATGCTGGTCTCTTCTGGGTACTTCTGCTGGATATGCTTCAGGAGAGCTGTGCATGGCTTCTTCCTTGGGAGCGCACAGGGTCATGAGCGATCATAAAATAAGAGTAAAATCAAGGAAAAAACATCAATCCCATTAAAGATTGGTGTGATGGAGATTTCTAAGCAGTTGAGCTCATCAGCTGCTTTGCACGAGTAAGTGGGAAAACTTGACCGTCTTCTGCAGTGTCATGGTGGAGCAGGCAGGTTGTTCTGTGGGGCAGTGGAAGGGAGTGGAGCTGGGACCTACAGAACGATGGCTCGCTGCTGTAAAAGCAAGTAAGGGCCAGAGGAGTCCTGGGTCCTGCTCCTTCCCCTCTCCAAGCTTTCTTTACCAACGCCCTTCCAGAGGGACTGAGGTTTCCCTGAAACCCCCTGTGCTCTTTGCCACCAGGAGAAATCCATTCTACAGATGGGCTCCCTGGACAGCGAGGACACAAGTGAGATGCCACTGCAGATCCCGAAGGAGATCTGGCTCTTGGTGGACCACTTGTTCAAGCATGCCTGCCACCAGGTGAGGGAGAGAGGGCCTGCGCCATGCCGGGGGGCTCTCGAGGGCTTGGTAACCCAATTCATCACTCACACTTGGAGATCAACTCCAGTTTGGTATTTACAGGGCAGGGGTTATCCCCTGTGCTTGAGACACTGGGCTGGGGGTACCAGCTTTCACCCCACTGTCACTATGTGCCTCAGCCTCTGTGAGGAAGATGACTTTGTCCATCCCTGTACTGGTTTTGGCAGGAGGACCTGTTCCAGACTCCGGGCATGCAAGAAGAGTTGGAACAGATTATTGACTGCCTGGACACCAATATCCCTGAGACAATCCGTATCCTTTCTGTGCCTGACTTTCCCAGGAGCCTGCTGGTTCTCAGCTCTGCAAGGAGAGCTCTGTGACCTCAAGGTGGCAGGGTCCCTACAGGGGGATTGCCTCCCCTCTGTCCCCCCGGAGACAACCTCTTGAAGCTTGACCTATGTTGGCTAAAGCAGCCAGGGGGCTGGGGCTCTGGAAGCCTCTTTGAGGCTGTGCCAAGCACAAGAGCTGGTGAGGCTGAGTGCTGAGGGGCATGATCTGGAGAAAGGGCTAATGGAGCTGAGGATTTCTGTGGGGCTAGAGCAGGGGTCCTCAAACTACGGCCTGTGGGCTGGATACAGCCTCCCAGGGTCCTCAATGCGGCCCCCGGTATTTACAGACAACCCCCCCCACCCCACCCCAGCAGTGGTTGGCGGGGGGGGAAACCAAGCAGCTGCAGATGACTGCCTGCCACTTCATCCGCGCACCGGCCCCCTGGTTCAAAAGTTTGAGGGCCCCTGGGTTAGAGCGTGGGCAAACATAGTGGAGGGTGGATGGGACAGGATTTTCCATGGATGGGGGACAATGGAGGAAGAGGAGGAGGGCTTTGATGTCAGGGAGCAGTTAAGCAAACAGGGAATTTCCAAGACCTGCAAGGAGGAAGCAGAGACTAGGCAGCTGGGAAGGAGGAGAGGTAGGTAGTAGTCTGGAGAGGGAGGTGGTCCATCTGCTCAGCATGTCCCTTGATTCCTACCGGTCCAGCGGGCAGTAACCACTCCGTGGCTGAAGCACTTCTCATCTTCCTGGAGGCTCTGCCAGAGCCAGTGATCTGCTACGAGCTGTACCAGCGGTGCCTTGACTGGTCATACAACAGCCGGCTATGCCGACAGGTGCGGCGCTGCCTCTGTGCTTGTCCGCTTGCTGCGGGGTCAGGGCAGCTCTCCCTGCGGTGAGCTCTGCCTTGGTCCTGCGGCTTGCTGAGTCCTGCTCCCTTCCCGTGAGCTGGTGAGGAGGCTTTGGGATCAGGCACTCGGAGGTTCTTTGCAGTGGGCAGGACGACCTGGGTACTGTGGCAGTGCTTTCCTGTCCTGAGGTTGGCACGGCATCGTCTCCTGGCTGTCGTGGTGGAGCACACAGGGAATAGCAGCCCTGGGGAGTGGAAGAGCCTCCGCAGGTCTTGGGGGCTTAAGCACTTGCCCAGAGCTGCAGTTCCTGTGCTTCCCATAAGGGCAATGAGCGGCTCTTAAAAATAGCCGGTGGGGCAGCAAGCAAGGCCAAGCATGTCCTTGGGCAGAGGAGGAAGTTTGGGGGCACGTTTTCAGTACTTGCATCAGAAACCTCTTGTCTTGGTCTCTTTGCTGCTGCTGTGCAGTTCATGGGGGTGAGAGCTGGGATCTGACTGGAGATGAGCGGGAAGCAGCCCCAGGGCAGCGGTAGTTACCAGGAGCCAAAGCCCATGAGTGCCATCGGTACTAGGCTACATAGGCTACAGCTGGTGGCTCATTGCTTGCTTTCTGGGTCTGTGGCTCATGCCAGTAGTGATGCAGTGGCTCAAGGTAGTGGAAGGGGGAAGGCTGCCCATCTGGAGTCCAGACTGCCACGGTGTGTCCAGGCTGCAGCGATGTGAGCTGGGAGAGCTTCCTGTTTCCTTTGCAGGTGATTTTTCAGCTGCCTCGTTGCCATCGTAGCGTGTTTCGGTACCTAATGTCATTCCTCCGAGAGCTGCTCAGATACTCTGAAGACAACAACGTCAGCGTCGCCATGATCGGTAAGTGTGTCATTTCTCTGCTGTGCTCCTGCTGCGCTCACTGAAACGTAATGCCTTCCTGGTCCCTTTCAAGGCCTCCATTCCTGACCAGTAACTTAATTTTTGTACCTCTGCAGCCGCCTTGTTCTCCAGCCTCCTCCTGCGCCCTCCACCCAATCTGGTGGCAAAGCAGACTCAGCAGGACCGCCAGCGTGCCATCAACTTCCTCTATAGCTTCCTGCTTGCCGGGGATGAGGAGTGACTCCTGCCTGTGTGCCAAAGCGGAGGCCTGTGCTGCCAGCCTTGCGCGGAGGCCAGGCCTCTGACAGCTCCAGAGGGTAAAAGGCTCTAAGCTACTCCAAGTGCTGTGTTTACAGTTGGAAGGGATGTGTTCCCCTCTCCTTCCCAACGCTGTACCCTACGCTGCAGAGGACCTGCACACTCATTGCACTGCCATCTTTGACAGGAGCCTCCTGCTTTCTCCTTGGGAGCTGGGTGGATCTGTTGATACCCAAGCACTGTGCCAGCAGCTTGATGTTCCCATGGCAGTGTCACCAGTTCCCCAAGTCATGCTTCTCCTTTGCACCCCCATCTGCCTGGAGTCACTGTGGGGAAGGGTGGAGACTGTCAGTGCTCTTGAAGGCCATGGCATGGCTGGCTGGCACTCAGCCCGTAGGCTGCGTCCCTGCAGGTGCAAAGTATGCGTGCTGGTGTGTGCTGACTGTACTGGTGAGAGCCCCGTGCTCTGCCCTGGGCTGGCGTTGGGCACCTTCAGCCATGCAGCAGACCTGGCCAACCCCTCACTGTGCTACGAAAGCGGGACCATGGCTGACCCAGGAAAGTTACCTGGACATTTGGCCTCTTCCCTTCAGCAGGGTATTGCCCTCTCCCCTCCCTCACGGGGTGCAGTGTCCGGCACGCAGCTCTCTCCCAGCGCTCCCAGCCTTCTGCCACTGCCACCTTGGCCTTGCTCTCCTCTCTCCCTTCCCCTGTGCCCCAGCTTCCTTCTGGGACACAGGATCTTGGGTGGCTTGGAGGGGCCTGGGTTAGGCAGTGAGCTTCTCCAGGGCTGTCCCTGGGCAAGGCATGGAGCAGGACACAGCCCCTGTCCCTCCCAGCCCTGCGTGCAGAGCCACAGGGGTAGGACTTGGGGTGGGGAACCGGGGTGGTGGTGGATACTGGCCTCCCCCTCGTCCAGAGGGTACAGGCTGGAGGCAGAAGGGGAGGGGGGAAAGGAGCCAGAAATCCACCTCGAGGTCCAGAGGAGCAGCTGGGGGCTATGCGTGGGTGCTGTAGTGCCAGGGTCACAGACAGCTGGGAAGGGGACACCCTGGGGCCTGGCAACTTGTGGGTGCAAGAGGGAGGCCTGTCCCAGTGAAACACTAAGCAGAGTCCTGCCTGCTTGGGCCGGGGACTGCGTGGCCTCGGCTGAGGGGGGCTGCTGCCGGAGGGGAGGGCTGCAGATCCCAGAGCCCCCGCCACTGCTGTTGCTCAGCCCACAGCTGTCCGTCTGGCTGTGTGGTCCCCATGCACTGGCTGAGCTGCTGGGGGCACCCCTACCTTGTGGCTCTTTTTCTTGTCTTTAAAATTTTTAAATTACATAATTTATTGGGAAACCGTTTGTTCCAAATAAAACTCCGTTGTGCAAGGTTTTTGCAGGGCTGCACTGGGTGCTCGCACCGAGCCTGCCATCCCTCACGTAGCTCTGCGCTGTGCGGCCTGGGGGTGGCTGCTGCCGGGCCACAGCATCCCATGACGCAGAGCTGCAGCTCGGCTCCGCCGCCCTCCCTGCCCAGGGCTCCGGGGCTCTCTGAGGGGCTGGAGCCTTCCAAAGGCAGCCAGCTCCTTCCTCAGGCTCTCCCACCGCCCCCTGGCAGAGTGCTGGGCAGAGTTGGGGGATGGCAGCAAAGGTTCCCGTTCCCCAAGTTCCTGCTGGTTCAGCTCCAGCTCCTGGGCAGCAGCTCGCAGGCTCCTGGCACGCAGGCAGCGTGCGGCCGCACGCCAGTTGCCTTTTTGGCAGAGTGGCCTGGCACACGCCGCAGCGGGGATGGTGCAGCCAGCACGCAGCGGGCCTGGGGAGGGTGGGCGCAGCAAGGCGCTGCTGCCGGCGTGTGGCACAGGGCTTTTGCAGGTCTGAGCAGGGATGCCCATGGAGTGCAGGTCCCTCTGGCCCCACTGGCTTGGCAACTGGAGCAACCGTGGAGAAAGCCAGCGCGTCCTGCTGCAGGAAACGGCTGCCGGTGTCATCTCCATCTGCTTCCTGCCGGCTCCTTGAGAGCAGGGCTGTGCCTGGGCAGCTGCTCCTCACACTGTCACAGAGGGGACCAGCGCAAGGTGCCGGCATTGTTCCCGCGGCCACCACATTCCTGCCACTGCCGGCGGAAATGCCAGAGCGAGTGCGAAGCCCTGCTGCTCCCCAGGGATGGGGTTGAAGCCTGGGCCTGCCCATCCTCCAGGCCTGACCAGGGCACAGGGGTCCTCGGGTGGCCTCAGAGGCTGTTGGCGCACTGCTCTGCACTCCGTATTGAGGTGGGGGTCTCACGCTCTCACCTGCGAGCCCAGCATGGGCATTAGGGGACTGATGGATGCTGACGGTGCCCAGATGGCAGGACCAACATAGCTGGTAGCATGCCAGCAGCATGTGCTCACTACCAGCAGCTGGGATTAGCCCACGATGTTGGCACAGCCAGTGTCCCACATCCACCCAGGATCTCCATCACCAGCCGCAGGTGGGGCAGTGAGCCCTGCCTGTCCCCCTGGCTGCAGCCAGAGATCCCCAAGGACTGGAGGCCTCCAGCGATTGCTCAGCCCACTCCCATCCCAGGGCACCCAGGATCCGTGATTGCCCACTCAGAGAGCCAGGACCCAGCAGAGCACCCTGTCCTTGCCATACTGGGACCAGCACCCGCACACCCACCCAGGGACAGCTGCCTGGGGTGGGGGGCTGCCTGTACACACTCACCATGTGCATTTGACTCTGGAGACCTTGCAGCCCTCGGGCTTCACACCCCCCAGCAGCACTCACAGCAGCCACCATTGCTGGAGATGCAGCTCCAGCAGTGCCTCTCCCTGCCTGCCCACCCCTGCCCACTCTGCCCATGCCCCTGGCACTGCCGTACTGCCCCACCGGCCCCGCTGCCAAAGCTCCCCACCACAGTGCAGGGGCTCTGGCACTGCAGGCAGTGTGCAAAGGAGCTGCCACAGCACGCAGTGCACGGGGAACGTGGCTGAGCCCAGCAGCCTCCCACCTGCCTGCGGGCAGCCAGCCAGGCCAGGAAAAGCCAGAGATTCCTTAGGTCTCCTGGCCCAGGAGCCTTTTCCTCCTACACCGGCTGGCCACAGCCCAACCGCGGGGTCCTCCCTGGCCTCCTCCTTCCAGGCTGGTGCAGGAGGGCTGGGGTCAAAGCTCAGCTGTGCATCCCCTGGCCGTGGCCCAAGCCCCCGCGCTCAGGGCTGGGTGATGCTTGGCAGGGCTGTGGGACACCACTGTCTACCCTGGCACGGGCCACGGCAATATGCTCTGGGGGCGGCTGCCAGGCCACCCCTAGCTGCCTGTCCTGCCTGCGCCCAGGCCAGCAGGCACTGGCCCTGCGGGTGTTCGTGGGCAGGGTGCTGGCTGCCTGCAGCCGGTGGCGGGGCGAACGGTGCTGAAGGGTGGTTTGAGATGCAAGGGGAGGGCCCTCCCCATTCAAAACAAGTAGCAGCGGCACTGTAGGGCAGCAATGGAGGAACGGTAGTCCCACCACCACCACCACCACCACCTGGGCCACGGTGGGCGTGGGCAGGCGGCATGGCGGGAGCGCGCTGGCGTGTGGCCGGGGAGCACATCCCTCCCCAGTCCCAGAGGATGAGCTAATGTAGGCCAGCTGGGCCCAGCCCCGCAGCTGCAGCCTTTCCGCTTCTCCATGGCCCCGTTAACCCCCTCCCCACCGGTGCTGCCACCCCCCTGCCCATGCCCCAGCAGCTGCCATACTCCCCTACCCACAGCCCCGCCATGATGCTGCAGCTGAGCTGCCCTCCACCCGGGATGCTGCTCATGGGAGGTCTCCTGCAAACAGTGTGGGGTCTGGGGGCCCTGCACAGGCACTGCCTCGCATAGGGGTCCCGGCTGGGGGTGTCCTGTCCCAGGAGGGGTGCCATCCCTTTGCAGGGCTCAGCCCCCACCCACCTGCCTGGTCCTACAGGGACCCTGTCTGCTGAGCCCTGACCCCTGCATGGGTCCTGCTCAGGCACAGCCCTGTGGGCATGGGGACACCAGGGAGGGGGATGCTAGGGACAGAAATGCCAGGTCCCAGGCACCCACGGCTGCTCCTGTGTGTGGGGCTGTGCAGACCGCTGCCCAGGGCCAGTGGGATCAGACTGCGGGGAAAAGGGGAGATCTGGCAGCTGCTGGGGCTGCCTGAAGCCAGCAGAGTCAAACGGAAGCAGTGAGAGAGCGGTGTCCCGCACTGGGCTGCCATCTGGCTGCCCTGGGGTGGCTGCCCGCCCTTCACCTGGGCTGGAGCACCCCAGCGAGGCACTCGGCAACTGGCAGAGACAGCTCCTGCAGCTGCCACTCTGTCCCTGCCTGTCCCACTGGCCTCCTCTCCTGCCGCGGCCAGGCCAGGGCCAAACCCTCCTCCCAGCCCCTCGCTGCCAGACATGGGTGCTGCACCCTCAGCTTCACCTAGCGCCTGTGGGTGCTGGTAACCACGGCAACAGCAGCATCGCTGGAGCAGGGCAGAAGCACCAAGCACATCAGCACCTCCCTGCAGAAACCACTTTACAAAAGCCGTTATCCCAGCAAAGGTTTTGGCTAACGAGCTGCTGGAGATCCCCACCCCAGCACTGTCGATATCTGGGGGCCAGTGAGCAGGATGAGCCAGGGCCATGTCCCCATCTCCAGGCACGAAGCATCCCTGCATGGCCCCACGGCAGCAGAGCCTGTCCCACCACCATGCTCCTAACGCAGTTGTTACCACTCAGCCCCTCGTCACACAGCTGATTCCCACTGCAGAGGGGAATTCAGGTGAGCAGAAAAATAAACTCCAGAAGGGGCTAAAGGCAAGGGGGTTCAGGGCAACATTTGTAGCCAGGGTCTTTCCTCCACAGCCTGAGGGTTCCCCAGCCCCTCACCCTGACTGGGACCAGCATCCCCAACTCCATCATCCAGCCCCTCTGCAAGCTTGGGGCATACTGGCCTCCTGGTTTACTGCCCTCCTCCCCAATTTTACAAACCAGTCAGTGCTGCAGCTTGGTTTTCCTCTTTGCTGGGTAGCTCCTCTGCCAGCACTGGGCTGGGGAAGGGGCTGCCTGGGCCCCCAGCAGGCAGCTCCAGCAGGGAGCAGAGGGCCCCTGGGAGCCCTCTGCACAGGCAGGTGAGCAGTCCCTACCCGCACCTCCAAAAATAAGGGTTTACTGGCATCATAACTCTTTATTATAAAGATGTATTTACACAGAATAAATCTTCACAGACATGAGAGACATGGTCAACAGGACCCAGCGGCACTCAGAGCAAGAGCCCCCCCCCTTTGGCATACATCAGTGTTTGACACAGAGACCCCAGTGCCCCCTCCCATTCTCCTGCTGTCGCCTGGCGTGGAGCAGGCAGAGGGACCCACAGCTCCAATGCTATGTCCTGGGTGGGTACCCCACATTATCAGGGGTCCCCAGGAGGTGGGTCTGCCGGTGGGAAGGCTCCCCACAACTTGTCAGGGAGGGCAGCTCACGCAGGGTGTGGGATTAGCATCATGGGAATAAACACCCCCCCCTCCGTACAGGCTGTGTGCTCACCCCAGCATGCAGCCAACTGGCAGGGATGGGGCAGAAGCCCCAGGGGAGCTCACAGACCCCTGAAGAGAAGCTCCTCTGCCTTACAAAGTGCTTTGCACAAATCCCACAGGTCCCAGCAAGCCAATGCCCAGGGAAGCCCCGCACCCACCGGGACAGGGGCATCGCAGCAGCACTCAGCCTCACCGCAACCTACACAGGTGACCCACTCCCAGCCAGCCCCAGGAGGTGGTGAGGGGAGGCAGGAGGCACCCACGGTGCCAGACATGGTGCCGGGACCACCAGGGATGGCTGCAGGGAAGAGGCGACGCCAGCTGAAGGCTCACAGCTAGAACCCCATGCTCGGGGTCAGGATTCGAGTGGAGCAGGCTAGGACACAGAGTGGGTGATGGCAGCCTTGACCCTGGAAGGCTGGTGGCAACCCTGCAACAAGAGCAAACGCGGGTAGGTGTGAGCGCTGGCAACATCACACTGTGTCCCCTTTTCGCCCCCATGCCCCGCTGCTCCTCACCTGCCTCAGAAGGGCATGGGGCCCTTGTGGGAAAGCCGGGGCCGGGGCCGCCGGTACCTCCGCCAGCCGCCCGGCCGGTGCCCAGCCCCACGCCGCGCACCCCGCGGCTGCACCAGGGTTTGGATGAGGCCATTCTCCGCATCCTTCCCATTCGGCACCTGGCCCAGTGGCCCTGGGGACAGCAGGAAGAGTGTTAGCAGGTCCCCCCGCTGCACGTGGGCCTGGGCTGGGGTACTGCAGGGGCCCAAGGCAGGCAGGCTGGGCAGCGCCACCCGTTTCCTGAATTGCCCGTGGCAGGAGCCATTCGCCCGCCGAGTGCTTCCTGCAGCCAGGCCACCTGCGTGGAGCACAGACACCTCGTGCGGCCACCATCACCGGCCTCATCGAGGGGCTCAGAGCAGCCTGGCCTCCCGCTTTGGCCCCCAGCCCTCCCCAAAGCCATCCTCCCATGCCAGTCTCCCTGTGAGCGATGGGTAGGGGCCACCGGGACCCTGGTCCCTCTGCCTGCAGCCTGCTCCCCCTGGCACAGATGCTCTGGTGCCATCGCTGCCGGTCCGTGCGCCGGTGGCCGGCTAAGCCGGGGCTGGGGTGGCAGCCGGTGCAGGGGCCGGGACCCGCCGCGGGCTGCACGGCAGAGCCGTGGCTCCCACCGCCCGCACCCCGGCGGTGCCCCGCGCTGTCACCCGCGGCGCCAGGCGTGTCGCGCCCTGGCAGCCGGTGGCAGGGACGGCTCGGCCGCCTGTTGTTCTGCCCGGGTGCACGGGGAGGGGGGGGGGGGGCGTGTTGGCACCATGAAAAGCGCTTTGTCCTCCCCAGCCGGGCGGCAGCGGCTCCCGGCCGGCACGGGCGGGGGGTGCCGGTGTCCCACCCCACCCCGGTCCCGCTCTGCCCACGGTCATGGTCCTCTCCATCCTCCCCGCTGCCAGCCCGGGCACCGGGCGCTGCCGGGCCGGGGGAAGGGGAAGGAAGAGCAGAGGGTCCCCAGCGCGGCGCGGAGGCGCGGCCGCGCCCCCGGCCCGGGGGTCCCGGCACTCACCCGCAGCGGCCAGGGCGAGCCAGAGCAGCAGCAGCGCCAGGAGCCAGCGCGGCGCGGCCATGCTGGGGGGCGGCGGGAGCGGCGGCCCCGCTGCGGGGGAGCCGCATTTGTAGGCGGTGAGAGCCCGGCCCGGCCCCGACGCCCGCCCGGTCATGTGGCCGCCGGGCTCCCGGGGGGGTCCGCCCCCGCCCGCCCCAGCGTCCGGGACACCCCCCGGCCCGACCGCCCCCCCGGGAATCCCACACACACCGCGCCGCAGCCCGGCCCCAGCCCCGGGGCTCGGGGACCACCCCCCAGCCTGGCCCTGGGAGCCTGTGTCTCCCGTCGTCCCCGTCCGCCCCCCCGCCCCACGCCAGCCTGGATCTGGGACACGCTCCCAGGCTGGTCCAGGACCCCACCTCTGATCCTTGCCCAGGACCTCCACCAAGCCTGGCCCAGAACCCCCCACCTAGGCTGGTTCTGGGACCCCTGCATGCAGCCTGGCCCCAGGACCCGCACACACATCCAGGCTCAACACCCCCCTCCCAACCTAATCCTGGGACCCTCCACCCTGCCTGCCCGAGACCCCCCTTTTCAGATTACCCCCCTTCCCCTGGCACCCAGCCTGTCCTGGCACCCCCATCCACCCACCACCCCTGACAGCCCACCTCCTCCCCAGCCAAGCAGGGCCTGCAGAGGAGTCTACCTGCAGCTCCCCCCAACCCTGCTGCCCCACAGGTCATCCAGCCACTGCCTGGGGGGCACAAAGCCCCCTCTGCCGGGGGGCACAGTGAGGGTGCCACTGCCTGTGAGGGGATGGGGAACAGACCACCGCTGCGAGACAGGCACCGCAGTCCCCAGCTCCGCACTGCATGGGAGCTAAAGCACCCCGAGTCCCACCCCATGCAAGAGGTGTGGGCTGTGGGTGCCAGTCCAGCATGGCCTGGATGCTGGCTGAGCACTGACGGAGCCCCTCATTGACCCAGGTGTCTGGTACAGCTGCTGGCACGGTGTTGTGGCAGGTGACAAAAGCAGAGCTGAAGTCTCCCACAGCCTAGGGACCGCTTGCTGGCAGCCAGGTTCTTCCAGGGAGGCCACAGGAACCACATGCTGTGCCAGAACATCACCCTTCAGCCCCTGCAGCTTTCTGGGGGTGAGGGCTGCTGGGACGCCCCCACGCTGCCCCTCAGGGATGTTGGGACAGAAGATGGCAGCTGGGGACGGGGCCGTTGGGGCACACTGTGAAACCACATGCACTGAGGACTAATGCGGTGACAGCCACAGCATGCCAAGGACACAAGCAGGGCGCTGAGAGACAGCAATAAGAAGGTGACACCTCCAGGTCCGGGCACAGGGGTCTCCTGAGCAGGTAGTGAAGGGTGGGGGGTAGGTGTGTATTGGGTTTGCTTGGCAAGGTTTTGGTAGTGGGGGGACTAAAGGGGTGGCTTCTGTGTGAAGCTGCTAGAAGCTTCCCCAATATCTGATGGAGCCAGCACCAGCCGGCTCCACACTGGACATGGATGCTCCTGCTGCTGGCCGACGCCAAGCCCATCAGCGATGGTGGTAGGGCCTCTGGGATAACATATGTAAGAAGGGGAAAAAACGTGCAGCACAGCAGCCAGAGAGAGGAGTGAGGCCATGCAAGAGCAGCAGCACTGCAAGCACCGGGGTCAGGGCAGAAGGAGGCAGGAGGGGCTTCAGGCACAGGGCAAGAGACCCCCCCGGCAGCCTGTGGGAAGCCCACGGCGGGGCAGGCTGTGCCCCCCAGCCCATGGAGCCCACAGGGCAACAGACCCCCACCCACAGCCCAGGGAGGGCCCCACGCTGGGGCAGGGGGCTGTGTCCCGTGGGCGGTGGCGCTGGGACAGCTCCTGGCAGGGCCAGTGGCCCCATGGGCAGAGGAGCCCCGGCTGGGGCAGGGCAGGGGCAGGGCTGGGGACCTCGCGGGGACCTCCCTGGGGCCAGCTGGGCCTGGGGGGCTGCACCAGTGGCAGAGACCCACGTTGGGGCAGGGGGGGAGAACTGCAGCCCGTGAGAAGGACTCACGCTGGAGGAAGTCATGGAGGGCTGTCTGCTGTGGGAAGGACCCACACTGGATCCAGGGAAGAGAGTGAGGAGGAAGGAGCAGCAGTGACAACGTGATGGACTGGCCACAGCCCCTGTTCTCTGTCCCCCTGTGCTGCTGGCAGGGGCAAAGCAGAGAAATCGGGAGTGAAGCTGAGCCTGGGAAGAAGGGAGGTGTGGAGGGATGATGTTTTACACTTTAGTTTTTATCTTTCATTATCCTGTTCTGATTTGATTAGTAATAAATTAATGTTTTCCCCAAGTCCAGCCTGTTTGCTGGGACGGTTCCTGCTGGGTGATTTCCCCATCCTTATCTCAAGCCAAGAGCCTTTCATTACATTTTCTCTCCCCTGCCCAGCTGAGGAGGGCAGTGACAGAGCAGCTGGGTGGGCACAGAGCATCCAGCCAGGGTCACCCCAGCACAAGGTGTCACCCCTGCAAAAAGTGGGTGACAAGGGCAACCACACCCTGGGATGGGGTGAGTGTCGGTGGCCCTGCCTTACCAGCACCCTACAGTGGGTACAGCAGGGGCTGGACAGGAGGGGCTGGACAAGGTGATTGTGTGTTGGGCTGTGAGGACAGGCTGGGGGGAGCTGTAAGAGGGGCTACAGAGGGTGTGTGGGGACCATGTTGCAACCCTACACATGCCCGTGGGACACCCTCCGCGTCTGTTCCAGCCCTGCTGGCTGTGCCCCCCTGCACTGCCACAGCTCTGGGCAGGCTCGCCTGCAGCCTCGTGCTGCCAGTGCCATGTGGGGTCACCGCTCCCCACCAGCATTTTGCACCCCCAAAATGAGGTGCTCCTTCAGTGTGTGTGGGGGGTGCCCAGCTCGTGCAATCCAGGAGCTGTAGCCCCATCCCAGTGGACCAGCTGCCAGGCTGTGGGGCACCCCACAGCCCACCTCCCTGGGCACACATCACCTTCTGGGCTTCAGGGCAGGCAGAGGCAGGCCGGCCCTGCCTTCACAGGGATTGTGGCAGCAGCATCCCCGTGCCACCTCTCGCTTCCGCATTCCTGCAGCCGTGCACACCCTCCCTCCCCGACCCGCGTCCTGTTTGCCGGGCGCGTCACCCCGGCCTGAGTCACCCCACGGCCTCTGCAGGTGACGGAAGGCCAACAATAGCCCACAAAGGGAGGATGTCCCCCCAAAGCCTTCCTCCGGCTCGTCTTCGAGGAAACCTCCCGCGGGAGGGAAGGGCCCCACCGGACGCACAGAGGCCGATGAGCTTCGTCCTGTTGACACTGGCTTGTTCGGAGTGGCATGAGGCCCTGGGGATGGTCGCAGGGATGGTCAGTGATGTCCTGCCATGCTGGGTGAGGAGGAGGAGGGATGTGCAGCCACAGGAGATGGGACAGGCCAGCCTCATCCCCGCCCCTTGGATGTGGAGTAGGGGGCTGGCATCGGGGATGGTACCACAGAGTTGAGCTCAGAGGCTGGTGATAAGGGGGTGGGGGTGACACTCTTGCCACTGTGGGGACCCTATGGCATGTGGCTGAGAGGTCAGGGGTAGCCAGCAGGGGACAGGGGACCCTGGGCATGCCATGGGTGCAGCCCCCACTCTGGCAATGGGCAGGGACCAGGCACAGAAGACGGAAGCATTATTAGCACATTTTACTAACTAGCAGGATGGCAGCAAACTGCTGCCTGAGTGTCACCACAGCAACTGCATCACACATCCTCGAGAAACTTTTGTTACCATAACAATTACAGGCAGCTTTGGTGTCACCCCGTGTCCCCCTCCCTCCTGTCCCTGTGCTGCCCGTGCTGGGGCTGCTGGGGCAGGAGATCCCCCACTGCCTCGCTCCTAGGGTCCTCCGAGCCGGGGGGTGGAGTGTGATGCCAGACACAGGCAGCCTGAGAGCATTCGTGACATGAGCGTGCCAGGTCTCAGCCCGCCCCACAGGCAGGGACAGGCTGGCAGCAGGACCACCAGGCTTCGCTGCTACCGGCCCCTGCGCTGCACCGGAGCTGTGGCAGGACTGGGCAGGTGGGCAGGGGACAGGGCAGAGGGACATGGGGACAGGGGTCTGTGCAGCTCCACAGCGCAGTCCGGGTGCCATCTCGTGGTGAGCAGGATCCTGGCGACACAGCTGGACAGTCGCTGCGGTGACAGCCGGAGAGTCACCGCATGGGTTAAAATGGGTTAAAAACTGGCTGTCCAACAGGCGACAAATGCCCTAGGGAAGGGACGGCAACCGGAGCGGGTTCACGGCCCCCACCCGGCGCGGCGGGATCAGGCCCCCCCGGCCGTGCCCTTGCTGGGGCAGCGGAGAGCTCGCCTGAGCTGGTGCCGGGACCCCGGGAGGAGGCTCCGGCCAGGCAGAGGGGCTGGGTGGGAGGGAAGGGGCAGCACAAGGGCGGCAGCCATCCTGCAGAGCCTAGGACCAGCCAGGCAGGGCTTCCTCCCTGCCCATCACGCTGTTGCAGCAATTTGCTGCCCAGAATTCCTGAAAGAGTTCACGTATTTTTCAAGGAGGTTTGTCCGTAAAACATCTATTTGTTCATTTGCCGCAGGACTACCAGATCTCTCGCAACTTGCATCCTGCTGTGCAAACCACCAAGCACAAGGTCCTGCCGTGATGGCGGTGACATCTTTCCACCCTTCTCCCAGGATCTGCTCTCAGCATGTCTCCATCCCTGCCCCACACCTCCCCTGCTCCCATCTCTCTTTTACCCTCCTCCAAACACGTGCCTGTGCCATGCCCCTCAGACAGAGCCCCAGGGCCGCCTGGCACTCAGCTGGCTGTGACAGTGATGCTGGGCCTGCCCTTGTGGTGCAGCAGGTCCATGAGACATCCCAGCCAGTTAAAAGGAGCTTCGTGATCTGCAATGAGCAATGGTCCAGCAGGGACCCCTCCTGGTACCCCTGTCCTCGGTGGGGATGCGCATCCTCCCCTGAAGATCCATGTCTGACCCATGGATGGACACCTCTGCTGCCTGCCAACAGCGGTCCTTCAGCCAGCCTTTCTCTTCAATAAGCACAGAGAAGTCATTAATGAGCAAAGAGGAAATACGGATGCAGTAAAAGTGACAGGCCTTGGGGTTAAGGCTCCTCATGACTAACATAATGAGTTTTTTAGCAAGGCAGGTGCCGTGGCGGTCCAGAGCTCACGGGCTTAGGCTCAGCAGGACAAAGGGCAGATCCCAGCGGGCTCCTCCCACAGAGCGCAGGTCCCAGCGCAGCCCTCGGAGGTGGCCGCTGGTCCCCGGGCCCAGTGCCCAGGGTGCGGGCAGGGGCTGGTACCTGGCCCGCACAGCATAGCTCAGTCTGTTCACCACCATCACGGTTCCCTCCCTCCACACGCTACCACCAAACGTGTTTCTGATCATGTAAGGCTGCTCGATGCTAAAATATTGCCTCAATATTGCCGCTGTCTCCCTTGCCAGCGTTGCCAACCCGGCTCACCAATACACTCCAAATTTATTTTTCCTATCATGCCATTACCAGGACAACGGGCTCTCGCTAGCGCTGAAGTTCCCTTTTGGTGTTGCAGCCCCTTTTTGCCTGCTTTGAACCCCAGGCAGCTGGAACGTGCCAGGCTGAGCTGGCGTGGCCCCACCTCTGCTCTGGGAGGATCTTTGGACTTCGTGCTGACTTTGCTGTTTGCTTTGATTTAGCAGCAGGATTTGCATAGGACAACAACCCCCCTCCCCATCTGCTCCAGGCCTTGACCTTCCCATCCAGTATCCCTCTGCCCCAGGGGCAAAGGCACAGGAGGAGGGACCTGTCACCCAAGGCACTGGGGAAACATTCCCTCCACTCCCTGTCCTGCTGGGCACCTCTGGGGGCAGCCATGCACCCCCCACAGTGGATCGCAGC
Source organism: Falco punctatus (assembly GCF_963210335.1). Taxonomy (NCBI): domain Eukaryota; kingdom Metazoa; phylum Chordata; class Aves; order Falconiformes; family Falconidae; genus Falco; species Falco punctatus. Next base: position 23,544,579 of record NC_137595.1, on the reverse strand, counting down.
CTGGGTGCTCCTGCTCCACGGTATGTTGGAGGGGCTGGACTGGGAGGTAGGGTGGGCTCTTCAGGGAATGACACATCCTGGGAACTCCCAGGAACCAGTTTGGTCCCAGCACAGAGGATGCAGGGGTGTTCTGCAGCAGTCCAAACCACTGCCTTGGGTGAATCAAGGGTGTGTTTGCCCTTAGGTAGCCAGGGCTGTGCTGCTGCTCCAGCCTCGATACCCTACGGCAGGGGGGCAGGCTATGGAGAGGGGCTAAGCCTGCCTGCCTGACCCCAGGGATGACCTCTGGGGAGGTGATGGGTAAGGAGCAGCTCCTGGGGTCAGAGAGACCAGGCACCCAAGGCCACACCATGCTAAGGGTGGCCCATTCCCCCATTGCACCATGGACCAGAGCTTGGTGCCCTTGGCCCAAGACAAGGAACCAGCTCCCAGCCCACCGACTGCAGCGGCAATGGTGATGGAGATCTTGGGGAAAGGCAGTGCCGGTGACGGCACCAGGTGCAGTGCAGTGCTGGGGAGAGGCCAGCCTCTGCCGGGGCTGCCAGCCAGCTCTTCCGTGGACCCAGCACTGGGGATGCGCAGGGCTGGCTCCTGCCAGCTGCCTCCCAGCTCCCAGACAGTGGGCACCAGCTGCACCTTGTGATGATTCCCCCGCCTGGCTGGGCTGGTCCCCAGGCATGCCGCAGGCACTGGCGTTTACTTCCTCTTGAGCTGGATGATGGCGTTGGTCTTTGCCCACTATTCCTGGGGCTAGAAACACTGTTTTTTGTAAAAAGCCCTAAAGCTGGTCTGGCTCGGTATTTGGGACTGGGGATGAGGGCCACAGCTGCCCTGGTGCTGGCTCTGGGCTGGAGCAAGGGGCCAGTGGGACCTCAGGCTGCAGCCTGAGGCTCCAGAGTGTCCCTGCACCCCCAGGCTGTGCCACAGGCTGGCCCCTGCAGGGCGCCTCCGCCAGGACCAGCGTCCGGGACTGCTCCGTGGACCCACCGGTGAGCCCCACTTGCCCTCCCAGTTCCTGGGACATCCCACACGGGATCAGCCCCCCAGCTCCACTGCTCACATCTTCCCTCATGCCACCAGTACCTGCCCCCTACGGCCACCAACACAACCGCGCGGCTTGCTGCTCTGCGGGGCACCATGCGAGCCCACAGCGTCCACGCCTACATCGTGCCCTCCACGGATGCCCACATGGTAAGGCAGCAGCCTGCCCGCACCCCTGAGACTGGTTCTCCCACCGGTGCCTGTGACCGCCTCTCGCGGCTCTGCTCCCGTCTCCAGAGTGAGTACATCGCTGAACGGGATTCCAGGCTGGGCTGGCTGACTGGCTTCACCGGCTCTGCAGGTGAGAGCATCCTCACCACCCCGCGGTCTCTGCTCCAGCGGGGACGGGGCAGCACCTGGCTGCCTCCTGGTCCTTATCCTTGGGGATCCGCAGGGCAGGGCATGGTGCCACTCCACATGGGAGGTTGGGCTGGCGATCCCTGAGGGTCAGCTGCCTGGAGTAGGGGGAGAGGTGGTGTCTGAGCCCCCACTCCTGTCACAGGCACTGTCGTGGTGACGCAGGACAAGGCTGCCCTGTGGACCGACAGCCGCTACTGGACCCAGGCAGAGCGGCAGCTGGACTGCAACTGGGAGCTGCAGTGGACACGTCAGTGAGGGGCAGGCCGGGGGACTTCTGTGTGCCCCCATGCCCAGGACCTTCCCAGCCCCAGCCATGGCCTCATCTGGGCTCACCGTGGGCCAGGAGATGGTTTGTCCTCTTGGTGCCACCCAGCTCTCTCCCACAGCCTGGATCGAGTCCATTGGGCTGTGGATCCTGGAGGCAGTCCCTGCTGAGGGGAACATCAGCTTGGACCCCTTCCTCTTCTCCATCGGTAGCCTTGGCCATCACATAGAGGGTGACCCTGCCTGACATGAGGGCAGCTCCCAGGTGTGGATTTACCAGGTGTCTCCAACTGCGGGCTGCTTCCCCCCACTCAGACACCTGGAACAGCTACAGCCAGGCTCTGCGTGGCTCTGGCAGGACCCTGCTCCCCATTGAGACCAACCTTGTGGATCAAGTGTGGGGTGACCAGAGACCCCCTCCAGCCTCTGGTGAGATCTACAGCCTCCCAGCAGCATTCACAGGTATGACCACCATCCTCCCCAAGGCTGTTGGGAGGATGCTTGCCAGTGGCAGACCCCAACCCAGGGGTCCATGGTGGTCCCTGAGCTGAGCTGGCTTCCTGCTCCCCTCCCAGGGAGCAGCTGGCAGGAGAAGGTGGCTGGGATTCGGCAGCAGATGAAGCAGCACATTCGACGTCCCACAGCTGTGCTGCTGTCAGGGTTGGAGGAGACAGCCTGTGAGTAGCTGTGGTGCCACGGTAGGTGCTGTGGTGGGTGTCACGGTGGGTGTTGTGGTGAGTGTCCTGGGATCCAAACCCTGGGGGTGGGAGGGGAGCTGGTGGGCACAAGCTTGGAGGTCTTGTTCCTGACAGGGCTCTTCAACCTCCGTGGAGACGACATCCCCTACAACCCTGTCTTCTATTCCTACACCCTGCTGACCAACTCTAGCATAAGGTGGGAGACATCTTCCTGCAGGCACAGGGCATGAATGGGGCTCAGCACCCACCCAGCTTCCCTTCCAGGGCCAGCACCCACAGGACCCTCCCCTCAGCCCAGTGGTCCTTTCCTCAGAGCCCACTATGTCCTGCAGTGCCCAATTCCACTGACTGTCCCCTCCAAGCCCCACATCTTTCCCATGTCTAGCCTGCACAGCACAGCCTGGGGTGCAGCTCCCCCACTCGCGGTCCACCCCAGGGTGTAGCACCCTCCTTCTCAGCCCACTTCGTGGTGCAGCACCTTCCCTTCCAGTACAGCCTGAAGCTGACCCCTGTTCCCAGCCCAGCATCCCCTCTGGACTCCCCAGCCCCCTCCCCTTCGCCGGCACACTCTGCATGGCCAGGCTCAGGGAGGGGGGACCAAAGGCAGCAGGCCAACCCCACGGCACTGCCTGCACCATCCTGCATCCTTCCACAGCCTGTTCGTGGACAAGAGGCGGCTGGCGGCAGCAGCACGGCAGTCCCTGCAGGCCAGCTGCCCCGGGCCTCTGTGCGTGGAGCTGTGGGAATACGGGCAGGCACGTGCCCAGCTCCAATACTATGCCCAGGGCAACGTCACCATCTGGTTGGGCACCGAGTACACCACCTATGGCCTCTACAGCATCATACCCCAGGTGGGGCACCACCGCGTGCTGGCACCAACACCCATGCCACTGAGCCCTGCCATGGGCAACATGGGTCCCGCCGGGCTTGGGGATGGCCCCGTGACACCAAGCTGTGGTGGTGTGGGATGTGCCGTCGCCACCCTTGAGGCATGATGGGTGGATGGCCATGCCCAGCCATGCCACCCCCAGACTGCCCTTGCAGGAGAAGCTGCTGGAGGACAGCTACTCCCCCGTCATGCTGGCCAAGGCTGTGAAAAATGCCAAGGAGCAGGAGCTGCTGCGGGCTGCTCACGTAAGGGTTGTCCCCATCCCTGCAGCCCTGAGCAGAAGTGGGGGGCAACCGGGAGAAAAGGGTGCTGGTGCCCTCCTCCTCTGATGCCTCTGGGCCACCCCCAGGTTAGGGATGCAGTGGCTGTCATCCAGTACCTGCTGTGGCTGGAGAAGATGGTCCCGCAGGGACAGGTGGACGAGTTTTCGGGGGCACAGTATATCGACGCACTCCGCCAGTCAGTGCTGCCACCACAACCCCCCCCCACCCGGTGTAGGGCAGATGGGGACTCCCAGCATCTCCCTCCCTGCTGTCTTCTAGGGCCCAGGAGCACAGCCACGGACCCAGCTTCCAGTCCATCTCAGCCAGTGGGCTCAACGCGGCACTGGCCCATTACAGGTACGGGTCAGCCCCAGTCAGAGCCGGGGCAGCCAGGGCCAGCAGCAGCAGTGGGGAGGCTGGGAGCAGGCTCTGACCCCCCCTCTCCCCACAGCCCCTCCAACCAGAGCAGTCGGAAGCTGTCTGTGGGTGAGATGTACCTTTCGGACACTGGAGGGCAATATCTGTGCGTAACCCCTTAATGTGGACCCTCAGCACTGCACAGTGCCCCCATCACCTCCCACGCCTCCAGCACTGGGCATTGGCAGGGAGCCCCAAAGCCAGTGCCAGGGCTGCATCACCCCCATTCATCCCCCCCCTCCCCCCCCTTTGCAGGGATGGGACGACAGACATCACACGGACAGTGCACTGGGGTGTGCCAACCCCACTCCAGAAGGTACCAGCCCCTCCATGCCAGCCAGCACCCCGCTGCAGCACTCAGCACCAAGGTCACTGCCAGGGCTGGATGTGCTGGGGCAGGCATCCAGCTACCACCACGCTCAGCCCCCTTCTACCATGCCCCTCCTAGGAAGCCTACACCCGCGTGCTGATGGGCAACATCGACCTGTCCCGCCTCATCTTCCCACCCAACACAGCAGGTGGGTGCTGAGCCAGGCATCAGGCAGCCCGGAGACCCCTGGGCATGGGGAGGAGGAATGCAGAGGGGGCCCTCACTGGCTTGCTGGCCCCCATCCCACCTCATCATTCCCCAGGGAGAGTGGTGGAGTCCTTTGCCCGCCGAGCACTCTGGGATGTGGGACTCAACTACGGCCACGGGACCGGCCATGGCATCGGCAACTTCCTCTCAGTCCATGAGTGTAGGTGCTGTGGCACTGTCACTGGTGCTGGGGACATGGGCTGAGCTGTGGGGCACAAAGATGAAGACAGGGGCTCATCCAGGACTTCTCATAGCCCAGCTGAGCCTCTCGCTGCGGGTGGGTGTCCCCTACCTGCAGGGTGCTGTGGTCCTTGCAAGGATAGCCCCATGGTCCTTGCCAGGGTAGCCCTGCAGTCCTGGCCAAGGTGGCTGCATGTTCCTTGACAGGGTGGCCACATGGTCCTTGCTGGGATGGCCCCACAGTCCTTGCCAAGGGTAGCTCCATGGTCCCTGCCAGGGTGGGCCTGCAGTCCTTGCCAAGGTGGTAGTCCCATGGCCCTTGTCAAGGTGGTCCCACGGTCCTTGCTGGGATGATATGATCTAATGGTCCCTGCACAAGTGGCCACCTGTCCTTGTTGTGGTGGCCACGTGGTTCTCGCCAGTGTGACACCTTCATCCTTGTTAGGGTGTCCCTGCAGCACGTGCTGTTCCCAGAAGCTGTAACACACACCATGTCCCCTGCAGGGCCTGTGGGCTTCCAGTCCAACAACGTGCCACTGACGGCCGGCATGTTCACCTCCATCGGTACGCACACTCACCGCTCGGGCTCTCTGGGGTGTCCCTGTGGTGCAGAGCCTGGCTGAGGAGGAGGTGTTCAGCTCTCAGCCCCACTCAGCGGCCGGATCTGGCCCCTCCAGGGTGGGATGGGCTGGGAGAGTTGCTGGGGCTTGGGACTCACTGAGCACCTTCCCGGCCCCCAGAGCCTGGGTACTACCGGGACGGCGAGTTCGGGATCCGCATCGAGGACGTTGCTCTCGTGGTGGAGGCACAGACTGAGGTAGCACAATGGGGCTGGGGTGGCACCACGCTGAAGGAGGCTGCATCGAGCCAGGGGTGGAGGCACCCCCTGGGTGCAGGTGCGGGGACCCAAGGCCACCTCTCTGTGGCAGCACCAGACTGGGGAGAAGCCCTTCCTGACCTTTGAGGTGGTGTCCCTGGTGCCCTACGACCGAAACCTCATTGACCTCAGCCTTCTGTCGCCGGAGCAGGTATGGGGTGCTGGGGGCAGGGAGGCAGAGCAGGGACATGGGGCCAGCACATGGGGCTGGAGTGTGAGGAGAGCAAAGGGGCTGGGAGGGGGATGTAGTGGGAAACCAGGACCATGGCACGAGGTCAGGGTGGGTAAACAGGGCCAGGGCAGGGAGGGACGTGTGGATGGAGAGGGGTGATGGGGTCTGGAGACAGGGTCCAGCGATTAGGGTGTGGGGTAGCTGGATGGGTAGCACCAAAGGGGGGGGGAGGGGGGGGCAGGCAGCCCCTCCATAGCCCCCCCCGGTGCCTGGCTGCAGATCCGGTACCTGAACGCCTACTATGAGACCATCCGGGCGCGCGTGGGGCCAGAGCTGCTGCGGCAGCAGCTGGAGGAGGCGTACGGCTGGCTGCAGAGGAGCACAGAGCCCTTCCCACTGGGCAGTGCCGCCACCACCGTCGCTGCTGCCACCACCACCCTGGGCATGCTGCCCCTCGCCTCCCTCCTCTCTGTGCTGCTCACCAGGCTGCAGGCCTGACCCTGCATCAACCAGCCCGGTGCCAGCCCTCTCCCTGCTGTGGCCGTTTGTTCTTCCTGCCGCTCAGTTCCTTTTTTTTTTGTTTTCTATTCGCTCATTTGATTAAACATGAGCAATGCTGGCAGGTGCCTGCATACTGCTGTGCCCTGCTGCAGCAGCCCAGTGTGCTCCCAGCCTGCCCACCACCTCACTCACTGGTGTGGGGCTGGGGTCCGGCCCCACATGGCCCCCAGCCCCACATGTAGGACCCTGCTCATGCCATCTGGCCTGCCCTGGGGGACCAAGGAGGTAGATTCAGGGCAGATTTTAATCACTGGGTCAAGAGATGGAAGAACTGGAGCAAGAGGGTGCAGGACAGCTGGCCCAGCCGTGGCGATCGCCACTGCCCTGCAGGTCTCAGCAGCAGTGTGCAGATGAGCACATCCCACCTGGGCTCAGTGCCCAGCCCGCCAGGAGGACCTGCAGATGTAGGGGACAAGTGGGACATCCCTGACCAAGCACAACGTGGAGTGCTTGGCCATCGTGTGCTGGCAGGGAGAATGAGCAGGCACAGAGAGGGGCACAATGGAGAAGTTGGAGACCTTCATCCTTTGTATGGGTAGGGGGGTGTGGTGCGGTGCCCACCAGCAGCATCACCAAGGGGTGGCAGGGTGCAGGCAGACACCCCTGCCCTGGGGGCCCTGGGCAGGGTAGCAACTTCGTGAAGGGTTTCCTTCCTCCTGCCCCAGCCCGCACACCCGTCAGCCACTCTGAGCAGCGCGGCTGCAAGCACCCCTCATGTGACCGCCAGCTTCCTGTGCGCTCCCTGGCCTTGGTGCCGGTGCTTTAGTACGTGCCGTGCCAGGCGCTGCCCCAGCATTGTACCCTTGCCGCTGGGCCCCAGCACCATGCTGCGCCGCAAGCCCTCCAACGCCAGTGAGAAGGAGCCAGGACACAAGAAGGTGAGTGCGGGCAGCGCCCAACCGCCCTTGGCACCCACCGTGTCTCCAGCAAGCCCAGCACCGGCTGAGCCTGGGCTGCTCGTGGGATGCTGAGCAGGGAGCACTGGTGTCAGTGGGCTGGGGAAGCCGTGGGACAGAGCCCCGTGGGGCCTGGGGGCAGCGCTGCCAGCACTCGGTCCCTGCCGCCACCAGCCACTACGGCCTCACTGGTGCGTGGTCCTGGCTTTGTCCCATGCCCCGCTCCCACCCTGGCTTGCAGCTCGGTGGGATGGTTGGCCAGGATGTGCAGACCCCTGGGGTAAGCATGGGTGCAAGCTGGGGTGCTGGTGGGACCCGTGGGGCTCTGCCAGGGGGGCAGTGGCTCCCCCTTTCCGTGGGCTCCCCACAGCGTGGGCGGCCGCCTGCCGTTTCCTGCCATGGTGGTGGGGCGGCCGGCTGCGGTGCTGAGCGCGCAGCTCCCAGCCCGACCCACAGAGCAAGGTGTCTGTGGTTGGGGCAGCGTGAGGCTGCGTTCGGTCACATGTGTTGGCCTCTTCCTCTGGCAGCACTGCACCAGGCGCTGGAGCCACCAGCAGTACCAGCTACCAGCACCTCCTGAGAGCCCTCAGCACAGCAGGGCTATATGCTGCCTGCCCAGAGGGCTGGAGCCACCCATGGGGGCCATGACCAGCCCCTCAGTTCCTGTCGGGTCTTGCACCAGCAAGCACTTCAGCTCTTGCCAGGACCCAGTGGGCTTTGCAGCCATGTGTCACCAAGGGGAGCAGGGGGACAGCTCCTGGTGCCGAGGCGCTGCCCACAGTGGGCAGACATCCCGGCAGAGATGCACCACGGCGGCTCCTCCCTGCTGGGAAGCTCCCAGGGGAAACGTGAGCAAAGCCCCAACTCCCTGTGCTGGGGGTGGCCCAGCGAGCCTGGCAGGCCCCAGCGGACATCCCCTGCCCTTGCCCAGCCACAGCCACGGCTCTCACTTCCCTCTTGCTGCCATGCTCCTGGGGGGGCCATCCACCCCAGCTCCACAGTCCCCCGCTGCCAGGCTTCCCACAGCTGCTGTTGCACCCCCAGCTCCTCCAGCCCCAGGGCAGCAGCTGTTGCCACAGCTTTCCTGGCTGCGGGTGGGCACAGAGCACAAAGTTGTTTTGCCTGAAGGGTGCAGGGAGAGAGACCTGAGGGGTTCAAGCCACCTGGGTCTAGTGGGTTCAGGGGTGCTGGCATGGGAGCAGGGCAAACCACCAGCATTTCCTCCCCATGGGTGCACCAGCTGAGCTGGTCCTAAGTTAAGCCACAGCAGAGATGGAGCCAGGCCTCCCTCATCGAAGCCAGCCCTCTACAAGAAAATGGCAAAAATAAGTAATAGAGGATGCTCAGTTGAGTTGAGGAAAAGGAGAAGGAGGAGGGGAAGGTGCAGGGCCATGTCTGAGCAGGACCAGGCTGTGCAGGGGCTGAGAAGGGCCTTGGCTGTTTCCGATGCAAGCAGGAGTCCAGGGCAGGCAGAGTGACTTGAGAAAGGAAATTGCTGCATTTGCAGTCACGGAAAGAGCGAGTGCTGCAGCGTGTGCTCCGAGTGTGCTGGCAGCCAAGCCTGCCCAGCCCTGCCATGCTAGCTGGCTCCCACGGTAGCACTGGTGCTGGGCATCCAGGGATGAAGGAGACCTGGGACCATGTGCTCGTACAGGGAACCTGGCTAGCCAGCACTAAGGATGCTTCTGGATGCCTTCCCACATGGAACTGACACCTGAGGACAGGGAGAAGGGGGAAGGAGAGCCAGGGAGGCAGGCAGGGGGCACAGGGAAGCCTGGAAGAGGCAGTGGTGGAGGGCTGCACCAGGACTGAGATTCAAAACCTGCTTCAGTGGCTTTGGTGCAAAGGCGGGACTGAGCTTCCTGGTGACGCTGGCAGGGGAGGTGCTCTCTGGGCTGTGGGATGATGCTTGCAGGCAGAAAACATGGGCAACTTTCAGGCCTGGAGCTCAATGTGAGGGCAGCAGCATGGGCATGGCAGCACTCATGCTCTCAGCCACTGAAAACAGCCTTTAGTTGTCAGACACTCGCAGAGGAGGAGGGACTGACCCAGGGTACAGCCACTGCAGGAGCCGGACTGAGTTCAAGGCAGGTCCCACTGCTCCCATTCACAGGAACCCTGGCTCAGGGGGCTGGGCTGGTACAGCATGCCCACGTTTGGGTGCTGAGCAGAGTGGCTGTGTTGTAGAGCCCATGTATTTCCCCAGCAAGCGCCCAGCCCACATGCTACGACAGCAGCATGGTGCAGACCTGGGCTGCTCTCAGCTTGGCAGCACCAGGCTCAGCGCCGGAGCACCCGCAGCGAGCGCTGGAGCAGAAGCTCTCGGTGCTGCTCAGCCCGCAGCAGCACCAAGCGGCACCACACAGCCCCTGCCCCTGGAACACTGCGCCCAGCAGCTGTGCACGCACCGAGAGCAACGCCAGGTCTCTGGACCCCAGGTCCTGGGGGGCTCACATCACATGGAGGTTCTTTAAGGGGTGCGGGGGGGGGGGGGGGGGGGGGGGCAGGAAGGGGGAGGCTGTGTAGCCAAAACACTCTTCAAGCACCGGCATTGCTCTGGGCAAGCCAAAGCAGCCCGAGGGGCATGGCTGCCAGAGGGGAGGGTGGGAGCTGGGGCGCAGGGAGAAGCCCTCACACATTTCTGTTCCCCCCAGCTCTCCCTCCAGCGCTCCAGCAGCTTCAAGGACTTTGCCAAGTCCAAAGTCAGCTCCCCTGTGCCGAGTGAGAAGGAGTTCAGCTTGGATGAGAATGTGAGTGCCTGGATCCCTGCAGACCACCTCCTGCCACGTCCTGCTCCCTTGGGACCACATCCCCACTGGGGACAGCCCTTTTCAGAGCCTGTTTCCCCAAACTCCTGGTCCTACTGGCGGCCCATGTGCAATGGAGCAGCCCCAGGGGTTCCAGCACCGGCAGGACTCAGGGTCTCGCCCCTCAAGGAGTCTTGCACCCCTGTGTGACCCAGCTGAGGTTTGCCTGGGGGCGGTGGGGAGCGTGGGGTCTGCCTTCACTCTCCATCCCTCTGCCAGATCCCCGAGGATGAGTCCAGCAGTGCCAGCCCTGACGATACTGCACGAAGCAGTGGGATGAGGTTGGGCAAGAAGTGGCGGGCCGTCATCTCCCGCACCATGAACCGGAAGATGGGCAGGATGGTGGTGAAAGCACTAGCAGAGGGGAAGGTGAGCAGGGGGCCCAAGCACGTGGGGGGCAGCTCTCCCTCCCTTGGCCTGACCCTGTCCCCCCTGGCAGGGAGACGTGGAGGAGGAGGGGTCCCTGTGCCCCCTGTCCCCAGCCAGCAGCACAGAGGAGACGAGCCACGAAAAGGTGCCCCCATCTTACCTGGAGATGGAGGAAGATGGGCACCCATCTATCGGCCGTCAGCTGTCCAGCGGTGAGCCTGGCCCCAGCAGGGTGCTGGCCCCTCACCTCCCAGCAGGTCACATCCTGACCTCCCTCCCCTCCGCAGGCAGTGAACTTTCCAGCCCCGGCCCCTCGGGCAGCAACCGGGACAGCTTGCAGCTGGAGGAGAGCAGCCCAGCCTACACTGGCCCCTTCTGCGGCCGTGCCCGTGTCCACACTGACTTCACACCCAGCCCTTACGACAAGGACTCACTGAAGCTGCGGGTGAGCCACACCACAGCCAGCCCAGGGCTGTGGAGAGCTGGGGCAAAGGGCAGGTCTGGGGAGGGAGAGTGGCTGGGGACCCCCCTGAAAGGGGATGCTCCCCAGCTGTCCCCAAGCCTGTGCCCACCTTTGTCCCTATCTCCCTTGTCCAGAAAGGGGACATCATTAGCATCATCGAGAAGCCGCCCATGGGCACCTGGATGGGGCTGCTCAACAACAGGGTGGGCTCCTTCAAGTTCATCTATGTGGATGTCATCCCTGAGGAGACAGCTCCTGCCCGCAAGAGCCGTGGCCCCAGCAAGAGCAAGCGCCTCAAGCCCAAGACCCTCCACGAGCTGCTGGAGCGCATCAACCTGCAGGTAAGGGCCAGGGGCCCATGGGGGGTCAGCGGCACCCAGTATGAGCCCAGGATGCCCGCAGCAGGACCACCCTCTCCTCTGCTCCCCAGCAGTCCTTCACCAGCCACCAGCCCCGTGGCTCCCTCCACCTCATGCCCAAGCACCACTGGGGCACAAAGGGGACACAATGGGGCTTTTCTGGGTGACGCCTGGGCAACTGCCTGCCGTGGACCTGCGCCACGCGGCTTGCACCAAGGGCCAGGCAGAGAGCTGGGGGAAGCTGTGCTGCACTCTGCTCAGCCCCCCGCTGCCCTCCCACCCCAGGAGCACACCTCCACCCTGCTGCTGAACGGCTACCAGACGCTGGAGGACTTCAAGGAGCTGCGGGAGACCCACCTCAACGAGCTGAACATCACGGACCCCCAGCACCGTGCCAAGCTGCTCACGGCTGCCGAGCTCCTCCTGGATTATGACAGTAAGAGTCAGGGGAGGTGGAGGGGAAACACTGCGTGCTGCCCACGGCCCCCACGCCAGGCAGCCTCCCTGCCCACTAACGCCACGTCCTGCCTCTCCCAGCAGCGAGCGAGCCAGAGGAAGGCGACAGCTCCGAAGCCCAGCCTTTGCCCTCAGAGCTCAAAGGGGACATTCCCCGGGACTCGGGCTGCTTCGAGGGATCAGAGACCCTAGACAGCAGCCGGGAAGATGCTGACTTGGGTGGTCCTGAGGGGCAGCTGCGGGCTCTCTCCCTGGCAGAGTCCTCCTGAGCCTGCCCTGCCTGCTGGCACTGCCTCGCAGATGGGCACAGCCCACAGCCGCTTCCCGGACTGGAGGGGACGGCTGCTCACAGGGGAAGCAGGTGAGCACCAGCAGCAGGACCCCACGGCCCTGGCATGGGACCTGGTGCTGCGTGGCTGCGGGCAGCTCAGCCACTGGCCCTCTGGGGCTACCCCCAGGACATTTTGCACTGTACTGCGCTGCGCTGCTGCCCCTACACGGGTGCTCCAGGCACCCTGGGGAACAGTGTTCCCTGCCAAGATGCTGCAGGCCTGGATTGCCTCTCCTGGGCTTGCCCCACTTCATCCACAGCTTTTAGAGCTCTTCCCAGAGCCCTTGCTAGCTGGGTTGCACACACAGGAGACTGCAAGGACGGGGAGGTCCATGGCAGGCAGGGACAGGAGGTCCAGTGCTGAGCAGCTGGGTGCGAGAGCACAGAGGTCCCACTGAGCCTGACTCCTTGCTGGCAAGGAGGACACCCACACTGCCTTCCTCCAGCATCTTCCTCACACAGCCAGGGCAGGCAGGGAAAGGTTTGCTGGAGAGTCTGCATTGTCTGTGTTGGTGGGGTGCGTAGGTGGGTGGGTGGGCAAAGGTTCAGCCAAGGTGAAAGTTGAGGTGAGCCCCCACTCTCAGCTCAAGGGGAGCCCCAAAGGCTGCCCGCAGCTTGCCACCGAGCCCGGTCCAGCAGGGCTATGAAAGGGAGCTGGAGCAACCACCCTGCTGCCCCACAGGTGGCTGGGGGAGGCTGTCACCCCGGACAGCCCCCACCATACTGCCAGATCCTCCCAGCCAGGGCCCCACAGCCTCTCTGCACGGGCAGGAGCTGAGGCAGGGGCACGCATCCACATGGGAGCATGGGGCAGCCTGCTCCCTGGCTTGGGGTACCTACTCCAGCTCCCTTCAGCCCAGCTCTTGCTGCTCACCACCACCTCCAGCTCCTGCACTGCAGCATTGGCCTTTGGGCACCCAGTTTGTTCCTTTGCGCTCAATCTCAATAAAAACATGCGAGTCCGTTTCACTTCGGCCTTCAGCCTGCTTCCTACCAGCCAGGAAGGCTTGGGGAGGGAGCTGGGGAAGGGAGCAGGGTCTGCAGGTAACCACACGTCTCCCAGGATGCTCCCCAGCTGCACCCACTGGGATGCATCTTGGCTCAGCTCAGGCTGCACAATCTGCACGCAAAGACACCCCCCCCCTTCAGCTGCTGTGGGGGGACAGGAGGACGCAATTAAGACAGCACAGATAAGACACGCTAGAAGCATGAGACGTAGAGGCTGGAAAGCCACGGGGAAAGGGAAAGAGGCAGCTGGCTTAGGGAGGCACAGAGAGAGGCAGAGGCTACAGGCTCAGCCATTTTTCAAACCAATTAAGTTTCCTTCATTGTTTTAAAATTAAAAAAGGAAAAAATAAAAGAAACGCCAACCCTCGCCCTACCCCGACTTCCTTCACGGAGACCTTGAACAGAGCAGACAGGAACCACAGGTGTGGGCAGCATCTGCGACGGCCCCAGCAGGCAGCACTCAACACACCGCATTAGAAAATAGATTAGTAAAACAAAAAAATACACTTTTTCACAACGAGTTTGAGATTTGGTCAGTAGCGTGTTGGAGTGGGTGTGAGAGGAGGGGCAGCTCCCACCACCAGCGGGGTGTGCATGGGGCCAGGCACAGCAGCCCAGGCCTGGTCTTGGGGGACCCCCTCCACCCCAGGGTGGGACAGGCCCAGCCTGGCTGCAGGGTGGCAGCGGCTGCAGGCCGGGCAGCTCTGGCCCCACGGGCAGTGGCAGGCCAGGGCTCCTTCCCCAGTATGCACCAGTGGGGAGCAGCTGAAGGCAGCTGCAGGGCAACCGTGAACCGGCGGCTGGAGGCCAGGGCAGCAGCTCTGCCCTCTCACCTAGGAGAGGAGACCCCGGCACCACAGGAGAGAGGGCAGCGCCGGTTGCCACATTAATACCGGTTCACCCGCTGCCAGGCACAGCCCAGGTCGACACTGTAAGGGGCCAGGGAACAGGAGCAAGTTGGGAGGCACACATCAGGCCCTGGAGGGACAACACTCCCCGCTGCGCTCTGCTCCATGGCACTGTTGAAAGCAGGATGGCATATGAGGCCAGGGAAGGAGCAGCAGCAACTTCATGCTGCCAGGCAGGAGCATCACGGAGAAACAAGCAGGACATTCTCCACCTGCCACTCGCTCACCTCATGTCTGCAGAGAGGCACAGGACCCAGCACTCATGGTACAGGATCAACAGCTGCCAGGACACAAAACAGCCTTCCCTCCATCACCGGCCTCTGCAGGGACCCGCAGACACAAGGCTCTTCTCAGCCTGGCTGCCAGATGCAGGACAGGGAGCGTCACAGCGGAAGAGGAGCCCTGCCACAGCACAGAGGTCTCCCACCACTGCCCAGCCCTGGCCTCTCCTCCCTCCTCTGCCAAGGCGATGCAGATGGCCAACACCAGACAGCCAGTCCCCGAACAGCTGCAAAACCCAGGGAAGATTCAGGCTCTGAAAGCCAGTCGAGGATGGCTGAGAAATGCAGGGTAAGGCAGGGAGGACACAGGAACATGATGACATGACACAGAATCGGGGCAGAGGTTCTGCAGAGCAGCAGCTGAGTGGCATGCCACAGCCTGGCAGGCAAGGGGAGGGCACGCCTGTGCTTGGCGCAGGCACCCATGAGCAAATGCAGCCCTGGCACTAGCTAGAAAGCCAACAGCACAGGCAGGCCCTCCCCTCTGCAGCTTGATACACCCCTTGCACAACTGCTCTGCAGCCAGCACGGGGTGGAGACAAGCAGCAGGAAGATGGGCTGCCCTGCTCCCCCCCTCAAGCCCCTGGGTCAGGCATGAGCCCCGGGAAAGGATGGGAAGGAGTGCCCCCCGCCACAACTGCTCTCGTGCAGGCCAAGTCACATGAAAAGAAGGAACATGGGAAGGAAGCTACTTTAAAAACCACTGCCAGCAGAACACACCTTCCCGGTTGTTTTGGCCCTTTTGGCACCGAAATGTCTCCCGACAACCCCTGCCACGTTAACCAATAAAACAATGCCACAGATTAGAGGAAGGAGGGAGGAGGGGAGAGAGGACACTACTGCCATAAATTGGCTTTCCTCTTCCCATCAGGATTCCTCAGCAGTAGAGAGCAGGCCGACCCTAACATCGCTCCTGAGCTGCTTGACCACAAGTCATCTTGTCAGAATTGGGGCCAGATGGAGGACAGCCCCAGCCACAGAGCCAGTACTTGGCATCCAGGACAACCTGCAGAGCAAGAGGTCCTGCCTCGGCCCACAGGCAGACCAGCCTCAGTAGTGGCGAGTGCCCCTGGGTGACCAAGGAGGGCCACTCACCCTCATTATCCTTTGACACCATGCAAGGCCAGTGCCAGCCTGCACTGCCTGTGCATCAAGGCGAATAATGACTAAAGCAAAATGGCCATGAGGAATCGTTTGCCTGCCATCCAGCCCATCTCCTCCTCTCCTCTATCACTTCCAGCTTTGATTAGACAAAACGAAAGTTCTCCCTTTCAAGCAGATGCTAGTGCTCTGCTTGCCCAGCATTCTGGGATGGGACCGGGAGCTCCCCAGATGTTAGCTGCTTCTGCTCCGGCATCTCAGCGTTGCTCAGGGATGGTGCAGGGACCTGAAGAAAGAAGACAGCAGTGACTTGCATGAATACACCCCAGTACAGAGCATGTTTGAGCACACAGACACTTGGCCCTGCTGCCCTGGTCCTGTCTTCAGCTCCACCAGACAGAGGTCTCAGCTGCGCTTGGGAGAAACCAGGGGCCACCAAACAGGCAAAACAGCAGCTCCATTAAGATCGGGAGCACTGGACTCTGGAGGCCTCCTGTCCAACCACATCCTTAATGCAGGGCTAATTTCAAAGGCAGAGTAGGCTGCTCAGGGCCATATCCAGTGGGCAATAGCTTTCTCCAGCAATGGAGATTCTACATCTGCAAGGGCCCTTCCCAGGGACAATCCTTTAGCTTGCACTCAGTGCCAAAACAAGATGCCTGCAATCTCCCACCCCTCCTCGACCCCTCCTAGCTTCCATAGGTGCCAGCTCCCGGGACTAAGATCTCCAAAAGCACAACCAGCTGTGACTTCCTTTGAGGAAATCAAAGGAAATCAAGAGATGCTCATTTCCAGGGCCAGAGCAGAATGAGCTTTTTATCAGCAGCCTCTCAACAAGGCCCCCCAAGCGTTGTTTTGTTCATGCTAAGTCACAGTATCAGCTTTCTCTCTGCTGACCCAAAGCACCAGCAACTCCAAGCAGATGCCGCCCACTCACCCCCCACATGGAGGGAATCACTCACAGCACTCAAGTGAGGAAGGCTGCCGTCCTTCTGTGGAGCTCTGCTCTCCTCTGCCTGCCCACCAGAGTCCTGAGCAGCAGTGGGCTCTTGAGTGCTGGGCCCCCGTGGGCATGACTCCTCCTGAGCTGTGCTCTCTTCTTGCTGCAAGATGCCCCGTCTGTCCAAGACACTACAAGAACAGAATCACACCATCAGAGACCCACACCTCCCCTGAAGCTAGTGAACTTTTCCTGGCAGGAAAAGTGCTGGTGGAAAACAAACGTCAGGTCAAGAGGTTCCACTCCAAAACAGGCTGTGCACAGCCAAACCTAGTTTACAGCGTCTACATTCCTCCTGTGAAAACCAAGCCCCTTGGAAAGCAGTTCAGAGCGTGGGATCCCACCAAAACGAGTGCCCTGGAAAGCACCTTCGCTCCATATATTGCCCCAGGTAAGGGGAGCCACTCCCCCACTGGCTTCCCAAGGACATGGTGATCAGCAGCACGTCACAAGCTAGAACCACTGAAGACAGGCAAGGAAGGCAACACAAGGCCTTCCACCCCAGAGCATCCAGCCCAACTGACCTCTGGAAGCCTCACACACACAGAGCGCTGGCAGAAAAGCAGCCAGGCCTTGTACCCAAGCAAGGGGAGCTACACACAGTCCTACACCAGGCTCTGGGGGAAAAAGTGGCAGGGTGGCCCCTTGAGAGCTTACCTGGGGGGCAGAGGCCCACAGAGCACCTCACAGCAGTTCTTCACTATGTTGCCATGGCTGTAGGGATTCTGCACGCGGTTCTTCCCAGTCCAGGACCCCTTAATCTGCAACAGTCAGGGCACAAGCTCAGGTCTGCTTCACCAATCACCAGCCCCAGCCCACAGAGCCCTGCCTTCAGGCCACAGGCCACGTCAGCAAGGTGGACACAACCGTGACATGCTGAGGAAGTGACGAAAAATGGAGATGGCTCAGAGGAACAAGAAGAGTCTACTTACATCTTCATTGGTTGTCTGATTCAGTGCCACCAGGAAGGTGTGGAACCCAGTCAACCCCACCACTGACCACAGGGTGAAGAAACAGATGAGCACTTCCAGTACAGTAAGGACAGTTAAGGACTGGGAACAGCCTGGCAACAGTCCCAGCCCAGCTGTGTCACTACCCCCAGGCACACTATCCTAACTCCTTTTCTTTTCCTAGACATGGTTTTCCATTTTACCTTCCTCCCCAAAGCCACAAAATCACTCCCCACCTTGTAGTCACAGGGGAAAACACCATGGAAGACTCCATGGAGAACCCTGAGCATCAAGACTCCAGTCCCCCCAGAATGCAGCTCAAACTTACACCCAGCTTTGGAGAAGCCAACCCCTCTGCATTGTGGAAGGATATGTCCCTGGGGTTTCCTTCAACGTGTTCAGAAACCCAATCTTCAAAGATTCTGGCAATACAAAGAGAGAGGTATTTTTTTTCTCTGGAACATCACACTAAATCCTGCTCCCTTTCCCATTCCATCACCTCTGGTTTGCAACACCATCTGTATCCCCCCCTCCAGCTCCTTAGCCAGCCCAGTCATCCCTCTCTCCAGAGCCAGACTCACTCAGTGCTACGTAGACTATGTTGAAGGTGAAGATGTAGATGGTGAGGAGTGAGAGCGAGAGGATAAAGAGGTAGAAATAGCGGTAGTTCCTCTTCCCCACGCAGTTGCCCACCCAGGGACAGTGATGGTCGAAGCGCTCTGTGAAAGGAAAAATGGAGATCAGCACTGCTCTAGTGCAGTCCTGCCTGCCTCCAGATGCTTTACTGCCGTGCCCTGAATTGAAATATTCCCAAGGCTGACAAGGACTCCCCGGGCCATCAAGTCCAACCCCTCTGCTAACTCAGGGCCCTGTATCACGGCCCCCTTCCAGAAGGGGAGGCCATGTAAGAAAGTGCAAAATCATTTTACTAATGAGTCGGTTTGCACATTCAGATAGAGTTTAAGAGCTTTTAGTAAAGCAGCACACAGGTTAGATGACAGCCTGGGCTCAGAAGTTCTTATCTAACCCATGTGCCCTTTACTCCTGTTGGAATAATTAGAAGAGGGTCCAAGGAACTGTATAAACACTCAAAGGACTGGGAACCTGCAGAGGAAAAAAGGGATCCAAAAGAATGGGATTTCTTCCTTGAGAAGGGATGCTGAACATGCGCCAATCATGATACGCAAAAGAGTTAAGTCTGCGATGCAGCAAGGGGAACAAAAAACAAGGGCACTCAACATAATGGCAGAATCCCTGTGCTGATGCAAGTTGCAGCTTTCATGCAAGACACAGCTCTCCACTGGAACCCTCTAGCCCAGCAAGGCCAGCAGCTCAGTGAAACTCAGAAATGGACTGCACATTTACAAGGACAAGTTACACTTACGTTACACTAGTTATTGCCAAAGAAGTACTGGCTAAGATGAACCATCTGGCTTTAGGTTCCAAGCAAATCTCAAGCTCCTTGAGCTTCAGATGAAGCAGACTGTCCCTGTCTGTTCACACACCACCATTCTGGACTCGCTCAGCACACACAGTGTGAAACCCAATACAGAGCGAGATGGGGTGCAGGTCTCCACCTGCCCTCTCCCAAAGGCTCTCATTTAACATCCAGGTGCTGGAGCAGGCACAAGCTCTTCTACTCACCCACACAGTTGTCACAGATGCTGCAATGAGAGGCACGGGGCGGACGGAAGATCTTACATGTGTAGCAATACTTCAGCTTCACTATCTGGTTGTTGATTTGAAAGTTTTTAATCCGTGGGGGTGGGCGCTGACCCTGCGGCACGGTACCGTTGGTGGCCTCTGAGTAAGAGAATCAAGGAGAGATTGGACCTGGTGCTACAACACAACAGGCCCAGAATGACAGCTCGCCTCCCTGCTTTTCCTGCTAGTGGGATCAGAGTCTGCTGGGTCCGGAGCCAGCGGCTGCAGCTCTGCTCACACAGTCCAGAGCCAACCTGAAGGCTTGGAGGCAAGAAAAGGGATGCCAGAGCTTTCATGGGCATATGGACAGGGGCTGTGGAGGGGGCATCACCCACATCCACCAAACTTCCTCTCTACCTGAAGGATCAAGGTGCCCACACCAAGCTTCCTGCACCCCTTCCCAAAAGCAAACCAAGTTTGTATGTACATGGCTACAAGACAGAAAACAGCATGTGAAAAGGTTCCCAGAAAGGGAATTCGGTACATCACACCAACTTTTTGAGACTCAGCCAAGCAGAAATAGCCAGCAGGTGGTAAGATGCCCCATTTGGGGCAATCCTCACTTTTGGAGGGCCAGCCGGGAAGAAAGGCTCTGCAGTAAGAGTAGCCTATAGATATGCCAGAAATGCAAAGGCTTTTCCAGCCAACTTGGCTGGCTCCGCACTCACCAATCTCCATCTCTATGAAGGCTGCCTCATCAGGCAGGGCTCTCGGGATCACCCCAGGATCACTGAAGCTCGTCCGCAGGAGCGTAGCCATGGCAAATAGGAAGAGAACTGCTGCAAACACGGGGATGGCTGGGGACAGCTGGACTGCCAGGTACCGACACCTGCAGAGAGATGTCAGGAGGCGATGAATCAGACCGCTGCACAGTCTGCCTGAGCCAGGGCCCGAAAGCCTGGCAAGATGTCAGAGTCCAGACTTTTCTGAACGCTGGTTACAGCTGGAGAAGAGAAGCTGTTCAGCACTTCCTTCTGACCCCACCACCACAGGGAAACACCCCTGGGGCAGCTCTAATGACCAGCCACAATCAAAACGTTCCCCCATGTTTTTAACCAGCCAGGCACAGAATACTTTCCAGCACTTTGTTTTGTTTCCAGCTCCCATTGCTCTGAGTCACGGGCAACGCCAGAAACACAACCAGCCAACGAGAGGGATCTTGCCTAGAGGACACCTGCTGCAGCCAGCTGCCAAGGGATGGACAGCACCTCTTGGAGAAGCACACAAAGCCTAGTCTGAAAGCCCACCAGCACATTGGAATGGTGGGAATCTCTAGCTGTCCCCTAAAAAGGCAGCAGCTTCCAGTACCACAGAAATTACTTTCCAGGGATTAACCATGTCCTGTGCTTCTCAGGAATGGATCCAAGACAACCCCAGCTCGAGAGACGAAACACAGCACAAGGTTTGTTTGCTTTATAAATACAGAAAGGTCCGATAAGGAATTATGTTGCTAATCCCGTTGACCGAGGTAGTGCAAAGGGAGCAAGGAGATTAATCTTGCCTGTGCCCCATGTCACTTCTAGACACCCACAAACATGTCTCCATGGGCAGTGCAAGCTGTGCAGAAGGCCTGTACAGAAGTCAAGGTTTAGAGATGTACTGGTCTTAAAGAAAACACATTTTTAGCCCGATTCCTTCAGAAAACCCCATTTATGGCAGCGTGAAATTTCTATGGAGTTTTTCCCTAAGGTTTGATGGAAACCCCACCCAATTCTCAACACTTGTGCAAAATCTCACCTCTCATTGCACGCCTTGTTTCCCCAGGTTCCTCTCAATGAAGCTGGGTACCCAGGCTTTCTGGTAAGCCCTGACTTCACGGGGTTGGATCCAACCCGGACTCCTGCTTTCCACAGTCGCTCTCCAAGAAAGTATAAGGCTACTGTGATGAAAGGCACGGGATTATCCTCCCCAGTGGATCTGTCATCCTAAGCAAGGTGACTTCCATGACATCCATAGCATTAACAATTTAATTCTGGATAGCTTTCCCACCCATAGCTTCTCCAAACACAATAAAGTTTCTAGCTCCGGCTGGTTGGTTTGCAGCACCAAATTCTGCAAGCCCACCATCCACTGCAGGAAGGCTCGCCAGGCTTCAATTTGCCATTGCTTGACTCCAGTGACTGACCTCTGTGTGCAACGAGGTACAGAAAGGGCTGTATACTGAAACTACGGTACGCTTTGGCCACAGCCACAACACAAAAACCTCTACAGCGATGCACAGGGCATGTCCCTAAACCAATGTTGTTAAACACTACAAACTCTGCAGTTACTCAAAATGACACAATCCTTAAGAGTTCTCCATGTGCAGAGTCCTGCCTACATTTGAAGTGCCAGGTCAAGCAGCCAGAGGGCTGAGTTTATCGTCTTTAGGCAGCCCAAGATAACTTTGCTTTCCCTTTGCAAGGGCAAAGTCTAGAAAGAGAGCTGCAAGTCATTTGGCAATTAAAGAGAAACCTTGGATCCCATTTTAGGAAGGAACACAGGTTCATTCTTCTAAAAGCTGGACATGGTCTGCCTCAAAGGGCTGCAGCTTGACCCTTGTCCAGCTGACATGACAGCTTTTCAACTGTTACAACAACACAAACATATTACGGGCTTAAAATATGCATTTGTGAACCACGTTAAATCTGAGCCGAACCCGTGCCAGAGCTTCCAGCCTCAGATATACACTAACACCTTTTAAGTTTTGTCAGTGTACTGTCAGCAAAGAGATTTATTGCCCGCAAGCACATGATCCGTGCCAGGTGTACTCTTCCAGGCACAGACCTGAAAGCTTTACACAGCGACACTCAAGAATAAATGGGATCAGACCCTGCAGCAACCAGTGCGGTCCCCATTCCATCTGCATTTGAGCCGGAGCATGGGATGTGACTCACTCCCTGCTGACCATTTCCTACGCATCTTTGTGCTGTGGCAAGGAAAGCAGCACCATTCAGCCAGTATCCAGCCCTTCCATCCAGCTCCCAGCGAGGCACAGGCACAGGGCAGGTTAGGTCCCCAATTCAGGGTGGGAGAGAAGCAATCCCCAGTAGCCTGCCTGTCTGCCCAGAGGTGTGCAGCCAGGGAGGACAGGGACAAAGCCCCTGAAAACACCAGATGCCTGCTCTCCTGTCTGCTGGGGAAAAGATACCTGGAAAGTCACACAATGAAGGATTAACACTAGCTCCTTCAGCTGCCATTCACCGAAGCGCACGAGATGTCTGCTCAACAAAGCCATTGTCCTGTTGCCATCTTCCCTCCAGCACAAAGCAAACACCCAGGCACTGTGCCAGCTGCCCAACCCCATTGCTCAGACGTGCTCTGGCACAGCAGGTGCTCAGCAGGGCCCTCCTGCTTCCCCAGGTAGCGGGGCTGGTGGTGCTTCTGCATCCCCTCCCCTAGGCACAAACGCAGCCTGGAGGCAAGGTCAGAGAGGCCTGAGTGAGACAAACCCCCACCGCACTGAAACTGTATCCTGAGACCCAACACTGAGCCTGCTGCATGTCTCCCATCCCTCCCTGTGCTGACAGGGCCTTGCTTTTAAGAAGGTGTCTTTCAGGGAATAACCCCAGACCATCTGCCATGGCAGAAAGAGCCAAGCTCCGTCCAGAACGGCTGAGCAACAGGTAAGACCACCATGCAACGTTTTGACTTGGTACTCACTAGCACCGGGGATTCTTCAGTCTATGCCTAGACTACAGCACCATCATGCTCAGCAATTCATTCACACTGCTAAGTAACAGACATTTTAAAGATCTTTTGTTTGGGAAAGCTGAGAGTCAACAGAGACATACTGGCATGTAAGGATATTGCTTCTCCTCCACTCCCCGTGCAATATCTGTGTTCTTGAGCATTTTGTCATCTAATAGCAGACAATAACCGCACTATCACAACCCATCATCATGGGCGGGCGGGCTGTGGGGTGAGAAAGGCTTAAACAAAGAGTTTGTTAGAATAGCGGGGGTAGGGGGGTGGGGGGGGCAGGCAGCAAGAATCAGAAGCTGGGAGGTGCCACAAGTTTACAGTGCAACGGCTGCTTGACCGATTATTTTGCGACTGCTTGGGAAGGTCTGTTGTAAGCAGCACATTCAGCAAAACTCTGGAGGAAGGGGAAAACAAACAGGCCAGCCACGATGGAAGTGGACTTCAGCCATGGCCATTGGGCAGCACATCTCATGGTTGGGTCCCTCCAGGGTTCAGCGCAAGCTCTGTTGTATAATTTATTTACATCTCACTTGCAAAACACCTATTTAACTTTCCTAAACTAATGCATAACCACACTGTGTACTTGTCCTGAATGCTAGCGAAGCAAAGTCGTATCTTTACCAAACATTTGACCCTCACCAGAGCACTTACAGTCGTCTGCATTTCCCAGACCTGGGATTTTTTGCAGAGGCTGATGTACCTGCAGGAAGCATGGAAACTGCTGCTCTGAAAACCTGGGTAACCGCTGCACTGCAGTGCTAGAAGTTCAGTGCCCTTTCCTAAGCAGGACTCGGGCAGAACTGAAGCCGTCTACAGAAACTCTCCCTGTCTGTCAACAGTGACACAGAAAATGCTCGCTAGAGACCCACTTCAAATGCGGTTCCACCGTGAGCACATGCCACGTGCTTCCAACCCAACTGATGCAACAACCGACTTTAAGCAGGAAACAGAAACCTTATGCCAATGTTACTGCTCTTTTCCCAGCTACACTCACATCTCCACACAGGCAGGAGAGCACCCCAAGACCTGTGTGGGAACGGTGGTGCTATAGAGGATGTGCACACAGCAGGGAGACCAAGGTTGTCTTCCGAAAAGGAGCCCACGTACAAGAAAAAGGGCATGCAATTAACAAACCCGGGAGCAGCTGCTTCACGCAGAAACACGTCTTCATGAGCAAAACTAGCTGAACTCTGGATACCAACAAGTTTACCTCTACCGAGAGAACCTGTAACTACTAAAAAGCACCAATCAACTTGTGTTTAAGTTTTGACAATGCTTGACATGGACCTAAGCAGAGGTAAAAGCCGTCTCAGGAGCATGTCTTTATCAGTGCCAAACCTTGGATCCTTGGGATTTGGAAAAAACAACATTTAAAAGTTAAGTCACATGAAGTGTCACCATGGGTTTTTTCAACTCATCAGAAAACAAAAAAATTTTAATCTCTACATAGTTAAAGAAAAAAAAAAGTAAAGAAAGTGATAAAGTTGCTTGGTTATTGGAAAAGCAAACAGCAGCTCTTTTCCGCACTCAGGAGCCTGGCATCGCTGGCACTATCTTGCCTGTAACACTTACAAACATCAACTGTTCGTGCTGAAAAACTGAAGACAATAGAAACCCCGTTCTCTTGCACACGCTTTGGAGAGCTAAATGGAGAACTCTCACTTCAGGAGGGCCATTACAGACACGCTGGCAAACTGCAGAGGAAACTACCAGCAGCCAGAGAGAAGACACTACATCCCATCATCTTAATTCTCAAATGGATTTTACAAGTGCTTTACCTGGGCTTCTCCTTGTGCTCAAATACCACAAGCAGAGTTGGACAACTAACCGCCCTATCACAAAAGCTGATGTTCTCATTAAGTGCCTGAAATAATGCCAAGAGGATATTAAACAGAATTTTATGTGACGCGTTACAGTCATAGAGTAGACCCAATTAAATATAGATCTCGGACCCTGCAGGGACCCACCACAGCCCTTAAGCAGCAGGAGCTGCTCTCTGCCAAGGTGGTGGCGAGAGAGGTGCCCTTGGGCAGAGGACTCCAGTCACTGCAGAGCACTTCCCCAGGAGCCAGCACAGCTCTACGGCCCTCTGCTTTATCTGGGAGGGAGGAGCCAGATCCCCAGGTAGAGCATTGATAACTTAGTCAGCCCTCTAGGTCCTGTTCGCTCAGCGATGGAAAGACTTACCCAATTCCAGACCACAGCTCTACAGCCTAGAGGATAAAAACATATAAATTCCCATGCATGGGGGCTGAGATGGCCTCAGACCATTCCACTAGAGGCACAGCAGATAAGCTAATGGCACTGGAGCTACTTGAAGGAAAAATAAAAACGCAAAAACAAAATAAAAAACCCCACCAGCAGCAGCCCAAACAGAGAGGCTGTCATTTCATGGCTGGGGACAACTCTTTCAGGGAGGAACGCAGCAGCTTATCTCATGACATGCGATGCCAGTCACCAACAGCTCTCCAGCAACAGCGTTTGTAATCAGAGCCCAGCCAGAGCAGCCTGGAGGGCGAGGATCAAACCCGCACTGGCTCAGATCGAGTAGCAAGACATTTTCTGGCTTCAGGCATCCCCAAGCCTTGTTTAGACAAGGTGTGACTGCGCAAGTGATTCAGCTGAATGAAATAAGCATTCACAACACAGGCAACCCTACAGCGAGTGTATAAGAATTAAAAGGACTCCTCTACCCACCACAGTCTGCTTCACTCCAAAACCAGATCCTAACAACCCAAGTTGTTCCTCTGTAGCACAGACTTTAAGGGGGAAACCATGAATTTCCACACAAACACCAAAGAATCTGCCAAAAGCCAAAAGAAATGGGTAACACAGCAAAAAGATCAAGGCTGAGACCCTTATGCAAAAGCACCCTAACACATGCAGAAGGCATACAGGGTAAGCAGGGCTCTTGAGCAGCCAAGCTGCTCATCTTCTCAGCTCGGTCGCTGAAACAGAGACGTTGCAGAGTGTTTCTGGCTGGGAAGGCAACATTTCATCCCCATCCCAAATGCAAAAATCCTCAAACAAATCAAAACAAAACCATCTCATTCAAACAGAAAGCATTAAGGTCCACACACTGAGACAATCTAATAGATACTTTGAATTTTCCCAAACTTTTCCCCATCTCCCCAGTTGAAACTACTCAGCCATTTTAACTAAAAATTCAAGAGATGATTCCTCTCCCAGCAAAACTTCCCCTGGGTCAGCAGCCCCTGCAAAGACCACCCTCCAGCTCCACGTAGAATGCACGTCTCTGAGCAAGCAAGGACATGAGCGACCCCTCTGCCTCCCAGAGCATGGGAAGAGGCTTCTCCAGGAATTTCCAGTCACGTACCTGCTGCACCCATGGCCAAACTAACCATCACACTGCCAGCTCCTCCAGCAGCTAGGACTGGAAAGGCAGCCTGGGTTCGCTCTGTCCTGCACAACCACGGCAGGCAGCTGGCAAAGGCAAACGTGGTAGAGCGGGATGTGGCTTCGCTCTTCTGTTAAGGACAGGCTCCGCAGGGAGCAAGAGCAATTATCCCTCACAATAAGTGTTTCTGGAGCAGTAACACTTACTAGCTCTTCCTGCAAGGCAGGAAGTCTTAACCCCATTTTTCAGATGGGAAAAAAAAAAACCCAAAACAAACAAACAACAAGACAAACAGTGGTGTCATTTCATACCTTTGAATTTGAATTCAGACTGAGTCAGGGATAATTTGGGCTTTCCACACTCAGGAACCCCAACACCCTGCATTACAGTTGTACAGCACCTGCCTCCAAAGCTACAGGACAAACCAGCCTCATACCTGACCAAGGCCTGACGTTAGCCACTCCATTGTTGCTGTTGGGATGTGGCAAGCCTCAGCAGAGTGTTCCAGAAAGCCCTTTCCAAGGCTGCCAGCGGCATCCACTAAACAAGAGGAGCTAGGGAGAGCAATGCCAGGCCGGGGGAAGTTGAGACAAGTTCCCTTGTCCAGGGAAGATGTCTAGGAGGCCAGCATCTGGGCTGAGTGCTTTACGTTATCTGGAGGAATAGCCAAGGCTTAACGAGGGAGCAGTTTCTTCCACTTGCTTTCCTGGCTTAAAGAGCTTTTGCATTACCCAACACCATTTAGAGTCCCTGCCTCCCTAAGAAACATGCTGAAGGAGACAGAGGAAGGAAAGTTTCACAGTTGTTTAGCTGATCCAAGCTTATCTTCAAACCAGGCAAGAGGGGCATTCTGCCCCCTCCCCACAACATCAGTACTTAGGTAAACACAGGCGCTTTTTTTTTCTTTTTGTTTGGTTTGTGGGGGTTTTTTTGGGGTTTTTTTTGTAGGATTAATCTAAGGCCAGATCAGTTCCCCAGCCCCTCACATGGGCAAGTGGTGGGGAAGGGGCAGGTCCTGCTCTTTTAGCAGTGTCCAAGACTTTGGCTGCAGGTCTTCAGGCTGCTGAGCTGATCTAAAAGGGCAGCCGGATCCTCTCCAAACACGAGGACTCCAGCTGGCAGGAGGGTCTGCTGTAGTGCAGCATTCTGCAACACCCAGCTAGCAGGCAGCTGCAGGGCAAGTTGGATCAGTGCTAAACCCCAGTGCCACCAAGCTCACTCCTTTTTTGTTAATTCTCCGGTTGGGTCACCTCCCTCATTGGCCTCAGCTGGGGGCTGCATGCACACCCAGCCGGTAGGGACACAGGCTCAGGCCACGCTGGCCTGGGCTGCTGCAGCAGCAGCGCCCTTGCACCCCGGCTACCCCTTGGCGACAAGCACATGCCCGAACCCCCGTCCCCTCTAGCTGTGTTCAGTGCAAGGGGATGCAAGTCCCAAACACAGGGAAGCCGAACCGGTCAGGACGAAGCGCTAGCCTCACCCCATGGGCAGAGCTGGGGGAAAGCTCCAGTGGGGCCCATCCTCCCCAAGAAGCTCCAGGGTCAATCTGTTGAGGGCAAAGAGGCAGATCCTGCCACAGCCAGCCGCAGCGTGCTGGGCTCCCCCCTCTCTCCCAAGGCCACCGGGCAGGCGAGCCCTGGGCAAGCTCAGTCCCTGGGCTGTGGGGTCACCGGGCCGCCGCGGGCAACTCACTCAAAGGCAAAGAAGAGGGCGCAGGTGCCGAGGATGAGGAAAAGCGTCAGGTAGAAGATGCCCTTCTGCCGGGCCATCATGATGCGGCCGTCGCAGCAGAAGGTGTTCCTGCCCGGCAGCTTCTCCCATTTCCGAACCACCTTCTTCCTCGCCACCATCACCGACATGGCGGGGCCGTCACTGGGGCGACAGCGGCCGCCACACGTCCAGGCGCTGCTGCTCCGCCACCCGCGCCCCTGGCATCATCGGGGGCCTCGCTGGGCTCGGCTGGTCTGGGGGCTGCGGGGAGAGGGAAAGCGCCTCAGCACCGGGGCGGCGGCCCGGGGCGGCGGGGGGCTCAGCGGCTGGGGGCGGCGGCCGCCGCCAAAGAAACCCCCGCGCCCCGGGAGGGGTGTCGCCATGGAAACCCACCGGGGAGGGGGGTGGGCAGGGCGCGGCCCGGGGGACCCAGGTGGGGGGGGAGCGACGGGGCGGGGCAGGGTAGCCCCCGCCCCGCCGGGCCGGGCCCCAGGCCCGGGAGGGGAAGGGAAGGGAGGGGAAGAGAAGGGAGGGGGCCCGCGCCGCCGCCGCTCACCCTGTGCCGGTGCGGGCAGCACCGGGCGGGCCGGGCCGGGCCGGGCGGGCCGCTCCGCTCCCTCAGCGCCGCGGGAGGGGCCGCCACGCCCCGCGCCGCCGCGGAGGCGGGGCCTTGCCGGCCATTGGCCCCGCCGCGCCCTCCGCCCCGCCCCGCCGCTCCCCGCCTTCTCATTGGCCGCGTGCGACGTCACTCTGCGGCTGCTCCCCCCGCCCCGGTGCGGACACGGGGAGGCGGGGCGAGGGCGGGGCCCTGCACGTGGCCGGGGGCGGGGCAGCCTCTGGGCGGTGGGCGGGGCCGGGGGAACCCCTCCTCCCCCGGTTTAGCCCGGCCCTGCTCCGGGGGTTCCTGCCAGACCCTGCCGGTGCTACCCTACCCAGACTCCACCCCGCCCCAGCGGCCCGGCCGCCGCCTCCCCGCTCCGCTCCCCTTTTTCCGTTATCTCGTAGCGGGCGCCCGCGACGCCACTTTCCCTCCGTCGAGCCCCAGTACGGCGGGGAGCGCCCCGGGTGCCCCGGGCCGGTCCCGCCGACGGGCTGTCCCCCTGTTCCAGCTGCCAGCCCTACGCCCGCATTTCGGGGCCGCGCACCCGTTGTCGCACCGTTTCCCAGGCCCGGACCCGGGGGTTCGGCGCAAGGAACCCCCACGGTGTCCCGCCCCACGCACACGCGGCGCTGTCCGTGGGTACGTGGCTGCCGGCGCTTCAAATGCGGAGGGAAAGCGGAACTTTTGCAGCGGTTGTTGCTATGGAGACTGAGGAAGATGGGGCACAGCCCGTCGCCTCCCTCCACAAACCGCCCCCTGCCCTGCAGCCCCTATTTTGCGCCCAACCCGGGCGCAGGCAGGGATGGAGGAGGAGGAGGACGGATGCGCAGGGGCCCGGCCGCCGGAGCAGCTCTGCGGGGCGCTGGCCTGCAGGTGACCCGGTGACACTCGCGCTCCCTGCCAGCGACCTGCTCCTCTGCCCCGGCCCCCACCGTGCCGCTGGCGGCCACCGGGCGCTGACACCCCTTCGCGCCCAGAACGGCTTCCACCGGCGAGGCATCAGGGCCCGGGAAACGCGCCAGCCTCGGGGGACGGGTCGCGCCGAGGAGGCTTCGGCTGCACGGGGTGCTGGGCGTCCCGGCGGCGCGGGTGGGAGGGCGGCCGGGGCCCGGGGAAGGCCAGACCCTCCCCCGCCGTCGCCGGTCGCTCGGTCGCGCCGGCCTTCAGGCGCGGGGGGGGGCTGCGGGCGGCCTCCGGGTCCGCGGCCCGATGGGAAGGACGCCCTGGGCAGCGCCTGCGGCCAGGCGGAGGCCGGTCCGCCCCGGGGTCCCCAACCGCGGTCGGGCCGCTGCCCCCACCCACCAGGCCCCGCTGCCACGGTAACCGTGACGTCAGGCAGGGCGGGCGGAAGCGCGGCGGGTGGTGGCAGCGCCGTGCTTTGCGGCAGGTCGCAGCGCGGTGCTTTCCGGCTCGCCCGGCGTGCGGCGCGATGGCGGAGGAGGACTGGCTGGGAGTGGAGGCGGCCCCGAGCGCTAGCGAAGGCGAGGATGAGGTGAGCGGGGCCGGGCTCGGCTCCCCAGGCAGCTGCCGCCGCTGTTGCATGCGGAGCTCCGGGCGCTCCCCCGCCCCGTGCGTCCCGGGGCGGCTGCGGGCATGGCCGGGGACGCCGAGGCCTGGGCGGGAGCAGGCTGGTACCCGGGGCGAGGCCGGGCGGTGGTGGGGCACCGGGCAGCAGGCGCCGCTGCCGGTAGCGCTGGCCGGGGCTGCCTCTGCGGCCGTGCTCCGCGGCTGCTTTGCTGGGCCTCTGCCGGGGCAAGGCCGGGCTCGATAACCGGGGTTGCTGTGTGCCAGGGGCAGGAGGACGGCGAGCGGCGGCACCGGCAGCTCCTGGAAGCGGTCAGTTCCCTCTCCGGACGGAAGCGGTGAGTGCAGGGTGTTTGAGGAGGTCCTGTGGCTCGGCCCTGCGGCTCTTGCAGCAGCCACACTGCAGTTCCTCCCCGTTGCCCCTGCGGGGCTGCGCAGGAGCGCTTTGGAAAAAGGGGCAGGTGGGAGGGCACTCGGTTCCCTGGGCTCAGCTCTTCTGCCTGTGCCGCAGCTGCAGGTGGGAGGAGAAGCACATGGTGGGGACGCGAGGAGACTTTTGGTTTATTTTCTTTCTTTTCATAGGCGGAAGCTGGCAGAGCGTACAGAGGCAAGCGTGCAGGTGTCAGAGTTCAACGTCAGCTGCAAAGGTAATATCCCTGGGAAGCTGGGCAGAGCTTCTGCTGTCAGACTGAGGCCACACAGCCCACCCAGAGCTAACAGCTTGAGATTTGCTGTGTCTGCCCTGGACCTCTGGGCTGAGCGCAGCTTCAGCCCCTTGGCGATGCCACACCTGTGTTAACACGTGGGACCTTGTGTAGGTGCTGGGGAGAAGCTGGTTCTGTCTGAGCTCCTGCAGACTATCCGTCCTAAATCCGCCCTGAGCAGCGTGAAGAACGAACTGACCAGAGTGAAGCAGAAAAAGGCAGTGGAGCTGCCACTCAGCAAAGAGGAGGCAAAGCGGGTGAGTGGGCCTGTGCAGGCAGCAGAGAGAAGTTCTGACCTTACAGGGCAGCACAGCTGAATTCCTGAGTGCCCCTCTACTCCTCTCTGATGCTGAAAGGCTTTCCTTGCTCTTTAAGTCAGCTTTTCTCTACTCACCCTTTTCCCTTCTCACCCGTGCCTACAGGTCGTGAGGGAAGCTGCCTACATCAGGACCTCTAAAGACGTGGGCAAATGGCAGCAGGTGGTTTTACAGAACCGACGGGCGGAGCAGCTGGTTTTCCCTTTGAAGCAGGAGATAGCTACAGTTGTACCCCTGGAGCAAGCGGTTTCAGCTTGGAAGGTGGGTGCTGTTGTGTGTCATGCAGCTCCCTGGATTTGGCTGGGGCAACTCAACATCTCCTGACTACACCGAGAGGGATGAGGTAGGCATGAGGAAAGCCCAGCCTGTAGCTGAGGCTCTAGGCAGGTGCGTGCTGAGCTTGGGAAGATTAAAAGGGAAGTCTTCAGTGTTCCTCCCTTGTAGCAGATGTGTAAATGCTGTCTGGGAGAAGCCAGGTAAGGCATGAGCAGAAGGCTTAGAGCCTGCTGTCTCCTACCTTCTTTTTAGACTCTCGGCCCTAGATACACAGGCTGAGTCTGCAGTTTCTCAGTCCTTGGGCTGAGCCAGGTGCCTGCTAGTAGCCCTCAGCCACTTGTGCTGAGGCCGAGGGGGGATTTGGTTTCCCAAAGCCTGCGCATTTGTAAATCTTCATTATGAAAGAAGGATGCTTTTGGTATTGAATGTGAGTTCCCCTGGGGGTTGTGGTGCTGGCAGGAGAGTCACTGTCATCCCTTTGAGTTCTCCCAGTTGTCTAGATGCTCAGGTGAGAGACAGCCCCTGCCAAGCCCCCAACATTCACAGCACTCGCTTTGATCTCCCCAAAGATCCCTTTCTGTTTTGGTGGGGCATGGGTGTCGTGTAACCTGGACCTACTGCTGCATGCTTCTTGTCAGTGCTATGCGGCCAGCACTGCCTGTCAACTGCAAGCCTATTTATCTCCCCTGGGAGGAATTCTGTCTGCCCTAACCTGGTGCAATGGCTGGGAGGGTGCTTCAGCAGGCCCACAGTGAGCCTCAGGCTGTTGCGTGGGATCTGTGAGCAGAATTGTGGCCCCAGCCCCCAGGAGGAGGGGGGCACACTTCTCCAGGCCCTCCCATGGAGCTGCTATGGGACACTTGGAGGGATGGGGACATCTGGAGAAGCATTGGCTCTCACAGTTCTCATCGTGCTCTTGCTGTGTTGGTTCTGTCCCAACAGGCCCGAACTCCCCTGGAGCAGGAGATCTTTGGACTGCTCCACAAGACGCAGCAGCCCATCACAGACCCACTCCTGACACCAGAGGAGACAGCCTCGCTGCAGGCAATGAGCTTGGAGGAGGTGAGCGCTCCCCCAGCCCCTGCCATGCCCTGGCTCTGGAGGCCTCTTCCTTGGTGTTTGCCCTCACTCTGAGTTCCCTGGCAGGCCCGGCAGCGGCGGGCTGAGCTGCAGAAGGCTCGGGTCATACAGTCCTACTATGAGGCTAAGGCTCGTCGAGAGAAGAAAATCAAGAGCAAGAAGTAAGGTTCTGTCATTGCTGGGCTTGGTGTGATGGAAGAGAGCTGGGTCTTGCCACTGGAGCTGGCCCTGCCCAGTGCGTGGGTATGGCCAAAACATGGAGGAAGACAGAGCCAGTCCTCTCCTTTCTGGGATCTGCAACGTATCAGGCAGCTTCCTGCCCAAAACAGTGCTGTGTTCCCAAAGGCCTCCCCAGAACCGTGAAGCCTTGCTCACCAGCTCTCCACCCTTGTGTTGCAGGTACCATCGTGTGCTGAAAAAAAGCAAGAGACGCAAGGCCTTGAAGGAGTTTGAGCTGCTGCATAAGTTGGACCCCGAGGCTGCCTTGGCAAAGCTGGAGGAGCTGGAGCAGCTCAGGATGCAGGTGCTGCTTTTGCACTTCTCCCACACCCCTTGGGAAGTTCCTGCCTGTGAAGGTGCTCTTTCTGATGCTTCTCTCTTCCTCCCAGGAACGCATGAGTCTTAAGCACCAGAACAAGGGAAAATGGGCCCGCTCCAGGGCCATTATGGCTAAGTATGACCTGGAGGTGAGATCACAGAAGAGTTTGGGTTGGGAGGGACCTTCAAAGACCATCCCATTTAACCCCCCTGCCATGGGCAGGGGCACTTCCTGCAAAACAAGGTTGCTCAGAGCTGTTTTCAGCCTGGCCTTGAACACTCCCATGGATGGGACATCCACAGCTTCTCTGGGCAACCTCTGTCAGTGCCTCACCACTCTCATCATGAAATATCTCTTCCTCATGTCCAAGCTAAATTGCCCTTCTTCAGTTTAAAGCAGTTGCCCCTTGTCCTGTCACTACAGACCGTAGTATAAAGTCTCTCTCCATCTTTCTTATAAGCGCCTTTTATATATTGAAAGACCCAATAAGGTCCCCAATGCTGGTTGGAGAAGGGGGAGACGGGGAGGGGGGGGGGGGGGGGGGGCAAGGAAGGTGGGCATGTTGTTTCTGGGCTGCGTTAGAAACATCTTGATCCCCTCCCAGGCCCGCAAGGCCATGCAGGAACAACTTGCCAAGAACAAGGAGTTGATGCAGAAGGTGCGAGTGGAGCTGCCTGAGGAGGAACCGGGTGATGTTCCTGAGGAGGACCTCACATCAGTGGCTGTCCCCACCATCCCTGCGGGTGCCAGCAGAACTAATCCCTGGATGCTGGGCAAGCCCAGTGGCCCAGCCGAGGAGCCCGAGGTACAGGAGGGTCTTGAAGACTTTGCGGTGCCTGGTGCTGCGGAGAGCAAGGGGGAGATGGAGGAGGAGGAGGATGAGGAGGTGTCAGAGGAGGAAGCTCTGTTACAAGACTTTGCGCAGAAACGGCACGTGCGGCAGCAGCAGGCAGGGAGCCCTGAGGGACAAGGTGAGGAGCTCACACCCTGCAAGTGCAGTTTGGTGTGCTGCAGGGTTGGGCAGGGGAGAGGGGGTCGTGGGACTGTTTTCTGCCGTGTTTCACACAGTTGTCCTGCTCCCTCCCTGCTTGTGGGTGACTTTCTCACCTGATGCCTCAATGCGCAGGTGCTGATGAGACTGATGCGGTTTCTGAACTGCTGAGGGACAGCCCTGTCCACCCTGTCTGTGCGGAGGAGCAGACAAGCGTCAGGATCGAGCAGCCTTCCCAGGCCCCGGCAGAGATCCTGCTGTTGGAGCAGCTGGGCCGGGTGCAGACGATGGAGGACGCTGAGGCTCTGGCCTCAGAGGAGCATGTGGAAGAGCTGGAGAAGCTGGGGGCTGCAGGAGCAGAGAAACAAGTGCAGCAGGAGGAGGAAGGCAGAGCTGAGGAGAGACGTGTCAAGAAACCACCAGCCAAGAAGAAGATCATTAGCCTGCAGGCTGTGCTGGCTGGGAAGTCCCAGGAGGTTCAGTGCCCCAGCCTGCCTGTGGTCATGGAGGAGGAGGTGATCAGGATGGGCCTACCCCCCTTGGTCCCTGGGCAGGGCTGGCTGCAGGGGACTGATTCGTCTCTCCACAGGAGGGTGGCATCGACCAAAGAGGGGTGATCACAGAGGCCTTTGCTGGGGATGACGTGGTCGCTGACTTCCGCCAGGAGAAGCGCAAGGCAGAGCAGGCTGCGAAGCCGCAGCCAGTGAACCTGGTGCTGCCGGGCTGGGGTGAGTGGGGAGGCACAGGACTGAAGCCCAGCACCAAGAAAAGAAAACGGTAAGTATGGAAGAGCTGCAGCAACATGCTTCAGCCCAGCACTGGGATCTGACATCTCACTTGCCTGGCAGATTCCTGCTCAAGCCGCCCCCAGCCCCTCCCAGGAAGGACCAGCACTTGCCCCATGTCATCATGAGCGAGCGGCGCAACATCCATGTGGCAGCACATCAGGTGGGTGATCCCCAGCCTCCGCAAGTGGTAGCAGCAAGTACTCCAGCACCCAGGCCCGCCCAGAACCTTCCTGTGACCCGTTCCCAAAACCTCCTGAATCCCTGCCGGTAATCCCTGCTCCACAGGGAGTTACCCCACTGCACTGTTTCCCTGCAGGTCAGTGAGCTGCCCTTCCCCTTTGAGAGGCACCAGCAGTTTGAGCAGAGCATCCGGACGCCTGTGGGCCCCACGTGGAACACGCAGCGTGCCTTCCAGAAGCTAACTACCCCCCGTGTCATTACCCGAGCGGGCCACGTCATCCAGCCCATCTCCGCTGAGGATGTCCCTGACATGGCCACCGAAGCTGGCAGTGGAGCCAAGCCAGTGCTAGAAATCGCGCCCAAGCAGCCAGAGCAGCCCTTTCGCCACCCGCGCAGGAGAGCACAGTAGCTCCATGCCCATGTGTGCTTGGACTGGAGCAGGCGGAGGAACCAGGGGAGGCTCCTTGTTCTGTCTGGTGCCTTCTACCCGTTCCCCCCACCCCAATAAAATCTCCTGGGCTGCCTTGTCTGAGCGGTGTGCGTGGCTGCCCTAGCAGTGCCCGGGGACAGGACAGCTGGTGCCCTCCTGCCTGTCCTTGGGGCCCCATGCAGCGCAGGGTGCTTTGGCCGGGTGTAACAAACAGCTCCTGGGCCAGGCCCGGGAGGTACGGCTCAGGCTTGCAACTGTGACAAGGGGATGGAGCAGCCGCCAGTGCTCAGTCGGGGCTGGTTTTTCACCTGGCCTGTGGTTTTGTCTTTCATACCCCCATTTTTTTAATATATAAATGGGGGTTTATTATTACTATTTTTTTTCTTTTTAATCATGGCTGAAGGGGCTTTTTCACAGCCCTGCTGCACAGAACAACTCCTTGGGCCTGCCGCAGTTTCAGGGTAACTTCTGCCCAGCTCTAACCAACCCAATTCCCTGGAAAACAGGTCCGTGAGGGGGTGCAGCTGTGCTGCAAACGCTGGGAGCTGGCTCTGCCCCCCCGGCGCAGCCACCCAGCCTACTGCTGCTGGGCTCGGTGTCCTGCCCACTACACCTCTCAGAGGGTGACAGCAGGGTGCTGGTGTGTCCAGCACTAACGGAGGGGTGTGCCAGAGCCTTGTGATGAAACCGGAGCTGGCAGGGATCCCTCCAGGTCTCTCCTCCCTTGTCCCACACATGGTGTGCTCATGCCAGCTGCAGAAACGCTCCCCAGCCAGAGCGAAGGAGCGCAGGCCCAGGGAGCTGCTGCTGTTCCTGGGAAACACGTGCCCTATGCCAGGGACGCGTCCTACCCTGCTGGCACCACAGCCTGCCCAGGAGAGCGGCCAGGCAGTGTCCTCGGGCAGCAGCTGGTCCCTCGGAGCCAGGGCAGGGCTGCCACAGTCACCCTGCTCCCCTACAGCCAGGTCATACCAGGGAAAGGGGGGGTTTGCAGTGGGGGTGCGGCACAGGCACCCACGGGGTTGGGAGCGGGTGTGCAGCCGCTCCCCAACTCCCACCCCAAGGCCACGCAGGGCTGTTCCGTGCTGGGTGTTGGCACTCTTGGGTGGAGGGGAGGTGGGGGCTGCCTGCACTGCTGCCCGCCAGGGACCAGATTGGGTGCGCTGGCCCAGCCGGCACCCTGGGGCAGGAAGATAGTGCTCACCTGTGGCCAGGCCACGGTTGTGTGTTATGAATTTACCCCAGGGTGGGGGAATAAAAAAAAAAAAAAGGAGAGGAAGCGGAGAGCCCCTCGCTGGCCTGGTGGCCCCAGCTCAGAGCCCAGCTTCCCTCTGCCCTGCCTGCCCCAAAAGGGGTGGGAAACCTTCACCACCACAGCCCCAGGGGATGGCGGGGAGGGGTGGGGGGTGGGGTGGGTGGCCGTGTAGGGGGTATTTCTTGTTTGTTTTAGTCAAAGCTGAAGTGTCCTGGAGCCAGGGGAAGGCAGAGCCCAGTGTGGGGTGCGTGCAGCCCTCTGCCTGCACCTCCACCTGCCCACAGGCAGCCCTGGGCTCACTGTAGCCCCACTTTGCTGGGGCTAGCTGCATCCCCACAGTGCCCCTGGCACCGACCTTCACGGGGACCCCTCGTTATGTGCCCTGACCCAGGGTGGTGCCCGGCTTGTCCCAGTACCCGGGCCACCTCACCTCCTCCAGCTCCCAGCCTTGGGATTCTCGTAAGAGTACCTGGGCTGGGAAGGGTCTTGGGAGGCCTCAAGGCTCAACGCCAGTGAGTGCGGAGCTGGCCTTGGGCTCGGAGCGGGGTCTTCAGAGTAGTGTCCTGCCATTTGGCTGTCTGCAAGGAGGGGAACCCCAA
Organism: Falco punctatus; assembly: GCF_963210335.1. Lineage (NCBI taxonomy): Eukaryota > Metazoa > Chordata > Aves > Falconiformes > Falconidae > Falco > Falco punctatus. The sequence continues at coordinate 23,507,612 of NC_137595.1, read as the reverse complement.
GCACCCCTCTGGTCTCTGTCCTCATATTGAACCCACCCTGTGGCAAAGAAGGACTGTCCTGCTGTACTCTGCACGGTGTCCCCTGCACCCCTGAGGAGTGGCTTACAGCCCAGTGGGGTCTGGCCCTGCCTTAAGCTGGGCACCTTAAGTTGGTACCTTCCTCAGCTGCCCCAGAGCGGGAGTGATGCTCCCCACTGGGCCTGGGGCGATGATAGCACCAGGGCAGCCCCCTCCTGGGGTGCAGATCCTGCAGAGGACCAAGGCCACTAGGTCTGAAACCAGCTCAGGCTTCAGTGGAGCAGATGAGTTTACTGTCACAAGCTGGGACCACCTGAAGCAGCAAGAGGGACCTGCTGACACATGGCCCCTCGATCCGGAGGCTGCCTCACACTGAACTTTGGCTGGTGAGTCCTGTGGCGTGAGCATGGCTGTTGCTCTGCCAGCGTTGAGAGGGGACAGCTTCAAGCCATGGATCTGGATGTGCCTCATCTTGCGCAGAAGGGCAACACTGGGCTGGACTGGGCTTGAACTGGGGCTTCCAGTATACAGAGGTGCTTCAAAAATAAATGTGGAAAGCATCAGCGTGAGCTGCTGGGAATGAGTTAGAGGAGGCACCTAGATAGAGTTGGGTCACTGGCACTGCCGTGCTGGCCCCTCTGGGCTGCTGGGCCAGCTTGTCTGTCCCAGCACAGGCTCCTCCAAAGCTGCAGCACTCCTGCATCAAGGGCAACAGTTGTCCCTCTGACTTCCCTGCAGAAATAAATTTCCTCAGTGCAGGAAAGCCAGCACTTGGGTGGTTTTTTTTTTAATTAAAAACCAATTCTAGGTCTGCAGACTGCTGCAGGAAAGGGGGATGTTGGGGATGCCGGGGATGCCCGCCGGCAGCGGGGAGAAGGGGGAGAGAGGAGCCGTGGCTGGGGGAGCCTATTGTAGGGGGAGTGTTGCTTGCTGGGTGGGAGCGGGCAGGGGCCTGGCATGAAGCGGGGCTAATGCAGGCTGGGGGGCGGCTCCCCCCGGGGACTTTCCCGGCCTGATCCTCGCCCTTCCCGCGGCACGCTGCAGCCTGGCTCCCCTCCCGGGGCGGCGGCGGGGCCGTCCTCCGGCTGCCACACGAGGTGTCAGTCGGTGGGTACCAGCAGCCCCAGTGCCGGGAGACACCCCCCCAGCCCGGGCCGCCCCCTCGGCCGCGCAGCAGCCCACAGGCAGCGGGGGGTGGGGCGCACGCCTTCCCGCGGCCGTGCGAGCGCCGTGTCCCTCGGGAGAGCTGCGGGCGGCCGCAGCTGGCCCTCGCTGCCCTACTTTCCGGGCTGCGCCGGGCCGGGGCTGCGGCCGCTCCCGGGGCCGGCGGGAGCGGGGGCTCGTCCCGGCCGGGCCCGCGCCGCCCCGGGAGCGGGCAGGGGACGGGCAGCGTGCGGCGGGGCTCTGTCTCTCCCATCGCGGCGTGCCCGAGCTCGGCGCCGTGCCAAGGAGGCGGCACGGCCACCGCCGGTGTGTGTGTGTGTGTGTCCCCGTAGGGACCCGGCCGGGGGGCGAGCCCGAGCCCATGGGCCGCTCTGGCTGCCCGGGAGCTGCTGCTGTGGCCGGGCTCCTGCACCCGCTATCCCGGGAGACCAGCAGGAGCTGAATGAAAGCTAAAAGACACATTTAAAATCAACAAATAAAAGGCTTTTGGTAGCTCGTTTTTTGTTGTTGTTTTGTGATGTCTTCGGTTTTTTTAAATACAGGCTATAAATAACCTGCAAAATATTTTGTCTGGGCTATTTCTGAGGGTGAAATCTCGGCCCTCTGGCTTCCCATGCTGTGGGACATGAGTGCAAGCACTGGGTCCATCATGGTCCCATCCCAGCTGTTGAGGAGGGTCCTGCACCCTTGCTTACAGGGATTAGGGTATTTCCACGTCCCTGAATGCCTCCAGCCCCCATGGCATAGGAAATGGTCTTCCCTAGAATGGGTCTGATGGAGCCGCAGGGTAGGAGAGGGGGTAAGCCCCCCCCAAAAAAAAACCGACAGAGGCAGGAGTCTCTGCTTGGCATGGTGAGGAGAGAACGGGGCAAGGGAGGCAGATTTTATGTCGGTATTACAGGTGCAGGAGTTGCTCCCCCTATTTTCCCTGTCCTTCCTGCCCCCATGCCGGGACCAGGGGTGGCCTGTGCACCACCCCCTGCTCCCCCAGGCTTCCTTCAGCCTCGGAGGGGGGTCTGGCTCTCCTCCATCACCTCACAGTCATGGGCACCCTGGGCACCCCCAGTCCTCCTGCGGTGGGCACCCGGTGCCCGGCCAGCACATCCCGGCCTGCACAGCCACCACAGCCGCGTTTCCGTGGAGATGGCATCTCCCGAGCCCGCACAGCCTGAGCGGGAGGGTTTCCATGGAGATGCTGTATCCAGCACGGCACAACCTGAGCCAGAGATTTCCGACGAGATGCTGTAGCCGGGACCCTTGCACCCGCAGCAGCGGCAGCTCCCTGGGCACCCAGCCACTCCTCAGCCCGAGCCCGGTGATGTGCACTGGGACATGGGCAGTCACCACCTTCAAAGAGTTGCTGGGGCTGGAGCAGTCACCGGCCTTATCACCCATCCAGGGTGGGGGCCCTGTCACTTGGGTCGTGCTGTAATGTCACATTCTGGGTTTCCCGGAGGTAACGGGTCCCTGTCTGTCCCCAGCTGGCTGGGGAGGAGATGGGAAAAGCCCCCATAAACCCCCGATGGCTTTGTCCCAGCTGGCACCCTGCAAGTCCCACAGTGATAATGCTGGGCACATCGGGGGGCCAGGGAAGGATGCTGGGGCTGCCGGGCAGGGTGTGGGGCACTGCGCTGGACTCCCACACCTGGGGAAACAGGGGAGCCAAGCCCCGAGCCAGCAGCGGCCCGGAGCTGGGGGTTGCCGGGCAGGGCTCCAGCAGAGCCGCGGCACCAAAAACCTCCTGGGAGGGAAATGAGGATCGCCGAAGGGGCAGGCTGGAGGCAAAGCTCGGGCGGGCGGGGGGGGGGGCGGGGCGGGGGGCGAGGGGAGGTTGTTCAGACAGATGTCCTCACGGCAGGCGGCGGCACGGTACGTGTACCCTGGCCGGTGCTACAAAAGCAGCCTTCGTTTAAACGCAGCTACCGCAGAGGTCACAGTCATGCGTTTTGCACAGAGTGAAACCCTGGTAAAAGGCGAGCCCCAGCCGCAAAGACAAGAAGCAAGAAGCGCGGAAGCGCCGCTGGGACACACGCGTGTCTGCCGGACACGCGGGGCCGCCCCCGCCCGCCTCAGCCCCTCTGCGCTCCCCGCTCCGCCGCCTCCACGTCCTGCCGGACCTTTCCCGGCTGCCTGCCCCCTGCCCGACCTTCCCCGGCTGCCCGCACCCTGCCCGCCCCCTGCTCGAACTTCCCCCGCTGCCCGCCCTTCCCCCGCTGCCCGCTCCCTGCCCGCTCCCTGCCCGCGCCCTGCCCGCACCGAGGACGGCCCCGAGCCTCCGCCGTGGTTCCCTGCTGGCAGGAGCGGCCGCGGCCGGGTCCCCCCGCGTCCCCGTGCGGAGCGTGGCAGCCCCCATCCCCGCGGCGGACAGCTGCAGGCGGCAGCCGGGGAGGCGATCCCCGGGGCTGCTGGCACTGCGCTCGGCGCCTCGGGCACGGCGTGTGTTGCGGCCAGCGGCCGGCTCTTTGTCTCTGGTTATGATGAGGAGCCCTCGGCAGCTCCCGAAGCCGGACCTGGGGGGCTCGGGGCTGGAGGACGGAGAGTACAGGAGCCGGGGTGCGGTGCTGCAGCCCCGGGGCCGCAGGGCCGCAGGCCCAGCTCTGCCCGCAGAGAGCTGCCCTCCTCCTGCTGCACGGTCCTCGGGAAGGGGCTGGAGCAGAGCCGGGGCTCCCTGCGGACGCCAATCCCACTCCATTGGGCTCCTTGCCTGTTTTCTGGGGCTCCCCAGGCACCCTCAGCTCTGCTCACCCACTGTGTCCTCCCCTTCATCACTTCCCCCTGCCTGCTCTTGCCCAAGCTGCCAGCTCTTCCCTTGTCTCCCAGGCACAGCACGGTTCCTCCCCGCCTCATTCCTGGAGCCCCAAACTCTCACCCGCCAGCATCCTCTCAGCCCAGGACTTCTCCTGGGGATGCTGTGGAGGAGGGCAGCAGAGGCAGCGCTGCCCCACTCACTGGAGGCAATGCCTCATTTCCCCATGCTTTTCCAGCCAGCACGGAGGCCAGCCCATGGAGCACGTGGGGAGGAAGAGGCCAGCCCCGAGCATCTTGTGGTGCCCGTGGAAGGTCCAAGGTGAAGCAACACAGAGTCTCAAACCATGAAACCCCCTCCCCAATGCAGAAGCAGCATTGCTTTGGCCCCAGTGGCTGGGTTCAAAATGTCAGCATCCGAGCTCATAAGAGATGCAGTTTCTCACGCCAGAGGTGGGACTCCATCACACGTCCCTCTGTAGTCCCTGCTGCAAGCCCCTTCGGGGAGCTGGGGGAAGAGAGGCCGCACAGCACAGCGGCAGGCAGCAGCCTGGCCCGTCACTTCCCCCACAGTGCTTGCAGCCTTCCTGCCTGCTCTGCCATGTCCTCTAGGCATGAGCAGGCAGGAGTAGAAGGCAGCGCTCTGATGAAATTGTCATCTTTTAGCTGCACCTTCAAACACACTGCAAAAGTGTTTGTTATTGAGTGGGGATGGTTGTGGAAAGCAGGAGGACAAGGTCTGTGGTTAGAGCTGATGCCTCTCATTGGTGTTACTACACCAGTAAAACCCAAGTGAGCTGCCTGCTCACTGCAGATGGAGCAGCACAGAGGCTCCTTCTTTGGAGCAGAAGGAAAAGCTCCAGGAAACCCAAAGAGAGACCACCAGAGCCCGGGGCGATGGGCTGCCCTGACAGGAAACCCCCTCCCTGGCCACATGGCTGGTTCCTCAGCCACAGCTCCATCTTCCCAGTGATGCCCAAGCTTTGAGGCTGGGATGTCCAGTGCAGTACCAGCCTGGTGACAAGACGCTCATGGGATATACAGCTGGGCATGGCATCACAGCAAGCAGGAGGTATCACCCCCATCATCCTCCTCATGGCGCTGGGAGCTGCAAGCCATCCTGGCCCACAGCAGCTGCCACCACCCTTGCAGGAGAAGACTCTGTGATGCCCCACTGAACTGGAGCCATTCGTTTGCATCTCCTGGCCTGCCAGCCCAGCTGGAGAGGCAGAGAGCTGCTCAGGGACAGGCAGAGAGACCAAAATAGTCCTGAAAAGGGTTTGAGGTCTCCCCACCCATGGCCTGGCAGTGAGTGGAGTGTGCCATGTGCCAGTGGCGTTGCTGCAGCCGGTGCATGGCTGGGTGCATTTGCCAATGTGTTTCTGTTTCTAGCTTGGTGGAAGAGGGAGTAGTGTGGATCCTGCCCAAAAACCAGAGTGAAGGGGTGAAATATATAGAGAAGAAAAAAAAAATGAAACAGTAATAACAAAAGCAGCAGCAACATTGGCTGCAGGCCAGGTCAGCGCCGAGCATTTGAGCCCCCACAGTTCCAGGGACTGCAGTGAGCAGAGGATGCACAGCCCCTTAGGTCCAGAGATCACTCCAAGCTCTTGGAGACCACTTGGGTCCCACTGGACCTGTGGAGCGCAGCAGAAGTCCTGCTGCCCAGGCAGGCAGTGCGGAGGAATTGCCGAGGCATGGCAGCAGCCCAGGGCTGCCTGCCACTTCCCGCGTTGCCCGTGGCCCAGTGGGCTCGTGGGAGTTGTGTCCCTGAGATGGGGGCGAGCTAAAAAGAGCCTCCAGCTCCACCCGCAGCAGGCAGCCTGGCTTCCTTCTGTTGAGAAATTACTGGCGAGTGCTCCCAATCGTATTTTTGCAGTGTGTATCGACAGATGATTCATGTTGGCCTTTCTGCAAGTTAGTCCATGACCAGTGTCCGATTAACCACGCTCCCCAGTGAGGGATGCTCCTGATTCCCCAGACTTTTCCGTTTCCTTGGAACACTACCATGAGAGCCACGGAATTTTTCAGCACCACCTTTTAAGGCCCCTGGGTGCAAATTATCCCATCCTGAGGATGTCAAAGTGTTAGTAGTTTCTAATTAAACCAGGGAGGAACAGAACGGTGTTAGAGTATGCAATGGTGGGATGCGGAGCCCTCCCGGCTGGCTCCACGTGTCCCTGAGTGCAATTCCCACAGGGATGGGGTGAGGTCAGCTGCAGGATAAGGCCATTACTCGAACTGTCTGTTTTTAGTTGCACTGGGATGCAGATAAGGTAGGTCCTTGTAAATCCATAGCCGGTTGCATGCCTGTTGCAGGATGTGCCTGCCCGGCTCCCTAACCACCTGCCCAGCCTCCAAAATGCCTGTTTGAGCATCTTCTCTGCCCACAGCCTGGCTGGAGGCAACAGGTAGGAGAAGGCATGGATACCACAGAGGAGAAACTGAGTAATTCCCCTCTGCAGGAAGAGTTTGCTCCCTCCTGGCCTTCCTCGGCTTAGCCCTTGCTTTCTGCTTTCCCCTGGTGCTGCTGGTCCCTCACGTTCCCCCTGCTACCCCTTGCAGTGCTGCCTGCAGTTACCAAACCTCGCCCCAACCCACATGCCCTGTATGCTCAGCACCGTCCTGCCCACGGACCTGTGGCCCGAACCGCTCCCAGAGCACGCCTGCATCCCCACAGGGGCAACATGCATCGTCTCCTGCCTGAGGCTGTTGTGGCCTTTCCAGCAAAAAAAAGAAGAAGAGCTCGATCCCTTTCTGTAAGATATTTTTCCCTCCCTGAGGCAGAGGAAAGGCTTGGTGCTGAGGCTGTGGAGGATGCTCCCGGCAGCAGCAGGTGCCACCCCAGATGTGCCAGTTGGGGGGACACCGCAGCCGCCTGCGGGATAAGCCCACCTCTTGGGAAGCCCACATCACACGGGCCGAGCTGGGAAGAGATTTTGCCATCCAACAGGCCAGGTCCTGGGCAGAAGAACGGCGCTGGAGCAGAGCGGCAGGTCCCAAATGCACTCCCCGGGGCAGCACCACACCGCAGGGGCTCAGAGCAGCACGGACCCCACGGCGGCAGGGAGGGGACCCCGCCAGCCCCTCTGGCACCCACGAGGGGCCCAGGGAGCCGCGGTGCAGGCGCAGCACCGTCCCCCTCCAGACCCACCCTGACGCCGTCCCGCGGCGCTCCTGCGTCCCCTGCCCCGGGGCCGCCCCCCCCACCCCGGGGCGGTGACACCGCGACCCTTCTACCCCGCTGTCCGCTCGCTCCCGGCAGGACGGGCCCCGCCTTCCCCCTGTGCGCCCGCGGGACCAGTCCGTGCTGCACGTCCCTCCGCAGAGCCCCGCGCCGTGGACGCGGGGGGCCGCAGGGAGCCCTGCCCTCCCCCCTGCCCGCCCGCGGCAACGGCGGGGCATGGCGGTGCGCGGAGGCCGGGGAGGGAGCCGGGCCGGAGGCGTCGGATGGGGCGGCGGGGCCGGAGCGGGGGGAAGGCCGGGCCGCGGGGCCGGGGGCGAGGCCGGGCGCAGGCAGCGCAGCCCGTGTCAGGCGGCGGGGCAGAGGCGAGCGCGGCGGGGCGGTGCCTGCGCAGGGCCCGGGCAGCCGGGACACGGCCCAGGGCGGCGTGGCGGGGCCGGGCAGCGAGTGCCCACCCAGCGGGGCCGTGCCGGGGCGCTGCGGGGCCGCCGGTCCCCGAGGCCCGTGCGGGGGCCGGGGGGCGGCGCGGCCGCGGGCCGGGCGAGGCTGTCAGTTACCGGTGCGGTGCGGGCCCGGCGAGGCGGCCGGGCCGGAGCAGGCCGGGGGCGCGCCCGAGGTCGCTCCGCTCCGGGCACCGCGGCGGGGGGCGGGGGGGTGGGTATGCGGCGGCCGCCGGGCCTGCGGGCCCCGGTGCTGCGGGCGAGGGCCGGTGAGAAACTTCCAGCCGCCGCGCCGTGCCGCGCCGTTCAGTGCCCCGCATGGCGCGGGGGAGGCGCCTCGACCCCCGCCCGGGGCCGCGCCAGCCCCGCAGCGCTGCCCGCCCGGCGAGGCACCGGGCCCGGGGCGGGGACGGGGGGAGCACCCAGCGCAATCGCCGCTGGCGCGGGGGTCCCGCGCCCACCTCGGCCGGGCAGGCGGCTCCGCGGCCGCTCTGCCGGGCCGGACCGGCGGGGCTGCGCCCGGGGACACCCCCCGCGGCGGGCACCGGGGACTGCGGGCGCCGCGCTTGCTGCCTGCGCTGCCCGTCCAGCGCTGCCCGCTGCCGGGCTCCCAGCCGCTGCCCGGGCGTGGAGAGAGCGCCCGCCCTCGCCGCCTCCTCCACCTCCATCCTCCTCCCCGCGGTGCGGAGCGAGCGCCGCTCCCCGGTGCGGGCTCCGGTGCCCCGGCGCGGGGTCGGGCGTGTGTGTGCGTATGTGTGTGTGTGCGTGGGGCTCCCACCGCGCCGCGCCGGGCCGTCCGCGGAGCGCGGAGCGTTGCGGCCCCTCCCCGGGCGGGAGCGGCCTCCTCCCGCGCCCCCTCCCGCGGGCTGTGCCGGGCGCGGAGCCCCCTCCCTCCCCGCCCGTTCCCTCTCCGGACTCGGCTGGCTCCGCACAGCCCCCCCGCGCGGGCAGGGCTGGCCGCACGGCACGCCGGGAGCCGCAGTCCTCGGGGCGGCGCGGCGGCCGGTCGGCCGGCGGCTACCGGACTACAGCTCCCGTCAGCCCCCGCGGCGGCGGCTCGCTCTCGCCCTCACACTCCGGCTGCCGCTGCCAGTGTCTCCGCCGCCGCCGCCGAACCGCCGCTCGCAGCGCCCAGTGTCCGACCCACCGCCTCGGGCAGGGGCCCGCCTCGGCCCGCCGCCCCCCGCTGCCCGCCCGGCTCGGGAAGCAGGTGCGTGCCCGCCTCCAGCCGCCCCGCCGCCCCGCGCCGGACGCCCGGCCCCCGCTGCCCGGGCACCCCGGGCCCGCGCGGCCCCGCACCCACCGCCGGGGGGGGGGAAGGCGGACGGCAGCGGGCGTCCCGAGCCCCCCGCCCGGCCGGACCGGGTCGCCATGGAAACGGTCCCGGGACACCACCGGGGGTGGCGGCGGGGGGGGCTGGTGGTGGCGCCGGGTGGGGAGGGGGGCGGGCGGTGGCGGCGGCGGCGGCGGCGGCGGCGGCGGTGGGTGGGCGGGTGGGCAGCGTCCTGCGGCGGGACAGCGGGCGGGGACGGCGGGCACTGACAGCGCCGGTCCGGGGGCAACGGACGGGCGGCGGGCTCCGCTCCCTGCCCCGCGACGGCGCGGCGTGCCTCTGCCCTGCCTCGCGCGGCGGCTCCGGCACCGGCACCGGCGGCACCTGCCGCTCCCGCGGCGGCGCGGGGGGTCCCGGGGCGGCGGGGCGGGGCGGCCGCCAGCGGCGGGACGGCGGCGCCGGGCGCTCGCGGAGTTTGGCGGCGTGGCCCGAGCCTGCCCCGGCAACCGCCGTGCTCGGGGCCGGCCGCGTCGGTAGCGGCTTCGGGGGCCGGGCGGGCGGGCGCCGGGCGATGGCGGAAGAGCCCTCCCCGGGGACAGAGCGGCCGCCGCCGTCGCAACCTCCATGATCGGGGCTGCCCCGGTGCGGCGGCGCGGGGGCCCGGCCGCGGCCGCCGGGGCTGCGGGATGAGTGGCGGCAGCTCCGCGCGCCGCTGGGGAGCGGCCCCGGGGGCAACTGTTGAACCGGGGCGGGCACCGTGGCCGGGGGCTGCGGGAGTCGGTGCGGGGAGCAGCGCCGCGGGGCCTGGCCGTCGGCGGAGTTTGGGGGGGGGTGTGTGCGGGGCGGAGCCGCCGTGTACCGGGCTGGGGCGAGGGGGGGTCCCTGTGCGCCTCGCGGGGCGCCGGTGGCGGCGTGGGGCCGTGGGCCGTGCCGCGGCCTCCCGGGGCTCAGGGAGTGGGACGTGCCGCGGCAGGGAAGCCCCCCTGGCCGTCCCAGCCCCGGGGGCGTCAGGGTGCGTTCGGGCCTGACCGGTGCCACTCCTGCGCCGCCGCCGTCCCCCGAGCCGGTGCGACGGGAGCGGCCGGGCCCCCCGCCTGTGCCCAAGGTGAGGGTCGGGCAGCGGCAGGACCGGGCGGGAGGAGGAGGTGCTTCCTGCCGCCCTCACCGGAGAGGAAACCAAAACTCCTTCGGTGGAGTGTCGGTACTCGGGAGGCTTATTGCTGGCGTCTCGGTGAGCGGCATCGGTACCTCCATCCGAGCATGGGTGAAGCCGGTTCAGGAGGGCACCGTCGAGAAGGTCTTTCAGGCTGAAATAAAGATGAGGCAAGTTTCTCCTCTCAGAGCATCTGCTCTCCAGCACCCTCATGCTTGCCTGCCACCACCGGAGTTGGGGGGGATCCTTGTGAGCGAGGGGCCGACACGTCCTGTGCCCTTCGCAGCATGCCCACCTCTTTCTTTCGCCATGTCTTTTTTTCGCCTTCCCTTCCCCACCCTCCCTTTTTCATCATCCTCGTCAGCCTTTGGGTTTAGCCAGTCCCAGTGCCAGCGCAGTGCTGGAGGCTGCATGGTGCCCATCGAGGGCACCAGCTCTGTCACTGTCACCTGTGTCTGGAGATGCCTTTCTGGGGGGGTGTCGGAGACCCAGTGCTGGTGCAGCTTGGCCTTCAGAACAAAACCGCCCTTGGGACCTCTGGGCTCTGGCATGCCAGCTTGTCTCGTGGGGACAGGAGGCTGTATTTTGTGACAGCAGGAAATACTGCTCTGGATGCAGTATTTCGGATGGTCTGCACCTTGTCAGATACTACGTTTTTTAACGCTAGCCTCCTCAGTGTCTCTTTTATTCCAGTTCTTAAAAATTTGTGAGACTGGGCTTTCATGGGGACAGCCTTGCTGTCTCGAGTGAGCAAGTGTTTAGTGACACCCATTGCACCACATCTGGGACTTATTATGAACGGACTACTGAACATGCAGCAAACTTTTATTTATTTTTTTCAAATGGGGATGGATTTTTTCTTTTTTATTTCCAATTCATCGTGCCAAGTATCTATAATTACTTGCGGTGTTACTGTGTCTTTAAATCAGCTTAAGCAAATGCATGTAGGCAAAGCCTGGCTCAGCTCCGCATCAGTCGGGGCTGCTGTACAGCCAGTGGGAAACCAAAACCGAGCTTGGGGCTGCCGCGCGGGCCACAGGCCGGACCCTGCGTCTGGCACTGTCTCCCACCACAACGGGCAGTGAAGGTGGCATGTCCTGTCCGTGCTGCGTTTTGTTCCACCCCAGTTGGTGGAGGTCAATTCTGCTACGGTTTCTGACCTCTGCATGAGTGGTAACGTAATATAAGATAAACTGTTTCCTTTTTTTCGGTTTTCTTTTTAAAATTTTTCCCTTGCTATGTATCACACCTGTAGTGAGTCCTGCGAGAGGACTGTCAGGATTTTTTTGATTTGATTGTGTAATTTATTTTTTTTTTTTTTTCAAGCAGTTGGCTTTAAAGGGTTTTCTGAAGCAATGCTCAGAGTTAAGGCATCTCAGGCACCTCTCAGGATTGGTGCTCACTCTGTACCTCTGTACCTCAAATGGATGCCCAATAATCACATAAAAAAACAAATATAATTTCTTGCCTGTGTTACTAATGGCAACAAAGATTGCCAAAGTGAACAAACTATTGCAAGTGAAGGAGACCATTCCCCTCGATGCAGACCGTTTCCTTCTGGCCCATTTGAGCCTCTCTGAATTGCTGCAGGGGCATGTGCTGCCTTATTCCACTTCTTTTACTCCCATCAAAGTAGCCGTCTCGTGGGCAATGCACTCTTGAGTGGCAAGTCCTGCTTGAGTTTCCAGCAGCCTGCCTAGTTTTGTATTTGGTAGCCATCTGGGGGAAGGAAACCCTGCCTGCGAGGTTTCGGTCCTCTCTGGGAATGAACCTTACAAAGGTGTCTTGTGCGGGTGTGTTTCCAGGGTCAAAGTGCGTCCCTCCCGGCCTTCTGCAGTGCCCCCTGGGCAAAGGAGCCGTACAGCACCTCGGAGAGGTGAGCTGCCGCATCCTCCCGATCTCTTGCTGCAGAGGGATGTGTTGGGCTTTCCTCTTTTTGATACCGTAGGGCTGGAAAGTCTTCCTTTCCTTCTCTGTGCCACTGGCCCACTTAATGCAGCAGCCGAGAGCGCTGCTGGCGCGAAAGGAGGCACCGCTGACGGGCAGCGTTTTACTGTGTCTGTAAAGGTCCTGCAGCCCAGCCGAGCGCATTGCTTTATTTGTCAAGCTGCACTGAGTTCCTACCGATGTGATCCACTATGAGATCTCTGGAGCTGGCTCTTGGCCTCGTGAGGCTTGCGCCATGGCTGCTGCTCATGCAGCAGGGAAAGGCGAAGCTGCTGTTCGTCCTGGGGAGCTTGTGCCGTCGTCTGAACCCTGGCTGCTTGGCAATGGTGCATATTGCCACTTGTCAGGCCCTTGCTGGAACGCTGTCGTGCGGTGCTCTCCAACCTGTGTTGGGGAATAATGTGCCTGCCCATAGCCCAGATGCAGGGAAGCCTTGCACTGGGGGATTTTGGGAGTCTGGCTGCTGGCGTTTTGGTAACTGTCATCTTGTGCCTGCGTAGTCAGCGTGCAGCTGAGACAGTGGTGATCTGTTGGCATGTAGCTCACGTGTTGGTGCTGGGATGGGGGAGAGGAAAGGTAAGTGTCTTGAAATCCAAGTCATTTTAGTATTTGGAAATTCACAGAGCAGGAAAATGCATGAAAAACTTCTTGTGGGGGGGGGTCAGGGAAGCACAGTCCTAAAGTGGAATGTGTTTGCACTGTGGAGAAGTGGGTTGGTATAAGCTGTACCTGTGAGGAACGTGGGAAAGCCTCCCTTTCTGTACCCCTGGGTCTTGGTCCACCCAAATTGCCATAGAGTTGAATGACTAGAAGATCATGGCTCTGGTTGACCTGACCAAAGCAGTACAAAAGTGAGTTAGATTAGGTGGCAATGTAGATGTGACATCTGTTTGGGCAAATGCCAATGGTACAAAACGCTCCAGTAAAAAAACAAACTGCTATCCATGGCTGGAAGTTAGGTGTCGGCTCAGAGAAGTTGCTGTATGTATTTGCCAACATAAGCGCTTGAGAAGCTGAGTGTTGAGTCAGGTCAGAGAACGGATCTGGCTGAGTTGTCACTGTTATTTGCAAGGTAGGGAGGAGACTGGATTTCAGTGGGGTAGCTTGCAAATCTGTTGTGCAAATCCTGTACCCCTCTTCCCCATTAACACTGGGGTGGGAGGTGTGTGAGGTGCAGTGTTGCAGTGGAAAACTTGATTAGGAAGCCTTACCTTGGGCAACTCAAGTTAGCATCCCTGAGAGCTAGGGAGCAGGCAGGATTTTAAGAGGGGTCATCTTGGAGATTATGTGGGCTTAATTATCTTCAGCTATGAGGGAGCTGGTAGGTGAAGGCAACAGCAGCCTGTCCTGCCACCCTCAGCTTGACCTGTGTTGAAATGACAGTTGTCTCGGTGCTGTTGTGATTTTAGTGCAAGGAAGATTTGTCTAGAGATAATTATTAGAAAATACCCATTCCCGAAGAACTTAATCTCAGGAAACTTGTTTCCATCAGCTGGACAGTGGTATTACATAACAGAGAGTAATTTCTTGACTTAATCCAAGGGAACTTCCACCTGTAGCTGAGCCATCACTAACCTGAGTAAAAGCATGCTTTTACTACAAGGAAAACATCTTCTGCTTTGCTTTTTCTGGAGCCTGGAAGAGAGACTGGTTTGCAGAGTAGCATCCTCTCCTTTTGCAAAATGATGAGAGGTTTTGCCTTAATGAACAAAAAATACCCCCGTTCTTTTAATTCACCACGTTAGTTTGATTAAAAGCCTCTCCAAGGGCTTGTTGTTGGTGGTGAATGTGTTCGGCACCTTGTTCACAATTCTTAGAGCACATTTTGTTTTGAGAGGTGAAGGAGCTTTAATACCACATGACGAGACTCTCCACACAAAGTGTTGTGTTTATGTTCTTATTTCATTCTAAACTAGTTTTCTTTGGCATTACTTAGAATTGGCTGGGCACCTATTTAGCTAAATCAAAATAAGACTGTGGTTTCATATATACTTCCTTTGGCAGACGTGGTGATTAAGCAGATTCTGTGCCAGTCTGTGCCCTCTCTCCTTCTTGGTGAACCTGACCGAGGAGCTAGTATGGGTTAAAACCAGTCCAGCCACAGGGGAAAAGGGGCGGGGGGAAGAAAAGGTTTTAAACAGAGATCAACTCCCTGATCAAGTTTACCAGGACCCTGCACATTTTCAGTGACATGATTGAAGTGGCGAAGGGAAAGAAGGGCTTCAAAAATTTCTTCAACAGCTTCTTCTACTCGAAGGCAGGCATGTGAAGCCATGCCCTAGTTGTGTTCTCCAAGGGGTTCCTGCTAGTTTAATTACATCTGATTAAAGTCATTTTAAGCTGCACCAAGTGAAGACAAAAATTTTGCTCGGTTTCCTTGTGTCGACTCGACTAAAAGTGTGTTTGACCCAGGAAGGCTGCAGTTGCTCTTTCTGGTTTGGCATTGCATCGGGAAGCTGCTCATCCTTGCATTTCTCAATAAACTTCCTGGGCTGCCTTCTTAAGGGTGCTGCTCTTTTGCTGTTCGTGCTGGTTTGCACTGGAGACCACGTCTGTTGTTTTGCCCCCAGTTTATTCCTTCTCTGAGTTAAAATATTGATGCTTTTTCTCTTCTGTTCTTCTTCATTCCCTGTGAAATGCCTGTCTTTGGCACGTGTCCCACATGGTCTGTGGAGGATAGAGGCCAAGAATTCATGAAACAGTGTCTATCTCTGTTACTATGTCCTGCTGGCTGTCTTCTCGTGGCCGTTGTGCCTCCTCTGTTGACCGGTTCTCACTCAAGTACTCAAAATGTGCTGTTTCTCCCAGCTCCTTGTACCACGCCACTATCATTTTTCCCTTGCCAAGCCCGTTCTCGGGTCATGCCTGATCTGTGCTTAGTTGAGGCTTCAGCTCATCTCCAACTCCTTCCTGTTCTACATCGTGCAGCCGTGTGCATCCCCTTCCCCCATTGCACAGAAGGTCCCTTTTGATATCTTCTGAAGCATCTGTCCTGCCACTGTGCTCAGGGGCAGAACTTTTCTCTTTCCCTTCTTTCAGTTTAGCCTAAGATGGTGAAATCCCCGCAGATTGTTTGTTCCCCTATTTCCTTTATGTTGCATTTCTCTCCAAGCATCGAAAGACTCCTCCCCTTCCTGCTCCAAGCCACCTCTCATTCTCTTTGGGTATGACCCTGCTCTCTGTCTTAGCGTCTGCCTGAGTCTCCCTCCATTATACAGTATTTCTTCCATCTTAAGGTATGTATCTTTTAGCAGGTTTCCCCCTCTTCTCGTAACCTCTGATTTCCCTAGTTTGTTTGCTCACTTGTGCCCTCATATGTGCAGATGGGTCAGTTGCTTCTTTTTCGCAAACAAGTTACCTTGCCCCGATTTCTCCTGGGTGCCTGACCCTTCTTTCCTGTCTGGAGGATCCTCACTGGCATGTTTGGGCTGGGGTGAGGATATCTGGCAGCAGCTGTGTTCAGAGGTGTCATTCAGTTCCACATCTTGATCCCTTGAGCTGCTGGCTGGTAGATCCCTGCGTGGCTCGTTTCAGCATAAACGGATGGTGCAAGCTGCTTCTTGTCCTGTTCAGTCCTTCTGTCACCAGGAGGTTTTTCAGGGAAAAGACAACCGAGGGAGATTTGGGATCATGTGTCACTTTCAGCTTCTTCCCACTCTCACCCGCTGCACCAAGAGCATTGCTGTGGCTCTATGCCTGCTTTACCTTCGTGTGTTTAGTATTTCTCTGAAGCGAGAACCTCTTTGACAGCATCTCTCTCTGCCTTTTGGCATCAGTCCTACTTGGTTCGACCAAGTCCACTTGTTAGCACAGTAGAGCCACTCTTCCTTCGTTGCTTTTTCCCTGATACGACTTGAGCAGCAAAGCTGCCTTAATGCTTGAACACCCAGTGCTGCACGATTGGCTGCAACGTTCTCCCTCAAAAGCTCCTCCAGCGGACAGTGAATCTTGGATGCTCGTGGATCTCTGGATTTCCTCATGTTTTCCACCCGTAATCCCACTGAATACCAGCACCTTCCTGACAGAGGGAGGGGATAATCACTTGATGGCACTGTCTGCGGCCCTGTTGGCAAACCTCTGCTCCCCTGCAGGGCACCCCAGCTGCCTTCTTGTTTGAGGCTTTCCCCCTTGAACCCGCTGTGTGCCAGTTTATGAAAGTTATATGAAGCTATGGGGATGCCAGCATTGTAACAGACCATCATGAAGAAGCTTGGTCTTGCGGCTCACTACCGGGGTCTGGAGGCTCCTCTGGAAGGGGGAGAAGAAGAGTGGAGGACTCTTTTGAGGGGTGCATATGTGTGCAAAGGCACCTGTGTGAAACTCTCAGGGTAGCTAGAGGTTTTTGGCAATAACATTGTTTAATATGAGGATGAACGTACCATGGATTCTGTCCCAAGGCGCTACTGGTGTCTTCTAGCCATCTTCCAGGCACAGGTGTAGCATTTTGGGTATTGTACCAAACCTGCCTGACAGCGAAGCTGTGGATGGCTCTTTTTCAAGCAAGGTTGAATGCGAGCATCCCAGGGAGAGTTACTAATCCTCTGTTTTTCTTTTGTAGGCAGAGTGGCCCCGTGAGCCCCAGCAAGTCTCGGTTGGTGACGAGCAGCTGTCATGATCTCTACAGCACCTCTTTACAGTGGGGTGCACAACTGGACCAGCACAGACCGGATTCGCATGTGTGGCCTCAACGAGGAGAGGTGAGGTGCGTGGGCGGCATGGTAGGGGAAGGAGGAAGAGAGTGGAGAAAGTGCGTTAGGGATCGGGAAAGGCTCCGGGAAGGGAGCTGGTGCTGGCTTAACCTGTTCTTACTATGGTGTAAAATGGACTGAGGTGCAAAAGAGCTGCAGGGAGGGGATGGGTGTGTGGTTAAACAGTGGCATTCTGTGCTGGTCCCCACATCCCGTGCTCCAACAAGGAAGGCCCACAAGCAGAGCATGCTGGAGTTCTCTGCAGAGGAACTGCTGGCTGCGTGTAGCTGTAGTGCATCCATGACGTTGGTGGGTGACAAGGCTGAGTTGTCTGCATGTGCTCTTGGCTTCAGCAGACGTGTGCTCTTAACTGCCAGAGAGGGGAAGAGCTTGACCCGCTGCGAGCCAAGCAGCTAAGACCTGTCGGCGGTGACCCAGGAGGGTTAGTACAGACCAAATGATTAGAAGGGAGAGTTGTGACATGCCACCAAATAGGAGATTAGGGAGGATTAGTGGCTGGGAGGCAGAATCGATCAAGACGAGTTCTTGGGCTGCCCCGTGGCTTTGCATCACCTTTTTATTCCACAGCTCTTGGGGGAGTTCTCAAAACTGATCAGTTTGTGGCTTCCTTGAGGCTACTACGTGCGTTCATTGCATTTGCCAGAGCCAGAAAAGTTTGACGGGCTTGAAGGCAGCACGTACCTGTCGTTCCTCACTGTGGGTGTTGAGGCTTTTGGCGGCGAGTCCTCCGAGGGCCGGTCAGAAGAGCGGTGGGACAGGGAAGAGTTCAGACTGTTGCTTGAGGCAGACATGCGGGCAGAGATCATCTTCAGCCCTCAGCAGCCGCTTGGCCTGCTGTGTGTCCCTCAGATAAGAGCTGGGGATGGCGTTGCCCTCTGCCTCTCCTAAACCACTTGGAGCTACTCCTAGTTGACAGCAAACATCAAAGCTCGGGGTGCGAGTGAGACGGGCACAGCGGGCCGGCTGCAGCCGAGCGCTGTCCCTTGGCTGCCTGCCCCGCTTGGGGCCAGGTGGGAGGCAGCTGGCACCGGCTGGCCGTGCTGTCCCCGTGCCCTGCAGCCGGGTGTGGTGGGCTCCCCACGCCGCGGCACGGGCCGGCCTGTGGAGGAGCCGCGGTCGGCGGCATTCGGGGCCGGAGGCGGGGCAGGCCGCAGCACCGGGGCCGGGGCTGCCGTCGGGGCCGTCCCGGCAGCTGGCAGGGCCTGGGCCCGGCACGGGGCAGAGCCGGCCCCGCCGCCCTGGCAAGTAGCCGGTGGCGGGAGGAGGCGGTGCCGGTGGCGGGGAAGGGCCGGGCCCCGCTGTCCAGCTCCCGGCCGCTCGCCCGCCGTGCCGCGGGCAGCCGGCTGCGCTCGGGCGCCCCCTGGCGTCTCACCGCCGCGTCGCCCGCCTGTGTGTGGCGGGCCCCGGCCCCGCTCCGCCCGCCCGCCCGCCCGCCCGCCTGAGGGCTCCTCGGGGACCGGGCTGCGGCGGCGGGCTGGCTCCGGGACCCCCGCTCCCCGCCCCGCAAAGGTCCCTCTCGCTCCGGCGGGGCCGGGTCTGCCCTAGCGCGGGGCTGGGCCCCGGGGCCTGGCCACGTCCGGGCCCCCTTGTGCGGCAGCCCGAGCCCCGCCGGCTGTGCTGAGGCGGCCTGGGCCCTGCCAACCCGGCCGCCGCGCCACAGCCCGGCCCGGCCCCCCATCTCCCCTCGCTAGTGACAGGCCTCTCCGGCCTGCTGTGGCCAGGCTGGGCTGGAGGGGCCCTGCCAAACTGCTGCCGAGGGGGCAGGAGCCGCTCGAAGGGACCAGGCTGTCACGGGGGTTGTGAGGCAGCCCGGAGCGGGGTGCCTGTGCTGGGGATGCGGGAGCCTGAGGAGAAAGCTGGCTCCTGTAGCTTGTGTCCATTACTTTGTGGTGAAAGCCTGGGGGTTAGGGGAGCAAATCCAGAAAAATCACGTCAGCAGCAGAAGCTGAGCTGGAGGTTGGTTCCTTCAAGAGTAGAGAATCCCTGTGGGGTAAATACTGCTGGGGCAGGAGTGTCCCAGGCCAGGGCACTGAAGACACAAGCGCTGTCTCCTGTGCAGGGTTCTCGCAGATGCCAAGAACAACTGTCTCCTCGGTGTGCTCCATTTCCACAGAGCTCACAGTCCGTACCCCAAATTCAGGCTTTCCGCTCAGAAACTGTCTTCCAAAGAGAAAGGGTCAGACGCGCAGGCCAGCAGGGCACTGCACACCGAGGCGGCTGCCCGCACCTGCTGCTTCTGTTACGGACGGCTTGAGCCCAGATAGCTTTGGCGCTGGGGGGAGATGTCCACCTGTGGCTGGCGGGGAGCAGCAGGGCTGGGCTGGGGAGTCCCAGGGCAGGGAGTGAGCGTGGCTGGGAGACAGAGGAATGGGGAGTGCGGAGGTGCCTGTGGAAGAAGAGACGGGCAGGATGGGGCTCGGGGGAGGATGGGACTGGAAACGTGTGGTGGGGCAGAACAGGAAGCGGAGGGGTTGGGAGTGGATGTGTGGAGCCGGACTGTGGTGCAGTGCAGCGCAGCCAGGGAGGGCTGGGCTGGCCCATGGTGACACCAGGGGGTGTGTGCCAAAATGGCCATGGGTAAGGAGGGTGCACAGAGCTGCTGTGCCACAGAGAAGGTCTTGTCAGGCCCGTAGGTGGTGTAGGGTAAGCATTTCTGTGTGAGGAGGTGCTATCCAGCGGGCAGAGCTCTGGGAGAGGGAGGCCGCAGTGGACAGCAGTGTTCCTCATCCCCTCAGCCTGCAGTGGCCACATAACATGTGTTGATGAGGAGCTAGCTACCTGGAGCAGGCATGCTGCTTCAGGCTGCCAGCTGATCTGCTGTCCCATGCGGGGACAGGGAGGGGTAGGATCCTGGGAGGGTGTCTTGGGCTTTCGTAATGCTGTGTCTTGTTCCTCGACTAGGAGAGCCCCCCTTTCTGATGAGGAGTCTAAAACGAGCAGCTCCCAGCACTTGGGGTCTCAAGAGTTTTGCGTCAGCAGCAGCCTTTCCGAGGTGAGCTCCTCGTGTGCACATCTGGGTTCAAGAAGGCTTTCCCTGGTGGAACAAGCTAAACAAAAGCATCTACCCTAATGGGTCTCGCAGGCTCCTTCTTGAAGGTGGTGCACTTAGGTGCAGTAAGGCAAAGCAGCGCTCTAGTTTGTCAAGAACTGTTTGCCATTTCTGCCTCTGTGTCCTGAGCGGGGCATAGAGAGGAGGTCCTGCCTGTTGTGCTAGGAGCCACTTTCACAGCTCTCAGGAACACCTTCTTCTCCCTTCTTGTTGCAGGTGGAGCTCACAGCAGTCAGCAGTGGTGGCAGCAGTGCCCAGGGGCTGGATGCTGATGGCAAGGTGGAGGAAAAGCTGGGGCCCAAACTGGAAGAGCAGCCACCTGATCCCAACCCAAACCCTGAGCGTGTGGGAAAGACTGTGAAAGATGATGCCCTGGGCCCTCTGGTGAGCCAGGGGGATGGCAGAGGGCAGGAGCCTCCAGTCCCCAGAGCTGCTGAGCAGGAGAGCGGTGGTGCTGATCCTGCCTGGACACTTGCAGAGCCTCACAGTGACAAGCAGGCTGATGCTCCTCCAGCCTGCTCTGTGGCTCCAGAGAGCGAGCCTGCTGGGAAGGAGAAAACCACCCCAAGCACTGGAGCACAGGGGCCAGGCACACTGGCAGAAGGGACGTTGTCTGTGGTTGTCTCCAGCTGCAACACCTCTGCCTCCACTCCTGCTACTTTTACTTTGAACAGAGTGTGCTTTCCCACATCTCAGGCCCCTGCTATGCAAAAACTACCCCTGACCTTTCAGGCTGGGGCAGTTCTGAGCCCGAGCCAGTCACTGGTGTACATCCCACCACCCAGCTGCGGGCAGCCACTCAGTGTGGCTACGCTGCCAGCCACCTTGGGGGTCTCCTCCACCCTCACCCTCCCTGTCCTGCCTTCCTACATACACGAGCGTTGCCTGCCAGGCATTATCGCTTCCCCAGAGTTGCGCTCCTACCCCTACCCCTTCTCTGTCACCAGACCCTTGGCTTCAGACGCCAAAGTGGTGTCTGTGGAGGTGAATCAGTTTAGCTGCCCCTCGCCCTCAGGTGGAAGCAGTGCCCAGGCTGCTGCTGAGGGCGCTCCCTCATGCACCGCTGGCCCTTCCCTCTCATCCAGCCAGGCTGTGCTGGCAGCATCGTGCGGGAGTGCTGCTCCGTCTGCTGGCACTGGTGCGCACGCCAGAGCCCCGGCAGCTCCCGAGCCGCAAGTACCGGGGGCTGCCACTTCACTCTCTCCTCTGAAGTCGCCTCCACAGCTAGAGCGTGAGATGGTCTCCTCTCCAGAGTGCAGCGAGATGCCTCTCGATCTCTCCTCCAAGTCCAATCGTCAGAAACTGCCTCCACCCAGTCAACGCAAAACACCTCCTATGCCCATCCTCACACCCGTGCACACCAGTGGCAAAGCTCTCCTCACCACAGTCCTGTCCAAGTCCCAGCGTGCAGCCCAGACTACGGGCAGCAGCGTCACCTCGTGTCTTGGCACCACCCCTCCCTTAGTCATCTTCCCTGAATTCCTGCGCAATGGCGAGCAGGGTTCCTGGGTGAAGAACACCACGCTCATCAGCACCATTCCAGGCACCTATGTCGGCGTCGCCAACCCGGTGCCTGCCTCGCTGCTGCTCAGCAAGGACCCTGGCATGAGCTTCAGCAGAGATCCGCGCCACCTTCCCAAGCAGGAGCCTATTTCCATCATTGACCAGGGAGAGCCTCGCAGTGCTGGGGTTCCCTGTGGGAAGAAATCCAACCAGGTCAGCACAGAAGGACAGCAGGATCCCGCCAGGAGACTTCATGGTAGAGTTGCTCCAGGAGCTCCTTTGTGTCAGTCCAAGGACATGTCCACCTGGAATCCTGGCCAGGGAAGTGTGTACCCACGATGCCCTGTGAATGGAAAACCTTCCAATCCTCAGCTTCTGCCTCTTGGCTGGTCTCCTTATCATCAAACCCCCCTGCTTTCGATCGGCATCTCTACAGCAGGGCAGCTGCCCCCAAACCAGAACAGCTCCTGTAAGCCAGCTGGTGCAGGTGAGCTCCCAACATTCCCAAGCGTGCAGCCCACAGAGTCCAGCACAGCTGCCCAGAGCCTGCCAGAGGGGCTGCCCAGGCTCCCACCTGAGGAACGGGAAGCTGCAGCCAAGAGCAAGAGCTGCCGGGCCTTGCCCAAGCTCTATGAGGAGCCAGCCAATCCAGTCCCACTGGTTGCTGGTCCATCTCTTCAGACCAATGCTGTGGATGTGAAAGGGGGGAAGGGGAAGCTGGACATTCCACAGAAGAGTCAAGACTGTGATCAGCCAGAGGCTGACTCCAGTAAGGAGGGTAATGTACAGACTGAGGCTCCTCAGGGGAGCTGTAGCCACAAACAGTTGGACGCAAAGCCTAAAAACCAAGTGTTAGCAGCATATTTGTCGCATGATCTGCCTGCAGCTGGGCAGCAGAGCCTGCGAATGATTTCAGAGGTGCCCACAGAGAGTCAGCGCAAGGAGCTAGGCTGCGAAGGCTCCCAGGAGCCACCAGCAGTAGAGCCCCTCCAGTGCGTGCGTCAGGTGGATCTGTGCAGGGTCAAGAAGGAGCGAGTGGAGTGTGACATGTCATTTACCTCTGTGACTTGTCTACGAGCTGGGACTGCTCCCCAGGCCTTTGGTGAGGTCAAACTCAAAGGAGCAGGCCAAATCAAGCAAGAGGGCAGCATGCACTGCAAGTCCAAGCGGCAGCATGATGGGGACGCCAGGCAGGCCCACAAGAGACTGAAGTGTCAAACCCAGGATGGTGAGGAGCCCCCAAGCAAATCGGGGAGCCGGAGTGCGCATGGCCGGAAGGTAGGTGGTATAGGCTGGGCCTCTTGGGTTATAGCAAAGGTTAGCAGGCGAGGTTGGAGGCGAGGAGGGAGCTCTTCACAGAGGAGGGCACAGCTGAGTGCACAGGGCTTTCCACCCATGCTCTTTGGCATTACCTGGCAGTGGATTAATGTACCCGTGTCTGCAGGTTATCTAGAGCAAAAATGGATCTGGGGTGTCAAAAGTGCTGGAGGGCACCAGCATGATGAGTAGGGGACAGCGTTTTGTCCCTTCTTTTTTGCTACTCCAGCTCAGTCATTTGGCAGCTCAGGCTTCAGTCCGTGTCCTCCATTCACAGTGGCGAAAACACCATGACGATCTGCATGACCTTGGCAAGCGAGAAGGCCGAACCGGCCTGGGATCAGTGAAAGATCACAACAGTCTCAGGGTAAAGCGTAAGCGCAGGAGGCCAGCAAAGACGGAGTTCCCATCGCCAGCACACCGTGGGGACAGCCACGAGGAAGGTACCCTTGTGAATGGCAATGTATTATTGCGGGGTCGGGCTGCAGCGGTTCCCGTCACCCTAATGCCCGTGTGGCCAAACTGTTGCTACTCTGAAGCTGAACAGCCTCTGGAGCTAGTGGCTTCCCGTAGTGGGTTGGGATCCAAAACAGAGCTGCGATGTGATGCTGAACTGCCCTTCCCAGGCCAGCAGACTTGCGTGGACAGATGTGTAGCATGTTTTCTCAAGGCGCAGTTTTCCCCACAGGTTACCTTGAGAAGAAGCCCAAGAACAACTTTCGGGATTTCATTCCGGTGGTGCTGAGCAGTCGGACACGCAGTCAGTCGGGTGAGTTGGTGCTAGGAGACCCAGCTGGGAGTCCTGGGTGGGCTGTGAGCCTTTCCCTTTTTACATGGCCTTGTCCCTGCCTTCTGTCCTGCCTTGCAGGGGTTTTCTTGTAGATACTCTTGGCTTTTTTGTCAGCTAGAGATCTCACTTTCTTGCAGGAAGCATCGCTGGCTCTTCTGCTGGTGTGACAGGAGAGTGTGATGTGAGCGGTCAGGAGATTTTACCATTGTTGGAGGAGGATCAGGAAGAAGAGGAGGAGGAAGAGGAGGAGGAGACATCCTTGAAACGTCGCAGGCTGCGAAAATCCCACAGGACATCACACTATCACAGTCGCAGGGCCAGGGACAGGTCTCTGTCTGAGAGGAGCAGCTGTTACACGAGGAGGAATCGGGAGCTGCCCTGGAGAGTGGAATCACCCAGGCAGCTGTGGGAGCCCAACGAGGAGGAGGAAGATGACAGCCACATCAAAAGGAAGAAAAGGAGACGACAGAAAAGTCGGAAATACCAGACGGGGGAATATTTGACCGAGAGAGAGGAGGAGCGAGTGGGCTACCCCCACAGGAGGCGAAAATCCAAAGCAGGTACAATCTGGGAAGGGGATTCCAGTATCAAGCTGTGGCCCAGCACGGGGTATTGTTTTATTGCTTTTTTTTGTTACATGTGGGAATTTGGTGGGGATTTTGTGGGTTTTTTTTTTTGGTAATGATGAAACTCCATCATTATTAATGGCTTGATGTCCACAGCGTGGTCTGCTTCAATTGATCAGCTCTTTCAAAAATATTGCAGTAAATTTTGGAGTAGGAAACAGCAGCTTGTGTGCCTAATTAGATACTGATCTTACTCTCAGATTAAGAGAGAGGGCATGGGAAAATGAGAATAGGATGAGGTAGCACAGTGAAATATTTCTGGACAAGAATGGGCCCCTGGGAGTAGTCAGCATTCCTGGCTGAAGTGGAGGGACATGGAGCCATCACAATTCAGCTGGGCTTCTTTACATTTTGTCTTGCTTTATTAAGGCAACTTGCAAGCTTGCACCAAGGAGCACAAGGATGAGAGGATTAACAAAGCTAGAGTGTCTGCAAGTGATGGAAAAATCCCCCACCATGGTTTGTATTTGCAGCTTTGCTAGGAGGAGAATGCTGTGCCACCTGCCTGCATCCCACTCACTGCTCTACCTCTGCTCTTGTGTTTTCTCACATAACTGCCCAGACCATGTGGTCAAAACCAAATCTGTGATCTGTGTTTCCCTGAGGTTTAGCAGTCTCCATGGTCCCTTCTCTCAGCCTGTGTGGGGCAAGTTTGAGGCTGTTGGGAGTAAGGCTGGGATTCATCCAGCAGCGTACTGGTGTCTTGGTGTGTGTGCTGACAGCTGGCTGGTAGCTTGTAGCTGTGTCCGAGCATCCCACAGGTAACTTCTGCCAGGGCTGCAGAAGAACATGTCTGAGCTGTGGTGTTGGGGGAAGTGCTTCTGCCAGCCCTCCATATGCTTGGGCCCTTCTTTTGGAGGTGATGTGGGTACAGAGCTGTTGCCTTTTGCCACAGGACTCCGATCGCCAGTCTTCAGGAGAGGCTGAGATGCTGCTGAGGCGCTGTGAGAAGTAGTAGAGGTGGCTGCTGTCCCCCCACCAGCTGATCTCCCAAGCTATGTTTCTTCTCTGGCACAGTTTTACTCTATTGCTGCATTGTCTGGGTGCTTCTGTGAGACCAGGAGTAAAGTTTCTGATGGGCTTCCTGGCATCTTTTCAGTTAGTTCAAGGGTGCTCTCAGACTGTCTACTGCTGCTGCTGGTTCCAAACAGAGCCTGAGGAGGAAGTCTGAGTGCAGCAGCATTCAGGAGGGTTTTCTCCAGGAGCTTTACCACACATCTTAAGAGTGTCTGTCTTCTGTCCAGATTTTAGAGGTGCAGAAAAGATCACCGGAAGACACTGAGACAGGTTTATGCAGGTAGGAAGGGCATTCACCATTAATTTTTGCTGTAATTGTGAAACAAGGGTAGCAAAATGCCTAGGCCAAATACAGATTAGAATCTTCTTAGCTAGAAATGCAGCTAAGGAGGGTGTAGGAGTTGGGTCCTCAGGGACTGCTTGCTTGGCCCTCAGATAGGTGAGCTTCTGTATTTTGGATTCAGAAGTTGTGACCTAGAACCATGGCTGGCTTTAGAGATGAGGACTTGGGCATCACTGTGGCACTGTAAGCTGGCTGGCAGCCAGAGGAGGGACAGGGGGCCAGCTCACGTGTTTGGAGAAAGCAGACCACTGTGTCCTGTGCTAGCTAAAAAATCTGTGTCATCACTGGGTAATGAGCTGCAGAGATCCACTGACAGATGCCTGGCTCACAGGGACTGAATCGTCTCCAGGAGAGGGATCAACACAAGCAATCTTGGTTGCTAATGTCACCTCATCATCAAGCGCACCTAAGAAACAAGCAAGGCCCCTAGGCTTTGGGACGAGCACTTAGATAAAGGGCACTTTTTTATTCCTTTGATGGTGAAGATAATGCTTGAATCCATTGGCTGTGTCTCCTCTCTGGCTGATACCGCCTTGCTTTCGGGAAGACCGCTTTGCTCAATCAGCTGGACTGGCTGTTCCTCACCTAGGAGTGCACACCCTGGAGTGTCAGTGCTGCTCAGCTATAGCTGAGGTGCACACATTGATGAAAGCATTAAGCCAGTGGTGTTCCTCTGTCTCCTTTGGCTATTGAAGAGAGTGAAAATAGATGCAGATCCCTGCCAGAACCACATCTTGGACCTCTGGACTAGAGGAACCCACTGTCCACCTCCCTTCTGTGCTTGGAGGAGCGATGGAGTTGCTGTGTTTTCCTTCTGCTGTGTGTGCAGGGGCTGCTGGAGCACACCACTTGCAAGCACACACCGTCCCGTTCACTATGTGTTGTTTGATGTGTCAGCATTTTACCCCTTTCTCTTCACATACCAGTCAAGAGACTTGGCTCTTCCTTGCCATGTTCTCGACTCTTCTTAGGTTCATGCCATTTGCTACCTGACTCCTCCACAGCCCAAGGGTGCTGTTCATTGCTGGGAAGGTGTTCCCTGACATGGATAGGCAACCTGCCAAGTGAGGAGTATTTAACCTACACTGATGGGCTACTTTAAAAGCTTTGCTGTAGAATACAGAGCCACTGCACACTGGCAGAAGGAATCAGATACCGGAGAAGGAGCATCTCAAGTCCTTGTATATTGCCCTGGGTTAGTTGTGAAGTGTTGCAGTGCTGTAAAAGAGGAGGACAGTGTTACAGACAGCCCAGCAGAAATCTCCGTCCAGTGATTACTTCCGAAACAGCAAGCAGGCTAGTGATTGCTGCGTGCTGCATTCTTTGCTAAAATTTTGCTTAGTTGTAGCCTGAGAGTTGTGCTTAAGCTTGAAAACAAATGCCGTGTTTTGTGTGGTGGAAGTCAGAACTTCTGCCCCAGACCACATCTCATGGGTGCGCTCCACTTTGTTCAGAGCAAGGAGATGTCTCCTGTTCCTTGCCTAAGTACATCCTGCATGCTGCATTGTGTTGGGGTCTGTCTAGCCTGCAGTTTTCTTCTGACCATGGCAAGCACAGAGGCTGTGCAGGGCCAGGACTTGAGCGCGGTTGCTTCCTGGACTTCGGCTGCCTAGGCTTCCCCAGTATGCAGAACAGCTAAACTAGGGTTGTCCCTGCTCAGGCCTTCTACAGCTCATTGATGGGTCTGTTGTCCATGAATTTGCCTAAGTCCTTTTTTGTCCTGCAGATAACATCTGCCTCCATCGCCTCCAGTGGCAATGAAGCCCTGAAGTTCTCTCTGTGCTGTGCAAAGTCCTTTCTTCTGTCTGTTTTTTTAACTGACCCCTTACTCATTTCATGGAGTGCTCATTAGTCTTGTGCTGCAGGATTGGGTGAACAGGATTCCTCCACGCAGCTGATCCACCTTTGAGTGATTCTTTCAGATTTTGGTCACATCCTCCTCTTCCTTCTCCTCTCCAGCTTGAGGAATCCCAGTCTTTCCTGTAGGGCAGCTTTTCCACTCCTCCGTTGTTTTGGTTGCCTTTCTCCACTTCCACTCTATTCTTCCTGAGATGTGGAGACAGAACAGCACAGCAGTACTTGAGATGTGCTTGCTTTGAGATTTATTTGTGGTTCTACCTTGGTATTTTGGCCAAACCCATTTCTTTGTGCAAGATCTGTGGCCCATGCTTCCTAGCAGTAACAAAACATAAATGGAAGTTATATTGCGGTGCTTGACATGGAGAATCTAGAGTCTCGGCGTACCTTGGAAGCTGAAGATGCTGCTACTGGAGTGCTGCAAAACCTGCCTTGGCACTGAAGGCAGCAGTGTCCCTAACAGACGTAAAATTTTGTTCCTGGAGTTTATCCTTTCGATTCCTTGAACTGATCCACTGGGGCATCTCCTAGCTCTTCACCTAGAAATGAAGCAAAGTCTTTGTTCCCAAACAAAGTGCCCAAAGCTGCGGGGAGAGCCAGGCTTGAGAGACACTGCAGAGCTGTGTATAGATGCCTCCTCTGTCCTTTGGTCTGTGCAGGGCTCTTCCTTTGTAACCTTTTTTATTCCAGCACTGATCGTCTGCACAGAGGGAGGTGTATGGCATCATACAAGTCTGGGTGGTTATTTGTTCACAGGGCTTTGCTTTCTTATTCCATACTTTGTTTTCCTGCTGCTGTCATGCCCTTGCTACGGGATGTTGCTATTTCAGGGAAGCAGAGCGCTTGTCCTTGCACGATGCATGGGACTCTGTAATGAGCAACCCTGCAACTCTGTATAACACAAGGGAGAAAAGACTGGATTTCCCTTGAGGCCTCATGGTACTTCCTACCTGCATGCATACTAGTTGAAATTGCAGTGTGCTACTAAGTTAAGGGGAAGATGTGAGAGGGCAAGGCAAGGTCTGGTTTTGCAGGTAGCAACACAATGACTGTTTGCAGGCAGCTTAAAGGGGATGCCTCCAGCATTTTCTGTCGCTCAAAGGGGTATCCCATGTGAGTCCTGCTCGGCCTCACAGGTAGGGGAACACACCATAGAGCAGCATGCGATTATCAAACTACTGGGAAGCGTGCTGACGAGCTGGATTGTTTTGTACTGGGCTCCCTGTTAGACCCAAGGAAAAGCCTTAGTCAGTTGTGTGCAAGCCCCAGCTCTCATTAAGCTTGGCCTTTTTGGACCAGGACCACTTGTGTCTTGTGTCCATGCTGAGTCCATCCCTGGTGGGGAGAATCTGTGCACTCACTCTCTTCTACTTACTGCAGTGCCTCCGCCATGGATCTGCAGCCATCAAAGATTGGCAGTTTGTTTTGCCTGGGGGCAGAGATCTGGGTTGCTGGCCTTCCGTGCCATACCTAGAGAAGCTTCTCATTCCCATTTCTCCTTTAGACTTTAGGTACCGGAAGCAGAAGGAGTCTGCGAAGGGTAAAGGCACAGAGCTACGATTGAGGAGCAGGCTTTCCCCACCCCCCCGAAAATCTCAAGGACGCCCAGACTTTCGGAATGGCTTCTTCCTGGAGCCCTCCAATAGTTCTCCTGTCCAAGAAGAGCTGGAGAAACCATCAGGAAAACGCAAATGTAAAACCAAACACCTGGCAGGGATCTGTGATGAGGGGAAGGTATGGCTTGGACAGATGAGGGGAACACGTGTGGGGAGAAGAGAGAGAAGGGGACTCCTGTTAGTAAGACAGGGCCACATGTGCCAAGGAGTTGTATTCCATTATTTTTCAGGGGAAGGGCTGCTGGAACCAGCCCAAAATGCGCTCTCTGAAGAAGCCCCAAGACTTGTGGACGCTTTGTAAGTCCCGTCGGGTCTCAGGGAGTTCCCCTGAATTGCCCATGGCCCAGAACATTCCTCCTGGAGCTCGGCGGCTGATTGTGAACAAAAATGCAGGGGAGACCCTTCTGCAGCGAGCAGCTCGATTGGGCTATAAGGTGAGTTTTAGTGCCCTTTTCTGCTCTGTGTCTTGGGCTGCCTTGTCTGGGTTTGTGTGTAACCAGGCCTGCAATGCTTTTGTCCATGTAGGACGTAGTGCTGTATTGCCTGCAGAAAAAGAGCAGTGATGTGAACCATCGTGACAATGCTGGCTACACAGCTCTGCATGAAGCCTGTGCGCGAGGCTGGATCGACATCCTGCACATTCTGCTAGAGCACGGTGCCAACGTGAACTGCAGTGCACAGGATGGCACAAGGCAAGCCAGTGAGAGGGGAACATCTGGGGAAGCCCTGAGAAGCGTAGGGGCAGGGAGCAGGGCGTGTTTTTCAGGATGAGCTGTTGGTCATTGCTAGGTTTGTTTTAACTCAAAACAGAGCGTTTGCTTTGCGGACCCGTCCAGTCTCTTTTTCTGCTAATGCTTCTGTCCTTGCAGGCCTGTCCACGATGCAGTAGCAAATGACAACCTGGAAACCATGTGGCTTCTACTCTCCTATGGTGCTGATCCCACTCTGGCCACTTACTCTGGGCAGACAGCTGTGAAGCTTGCCACCAGTGAAGTGATGAAGCGCTTCCTCTGTGGTAGGTGCCAAGCCTGGGAGCAGCAGTGCTTCCATCCGTCCTGTCTGGCAGCATACGGGACCAAATCTAGGTATCAGATGTTTTAGAAGTACTTGAGCAGCAGGTGACTGAATAATTTTAGTTCTATCCTGTCATGTGTATGTGGTTTTACCACCCCAACCTTGATTATAGAATTGTATATGGTTTTCCAAATAAGATGCAAGTCACTTTTCAGTCTTTAACGTGCAAGGAGGTGGCAGTGACCTCTCGTGGTCACACAACTGAAGACAGTACTGTGTATGAGGCTTGGAGACAGTGTTCCACAGTTCCCAGTTACACTGCACTGCATAACCTGAGTGAGCATATTTTTGCTGCCAAGTGATGATGCCTTCTACTTGAAAACAGCTCTGCCCAAATGCTGCCTGCCTGCTGTTGTTAGAAAGGACCATTTTGGCTCCCTATGGCCGGGAATGAAGTGTACCCGCTTTCTGTGCTGTTTGTGTAGAAGCAAGATGAGTGTTGTGGCTTCTACATCCCAGCAAGGAAGAGACAGCTAGAGTAGCAGTGGTTCCCAGAAAGATACAAGGCAGAAAGTCTCCCGTGTTGAAAAAAACTTGTTTGCCACTGTCTGTCTGAGCTCCTCCAGGCTTAACTATACATGCAGGTGTCGGAGATGTAATTTTGAACTCAAATCCACCCTAAGAACCTTTCTTTCCAACCCACTTAGTGTTGTCCATTTTCTCTTTTCAACTTCTGTTTCATGTTCTCAGGCACAGGGTCGCGTTGTCCTCTCCTGAGGTACCCTTCTTGCAAGTCAGGTTTCAGCTTTTCCCATAATGCCTAACTGCAAAGTGGCGAAAAGCAGCAGAGGTGAACTGGCTCACCCCAGATCAATGGATATGCATGCCAGGGTCATGCTTTGACCAGTAGCTAAATGTTAATCCTCTCCATTTTTTCTCTTTAGATTACCTTTTGGATCTCCAGGGGCGCACTGATGGGGATCCTCGAACAGCGTGGGACTTCTACAGCAGCTCTGTACTAGGTGAGCTCATTCTATGCCCTTTCATGTACTGTACATATATACATTACTAAAGGGGCTAAAACTTTGAAGCCTCGTCTTGTTTGATCCTATATTGCTTTACATGGGTAGTGGGGTGGCGGGGTGGGGAAAAGCTAATACCCAAAGTCCAGAGCAGAGAGAAGTAATGCTAGGTAATGACACATCGCTCACTCAGGTCTGTCCGTGTCCTTCCCAGCTCATGTCTTAGAGACCTTGCTGTCATGTTGCATGCTGGTAGTTGCTCCTGAAAAGGACATTTTCTTTGGGAAGCTGCATGTATAGATCCCTCCAAATAGGCTGAACACGGTGTGCAAGGCTAGAACCCACATGCTGCTGTGCCTCCTGAGGGTCTTTGGGTATCGATCCAGGAGCATGTTATTCTTGTAGCAGTTCTTGCTACTCCCCAGCTAACCAGTCATCAAGATAAACCCAAGGAAGGCAGAGGACATACTTATTCCTTCGAGGTGTAGAAGTCTTGAACTTCCAGGTTCCCAGAGCTGCCCATCGCTCTCCTCCGCTTTGGAGGGGGGGCACTCATCCAGGTGAGGTCCTCTTCTTACAGTGCTGGGCATTTCCCAGTGAAGGCATGATTTGTACCTTTTACTGTCACTTTCTGAAATAGTGGTTACCATTTTAGAAGTTTTCTTGAAATGATACAGGCACAAGGTCCACAAATTGTTCCCTGTGTTGCTCCATTCCCCAGGGGTCCATGAGTGAAGATGTTCTGGATCTAGCTGGGGGACTGGGCAGACTGCAGTGTCCCTCCCAACCACTTCTGAGATAGGAGATCAGCACTGTCAAGCCCTTCATAAAGACTTGGGTTACGTATGCTGGCAAGCTAGAAGGCTGTTGATTTTAGTTGCTCACATAGTCATTTCCAACATCCTCCTAGAAATGAAAAAAATCAGATACATATGGAAGGGTACTCTTGGTAGAGGACTTATCCTTGGAGGACCGTGGTGTCTCTTCATTTCAGAATAAAAGAAATTCTTTACTCCTAAGAACACTTTATTTGTACTCCTAAGAACACTTTATTTGTAGGCTTTTGCACCTCAGGCGCACCAAGAAGACTGTTCAAACCACAGCCTCCTTCCTCTGAATTTCTCACTCCTGAAACTTATCGCAGTCCTTTAAGAAGAAGCCTCTTTACCACAAGAAAAATAGTTATTCTTTGACTTGAATATTTTAAAAGTAAAGATATTACCTCTTTTGATTTATCACTGTTTCCCACTTGGATTCCTCTTGATAAACAAGGAAGGAAAATTGTGTGTGGTTTTGTGGGTAGGAGAGTTTGGCTTGCTTTGATTACTACAGCATGCTGAGTTCTTGGTTGCCCAGAGAGCTGATGTGCTTGAGTTCTGGTATCTGCTTGTGTCCTGTTCATCAGCGTCCTTTCCTCTTGAGGATCCTGGCATGAGATTTAGACTGCCAATTGTCATACCCTCTCTAGGAGGCCCACTGCCACATGCAAGTAATTTAGAAATGTGCCGTCTTGTTTTTCATATACCCTAATGCCTGAAATGGAACGAGTGGATCTTGGAAAAGCAAGCCAATTGTGTTTTGTTCAAATTAGCTGCTTGTCTCAGTTCTTTCATTTCCCTAGCCCTTGTCTTGTCTTGAAATATCTTGTCTTGCATCATGTCTTCCCACTTTTCTGTCCTCCACCCCATAGGTAAAAAAAAAAAAAAAAGCCTTTTTTTTTTTTCAATAAGCAAACCACCATTGAGTCTTTGGTGTTTCTTGGAGGAATGCAGGAGTGCTGGGATGCCATCGGTAGTGGCAGTTTACCACTCAGAAAGGCCTTGCTGAGACACTTGGCTAATACATGGAAAATCTCCCCAGGGAGCGCTGGGCACTGCACTTCCTTTCCTTCCCCTGGACCTTAGTCGAGATTTTCAGAGTATTTCTTCAGAGTATTTCTTCAATTGAGGGTGGAAAAAGACTACTTTCCCTGTCAGGCGTGTCCTACCTCTTGCATTGGGACTTCACACTAAATCCTGGCCACGGTGGGTACGTCTCTGCTGGGTCTCTGTCATTCATGTGGTGCCATCTGTCAGGTTTTGTCTTCCATCTCTCCTGCGCTACCTGAAGCTGGTTAACAAGCCAGACAAATCCCACATTATCTGCCTGTACCCTTCCCTAGAAATGTAATTTCATCCTTGTTGCAGTAAAGATCCTTCCAGTGTGGACTGGCCTGATGCTTGCATCTCAGGTGCTTCAAACTTTAACAGTTACCTCTGCACAGCTCTTGGGAGAACATAGGTTCCTCCCAGACATCAGCAAATATCCCTGCAGAAATGTCAGTGACGCAAAACGTTCTGAAACCCTGTGGCTTTGGTGATGATGTGGGATATTTCTGTCTCTGGCTTGGCGAGAGGATGACAGATCCCAAGCCAAATCACCACCACGCTGCAGTGAGAGGCTCAGTCACACTGCCCCTTCTTTTGCCCCTCAGCAGGGAGTGTTCCCAGTGCTGCCCTTGCCACTGCCTTTGGGAGGCTGTGTGGCAAGTTGTGGCAAGGAACTAACTCAGTTGGGAAGTAATCCTTTATCCTGCCAGGTCTGTTTTCAGCGGGCACAGAAAGGGACCTTCCTTTCCATCCACACCTAGATCAGCTTACAGCAGTAGTGAAATGGCAGCATTAGACCACTGTCACCTGTGCTTTGCCAGGACACTGTGTGAGTTGGCAAGGAAGGGCAAGATGCCTGAGCCTGTGAGAAGGGGTTGGTTTCTTTACAGTGGCGTTTACTGAGTGTTTTGAAATGGGTCCTTTTGGCTTGGTTACCTTCAGCAGCCACCTCGGGTCACCAGGAGCAAATACTGCCCAGGGCAGGGGATTACCTCATTCAGCTCTGGAGTAACTGAGCTGCTCCCAGCTGTCATAGGCAGCAAACCAGCTCAGCAGAAAAAAGTCCTCCTCCTTCAGTGGTTCAGTCCTTCAAAATTTGCCTTCCATCAGGTCCACTAACTGAAGCACAAAGCATTGCATGTCCCTCAGGGTGGAGGAGAAATCCCAGGCCCCTGCTTGATCTGTTTTTATTCTTTGAGGCAAGAATGTTGTCCACATTTTCCTTTAGGTCTGCACATCTCTGGGAGCCAAAAGATAATGAGGGAAG
This sequence comes from Falco punctatus, assembly GCF_963210335.1. Taxonomy (NCBI): domain Eukaryota; kingdom Metazoa; phylum Chordata; class Aves; order Falconiformes; family Falconidae; genus Falco; species Falco punctatus. Next base: position 23,473,690 of record NC_137595.1, on the reverse strand, counting down.
CCAGGGTGTGGGATCTCTGAGGTCTGAGTCTGGTAAAGTCATCAGCATCTTGGACTTCACACTACTGTAGTTCCAGATACAAAGTCCCACGCCAGGGTTTTGTTCTACACCTGGGAGTAGCATTGTTGTGTCTGATTGTCTCCCTGTTACTCTGCGGTGGTACAGAATGTTCCTGTTCTTGTCGCAGCTTTCACTTGGGCTAACAGACAGGACTGAGTATGAAGAGTTTTCAGGACAGACATTGGACTGTGTTGTTGCCGCATTAAATGCATTTAATTCTTTTTTTCCTGGGTTGCTCAAGAAATTGGAATTTTTTTGGTGATGGCATCTGAGCTTTGCCTAGCAGTGATATCAGACCAATACCCATGTCACTTATTTTTGTCCTATTCTACAATGAGTTTTGAAGATTTAAGTACTCTGTTTTTCTGTTTCTTAGGGATTTTTTTTTCCCTTGGCAGGACTAAGAAATTACTTCTTTTTTTTTTTTCCTGAGACCCTGTTTGAGCCTGTATCTCCTGTCATCTGCTGTTGTTTCTTTATTAAAATAACATTCTCACTGGGTGCTGGATTTATTCGTAGAGCAGTATGGTGCGTGGAGCTTTCTCATGCAGCACACCATAAGATTTATTTTTTTCCCCAGCCTTTTCTCTTGCACGTGGTATTGAACTTTTGCGTGATTGGTTTATTTGCTCACTAGCACATTTGGTCTGACTTGTTTCTGTAGAATCTGAACTCTATTTTCTGGAAGTTTTTGGAGTTACTCTATTTTATCTCAGCGGGACAAAAACCACTCTGCAAACCTAAGACTATTGATACTTCTTAACAATGAAATCCAGACAGCAAGCCGTTTTTCAACAGATGGTTTTTCAATTCAGATTAGTGAATGGTAAATTTAACTGCTTTTAAATGGCTGATGGATCAAGTGCGCTATTTGCCATCTCTTATGGACACAAATCCTGCTGAAGCTCAGGTACCTCCTGGAACAGCCAGCTTCAAGCCAGAAATCTGCAGGGCTGATTCTCTGAAGTCATGCTTGGTGTTGTTTGGTTGTATTAGTCTTTAGATCTGCTCAGTTTGGTGGCACAGCCTTGCAGTCCTTACTTAGACATGGTTGCTGGCACACACCTCTAGATAACCTGCTGACAGTTGTCAAGAGTGGAATCCGGATGGAGAAGTACTCAACAAGCAGAGCGCAGTGCCTTCCTTTATAGGATCTGTGCAGAAAAAGCACCTCATACATCCACCTCCTGCTCTGGCGCAGGCTCTGAGGACACCTGTGCTGGCAAAGCAGAGGGGACTGAGGCTGTTTCAGGGAGAGCCTGGGGGCCAGCACGTGTTTGGCCCAAGAAAAGACTACCAGTCAAAGTGGCTTGTCTTGTGTGCGGGATCAGTGTAAACCTAAAGGTTGCTGCTATGACATAAGATGTTCTTTCTACCTGATGCGGTCACCAAGTGGAGTCTTGCTGTGCAGAGCAGCCAGCGCTCACACAGTTCCTCTGAGATGAGGGGCTCGAAGGAGAGCAGGAAGAGCCCCCGGGACTTGGCTCTTACAGCTGCTGTGATGTTGTGGGAAGGTTCATGTGAAATTGCAGTGGTAGCCGGTTCAGCTGGGCAGAGCTGTTCCCCAGGGAGTGATGAGCACTGTCTGGTGTGAAACTGTGAGTGATGCCAATGTCTCTTTTGCTTGTTGCAGAGGGGAAAGATAGCATTGGATGTGATCTTCTGCTCAACCCTCCAGGAAGTTCAGACCAGGAGGAAGAGGAGCAAGAAGCAGACAACTTCATGTTTGAGTTCTCAGACAAGCCACTGCTTCCCAGCTATAACCTCCAAGTGTCAGTGTCTCGGGGGTGAGTATCTTTTCCCAGAGCAGAGAGCATTTGGGTGACATTAGTGCTGGGCTGGAGAGCGAGCTCACAGAACAGAGCCCTTGAGCTTATGAGGCTAGCAACAGTACAAGAAAGCCTTAGGCTGCTCTCCAGGTGAGAGATAACATGAAATATAAAATTCATACCCGCCTGGGAAACTTTGAGAGCCCAAGCTGACTGTGTGCTAAGGAGACAGGCCATACAGAGTTGCACTTGTGTCCTGTAGACCAGAAAGCACTCCTCCAAAGGAGATGATACCTTTATCCCTGTTCTGCAGGTAGAGACTGAGGAATGGTGCTATTGTAGCTTCCCCAGAAGGAGCAAATTGCTGCTGCTGCAGCAGTAACCCTCTTGTGGCACACTCCCTGTCATGAGCCATCTCATAATGAAGCATTGGACAGACTCTTACTTAGAATAATGTGAAGGTAGAAACGACACTTTGTGAGCCCCAAGTCAGAGAAGCAGGTAGAAGATATAGGGTAAGATGGAATTTGTTTGACTGATTGTGTGATCCTCCCCCTCTACTCTGCCCTGGTGAGGCCGCATCTGGAGTGCTGTGTCCAGTTCTGGGCCCCTCAGTTTGAGAGGGAGGGAACTGCTGGAGGGGCTCCAGCGGAGGGCTGCCAAGATGATGAGGGGACTGGAACATCTCCCTGATGAGGAAAGGCTGAGAGAGCTGGGTCTGTTTAGCCTGGAGAAGAGAAGACTGAGAGGGGATCTCATCAATGTCTACAAACACCTTAAGGGCAAGTGTCAGGAGGATGGGACCGGCTCTTTTCAGTGGTGCCCAGTGACAGGACAAGGGGCAACGGGCACAAACTGCAGCACAGGGAGCTCCATCTGAGTACGAGGGAAGAACTTCTTTATCTTGGGGGTGACAGAGCACTGGCTCAGGCTGCCCAGAGAGGCTGTGGAGCCTCCTCTGGAGACATTCACAACCCGCCTGAACGTGACTCTGTGCAACCTGCTCTAGGAGAACCTGCTTTAGCAGGAGATTGGACTGGGTGATCTCTAGAGGTCCCTTCCAACCCCAGCCATTCTGTGATGCTGTCATTCTGTGATTCTCAGAGGTCCACCTCTGAGGTGGTCACCTTGGCTTCTTGTTGCAGTCAGCAAAGACTTGACGGCAGGATTTATCCAAATGAGGGCAGGAGTAAACATCGGGCTGGTCCTTGGTCCTCTCCCCCAGAGTTAATGAAAAGAGGAGAAAGAATGAGGGACTACAGGTGAGGGAGACCTATACATGGGGGAATCAAGCAAGGAAAGACCCCTTTGGTTTCGGAAAAGACGGGTTTAAGGGACGACTTGTTTAACACAAAACTGAGAAGCAGCACAGGTAAAGCCAAAAGGAATAGCTGTTTTTGTGTCATCTGTCTGATGCCTGCTGTTCTGTACCACAGGTGGTCACAGGCTTGGTGTCCCCTTCACAGACAGCAGCATATCAGTCATTTCAGCTCCTTGAGGTTAAGAGCAGCTTGCGTACCTTAGGTGGTGCTTTTCCTTCAGATTCAGGTTAGAGACACTGGGTTGGAGGCAGGGCCTTGTAGGAATGCAGTCAGCGTCTGGCAATGTGCATCTCTTGGGGTCCTGCTGCTCATGTTCCTGCAGAGTTCTGGCTGTGCGGCAGCATGGCAACCTGCATTGCTTGGGACAGACCTGGCCGCCCTCAATGAGCAGGCGGGGGTAGTACAGGATCTCCCCGTGCAAACCTGCTGCAAGCCTCCCTCTCTCCTCCTTCTGATGCTGCTCCTAGCCCTCTTTTTCTCCAGCAATGAGCAGCAGTGGCTTGCATTGATGGGTCCCAGTAGACTTGTTTCCCCTCCATCGTGGGGAAGGCTACATCAGGGCACAGCGCTGGAGCGGTCCTCCCTTCTCCACCCCTTCTGACACCATGTCTCTTGGATTTGCCGGGATTGCAGCGGGGCGAAAGGCGACTTGGAAGAGGCAGCAACAAAAGTGCTACTTTTCTGTTTAGTGAGTTTCTGTGCCTGCCAATTTCTGTCCATCCAGAGGGACACATACGGCACCCAGAAGAAATGGCCGGGTGGGAAACGGAGCCTCTGGTGTGGCATTGCTGGGTGGGGATGCTGCCGGGACACCTTTGGTGGCATACCTTCCACACCGATGTTCCTGTCCTGAGTGCTTTAAAAAGCTGTGACCCGCAAAATAGTGATCAAAGCGAGGTGCATCTCTGAGCCTGGGTCCTGTACGTGTGGTCTGCCCAGGCCCCGCAGAGGAGGACCCCACGGAGAATAGTGCCTGGGCCTCATCAGCGGCGCTGCGTTTCAGGGAGGCAGTGAGGTGGGCATACTCCTCCACCCCTAACCCACCATCCCCTTACTGTCCTTGCAGGCCCTGCAATTGGTTCCTCTTCTCCGATGTGCTCAAGCGGCTGAAGCTGTCCTCCCGCATATTCCAGGCCCGCTTCCCACACTTTGAGATCGCCACACTGCCCAAGGCGGAGTTCCAGCGTCAGGTCTCTCTCAGCCAGGTGCTGGCACAGGAGGAGGTACAGGAGAGTCCCGAGCCGGCACAGGGTGCTGCAGAGACAGTGGAGCTGGTGCACTACGAACCCGAGCTGCTGCAGTTGCTGGGTTCGGCGGTGGAGTACCAGGCCTGGAGCAGCTGACGGGGACAGATCACTCCCTGCATCATGAGGCAATAATAAGGACCAACGGGAAGTAGCCCTCTCAGCGCCAGCAGCAGGGACCCGAGTCTTTGGCCAGCCAATCCTCCTCTCCTCAGGGTCTCCTCTGGCTGGGGAGAGAGGACCCTTGCCTCCAATGACTTCCCAGGGTCCCTTCAAAACGAGCAGCGGCGGTTGTGGCCATCGGCCCCATCCAGCTACAGTGGGCAATGAACCCCCCCTCCACGGGCTGTGTGAGCCAGAGCTCATGGGGCAGTGACAGCTCCGGCTCCACCGAAGCGAGGGGTGGTGGGTGCCGCTGCCTCTCCCCACCTAACCCCACAGAACTGCGCCTCTCTGTTTGCTCCCCCCCCCCCCCCCCCCCCGCAACGTCTTCCATAGTATTTATTTAATTAGTATTTAATTTGTAATGTTTCCTTTGTTTTTGCTGAGTCTGTATCACTGTGATGGTGAGCTCTGGGCTAGGGGATGAGGGCTCCCTCCAGCCCCTCTCCAACGCTCCCCGAGGCTGGTGCTCCCCCTGGACCAGCTGGCCCCTGAGCTGTGAACCTGGGGGGGCCACAGCCCTTGAGAGCCAGGCTCTCACACCTCAGCTGAGAGCCTGGGGGCAGTTGCTTCCCTTCGCTTTGGAGCCGACTTCTGCTGAAGGTGCTCACCTGCCAGCTGAGAGCCAGCCCCCTGCTCCACCCTCATGTCGGGCTCCTTCCTGCATCTCATTCGTGCTGCTGCTCCCACTCCCCAGTGGCTGTTGCACGGGCAGGCACAGCCCATGGTCCCCCAAGCGCACCCCACACTTCTCGGCAGCTTGTCCCCCCCACCCCGGGGTCTCTTGTCACTGCAGAAGCCCCTTCCTTGCCCTGCGTGGTGTCTGCTTGGCCTCGCCCCGCTCCCCATGCCCCTCCTGTGTCACCAGGAGCAGTTCTCTGGGAGAGAGCGGGCATGGTGCCTGCTGCCTGGGCATGGGGCAGGGCTGCTCTGCTCCCGGGAGATGGTACAGTTTTATTGTACAGGTGCTAACAGGACTGAGGACGGGACAATCTTGGCTTTTCTGGCTCTCGCCTGCTCTGCAGTGGGAGCGTTGGGTGGGGTTTTCTTTTTGTTGGTTTGTTTTTTTCTTTGTGTTGTGTTTCTTCCCAGCCAGGGCAGGCATTACTCCTTCCCCTTGGACTCCCAGCTGCCAGCCTCCCCTCCCAGGGGCCAGGCAGCACCTTGTCTAAGCCGAGGGTTTTTTGCCTTTGGGTGTGTATTCTGGTTGCTCTTTCTGATTTCTGTTTTATTATAAGCAGCAACACGCTGTGGTGTCAAAAACACTGATGTACAGAAAAAACCTGCATCAGGCCGCCCGTCTCCTGCCTTTTCTTCCTTTTCCCATGTCTGATGCCCACTGCAGGCAGGTTTCCTTGCGTGATGGCCCGAGCCTGTGGCTCCGCCAGGGGAGGCAGTGAGGCTGCCTGCCCACAGCAGCGGTGTGGCTGGAGACTGGGGCAGGCACCAGTGCGGTGCCTAAGCAGGCAGCTGTGTTCTTTTTGCACTCTGCAACCATGGAGCAGGGGGACATCACCGAGCCAGACAAGCTGTTGGGGAGACTCTGCTGCTCCTCTCAGCGCACAGACACCTGCTTCTGCACTGGTGCTGGTAGTGGAAGCTCTGCAGCTCAGCCCAGCTGTGCCCAAACCCCACTGCTGGTGGCCAGTGAGCTGTGTCCAGCTTTAGTGCCTGGCAACCCTGGCTGTGGGGCAGCCATTTTCTGTCTGGCTTCACCCTTGGGAGCAGAGTGTGCATAATATTTGTTATTTGTTTCTTTTGGAAAGACCCATTTTACACCTGCTTCCCTACGCCCCAGCCCAGGTGCGCTCCAAGGCACAGGGATGGCTTAGCCTCTGTGCGTGCCCAGGATGTACCTGTATCCTGAAACTGCTCCTGAAAAGATGCAGAGAGGCTTTAAAGAAGGGAACAGGGAATGAGATGGGAAGCTGGAGTGCAAGAAATAAGCCGTGGATTTATAACTAGGTCCATGTGGGTACTGGTGCCGATCAAAGCCACTTCAGAAGACTGGAAGTCCAAAGGTCACAACAGGAGGCTAAAGGAAAAGGCAAAGGCAAAACTGAATAGAAAATGGCCCAACTGTGTTGGCTGGTGAGAGCAGAAAGCCCCAAACCAAAACTAGATATCCAGGTCAGCAGCAGACATTTAGCAATGAGAAGTAACATGGCTGAGCAACTCGGTTGTTACCTACCACTGCCTTGACCATAGCAGTGCGCAGGATGCCAGCTCAGCTTTTTGATATACTGCAGGCAAAGTGGTGCTGATACGAGGAGCCCGAGAGCCACACAGCAGAGCCAGCAAGATTCCTGAGAGCCTCGTAGCACAGCACCAGGCCGGTACCTGAATGTACTCCAGCCTGACGAAAAGAG